>NC_089145.1:39092599-39692599 GCF_009819655.1 Sylvia atricapilla | reverse complement strand
GACCTCACCTTGCTGAACAAGAAGGGCTTTCCCCAAAGGGTCTCCATGAGCAGTTTTTCACTCCATTGTGCACTGCCAGGCCAGCTGCTCACCCTTTCCCCACATCCCAGAGGCAATGCTGGCACGGAGCTGTGCAGCCACAGCCTCTGAGATAAATTCTGCTGGCTCCTGTTCACAGGGGGGACCAGATCAGTACAGAAGAGGCAGGTTTGCTGTCCATGAACCAATACCTGGGAGGACAATAACGGCATTTCTAATCTTTTGCATCCTGGTATTTTGAAGAGCACAGTTCAAAGAGTAAAATCCATCACTGGGAGCAGATTGGCCAGGGAGGGGCAGTTTGGAACTTTTCAGGATGTGCTGCAGAACATCACCTGCGCAACAGAACAGGGAGCACACACAGCTGTGTAAACTGTTCTTTATTTTTTGCTGGTCATTTTTTTGGAAGATGCCTTGGCTGTTCTACAGTGATCCTGAGGCAAGGAGAACTCAAAACAGAAAATACGTTGTACAACACACAGGTTTGTCATGAGCTGGGCAATTTCTACATCCATTATTAATTTCTTTTGGGAATTCCATTCCCACATGAAGCATGGCTGGATGAACATTAGGGTGCACACAAATACCAAGACCACCACCACAAACTGCAGAAATTACACAGCACTTCTATAATACTGAAAATTCTCTCCCACTGGCAGTAAGAGTAAACATGTCCAAAGGTCTCTTTGTATGGACAGCAGCTACAGTGAATGGTTCCAACATCAAAATCAACTGGAAAAACAAAAATTTCAGGTAAAGTGTTAAATTGAATCTAACTAGGAAAAGAGTTCTACAATAATCCTAGTTTTGCTGTTTGGCAGTCTCTTTCTTGGTTACAAAAACCACTCTTCACACCCAGCTTACCACAGTCCAGCTGAAACTTGAGCAACCTCCAAATGGACAAGGAATGGAAATAGGAGAAAAAGAGAAAATAAATCAAAGGCAACCAATTAATTTTCATCTCTCACATTGTTCTTCCTGCTCAGCTGGGGAAAGAGAACCTTTCCAAGTGAGTTCAGAAATGCTGTGGGTCCCTTCATCCATTTCTGTCAAGTCTTCAGGGAAGAAGGTTGGAAAATGCTGATGACAGGCAATAAAGTAGAATCAATAAAATTCATAAATCTAGACATTTGGAAGAAAAAATATCTGTATGCAAGAATAATGAAGAAAATATTTGTCAGCATTTAAATGAACTGAGAGTTCCAGACTGGAGGCCTCTCCTGCTCAAAAACTTCATGGAAGTTCACAATTGTAGAAAAACCCTTGAGAGACACAATGCACAGCACAGCCATGGGAGATGAGAAGGATAAATTATTCTGGTTTTTCATTGTGGACAACACTCATACCTCCTAAATTTGGGAACAGAAAATGTTTTTCTGCCCCTCTCTCCCTCTCTCCATATTTTAAGTTATGAACCACAGAAACTCAGAAGTAGCAGCATTTCTAGTTCTTTTCCAGAAGAAAGGTAACAGGCATTCTGTAAACCCCTGTGCTCTCTTTTCTGCACCACAGCCAAAATGTAATAAGAGAGCCCAGCAGAGCTGTGAATTGCTTCCATTCACCCTCATCAAGTGTTAACTTCATACACTGGAATTCATCATTCCAAAGTCTACCTATCAGGACATTCAGTCAATTGCCAGGCCAGTTAGGATAATACCCAAGGATTAAAAACAATACTGTAGTGGTTTCTGCAGCACTACAGGAATCCACTGTAAAATTAACACTGTATTTTCAGGTATTTTCTCAGTCACATTTTCAAGATGATGCACACAAATCAAACTGCCCGAGGGCAACAGAGCATTACAGTGCATGGTAAGACTCAGCTTTTGCAGGGAGAGGAGGAAAGAGCAAAATCTTAGCAAAGCTTTGCCAACTTTCTGCCCCCTCACAGATAATCTAAGTATTCAGATTGAAGCATTATTTGTTAGTTTAAAATAAAAGTGACTGCAGTAATGACCTACCCAGTAGTACTCAACAGCATGCTACAAGAGCAGGTAATAAATGAGAAACAATTTCCATAAAATTTCTAATAAATACACTCCCTAAATTCTAGCATCAGACAAAAATCCCTGAGTTAATTCTCATCAATGAAAGTTCTCCTGTTTTCCAAAGAAGTTTTGGTTCAGTCAGACAGAAAATCACTGCCTGATGTGCAGCTGTCAGTGCTGACTCAAGGTACACTTTTACAAGGTATATATTTAGTTTTCTACAGTAGTGCCAGAGATTCAATGAGCATCTGAATCCCTGCAGTGTAAGAAAGCCCCTGAGACTCAGCTACCAGAGGGCAGCCACGGGTAGGAAGGCAGCTACACCTGGTTAGCAGTTTAAATTGGAAAAATAAAGGCAAGTTCATTTTTTAGGCAGATAACATCACATCTCATGGTCACCTTGGTTTTCTGCTGGGTAAACATCCTGACAGGAGCCACTGTCAGTGCTACAGGAGGAGCTGGGAACTCCTGGCCAAGAGTGGATGTGCTGCTTCTGGTACTGCCAAACTATTACATGGCTCACCTGGAGTCCAGAAATCTCAGCTAGAAACTTTGTTATAAAAATAACTGCAGTCTTTTCCAGGGATCTTTTTCTTTGAGATCCTAACAAAATTTCTGATTTAGTTCCCTGGCCTCACCACATGTCTATTTTTAAATGAAACTCCTAGGTAGAAGGATATTTCCAAGCAGAAAGGATTTCTGAAGCAGTACTAACCTGCATCATCTGGATGCCTTCAGACCATCCATCAAAAATGAGAAGTGACTTTTGGACCCTAAGAAAGCCAAGAGATCTGTTGGCATGAGAAATCCTAATCTGTCAGCTCAGGAATAGAGATGATGATTCCAACTCTGCTCTTTGCTGTTCCTCCCCATCAGACAGGAGAGGCTCAAGCACATTCAATCAGCCTTTGCTTCCTTAGGGCATGAAATCCCTGAAGAGATAAGGCCACTTCAGGGCCATCAGATCCCACCTGATAGATGTAAATGATAGAACCTCACCATGGTCTCAGCTACTGCTTTCAATCTACTAAAATGAGGAACTTTTCTTGTGGGTACCAAATACCATTTCCAACAAAGGCCAGTTGGTGTTGAAAATCGCATTCACATTTAGGGGGCTAAAACATAAGGAATTATAAAAGACTACATGGAAGTTCACAGACATCTGAGGTAAAATTAGGGTCCCAAAAAAGTAAAATTTCCCTTTGTTTTCAAGGCAGATTTTCCTCTTTTAAGCCCAAATCTTCTCTGACACATAAAAGAACATAAAATATAGAAACGCTTTAGTTCAAACCTGAAACATTTGTAAAAATGGGAATAAGAGAGAAAAAGAGAACAGTCTTTCATGTGGAGGAATACTGAGGCACTTTGAATACTACTCAAAAGCAGATATTCATTGAAAAATGTCTATTATTAACTGCAAAATTTAAAAAACAGACCAAAATGCTATTAAAAGCTATTATGCTTGATGGGCAAAGCCTGCTAACTTAAAAATTACGTCAGGATGGCTCAAGTGTGCTGACATAGAAAAAGTATATTTTAAAAAACAATTAATAAATATTATCATGACATGCCCATTAAACTGAGCTAAAGCAGTTGGTCTCTGGATCCACCTTAGGATAAATTAGGGTAAACACTTGGAATCAATAAGTTCTTAATGTGAACTGGCTGAAACTTTGGAAATTAGTCAAGCAATAGAAGTCTTTCAAGGATTAGGACAATGTGAATTATCCTATGTACATGTATCACATTATGCACAAAAAGACTGATGTAATATCTATTCACCTTGCTGTCTTGCAAGGACAAGTAATTTCAAGTTTCTGTTTAGTTCACCATGTGCCCTAAACCATTTTTGCATTGCAGAAATTCTCAAGACCTTTTTTCCTGTCATTATTACATCACCAAAACCTCACATTTTAGAATGGCAAAGATGAATTGTCCAGTAACTGAAGAGAATGACTCAAGATTATAGAAGAGCCATCAGCAATGGAGCTGAAAAGAGCAGCACTTCTTCCATGGGCAGCCTCTGCCAGTGTTCCTTTAGGATGTCCAGCACTCACTGCAGCAGTGTTGGCACCTCTTTGGTTCTTGGTGTCCTCCTAAAGCTCAGTTCAGGCAGTGTCAATAGCCTGTTATTGGTCAACCCAATTTAAAATTATTAGAACCAAACTGAGAAGGCCAACACAAATGCCAAAAATAACCAAGGCACATGCCTGTGAAGAAAGAAAAGCAAAAATTAATGTTTCACATGTCCAAGGCTTATGAAAGTCCACAAGAACAGGTACAAATAGTGTCTTTTAAAAGAATCATTACAATGTTTCCAACTACTCAGCCTTCAAACACAAAGTATCTGCTTAGTAGGAAACTAAACCAAGCCTGGGATAGTTTCACTGGGAACTCCTGGAGCAGTCTGGTTTCTCTGCTCACAGTACCCAGCTGCACACAAAATAATTGTGGCCCTTTACAACTCTAAACAAAACAAGAAACTGATTCGTATTTTACTCAAAATACAATTAAAATTACAATGGCTTTTTTACATTTTTGAATAGCCAGATGATAATAAAACCACAGTTCAAGAGACTGCAGCTTGCTGATTTATAACAAGCCTCCAAATCTGCTGGAACTAGTCATGACTTTAGATGGTCAGAGGGCATCATTATTAGATTTTCTTTCAGATTCCCTGCTTTGTCAATACAAGAGCAGCCCCATGAATCATAAGAATGGCAGAAAGACTATGTATAAACAGTGTCAACATTTTGGCCAGTGCCATGAAGTTGCCCAGTTACAGTACAAAAAGCAGGCTCCTGCACAAATTCCAACCCAGAATTTAACCTACTACAACAAAAGAGAAACCACAAAGAGAAGGAAAACAACAAAAAGGAAGAGAACAACAACAACAAAAAAGATGTTTTTGTGAAGTCTTTTATAGAAAACAAGCACAAAAACTGTTTCACTTAAATCCAGTTTAGCTTTGTCCCCATTGCCCAGACAACAGAGTAATAGGTAAAAACTGAGCAGAAACTGGATTAAAAGTCTACATCTGAAAATTATAGGTAAAAAGCACATACTCAGATGAATGGTCCAGTATGTGGACACACTGCTTGCCAGAAACCTCTGGTGAAGAAGGAGTTTCAGAAAGACCAGAGCTACCAAGAAGGATGAAAGAAAATGCTCAGAGATTTTGTGAGCTGCAATGAAAACAAGAGCTTTGCCCCTCGGACTGTGTGCTCCACTGTGTATTAAAATGCAATTAAAATGAGGCTGTTTAAATATTACTAGTGCAGATGGAAAACCAGAAAACATACCCCAAGTTTCTGCGGTGATAGAAAGTCCTCTCTGTTAAGTTTAAGATAAAAAAGTCCAGGATATACAAAAAGCAAACATGTTGATGTGGTTGAACCTTTAAAAAACAGAAAGTAAGATTTTGTTTAGAGAAGACTGAAGTACATTGCAGAATCATGTACTGAATTTCTTGAAGTTAAAATAAAAACCAAGAAAACCAACCACCACAAGAACTTACCAACTACTCCAAATACATTTTTAATGTCTGGCACGTACATGGCAAACAGAACAACAACTGCATTCAGTGTTAAGGTGACAAGGATATGGCAAACCCATGACTCAGGAAGATGAGAGAAAAGCACCATCAACACAGCTTTCCTTGCCTACACAATACAAAGACAAACATTGTGTGGGTAAATACATACATACACAGACATATTTTTTGATCTTTCCTCAATTTTATAACCTTAAGAATTACATCATTCCAGATGTGAAAGAATATTTTAAAAATCAAACCGCCAGAAGCTTAGCGATAGTTTAATGCTTTGTCTCTGTGTAGTGTAGAATGTAATTTATTACTGTATTAAAGCAAGATTTATCACATGGTCATTAGTCTTAAGAAATTACTGGCCCCTCCCTTTTTTGGAGGGACAAAAGAAGGTCTGGGGGATAGTGCTTTGTCTCTTTGAAAATGCCTGGTAGCAAATGCCAGCATGTTGCCAAACTGATACATCATCTATACAGCGCTTCCATACACAGAGGTTTGCCTGCACAATTCTTTTTGGTCCTAAATGAATGAATTTTCAATTCTACCACAGTATTGATAAGCTAAACTAGGGTGTTTTTTCAGTGAAATAGGTCTATATGTGTTTTTAATTTACAATTAAATTGAGTTTCAAGTATAAGTGTGTTTGTGTGTGGGTGCGTGCATGTAGAAAGGAAAAACCAAGTCAGCAAAACTCAATTTAAGAGAAAAAAAATCAAACTAAATAAACTTTAGAAGTTCTGAATTCTCTAAATTAAAAACAATGCTGTGGGCTAGTTTTAATCTGAAATCTGTCTCAAGAGCACAAATTAGCTTGGTGGTTAGTTGTTATTTTGGAGCTTTCATGGAACATATGCAAATATGTGGTCTTTGATCAATCACTTGACAAGTGAATAAGATACACAAGAGTAGATGTGACTCAAGAATTGCAGTCTGCAAAACATTAGTGACCAGTGCTCACTGCCAGCTCCAGAGCTCGCAGGAATACTCACTGGGAAATGGATCAGAGGCACTGTCAGGAGCACGGCAAAAAGAATGGCTGCTCTCACAGTCATGATGATGGTATCATGGGGCAGGTACCTGGTGTAACCTTGTAGCAGTTCAGAGTCCACTTTGTCTGAAAAGAAGACAAATTAATTGCTTTGTTAATCACTGGAGAGCTAAGGTAATTAGCAAGGCATATTAAGGTGACATTCAAGTGGACCCATCTGCTTGGGGGATGCAGAAACATTCTGGCATTACTGATATACTAGGATGCAAAATCTTCAGGGAAATTAAAAACTTCAGGAGGCAAAGCCAGGAAGAGCCTCTGCTGAAGCCAAACATGCCTAAAAAAGAGACACAAATATGAAGAGGACAGCAGAACAAAAACAAAACAAAACAAAACCAAAACAAAACAAACCCAAAACAACAACAACAACAACAAAAATTTAACAGTCTACTACCCGGGTTTGGTTTTTTTTTTTAATCTTAACTCTGCTTTTTCAGACTTTGGAATGGAATGAAATTTTCAAAGTCTGGTCACTCTGTGAAGTTTCAGATTCACAGAAAACAGAAGAAACCATCTGAACCACAGAGAGATGAAACATGCCTCATTTCAAAGAGGGAACTCTTCTTTTGTTTCCAATTTAAAAAAAAATGTTTTACATTTTCTCAGACTGGTGTTTCAGGAACAGGGAACAGACTTTCTCTGTTTAAAGAAGTAAGTTAATTAAACAAGACAACCAAAAAGTGAAAAGGAGAAGAAGCCTGCAAGAGGGAAAAACCAAATGAAACAAACAAAACAACTCTCTCACAGGCATCCGCTCTTGATTCCAGCATTTCAGGCTCCTGAGTCTTAGAGTTACTAAAGGAAATCAAGCCTGCAGAAAACCAAAAGCATTCCCAGTGAAAACACTGAAAGACTATGGTCAAAACAGGGTCTGGTCCCAAAGAAATCATGGCAGTAAAGGTAACAGGAACTGGGATGGCTTCCAGGACTATTTCTTTTTTCCTTTTTTTTTTTTTTTTTCTTTCCCTTCTTATTAAAATTTCATCTGGACAGATGATTACCCTGCGCTGCCTACTGAACCTCTCTGAGTTGCACTTAAATTTATATTCTCCAGCAAACCTCATGGAGACAGTCAGGAAACAGCAACAGTGGCCAATAGACTATTAGGGCATTCAGGACTCCCCATATAATTTTTCTAAGGTTTCTGGATAGCTAGGGAATATTTTCAGACATGCTTACACTTGTGGATAAAAGGTACAAAAGTCCCTAAAAACCTGGAATTATTAGATGCTGAAAGCCAATATTCTTGGTGCTTTGCCATCTCATCCCCATGATCAGGAATTATAAAACACTTCAAAGCAGAGGAAATCCTAATCATAACTTTCACCTTACTGCCCTAGAGATCTCCTGTAAGAATTTTTATTCATTCTAATCAATGAAGATCAGGATGTGATCATCTCATAATTAGAGCTGTCAGAAGACATCAGAAGGATCCTCATGGATGATTGTGATGCATTTATGTGACAGCACTGGTATGAAACTACAACAGAATCAGCAAGTAGAGGAAATTCAATAAACTAGTTGTGTTATCATTGCTGTATGAAATAGAAACTCACCTACTTCTGCCAGGACTGTGATGGACCTTCAAAAAAAAGGCCACTGTGTAGATAAGGGGTCTGAAATCTTTCTGTGCACTTGGGGAAGTACAGGAATGCCAGACAGAAGAATTCATCTATGTTTAAACTCTATTAAAAATCTGTACCCAGATGTATTTAGAAATCCAAATGTAGAGTAATTAAATTGGTATTGCAGCACAGTCACCTAAACTCTATAGTAAGTGAAAATGCCTGTAGAATTTGGTAGGACAAGTATGATATCAATCACTCTTCTGATTGGTAATAAAAAGGTACAATTACTTCTTTAAATGTCAACAACATTTCTAAGAAATGTGCACTTCTTGATTCATCTTATATATCAAACACATTTGCAGCTCAGGAACTACATGCAAGACCAGAAGCATGGCTGGAAAACCCAGCTCAAAGCCCATCCTTTTGAATTTTTAAAATCTGAGGGTTCAAGTGTGCTAATGCCTGAAGCATTTCAGGCAAAAGACATTTATCATTTATCATTAATCTTTGTTCTAAGGAATACTTGAAGAATACACTTACCATAAAATGTCAGGTATCCAAAAAGAGCAGACATGAAGTAAATTAGGAAACTCAGACCAATTCCTGTGACAGTTACATTCTGCATTCTCCTTTTGGATGGACTAAAAAGGAAAAAGAAAAGGAAATCAGTGGTTTTTTATCTGTATTGAGAATGATTAAACACAGCCTAATCTATATTGTACCTTGCCTTTCATGAGAAAGTATTGGCCTAATTTAAGGCCACTGACTATTTGCTGAGGTCTGTGCTGTAACTGTTATTTAGGAGGTTTAAAAGTATTTTTAATCTGGTGATTAAAGGGGCACTTTTCAAGCAGACAATTAACACTGTCCCCATCCCATACGGAATCCAGTGTTTCTTTTAAATGAAAATTGGGATTCACACAGTATGATACCTATTCAAAGCCAGGAAGAGAATCTGTATCAGAAACCCTCACTAGATCAGAAATGGCCAAATGCAGATTCAGTCACAGCCATAAAAATTGACTATTAAAGTACCTTAAGAAATTACCTTTTTTTTCTCCTCTCAATACCCTGATATTGATGATGGAACCATATTTGCTACTTTTCTCTCCTCTAAGAGAGAAAAAGCCAGTACAGACTAAAACTGTACATTTCCCAAAACCATGAAAGCTCCTTATTCTGCAGTGTTTGATGGCACTGACTTAAAAAAATAAAAATTACTTGGGATTTATTTAGGGAAAGTATTACATAAAGGTTATTTTTATATATTTTAATATTGCATGGATTCATACATTACCTCTGGAGCTCACAATAAATTGGCAAGACTGAGGTATGGCACAGAAAAGAAAAGGCCATGGTTGGTATTGCATAAGCACTCTGAAATAGAAAGAAAACATCTTGTAAGTTGTTTGCTATTACTGTTGGTTGAAAAATTTCTCTGTCAATTCAGAATTCAGTTTGAGTGTTGGAAGTCAGTGGAATATTTCCAGCTGAATGCTTTGAGATAAATCACACAACAGAAATGGTGTCTCTCAATCAGTCCACAAAAATTCAACCTTTTCAAGTCATGTAAGTTCAAGTGGACACAGCTCAGTTTCATCATCAGAAGTTCTGGTGCCTGTAAGCCAAAAACTGGAGGATTCTTTTTTGACTATACTGAAGCCAAGTACTTATGTAGAAAGAGCAGGATGTGTCCCAGAGCTAGTGTATCATTTGTGAAATTCTCTAAGAAGTTTTCCAAGATCCATGGCTTCCTCAAATTAGTGATTCCTTCACCCTGACCTCACTATTTGATTACTCCTTTAGAAAAATTTGGATAAAACATAAAATATAAAACAAAATACTAACAAGAAATATAACATGCTTTGGAATTTAAAGTTTTAAGACAGTTATGTAATTAAACATCTAACCACACAATTAGCGCTGTATTATTCCAAAAATTTGTAATAAAAGAGATGAATCATCTAGGACAGCTTACTGCAACTGCCAAGTAGAATAAGCTGAACTATAACAAACACTTTTGCGCTGAAATTATCAGGCCCATACTGGAAAACAAATGCTACTTTCTATTGATAAAGCTAATTTTAAAAAAGAAGAAGAGATGAGTCCCAAGATTCTTCAAAGCACAAAAGGCCAGAATCTCACAGTAGATGTTTCTGGTCAAAGCACCGTTTCTTCTTTGATGTACAGGTAACATTTGTCTGATGTTTGCATTGCCCAAGCCTTTTTTTTTTTTTTTTCCTTCCCTTTTTTTTTTTTTTTGAGGGAGAGGGTAGGGTGAACTTTTGTTTTTTCAGAGGAAATGCAGCCACATCCCTCCTAAATCCCACTATAGGGCTATCCCAGAGTTACCTTTTTCCCTTCCTCTTCATCACACAGAGACCAGGCTTCTACATGAGAAGACACTCCCTCTTCTGCAGGCCTTAATGGCTGGTTACATGACTAAAATGTCACACTAATTAACAAATACCAGAGCTGGCACCCAATGAGATGCACAAGATTGCATCAGGCCTGAAGAATCAGCTTCAGGTAAGGAAAAACTAAGGGTAGGTGCAGGCAGTCAGGAAACCTGCTCTACACTGCCAGGAACTAAGAGCTCACAGCCAAGTAGCACCAACTTCCAGCTGAGGGCATGTTAACTTGGCCTGATCTGATTGCATGACAAGGTTGACTACTGCTTCATCTGTTATACTTTCTTCTTCAGTCATATTTCCAAAATATTTTCATATATGCTAACTTGGACAGTCAACCATACAAAAAAAAAAAAAAAGTGAGATTGGATAACACTTGGCAGCAGGTACAGAAAATATTTCAGCAGCCCATAACAAGTTTTACACAGGGACAGCTTAGCCTGGGTAAGGTTTAAACCCCAATTTTTTAAAAACCACCACCCCCCTTTAAGTTTGTGTATTGTTAATAGAGATTACCTCTTTTGAAAGATGAAAGAGCTTTGCTTTACAATCCCCAGTAGAATTTGAAACCTGTAAAACGTAAATGCAAAAAAAAAAAAAAAAAAAAGGCATAATGAAAGAATAAGCCCAAACCACCGACATGAAACTTTTGAAATTCTGTGATGATTAATAAAAGAAGGAATTTAAATTGCAAGCCATTCTGAAAGTGTTAATGTAAAAAAAGCAATACAGTTTACTAGTAAAATTAGAACTTCAAACCAGAATGCACTTTACCTGTAAAGTCTCTATGGCACTACTCAGAGGTAGAGGACAAGGGATCGACCATTTTTTAATCATAACCTGCAGAGACAGCGTATTTCATGTATGAATGATATCCTAGAAATCAGTTTCCAATTTAGATACACAGAGCTGAAGTTTCAGCCTGTTGGAACACACAGCAGGGAGCTGCACCCCCAGTAAATTACCAGGCCACCAGGAGACTGGACAGAAAAGGCTGCCAGTGCCATTCCATCCAGCTGCTCACCCTGCACAGCTGGCAGCCTTATGGCCCAGGGATCTGGAGGTGGGGCACTGCAGTGGGCTCTGCCATGAGCTGAAATACAAGCAGCACTCCCCAGCCACTCTCCCTGGGCTCCACACCAAGGGCCTCCCGGCCGGAATTGCTGCTGCCTCAGCGATCGCAGCCCCGCGCCTGGAGCACACGAGCCCTCAACAGAGATAGAGCAGAGCCTAGGGCTAATCTTAAAAGGCAGAAACATATGGTTTGGACTAGAAAGCAAAGGAAAAACAATAAATGCAATTATTGTCCCAGAATGTCATTGGGCCTTCAGCTACACCCTGCTGGTTTAGGGACTGCCAAGTAACAGGGCTGAAAATCAAAGGGAAATTAAAGTAAGAAATGTTACCTCCTCTTTCAGGAGCCCAGTTTAAAATGATAGTTGCATTGCTCTCCTCACCCTAATTAATTTCCTATTGTAGTTGCCTGGCTTTAGAGGTTATAATTCTTTTGAAGCCTAAAGCAAATAATTAAAAACTTAATTAAAGACTCAGATTCACGAGAAGAATAACATGCAAGGGAGCTCTTCTCCTGGCTCAGAGAACTGTGCTTTGAGTGCTGCCAAGTGGTGTTTCCCAGAGGATTAGATGCTCCCTCTTGTCACCAGTGCCAGGAGAGGCAAACAAATGTTACCTCTGGCCAAAATGTGGGAAAGAAAACTGTGGGTACACAGCAGGCCGAGTGCACTGTGGCTGTAACACATTTTAAATTACACGAGAACAACTCACTCAAGGTATGGAACTGGGTGGGAGCCTGCTCAGCAGCAGCCTGCAAACACCAAACACTAAAATATAATTTGGGCCTGGGTTGTATTTAAAGGCACCCAGACAGGGGAAGGCTTTGAAGGCTCCAAAGGAGTCAGCTTTGTGGGAGCTCCCCCACTCCAGTCTAAAGCTGGAATAGGCACTGGAAAGGGGGATGGAGCTGAAGGGCAAGGTTTAGGGAAAGTAAAATGTGCCTGGCAGTGGTGAGGGGAAGATTTCCTGCAAGCTAAAGAGCAAAGATATATATAAACACTGCAAAGGGAGGATCAGACAAGCTAAACCTAAAAGGCTGGACTGGAGAAGATTTTTCTAAAATAAATGTGATACAGACTAGGAACAGACTTAAGTGGAAATAAAAGAAGACAAAATAAAATGTACTAGGTGCATTTAAAAAAATCTGTATTTATATTTGCCCACTTGTTTAATTACTCAAATGTGTTTGGGTTTCCAATTGTAGTCTAATGAGTTTCCAATAGGACAGGATTTCTAAGCTGGCAGCACAGCCCAGGTAGCTGAGCAGTCATGCAGGCACCTCAACCTTCCTCTAGAACCCTGAGCCTATTTCATAATAAACATTCTTTTGAGTATAACAAACGTTTGGTTTTAAGTGAAAAAAACCTTAAAAATTAAGAGAGATTCTAGTGGAAAAAGAGCATTTCAAGCCCACACCAAAAACATTGCTAAAGAATGAAGTTACAGGCTGCAAGTGTTCTAATATTCTCAGTGATTTTTTTGTGTCCTGCAGACGGAAAACAGGAGTCCCTTTATTCCAGCAGTACTGACAGCACTCAGCAACGGGGCTGTCTGTGCATAACATCATTCATTGCAATATGGAAGCTTCCCAATCTGCAACATGTTTTGTTCTGGGAACATAAACAAGAGACTGAGACAAACACCATCAGCAATCATTTGCACCTCTGCTGAACAAGCTACCAATAATGCTGTCTTCACACACACAAAAAATACAAGTCTGTCTTTATGCTTCATCAGTATTTAATACAGCAAGAGGGGAGGCAATGACAAAAAAGTTTAACAATCACAACTTCTTTTCCCTGAGTATTCAAGTCAGGCCAGTATTCAACAACTGAGCAACAAAAGTGCTCAGGACCTCACAGAATCCGGCTTTGAATTGATAGTTACACATAATTGTTTTTCTCCTAGATCAGCTCATCTCAGTGTTTGCAATATTTTCGTAAGTAAAGCCTAGAACCAGTTTTTTGGCCTTAAAGGAAGAGATACTGAGGCACAGAGAGGACATTTGGGACCCAGAACAAAGAAGTCTCCAGCCCTTTGCTCAGTGCACTCCCTGACCAGACTGACCAAGACGTCTCTTTTCTGCAGGCTGCAGTAAAATTGTGGCTTGCTGGCAAAAAGCTGAACAGATGGTGTGCACTTGAAAAGGCACAGAATTACTGTATATGCAAAATATAATTCTATCACTTCCATATGACTAACACAGTTCTCCTCTGGAACAAATTAAAACATATCTGCCACACAGAAATTAACAGTGTGCAAACTAAAACACCATTTCAACAGCACATATCACCCACTTCAAAGCAATTAGATATGAAAACTAAACCACATTTAATGCCTTTGACTTTCAGAGCCTGAACAAGTCAGAGGGAATATTCTGTCAAGAGTATTGGTTTTCTGGAAATATCCGTAACGGCTTTTAAAAATTTTGACCTCAGTTAGATTTACTGTGGCTGCTATTTTGCCATTTAACAAGAAAGAGTAAGCACACAAATGTAACCATTTCATAAAAAATCCAGCAGTCTGTACTCCTTCATTAGCACTTTCTACCCACTTTTTTTGATAGAGAATCACAAACTAAAATCTAGTTTAACTCATCCAAGCTTGGCTTGGCTGGACACAACTCTTGCTTACACATTTGCTTTTTCAAGGAAGTTGTTTTCAAATGCGTCCACCCAATAGCTTTCCTTAGAGACCCATACACATTCCCTTTGAAATCCAGGAGCTGAACTGGTTTTAAAACCTTTGCAACTTGCTTCAGTCGAAGGCCTATGTCAACCTTATAGTTAGTGCTTTCTCTTACTTTTTATTTTTCCATTTTTTTCTTTTTTAAAGATAAATTTTAGGAGAGAGGTCAAAAGTTAAGGTAATTTATAAATATTACAAATGAATTTCCATTAACTCTGGAGAGGCTGTGGCTGCTTCTCAATGTTCAGCTTAAGAAGAATACTTCCCAAGGTCCTACAAACACTGCAGCTCTCCAGGGATACCCTAGGGAGATGTTTTGACAGCTTTGAAGTTTGGTTTTATCACATGGTTTAGTTCCTAATGGATTGCCTTGGTCTCCTGGATGGCATGTTTGTTCAACTTGCCTTCAACTCTGTTTATCCCTTTGTAAAACAGGTATTAAATGCAAGTCAATGCAAGCCAGAATGACAGGGCAGAGGGGGAACATTTTTGCCAGGCTCCCAAATAAGATTCAGATAGATGACAGAGTGAGAGTTGCTCAGTTGTACCACATATTACACATGTGCATTAACACACTTTTTCCCTGTAAAAAGAAAAAAAAGTGCAACTTAAAGGCACATTTTCTCTCTTAGATCTGCCTAGCAGGTCTCACTTTTGATATTTGGAAACATCTACCTCACAGGGGCCTTGAGAGGGTGAACATCAGGGTCAAAAACCCCCATATGGCTCAGAGAAAAGAACTTTTCCTTTCAGCTGGAAAGGAGAGAAAGGTCATTGACGTATTAATGAATCTTGTAAACTGCCTTAATGAAGTTCTAGTTTTCTTTGCCTTTTTCTGAACTCTGTCACTCCATTATACATGTAAATTTAATTTATTTTGGAGTATATTAAATTTTCTGCTGCACCAGTTGCTGTAAGTAATAGTCAGAAGTTAAGAAAACAGAATTTCATTCCTCTGCTAGTAGCGAAACAAAAATATATGTGCCAGCTCCCTTTGCTGCACCATCAGGAAAAAAAAAAAAATTGTTATCATTACCAGCCCAAAATATAATTATTTTAACTCTTTTCACGTGCTTGGAAGTTCATACACATTTCCCAGCCTCAGCAAAACAAATGTAATCTGTCCAAGCAAGCACACACTGAACTTGAAGAAAATTCTGAATATCACGTAAAAAATTAAGGAGGAGTGGAAGACAATTAATTTCAAAATAGGCTAATGAAAACATTCAAACGATAAGGAAAAAAATTATAAGCTGCGCTGAGATTTTTAACTTACCACAAGAGTAAAGTACACCGTAAAGAAAAATGATAAACTACTTGTGTAGCCAAGAAAGCCTGTAAAATAACAGTAAAAATAAAAGAGAATTTATAAGGAAAGTGATCCTAATGTACAGCTAAAGCTTTACATTTTAGGCATGTTTTCTATTACAGTGCTTGGTATCTGGGGCTTAGGACTCAGAATAACAACATTCCAACTGCCTGTCACAGATCATTTATGTAGTTTTGTAGGGCAGAATTAGAACTGGCTTACCACTAATGGCATGCTGTAAGTAAATGCAGCTCTTTAATGTTCTGCTGTAAAGATTTTATTTTAGTATTGCAGACAAAATACTACTGCAACCCAAGTAATAGGTTAACTAGGCAGGGCTGGAAGGCAGAACACACTACAACAACTTAAGTAATCACCACCACTGGCAGCCCCCTGCCAGTTTAAATAAATAAATAACCCATTAAGGTTTTAAAGTCTTCAACTGTAATTGCTACTAAAGTAGAATAATATTCGCTTCTCTCCTCTAATTACTCACCAATTTTAGGAAGAAGGGCAAGAGGAAAAACAATGCAGACTGAGGTAAGCAGCAGCAGCAGTCTCCCATCGAGGTACCAAGACCTGTTGGAAAATTGATTTAGGATTGATACAAAGCTCAGAAGTCTTACAAATATGTTTAATTTAGAACTGTGATCTTAGCAAAAGCAACCACTAAGACAAGAAAAAAAAAATCTTGTCTCATATGCTATTTACATGAATTTGTACTCCCAATTTCTACACTGACATAAAACAGAACTCCCAGATAATGATGCAGGAAAGCACCATTCTGTAAGAAACCAACATTGCAAGCAATGTTCCACAGGCAAGTGTCTGCATGGATCAGGGTCTAATATGTGCCAATTAATATTTTTCATCAGCACAATATGCAAATCCTTTTTGATTGATTCACAGCAATGGTCAGAGAGAAGGGTATTTCATACTCTACAGATTTCCAGCAGAAGTACTTACACAGCAGAGTGTATCTAAAACTGGATTACAATGAGCTGCATATTTACACACCTGAGGAAACAGCAACATCAATTCCCACTCATTGCTGAGCTTCCCTTACTTGCATCCATGAAAGACAGAAAGGATAAAAATTATGCTGATGAAATGGGGTAGAATTTTTATACATACAACCACACATATCAAGAAAGCATTATAGAGGCACATGAAGTCCTCACACATTTAAAATCTATTTGAAGCATCAGAATCCCATCTCTGAAGTGAGGAAAGCACAGATGGATAAGTTGTTAAGTAACAGAAACATCCTGAGGGTGGCTGCCCTGACTTGGCAATAACCATATCCTGTACTGATAAACATCTTGCACATCAGCCTCCCACTTTACCACCTATAAACACCTTGACTTTTGACCTCCCAGTTTATTTAGTCCAGGATATGGTTAGCACCTAATAAACAGGCAGCACCTCAAGTTATCATGAGGGAAGTACCATAACACCTGTGTTAAAGAAGAATTATCATACAGGTATAATAACTACTGCTATACATCATGGAGTGCCACTTGTGTCACTTGTTTGAAAAGATGTAATGGAAGTGAACAGAGAAATTTTAAGGTTAAAGAAATCTTCACTGTATCAAGACCCAAAGCAACCATTAGGTGACAAAGTCTGTATTAAAAACAAGTCAAAACACATCATTCTTAAAGAAGTGTATTATTAGCTATGTCTTCTACTGCTACAGTGAAGAAGCAACTTTGCCAAGACCAGCTTCTTGCTGTAGTATTTATTCTTCACATTGTTATTACTTCACAATCATATACTTTTAAACTTTCTCTTTGTTTCCAGTCTGGTGGATGTTCAGATTAGGAGGGACAGCACCATGGCAGAGAACATAAGGATCATGCACTATCTGTAGATGTGGGACCTCTGTTTAAATCTCCTGATTCTAAACATGCAGCAAACCCACAGCTGCCACAGAGGTTCACAAGCTCAGCAGAACAGACAGAAAATTATTTTGGTTACTTTACGGTAAATGAAGAAACCTTTGTGGGTGAGGGGGGAACAGAGAGCAAAAAGAGTAGTGAGGAAATGAAGGAGAAAAAGTAATTTCGTACATGGCTTCATTTTGGAATATCAATTCTTATACTTAAAAAGACCTCAAAACAACTGCATAGTGGACTGGCTATTGGAAAATGTCTTCATTTCTCCTCAAAGTACTGTTGTAAAAATACAGTTATTTTCCAAAGGCAGAATAAATGTTTTGATAGTGCCTTTAAAATCAATCTGATCTGCAAATTTAATTCTATATGATAAAAGCATTCGAAATATGAAATACAGAATATAAATCCTTGACTCTGCTGAAAAGGTTGTGGCATGCAGATGTTTCTCCTCCCTCCCTCTTAGTTTTAACTACGAGCAGACATTTATAAATCGCTTTAATTTCATTCCTGAATTCAACAGAACAAGATATTCATATGTTCTAAGTTAGGATCTTACTCTCAGTTCATATCAATTATATAACACACAAGCAAGACAACTTAATTGCATCAATCACATCCTCTGACAGGGTCATTAAATGTCAACAGAGGACTCACAAATTACAACTTTTTAACACAATCCTCATTTGAAACTATGTTCATGTCATCGAAACTATGTGGAATTCTTGTTAGCAGACAGAAACATCTCCACTCAATATTAATAAGTGTTCATATTGTATGGTTTTGTTTTCTAAAAAGACATGAGGATGTGTTAAACTGGCTCTGAGCCTATCAAACACACACCTGCTAACCTCTATCTATAAAAATAATATAATGCAAAGAGCATTCTTTAAATGGCTTTCCCAAATGCACAGCTCAGGAGGGTTTATGCATATAAAATACTTTCACAGATAGTTTAACTGACACTTTTGATACATCCTAACTACAGTTAAGATAAATCCTGCACCAAATGAAAGCATATCAGATGCTATAATGCAGTTAACAGAAATAGAACAGTTGTGCAATCCTATCTGGAAACAAGTGGTCCAGGTAAAGAAGTAGAATCAAACTATTCAATATCTATGTTCTTTGCATGAATAAGTTGCTTCTTAGGCTTGGTATTTGATTACTTATTTTTGTTGAACAATTTCCTACAATTTAAAACGTCTGCTAGTGAAAATGTACACTTAACATATGCAAAAAAATACACAGACACAAAAGATTATGATCTATTAGGGCCATTAACATGGCAGAAGAAATTAAATATAGATGTGGGCACACACATGTGCATGCTCCTGGAATACTTCTTGACCACTGCACGTGAACAATTTGCTTGGACAAGTACTAGAGGAGCAAAATTGTGCTAAATAAATATTGACTGATGCAAGAACTCCAATTTACAGAGGCAGAAATTGGATGAGACCAGGCTGCCAATCACCTAAGCACTGGAGCTGTGGTTAGGATTCCTATGGACAATCTCAGCTGCTTCTAAATGCAAAGCTCAACTTCCTTCCCATCTCCAACTGTAATTTCAGCTAAGGAAGAAGCGTGGGTACTGGCAGAGCTGACAGATCACTGAGGATTACAGCAGCTCAGGTGATTTGTAATACACAGTTCAACACTGTAACCTGTCTCAGTGCCCACAGCCAGGAGATCTGAGGTAGGACCTGGATAGACAAAATTGTTGAGAGCATTACCCCACAGGTACCTTAATGAAGAAGTTTTCACAGCGCCTTTTCAGACAAAATAATCTTTTGAGCAGCACAGGGTACCTCCAGGCTCTACCTACAAGGAGTTTTCTTAAGCTGTTTGTTTCAAAGTGTACCTTTGCTGAAAGAAAAATCACTTTGCATAAGCAGAGCTGACATAAAATTAAAGCCAGCAGTAAGAGCTGTTAGATGCTAAATTTGGGGCTGGGCTGATTGGAATACACGCAGCAGATACAGCAGCAGCTCAACAGCACTGTGTGTGGAGAGTGAGGCTGAAGTATGAGCTTGAAGGAGAAGGTTACAGAACCCAAATGAAAAGCTGATGACTACCACAGCTTGAAGAGATACATTAGCAGACTAAAAATAACATAAAATGTAATAGTTTAGGAAAAAAGAGAAATCTGACAAAAAAACTGACTAAAACTGTGAAGGCCCGGAGGGCAGGAAGACAGAAAGCAAGATTACAGCCACAATCATTTCTTCAAACTCATTATAAAATCTAGAAGTTGTAAGCGATAAAGTATAAAATCAACAAAAGTACCTTATAACAAACCGATTTCCCACTTAAAATTCACCCACAACATCCAGGAACAATACAAGCATCACACAGCTTTGAAACAATTTTCACCACATTTCAATCCAGAGCAACTTTTGAGCTCAAAACATCTGAAAATAGCAGTTTGAAAAACAGCCGAAATGCACTCCAAGATACACTGTTATGAATGACAGCAGCACTGGAACAACTCAAACAAGATATTTCAGCGCTGAAGCTGCAGTGTTTGCCTTCCATTTCTCTGGACAGCTCTGATGGAAATGTGAGGGGCACACTCCTTACAAACAGCTTTACAGCTCAACTGAGAGAAATAACTTCTTTACTGGGAGTCAAGTTTAGGAATTATAAGCCAAGTCTGGAAACCTGGCATTTTTCCCAAGACAAGTCCAATTACTAGAGCAAGACAACAAAATATTTTAATATAAATGCCTGCCATTTTTTGCACTGTGATTCTGAATTATGCGAAGAAGTGGTAACATGACAGCAGTGGAAATGTTTCCTCTCCTCTCCCTCCCAGTATCTTCCTGCTTCCCCTTTTAAAATATTACAGCAAGGAGATTCCTGTAGATGGAGTTTTGCCACTGACTTTAAGGTCGTAGGATGGGAAATTGCCATGAGGAAAGAATCACGCTCTGTGTGTGTGTGCTGCAGAAGACTTGCACTTGCCAAATACATTTCATATTCCAACAACACATGCAAATGACCATTTATTTTCACATGGGAGATCAGAGAAGTGTCAGCACCCATCTCTTTCAGCAGTGCTGAACCCCTTTTTTCTTCAAGACAAACACAGAATGCACGAAGCATTTTCCCTTACCCACTCTCGGCTCCACTCAAAAACCCCGCAACAGCCCCGGGAAGTTCAGACTTCACAATGAACAGATAAGATGACATGGCTGCAAACAGAAACAGGACAGATTTAGCAGAGGAACAGCAGCATCTCAGCCAGCATGGCTGGAGCAGCGGGGTTATGCCTGGAACATCTCAGCCCTGTGTGAGACACCGAGGCACCAGAACCAGAATTTATTTTCTCATATACTTCCTTTAAAAATAGCTGCAAGTATTGCACTGATGTCAGCTAATGCCTCCAAAGAGACTCTTACAGTGTGAGTCTTGAAACAAGGAAAACATAACCCAAAGGACTAAAAGGCAAAATAACATAATATATAGGCCTGCCCTTCTACCTGGCAATACAGATCTATGGGCTAGAGTCAGACTATAAGGCTGCAGCACTCTTCCTTTCTCTTTATGAGACAATATTGATGATGAGAATAAATAACATTTGTTTCTCTCAATACAACAGGGTTTTTTAAAGACTCAGTTTTCATAGTTGTTCAAGTGCTGTTGTACTAAATAAACATAAGACAGAAATTCAAACACAAGTATAGGACTCGAAAGGATTTTTGTATATACTGTAAGGATTGGTCCTCAGAGCTAAGAGGATTATCAGTGACAGATCCCTGCTTCTCATGATAAATTCATCACCAACAAGATCCCAACAATATCAAGGGCAGACCTGTACAGGAACTGTGAAGTAGAAAAGAAATTTTCAGCTACTCTTACAGGAGTATTAACTTGAAATGAAGTGTTTTTAATTCTATTCAGCAGAAAGCAATCCAGAAGCTCCTTCACAGCATCACTTTTCTCCTTCACTAAATACTATGATCAAAGGAATGAATGAGAGGGTTTGTAAATCCCAATTTATACCAGTCTCATACCTTCACATGCTGTTCATGTTGCTTTTTTATGTAACCAGCAGAGAATTACTCAAAAAATCAAGTTTTACAAAGAGCCTCAACGAGCATCAAAGCCTACGTGAAACTCATTTCCATCCTGCAGCAGCAAGTAATTTTAGGAATGTGTCAGTAAAAGCTTAGTTACATTCAATTCCTGACAAAACTCATCTGTTGTACTCAAAATTTACTGTTCTGTATTCAGTAATTCTTTAGAATTTTACCACAGTGTACCTATTCATGCTTTAAAACATTTTTTAAAATTAAAAGATACATTTTGAAAAGGGAAGCCAGCAAACTCTCATAAGCTGGTATTTGAACAAGTTTGTGTGGGGTTTTTTATTTAAGGAATTGTTTGAATCTTAAAATAAAAGATGTGTGGACTCAGACACTGCTGAACTACAGCAGTTACTGTTAAATTTTGAAGGAAGGGTAAAGTGGTCCCTATAAAGAAAGATAATTCTATTAATACAAAGTGACATCTACCTAGCATAAGGTTAAATTAAAACCATTTGGTAAGTCACTAAATAACAATATTCACTTCTTCGTAATTAAAAGCTCTGGTTTTTTCCAATATTTATGTATATTTAGTGACATATAGCTGTTGATTGTGTGTGCTGAAGTATTTATCTGCTCTCCTGATTTACTCTCCTACAACAGAAGGGAGGTTCAACCAGAGAGAACTGTAGCATGCATATTTCTAAGTAACTAGAATTTGTAAGTAAATTAACCCAATTTTTCATGCTAAGTTGCAGGCAGCTGCATATTTCATTCTAATTAGAAGAAAAAAAAATAAACCAAGTGGAGGAGGAGGGAAAGGAAAATTCCTCTAAACTGCAATTCAATCTTATTTATCCATTAGCCTTCCCTCCTGTATGATAAATACTTTATATACAAGCAAGTCAGAATTTTCGTTTATTTATGTCCTTCAGAAAGATTTCAAAACTAGCTCTTTTGCAGTCTCCACTGCAGAAACCTTCAAATTAATTTCCAGATCAGATTTCCTCCAATATGCAATCTGTCACTCTGCCCTTGCATTCCTATTAGCCTCTGGCTAATCACTTGATCACTTATCCTTTGTTGCTCACTCTTTGTTTTTGAGAGGAGTCCTATTTCACTGAATTCCACCCCTAAGGAGAGAGCCAATCCTGCACCAAGATACTTGTGCACACTGAACATTTGTGTGCATCTTTTCTCCTTTCTCTGGGCATATGGGAAACAATCTCACATAGTAGGATTTTTTTTTTTATATATTCTCTTGCTTGTTCTACAAGATGAATAATGAATATTAAACAATTTTATTTATATCCTGATGCTTAAAAAATACCTGAATCTTGTGCATCAATCTGAGCGGGATGCCCATACTTAATACAGTTTAAAAAAAAACAAATTCTGCTTTTAGTTCACTTGCAAACACAGTTTTAATTCTCTTCATGAGAAACAACTCCTTATAGCTTTATTTGCCATAAAGACAAACGAACCACTGTGGAACTCTGCAACACACTACAGAGTGAGCAGAGAATATAGCTGGTTTGTTTGTGTTTTTTTTTAAGATGAAACTAAAACAATATGACAGTCTTTTTCTACTTGAGGAATTGAGAACATATCGAGTATGACAGACAAAAAGTCACATACCCTTTGCTCCAGGTAGCAATGTGCACCTCACTTTCCTGATGCCCCCCACAGCCACATCAGGTTGTGTTGTACAGTTGGAACCTCAGCTCTGCTTGGCAGCTTTAATGTGTAACACAGGGAAGAGACTACACACCCACCTGAGCTATGGTCCAAGTGAACGCGACAGAAAGCACACCCTTGTGCTGATGTACCCCACTGTGAAATACTGACACGTGACACCTGTTCCAGCACTGAGGGACACAGGTTTCCTGCAGAACAAACCCTGTGCAATGGCCTAGTCTGAGGCTGCAGCAACTGCGGGATGCCACAAGAGCTGAACTAGAACTACACGAGCAATCTTCACTTCCTAATTTTCAGCTTCTGGACTTGCACGTATTATGTCAGTTTTAGGTAATCTTCAGTATACTCCAAGAGCTACTTGGTGGAGAACAGTTCGGAACTTCTCAACAGGCCTTGACACACCAGAAATCATAATTATGTCATTAGTTTGTTACTCTGTAAACTTACACTGTGTTGAAAGCAGTAAGAAATATTGCTCTTAAAATACCTATCACTTTGTCATGATCTGAAACCTTGGTAAAAGTTCTTTGACAGAAAAAGCAAAAATTTCATTAAAATAAAAAATAGAGTAATTGCTTTACACTTCCATTACTAGAGCCTGCAGTGCCAGCATGAGCTGGGACTCTATAAATACACACAGCATGCATACATTATTCAGAATGTCTGTGCTGTGCTACCAATACTGCTTAACACTGAGCATTTGTGCCCCTATCTGAAAAAAACAGCTGCTAGACTAGAGAAAAGGTTGCTTTATAAATACTTCTCAAACTACCTCTTCTGAGGTAGCCCAAACTTAAAATATGTGGGTTAGCAGAAAAAAGTATAACTTTTTCTTATTATCCTACCCAAAAAGAGATCAAGTTCTGAAGTCCACAACAAGGATGTCAAAGAATGTACAATAAACTGATAAGTAAACATAGAATTTATGCTGATAAATCCCTTCAATTCATTTCATTGAAGGGACTGACTCTTCTGAGGAAAAAAAGCTTTTCCTCATCTACTACTATAGATGATTGTATTAGAGCCCTCTAAAGATATCTTACATTTTTGGCACTGTGCAAAGATGGAAGCAAGCTCCCCTCCAAACTTCCTACAGGAGAAGAGAGGGCGGGTACTGGTTTTAGTATTTCCTCTTAGTGGAAGCATAAAAAAAGAACGTTGGGATAAGTTATCTGCTTTTAAATGCAGATGTAGAATGGAGTGTGTGACAGAAGACGTAATCCTTGTTCATATGGAGAAATTCCAAGAAAACTGAAACAGTTTCTTTGCTTGTCTTCCTACTATGAAGACTCATCCTGATGAATTTCTGCTCTCCTGCTTCCATTTCCTTCTACCTTTAGCTTTTATCTGAATTAGTCTGGAAAGTACCTAAGCAAGCTTAAAAAACAAACAAAAAAAATCTTCTTATTCTACACAGAACACACAGGCAGATTTCTTCTGGTAAAACTTCATTAGTTTAATTATATATGTACATTTATGCTAAAATAATAGAAAAGTTTCCTACATAGCTCATCATATATTCCACTCTGTAGTACAGCTGCAGGTTGGGATTATTGTTGTTTTGGGGTTTTATTGTATTATTTAAAGCAAGCTTAATATTCTTTACAATATCAAACCTTCCAAGAACCATTCACTGCAATAGGAAAACACAGGAACATGGGTCATCAATTGTTAAATTAGTACAGGAGCTGACAAACCTGCCCTTAATTAAGGCAGCTCTGCACTGGAAATCCTCACTTTGAATCAGTCAGGATAATTAGGCTTTCCGCTCAAAAGCAAACCGCGCTGTGAAAACAAACATTCAAGTTTGTTTGAAAACAGAATTCAATTTCCCATACTTAAAGGAAGCTCAGCAATTTCTTAAGGTATTAAGGATGTAGGTCTCAGCACATAACAAGCCGTATTTTATTTTATTCTTTCATGACTTGCACGATTTATTAATTTTCAAAATTTCTGGAATATTGTTCTCACTGATTATCAAGGTTATTCCCATCTAGCCACTCAGTCTGAAAAAAGTTGCTTTACTTAAGTTTGCAATAATTTTTGTGAACATGTTTAGAACTAAACTGCAGAACGGATGTACTTGGTGGGGGGAGGAAAAAAAAGGAAAAACAAAAAAGAAAATTATTTGCAATTTAAAAAATGTCCAATCAGCTTGATAAAAGAGGGGGGGTTTTTTTGGCTCTGCACAGCACCTCTAAGCAGGCACTCACAGGAACCACATACATATACATATATATATACACACATTTTATTTTTTTTTTACGTGGGGGGAGGTAAGTTAAATATTTCACTGTTGACCTCAGAAAAAACAAAGGGGAGGGGATGTGGAATAGAGCAGGAGAAGCTGGAGGTTCCCGAGGCGCCGGGCTGCCCGCAGCTCTCCCGGGAACTGGCCCAGGCCAGCAGAGGGTGGTGCTGCTTTTTTTAAATATCTGCTTTGCACAGCGGCAACGCCTCTCAGTTGATTCCGGGAAGCTTGAAAAATACGAACCAGGCGATGGTAAATACATATTTAGGGTGTCTTACAGTCCCAGCAGGGTCTCTGTGTATTGTCTGTCACCTTGACTGTGTTAACAGCCCATAAAACCTACAGAGCAGCATCACCCATAGGAATGAATCCTGTCGCTTCCAGTCGCTGCCTGCAGCATTCAGGCAGTGCCGAGGATAAAAATAATCGCTCCAGGGATACAGAAGGAGCTTTTTTTCCTCATTACTGATTCTCATAAAGAACAAAAGTGTGTTCCTTTGAGGACACGTTATCTCCAGAATACGGAAACAAAAAATCAAAAAGTTATAGAAACTACACCGAATTAAACTATATTCATACGAGAAAACAAACAATTCTTTGTAAAATTAAGACAGCTGTCTGGAAAGTTTAGTTCTAAAAAATGACTGCAATGGCAAGCTGGGTATAAGCCAAGGCAGGTTGTCTGAAGTAATTTTAAAAAAATATATATATATTGCAAAAATCCTCACAGAGACCACCTAAGCTACAGCGTGGTACTGCAGGTTCTACTGCAGCACTTAATCCCACAGCTAATAAATTTTAAATGATTAAACTCCTGTTCTCAGCAGTTTGGGCTGATGTTTGTGTGCACCACAGCCACCTGGCCCTCGGGGCTCAGCCACATCTCAGGCAGCAGTGACCTTCAGCCGATGGCAGCCCCAGCCCTGGGAAGCACGCTGGAGAACTCCACATGCTTCCTGCTAGACCTCAGTGCTGGGATTTGTTAGTGTTGGCAATGGGCTGAGAGATGCTCTTGTGCAATACTTTATTGTGTTTGTCTCCATTTTTCCACCAGCCTCGCTGAAAATCAGCCCTTCTCTAACTTTATTAGGAGTCCTAAAGGTTTTCTCTTGGGTACACAGCTGTGGACTGGCCTCCTTTTCAGTCACATCCACAGAAAGGACAATTCTAGAAGGAGAAGTTGCTGTCCTCCTTCAGAAAGCACCTAGGAAGCTGACAAAACTTCCCTGGTTAGGGGAGAGGGAAGGCTGTTTGATTCCCAGCCACAGCTTTGGCCCACTGTGCCTCATCCATCACTTCCTAGAAGCACAACACCATTAAACAATAGCAGGGAATCCATCCAACTCCAGCTGCTCCTGGAAAGGACTGGCATGAAGAGCCAGCAGGGCCACGGAACTCTACATTTCTGACAGCAGCCTCCCTCTCTCCTGGTGTGCCTCCAGGCCTGCAACTCCTCAAGGGCTCTCTCCCTTCTTTGAGGGCCCCTGACACAATCTGGGACCCTTCAAGCTCCTCTTCTTCACAGCAGGGGAGAAATGGACATTGGGAAGATCACTCCAGAGAAAGATGTGTGTGATAGGACAGGGTTGGGAGGAGCAGATGAACAAACCTGAACATCCTGGGAAGGGCAATTTGACTGTTCCCTTTTCCATGTGCTCTTTGCACCCACACACACCAACCAGCCATGTCAGGAACAAGGCAGTTCACATGAAACCAAGCAGTGGTTGTGTACATTAAAGGGCTGCTGGATTGGACCAAAAACCTGAGAAGTGGGATGTAAAACTTAGTAGCACTGGCCATCTCATTCAACCTTTCATTTTGCCTCATTAACAAATAGCTACATGGCCAGAACAAGAACATACTCATTATAAGGAAAGCAAGACAAATGGTCTCGAAGTTTAGTCATTAAGCTCTACATATTCTATAAAGTCTTTTGAGTTATGGTATTAAAATGACTGTAATTTACATTTGGATATTGAAAAGTTAACTCAGTACCCCACTGCATCCTTAGTTAACCTTGCCACTTCATTGGATTTTGGTATTTGATTTGTGTTACATGGATTAATTAAATGCCTTCCAAGGGACAACTAAAAGTCTGCAGGAAAAGATGAATACTCATGTTAGAGATGCATGTTAAAACTCCAAACAATGTACTTAAAATAATTTTTTTTAACCTTAATTTGACCAATCCGTGGTTTCCTGCAGATGTAAAAAAAGTTTATTTTTTTTCCTTGGGCATCCTGGTAGTAGAAAAAGTCAATTCCCTTATCTACACAAATCCCTAAGTGTATGCAATTACAATGTCAAATTCAAATTTACACATTAAGCTTTCTTTCAAAAAAACCACAAAGATAAATTAGAAAGCGTAACTATTAAAATGATTACTAAAATGCTCTCTCCATCACAAATTAATGTAAATCATTTCTGCACTTAGACTATTTTTAGAAGGGATCAGAACAAACTTTAAAAAAAGCCCAGACTAGATGCAGATAGTGACAATAACCCTTGTAAAGCTGCTTAATCACAAGCCATCTTTCATTATCTCATGCTCTCTAATCACTTCTGAAATAAGATACCATATGATGCAACCCAGGTCTGATTATGGAAGAGGTAACACAAAACAATTTTATTTTTAGCCTTCCCCTGAAATCAAAGATGTTGACAGAGTCTGGATGTCTGCCCAACACGCACCACGTTCCTGATTCCTTCAGCCAGACAGAAAAACAGAAAGAGGGGAACACTCCAAACCGGCCCATCAGGCAGAGCCCAGGTTTTACACTTAATCCCAGCATGGATCCCACGCAAGACAAACTACACTCCACAGGTTTCCCATGTAAAAGCTGCAGAAGGACTAGAAAAACAAGAAAAACTCTTTTCTTTCCATGCATCTCTTTAAGAGTCAAGGCTGTGTGAGAAGTGAACTCTTCATATCTTTTTTTTTTTTTTTTGGAGCCTGTCAGCCTGCAGTACAGTCACCTTCAGAGCTGGTTCCCGACAAAGGGAACTTGCACTGCAGCATCCAGCATGCACTGGTTTGGGGCTCTGGAGTTAGTGAGATCAATTTTATTAAGAATGGCACAGAGGAGGTTATGAACTGCAATGAGGAAGAAATGGGAGTCATATTTCCTTTGACAAGAGAGCTCTTGTACATGATCCCAGATTCTCCAGAACCTGCTCTGTGTATCCTTCCTTCTCTTGTACTGTTTATTTAGAGGTCCACTCAAATGGGAAAGGAAATTAAAAGATTTGTTCATTGCTACAGAACATCCTCTAAAACCTGTATGAATAAATAGTCCCTAATCTTGGAATTGCTATGGTCACTCCTGCCTAAAATTAATGCTTGGATTTTTATAGCCATTTCATTAGGGAAGCTTTTATCCTATTGGAACTTTTAATATAAGAAAATATTCCAAGTTTATCATGAAAGCACAGATACTTTGTCTAGTTCTAGGTGTTTACACAGTGACAAAACCCAGCAATCATTGAATTCTCTGGACTTGACAGGTAATCTTAAAGGAAAGAACAACAGCACTGGAATGCTGTTTCCTTCTGTTGATGTATGTGAACATGGTATCTGCTTGGTGATTCCCTCATTTAAAAGAAAGCATCCAAAACATTTATGACAAAAGAAAAATTAAAATTGTTCTATTAGAACAATTTTAATTCTTCAAATTGTTCTGTCTACTTTCAGAAAATTTCTAAATACTTAGTGACTGTCAAGTATGTGAGCATACTTGAGTAAGAGTTCAAGTACAAACCCAGGGAGTGTTATTTTGTTATGCCATGTACCAAGGAAGACAAAATACGAACAGTGGAAGTGGACAGCCCACATGATGTAAGTCAGGAAGATAAACAACTCTCCCAAAAAACACAAGTTATTGAGCTAAAAAAGAAAGCTCCCATTAATGCAGAACATATGAAACATCATAGCTAAGTAAACATCCACTTGCTGCACAAATCACTAAAATGCATAAGCAGGTTCCAACAGCGAAACCCAAAACACATGATCTGATAAAAGGCAGCTACCAGATACAGATGTACAGAACAGCAGAGAGGAGATGCTGCTGCTTCCTGAGCCCCTGTCAGTGAGCAGCGCAGCTCCAAGGGATGTGCTCCACATACTGGGATGCAGCAACAGGCAGAGAATCCAACCCCCAGCGTTCCCCCATCTATCCCACAACTACAGCCTTCTGCTTAGCACCATCACAAAAGCCTCCCTTAAGTTTTCTGTCCTTTTAATAAGTTTTTTAAAACATTAATTATTGCCTTTGGTGCTCATGGAGCTTTGAAGCCTGTCACACAGTTAATATTGAGCAGATGAAGTCTCTTACCTCCAATATTCTGGATAATTATTGTAGTTGCAACAAGGACCTATAAAAAAATTGATTTCTTTAGAAAGGGTAAGGATAACCAAAATCATATGTCTATGGCAAGCATAAACCACATGTGTGTTATCTTAAACACACCAGATGTAGCAGTGATAACAAGTCCTGAAAGGAAGGGAATCTTCTCCTTAGTGAGGAGTTTAACACATGGAAACCAGCACAATCTTAAACAAACATGGAAGGAAAAATTCTTCCTGAAAATATCACACTTTTATTTTGAGACAAAGCAAGAGTAATTATACAGTGAAGTCTGTTGTGAAGAAGAAAACATAAAACTGAAAACATAAGTGCATTATGACTGATATCCGGTGAATACAAATGAAAATTATCACTTATCTCTGAAAAAACAGACAGCAGAGATTTGTACAAGCTCAAGGGTACCTCCTTACTCCTGAATATTTTTCACTGTCAGGAATGTCCTTGTTTTTTTTAACTTGTAAACCAGATAAATTTTTCCTTAGCACTTGTGATTTTTCATACTGGACTGATATGGAAGCAAAAATGATCACAGGCTAATTAAAAGCTTGTATGAATCAAAAAAATTTCATTTCCAACTGAAAAAAAAAAAACCCTCAAAGTGGCCACAAAGTTTTCCCAATGTTTTCTCTTGAGTTTAGCTCTAAACTACCATGATCATCAGCTTCAGTTTCTTCCTACCCACTGCTCTTCTTGATACAGGACATTTCCTAAATGAGTGTTGCCATTAAGACAACTTGGAAAAAAATTAAGGTACAGTAATGAGAAGAAGTACCAATCTGTTTTTTTGAAAAAAGTAATTTCAGATTTAAAATCAATTCAAAGTCAGTTCAAAACTCACCAAGGAAAGAAAGAAAAAAAAATGATATCTTGGAATTTGCCATAGATGGAAACAAATAGTTCAGACTTTTGGAAAGGGAGAATCAGCAATCTTCCAACAGCAGAATATTTCCATTCTTACAAATCTCAGAAAAATACATTTGAAAGGAAATCACCAGGTTGAGCAATTGCTCTACTTCAAGAGTAGTTAACCAGTAGTTTACTCAAACTACGATGCCAGTTCAGGCAAGGTTCTACACTGGCCTGGCAGTATCACCCCCTGTGTGTGAGGGAGAGGCAAGTAGTGCTGCAGAAAAAAAAGAGCAAAAAAAACCCCAAGTCATCTGTGCCTGACTGAAGTGAGAAGTGTTCAGGGGCAGATGAGAATTCAGAATGGTTGTGGTGAAGTAGAAAAGCCTAAAAATCAACAAGATCAGTTGAAAGTAAGGCATTCAGACCTTAGAAAAATGACCAAAGAGTTACTGGATGGCAAAGAGAAAACACTATGAGATAATACAATCAGAAGCAACTAAAACTGTCTTGCAGGCAAGTTTTAAGAAAAGTGTATAAATGTCAAAGATGCTTCAAGTGACAAAGACAACTGTTCCAGAAAACATCAGTTCACCAGGAAAGCTTGGTGAACTTTGATTCTTTTATTGAAAAAACAGCTTCCCAACACAAAAATATTTCAGTGCTCTCCATGCACACTGAACATAAAATGCCAGATAATTTTCAGCACAGATTACTTAAACTGCAAATTATGAAACAGTATATTATGAAGAATTAAAAAAAATACACATGTTGACTATGATGGGAAGCTGTGAAATCTCCTTCACTTAAGCTTTTAAATAACAGATTAGACAAGCATCTGCCAAGAATGGTTTATGTATGTTCAGCCATGCTTCAGGGCAAACACAGAGTAAGTCACATTTTAGTTTCTTGAGCTCTGCATTTCTGTGACTTTTTCAGGTAATGGCTCATGGTTAATGTGTACAGAACAGCTCCTGTAATAAAATAACTGTGTCTTATGCCTTGCTATTATCAATGTTTATCATCTCTTGAGGTTGATCACTCCTTAATTTGATCAATAAATATTGATCCTCAGGCTACACTCATCTGCTTATTACTGCTAATGGAAGCCTTACAAACACTTGATAGCTCAGATTTAATTCTCACTGACATTTAGATATGTGAAAGCAGCCTCTAATAAGCTGAACTAATTTTAAAAATTTTGCATTTATCAGTAAAACATTAAAATCACACTTGTGTGTGGTTAAAACCTGTTTTCAGTAAGGTGTGACTGGAACACAGAGCACAGAATTCATAACACTAAATGTGCAGTATTCACAAGCAGTATTTCCTGTGCACCCACTGTTACTGCATAATATCACTATTAGGAAAAAGAGATTCAGAACACTCTACAAAATAATAACAGCTAACATTTTGATGAGTCTTATATCAGAAATGGTTAAGTTTGATGGAGATTTTGTTCAGTTGCTTGTGTTTGTAGGTTTGGTTTTTTAGGGGTTTTGTGGGGGTTTTTTTAATCATGAGATAAGACTAGTAAGAAACATTCATGTGAAGGGCTTATTAAACAAAAGGAAACAAATAACATGCATTATATGTACTTTTAGTTGTTCCTACTGTAGAAATGACATGAAAAGCCATCCCTTACCTTAGACCCATATTAAATGCTGAAACACCAAAAGCAAATCCACCATTTACCTGTCTCTTAACACTTCTACAACACAGGCAAGTCTGTATCAAATCTGAACCACGAGCCAACCTGACAACAGTGAGCCAGTGAGCAGATCTGTACAGAGAACTAAAAGTGAACACTCTGACAGGAAAGCAGCACAAAATCCTGCATTTAAGGAGTGTAAATTTAACTGAAGTTGGGCTTCCACAGAGCAGACATGTGAACTGAAGCCAAGTGAAAAGTTTCAGGCTGTAATTGATTTTTCAGCACACTACAGTGTCAGTAATATCCTACTTTTATCATTTATGTCTCTTTACTATGCAAACAATTGCATATCAGAAGCACAAAACCATGAAGAAAAACAGAGGTAAAAATGAATACTCACCCTTCCAGCTGATCCAAAAGCAAACAGGCCAAGGTCTTCATAAGAAGTGACAGCTGTTGTTAAGGGAATAAAAGAAAAGAGCTGAAGTATCTCTAAACTGAAAAGCTTGAAAGCTCTATTTTGGCCCTTTTCCCCCGTTTTTTAATTTAATAAAACTCAGAATTAAAAGAATATTGCATACTATTTTTTTTACTTACAAAATAGCTTTTATACACACCTGTACTCCTGCTACAAAATACAGCTCTATGCTCAAACATTCAGAGACTTCAGAAACTCAATTTAGCATTTGCAGTTGCGATATTCAAAATGTAATATTAGTACATTGATGGCAAATTGCCTTCTCCCAAAGATTTTCTTTGTGCGTGAAGAACTGTGAAATTAGCATTAGCAATTAGATATAAGATATTTCCATATTTTATTTCTTAAAATGGCAGGGTTTTTAAATTAGGATGACAACAGAGGATACATTTTCCTCATTCTACAAATATAAACATCACCATCTTTCCAGCTTTTAAGAACCAGGCCTTATCTATTTTCAGGAGAGCTGAAGGTAAACACCTTCTTTGGTTAAAATCTATTATTTAAAAACCCAAAAGAAAACCCAAAGCAAAAACAAAAATCCTGCCCTTACCTGCACCCAACTTACATAATTACATTAAAACAGCCTGTGGTTTCCTGTATAATTTTCCTGGGTTTTAGCTGAAGCTCACTTCTCTTATTGCTGGTAACTCAAAGCAATCCCTTCTCAGAGAGAAGGAAGTTGTACTAAAGCCTTTCATTGTTACTCTGTATTTTGTTATTAGAAACTCAAGCAGTATCAAAAAGATGAAAAGTTTTCTGAGAAACTCCATTCACTTTCTTGGCATGTAATAAAACAGCTGTGAATGCCTCAGAGGGTAAAATTAATCTCAAACCCACATAATTCTCTTGTCAGGACACTCGGTTTGTCTTCCCTGGTTCTGTTTGGTACTGCTCCTGCCCCTGTCACATCTTAATTGAGGGCGCAGCTGCGAAAGCTGAGCTCTTCACACCTGAGTGGAGCCCCATTGTCTGCAGTAAATGACACAAGACCTGGGGGACACAGGGACCTCACAGGGATCAGATGACAGGACTCATCTCAGACTTGCCCACGCTCAGGTTTTATTTCACTGAAGTTCTGCACAAAATCAGATCACTGCCCCAGAGGGGGAAAGAGCAAAACAAAAACAAACGAAAACCAAACCAAACAAAACTTCATCAATTTTCTCATCTGACTTTGTCACGGGCAATGTTTCCCATTCTGCTCTACTACAGACACCAGCACACTATGAAAAGGGCAAATGAAATGACAATATAAATGAAATTACAAAATTACGTGAGCCAGAGTCAATGCTCAGCATAAACCTGGACTATCTCCAACAGATATAATTAAACAAAAAACATATGTTACTAGATTTTACCCTGAGTTTTTCCTAATTTCCATTTATTAAATAGATGATCACAAGGAAAAGAAAAAGCGTTTTAGATAGACATCTTCATTGCCATTAAAAAACAAATCAGTAAAATAGTAAACATATTTAAGAGCAAGTTGTTTTTACCATGTGGTAATAAATATACAGCAGACACGTGTGAGGAGTTATCAGTAAAGAGAACAAACTTTTCCACACAATTCCAAAGGAGCAATATGAAACCTGAAAGTATTTTCTGTAGTGCAGTTTCTGTGATCAGTTTAGTCCTGTGAACACTGGGAAGCCCTATTACTTGATCACACTACTTCTGTAATTTAAAGAAAACGTGGAATAAAATATTTAGTCAATTTACATAAAGATAAATAAGTTCTGCCTGATTAGATTAATTTTTATCGTGTTATTACCACTCCATGGAAATTATCCCTCTAAATGTGAAGAGGCAAGTATAGTACCAGCAATATTTGTGACTAACTCCTAAAATGAAAAGAAAAAAACAGCTACAAAACTTCCAAGTGCATCCCACTCAAATTCCCAATTCCTCTGCTGCACAGAGTAAGCTTAGCCTTTATCAGCCCCGAACAACACAGGTCATGCTGAATTAACACCAGGACAAGCGCTGACTCCACTAATCTCAACTCAACACTTGACACTTGGGAATTTATTTTTTTTTGCTAAGCCTTTTGGTCTACACAAATCACTTGATTTTGTCAAAGTCCAGACCAACATAAATGAGTAACTGAAGACACTTTCTTATTTTTGAACTGCAACTAAAATGCCTGTGCTTAATAAATCCTGGCCTTTGTTTAAAACGGAATTAGTATTAGTGCTTTCTTTTCAGAAGGTGTTTTATAGGTCATCTCCTTCCCAAATAATAGTTTACAAGCACTTTCTACAGTTCCTCTTCACCACCCTTTGAATTTTTCTAGCTTGGTTTTAATATAAAACCACTAAAATTTTCGTCCAAATTTTTTTCCCATGGATTAACTTTAATATTGAAACACTGTTTACAAAATAATATAGATTTTTAAAAGGAAAAGTTTAATTACCTACTTTGGAATCAAACGCATACAGAGATTTTACTTTGTCAAAGGACAACAGGTTATATTTCCCACTTTTTAAAGACAGTGCTCCAAGGAAAATCTTGGAATGCTATCAAACATTTAATTACTTCAATACCTGACAGGAATTACAGGAAATATAATCTCAAATCTTATTTTAAAAACTCAAAACACAAAAGGTCATAAATCCAGCAAAGTTATCCAGACATAGTTCTGGTGCAAGTCCTACCTGCCAGCATTAGGTGATAACAATTATTAGTTTCAGACAAGAGAAATTCTTCATCCTGACACTTCAGCTGTATGCATTTCAAAAATGCTTTCCTGGGGTGGACTGTTGCCTTTGGACAAGAACTGAGGAGTTAAACCTTTCTTGCATATCAGGTCTCTGAGTTCAGAACATCTAAACTCTTCTTACTTCAATAAACTTAAATCCTTAGTTCTCCCTCCCAACATAATTATTTTGCAAGAATCTCTTTATTTTTTTACTAGACAACAGCTTATTATTTAATGCCCATAAAATAGAGAAGTTTTTAGCCTGAAATAAGAGATTAAAAAGGGCATTAAAATTACCTCAAGTCTCCCCTTTTTTTGTTTCTCATGTACCTCTCTAGCTGCATGCTTCAGGTTCTGATTCCTTTCTAATAAGCAGCACTCCAAAAGGAGAAAAAAAAAACAACCAAAAACCAAAGACTTAATCCCAAAACATCAAGCAGCCAACAATCCCAACCATAAAAGTAACCCTACCTCTGAGAGGTGTTTTTTAAGAATGGATGAAGATCGCCCAACAGGTGGGGACAGGAGCAGCAGATCTAAGAAGAATCAGGAAGCAATCATCTGAGAGACCAAAGGCAGCTAAAGAAAACAAAGCCAAGGAGGAAAGAAGCAGAAGCTTTCTCCCACCACCTCTGAAAAGAGAGGAAAACAGATGAGAGGGAAACAATAAGCAGGGAGACTTCCTGCTGTAACATGATCTCTGTGTAGGGAAGTCAAGGAACCACTCAGTTGTTTCAGCAGAAATTAAAAGAAGCAGGAATTAAAACATGAGCAGATTTGACTGCAGGTATTAGAATGGACTGTTTGAACTGTCTCAAAGCAATGCAGTTTCCAAGGACTGCAACAGCAACTTCTTATTCAGCATCAAAAATGCTCTACAAGCTGCATCTATAAAGCACTGCAAGAATAATTATAATCCAATATGACTGAAAAACTTGAAAGGTATCAATTTCAAGCCATGGACAAAAACATATATGTACTACTCCTAGGAGAATGAAAAGCTGCTATTTTATTGCTCTTAAGCATTCACTGAAAGCAAAAACACACACTAAATTAGTGAGGTTCAGCCAGGACCAAAATAACTTTGCTGCAGAAACAGAGGACCTCTCTGGAAAGTTAAGAGGCATTTGGAAAAAAAAAAATCAAAAATTTAGAAACCAGTCAGTTTGGCATTGGCTTTGCATAAAAAGACTCAAACCCCTGTTTTTAAATGGCAGATACTAATAGTTAAAAACATTAAATATCTCAAGGTCAGTCAATCAGACACCCTTGTGAACATGCTGTTAACTGCAATTTTTATACTTTATCATGTCTCTGTGATAAAACTGAGGAAATATTTCAGAGCTCACTGTTAGATAAATCCTTGTCACTTACCAGTCTGAGTGCACATACTGAGCAGAAGAAACACAGAGTAAGAAGCAAGGCACGCAACAATCAGCAGCAAGATACTAAAAACCACAAAATATTCACAATTAAGCACTTTTACAGCACAATGCACTTTCGAGCTTTAAAAATGCTACTCTTGCAAAAACTAAGCTACAAGATTTCCTCATTTTATGGCTTGTGTCTGCTGACTGGTTCACGTGGCCTCTGACCTTCCCAATACTTGCAAAGTTGCCATTTGTGTTTCTGTGTGCACATATACACAAACACACATCCCCCAGTGAAGTGAGACCACTGCTTAGGAGATGGTCAAAGTGACAATCCCAGTGACTTTGGCCCCCTTACCTACAGGTTAGCATTTGTAACAAGCAAAAGTGCAAACAAAAGCACTAGCTGATTCACAGTTTTCAGCCACATATCCATCATATTCCACAAGGCCCATTCCTGGAACTAAAGGAGACCACAGTTTTGAAAGGAAAATATCAATCCATCAGGAATAATGGCCAATAAATTGCCACCCTGTGGCAATTTATTGCAACATCTGGGTAGGGCTTATGTTAGGCCAGATCTGAATGACTAAATCAAAATGGGGAAGATCTTAATCTTCAATTCTGAAAGGCACAAGCTATTTATTTCTTACTCAGATTTGTACAGAAGTCTCAGTAATCAAGTTTTGTTCAATTTAAACCTATGAGAGGAGTTTAAAAATGACTATATGTAAAAACTGAAAACTTACCTAAACCCCATGATCCCTGTGTTGGCCATGGCATAGGATAAGCCAAGTATCCCACTGCCCATGATTGCATTCATTAAGTTAAACACTGAGAAAGCAAAGGAAGAACCACGACTTGAAGAACTCTGTGAAAAGGACAAAAAAAAAAAAAAAAAAAAAAAAAAAAAAAAAAAAAAAAAAAAAAGTACAATTAGTGGAAGAGGTGCTTTGATCTTTCCTAAACTGAAATTCAAGAGGGGGGCAAGAGTCAACTTTTCTTTCTTTAACCTAAAAATTTCACTTCTCATTCCAAAAGAACGCAAATGCTCGCGCACACGCGATGCCGGCCCGTAAGCATCTCCGGACGCCCTCAACCTTCGAGCGAGCGCGGCGACAGCGGAGCGCAGAACGACACAGCGAGACGGACTCGCAGCGGGCTCTGCCTGCGCGACCGCCACCGGGCCGGGGGCACACGGCACCACTGCCAAGCGCCCAGCAAGCAGGGAGCGGAAGGGATCGGGAGCAGCGATGGGACCAGAAGCTCATCTCCCCCCTCGCCGTGATTACCCGTCCCGGTGCTGTCACCCGGGGCCGCCCCGCACGGCCCCGGTCCCGCCCGTCCTTTGAACCCGCGCTCCCCGCGCTTCTCCTCAGCACCCAGCGCAGCCCCCTCGGGGCGCTCCCTCCCCGCCGCCCCTCACACGCACGCTGCCCGGCGGCGGCGGCAGCAGCGGGGCGGTCTCCCCGTCCTCCTCCTCCTCGTCCTCTTCCCGCCGCTCGCGGGTGGACAGGTACCATCCGCGGGCGGGCAGGGGCCACACCCGCCCGGACCCCCAAGGCGGCGCCGCCGCCATCGCCCCGCGCCCGCCGAGCGCCGCCGAGGGGAGCGCCGGGGGCGGGGCCAGCCGGGGGCGGGGTCAATACGGGGGCGTGTCAGCACCGAGGGGCGGGGCCGTTCCACCCCGTGCCCGCCCCGCTGCGGGGACTGGGGGCGGGGCGTTGTGGGCGTGGTCACCGCCCCGGCCCCGCCCACCCCGGCGCAGCGGCGATGACGCGCGCGCGCGGCGCGCGGGGCCCGGCATGAGGTGAGGGCGGGGGCGGGGGGAGCTGAGCGCGGGGAGGGAATTCCCTGAGGGGCGAGAACGGGATAAACCGGGACCGTGGTGGTGAGGGAAAGGATGGTGACTCTCCGTAGGCGCCTTGGGAAGGTGGCGGCACTGGCCTCCAGCCAGACCCCGCGTTGCGGGCGGCTTTATCTTGTGGGTTTTATGCAGTACCGCGAGGCGACAGGATGAGAGGACGTGGCCTCGGGTTGCGCCGTGGGAAGCTTAGTTTGGACATTAGGAGGAATTTCGTCACAGAAAGGGTGATCAGACATTGGAACGATGTCCAGCAAAGTGGTGGAGTCACTGTCCTGGAGGTGTTTGGGAAAGATTGGGCGAGGCGCCCCGTGCCGCGGTGGTGGGTGTTGGGTCACAGCTCCACTCGATGATCCCACAAGTCTTTTCCAGCCAGTTCAATTCTCTGACTCTGAGAACCACGCCACCCGTTTCCACCCCCAGGAAAAGCACGGGGATGCTCAGGCCTCTGGATGAGGGATTTCTCCTGTGCAGCAGACGTGAGGAATGCAGTGTGTCTTCCTGCAGGAGGTGTGCTCTGCCAAATCCCTGGCTTAGGGCAGTGGGCTGCCTGGGAGATGTAAAGAGTCCCGGCGAGGAGCTGGGATTTGGGTGTAGGACCAGCTTTGGCAGGGTTTGGGCACAGCAGGTTTGTGAGGGAGAGAGAGCACACAGGCTGTGTTACCCTGGAGAGGGGTACGGCTGAGGGAGGCAGACAAGAAAGCCCATTTCCTTGCAGAGCCTCTCTCTCAAAACAGGCTTTTAAAAAAGTCAGGAGAAATGCCAGCCTCCAGCACCACCTAAACCATTGGTTCCTGCCTTGGAGCAGCCAGTGCCAAGGCAGAAAACTGAGCCCGTTTGGTTTGTCTCTAGTGGAGGAAACCATTTAGAGAAGTGTAAAGCTGTTTTGCAAGTTCCCAGCCCATGGATGAACTGGGGCTCAGTGGCAGGAACATTACTGATGCTTCTCTGGACCTTATGGGGGACATTGCAATTAATTAATGAGCTTTCTGGCATGCACCTCATGGAGCAAAGATCTTACAGAGCATGGAACCGCTGGGGCATGGGAGGCAGAAATCACCAAAGAGTGATCATGACCACTGTTGCTAGTAACTTTTTTCTAGTAACCACTGCTTGGTAAATAATTTTACCAGACACAGGAGGGATCCAACAGGAGTAGGATCAAGACAGTAGAAGTCTTTCCATTTGGCTTACTGAGATTAATATCACATTTATGGGAACAAAGAGAGGTCATTGTTTTTTGGCAGGAGGGATTAGCTCACCGCTTGAAGTCAGTTAACGTTTGAGTCTGAAAGTACATTTGCAAAATAACAGAAATTTGCAGCATATATTTCATAATAAAGAGCTTTACTAAAGTATTGTGGATTGTTTGGTACAGATGGAAATTCTGGTTTAAAAGAACAGCAAATCCATGTGATTTGCAGCCTTTTAAATGGAATGATTACATAATGTCTATAAAATGAGTAATTTCTCTTCTAGGACTTTGTGGAGATTGGGATACTGTGCCAGACTACTGAAAACTAATCATTTTAGGACAGCTGCATCAAATACATCATTTCCAGCAGTTTGGATGCTGTTGGCACAACATTCTGGCAGAATACCTGGGCTCTTTGTAGTAGTTAAAAAAAACACTTACTTCACAATGCCTGAAACTGTGGAGGATAAAACTAATCCAGAACTGTATGTGCCACATCCTGGAGTGCGTGGGATGACACTGCTCAACAGAGAGGCTTTCAAAAGGACAGTGGTTGTTCCAGCTCTTAAAGTCAAGAAGGAAATTGTGCACAGTGTGCTGAAGTCCCTAAAACAATCGGTGCTGCAGCGTCCCGGCCTCAAGCGGGTGGTGGAGGATCCAGAGGATGAGGACAGTAGATTTGTTATCCTGGATCCTCATAAAGTACCAGAATTCTCATTAGGAGAGTCAGAGCAACAGGTCCTGAAACAGCTCAGTGTCCACCCTGAGGTGTCCAAGTACCAGCTGGAGCTGACCTATGAGAATTTCAAGTCGGAGGAGATCCTGCGAGCTGTCCTTCCCGAAGGTCAGGATGTCACCTCTGGGTTCAGCCGTGTTGGCCACATTGCTCATTTGAATCTCAGGGATCACCAGCTGCCCTACAGACACTTGATTGGTAGGTGAAACAGCTCCTCTCAGGAAGGTATTTGTGTCATCTGTATGTTGTTAAAAAGTCACTGTAGTGCGGAGTACAGTTCTCTCCTCTCACAGTGTGGTGCTCTCACTGCACTGAGCCCTGGGCCAGGGTGAAGTATGTGCCTTGGAAAGGTCACAGCTGCAGCCCTGAGTCATTAGAGGGATGTTGTTCAAACACACACTTACTTTTGTTAATTTAGCTGTAAACAGCAGGTTTGTTGTGGCTGTTGTAGAACATTAAAAGGTCCTGGTCTCTTAACCATAATTATCTCTCACCCTCTCTTTCAGGCCAAGTTATAATGGACAAGAATCCAGGAATCACCTGTGTAGTGAATAAAACCAATATTATTGACAGCACATACAGGAATTTTGAAATGGAAGTGCTTGCTGGAGAGAACAACCTGGTGACCAAGGTACAGGCCTTTTCCCCCTGGTATTTTAAATTTAATGTGCTAAAGCCCAAAGGCATCTTCTGGAGAGATGGGATGCAGGGGTGCTGCTGAGTCTCTTCCTTTGCACAGTGCCCTTCCTGACACCTGTCTGAGCTTAAGGGTTGGCTGCTATTTGTGCATTCCTTTGTCCTGATCTGCCAAGGGCAAACTCAGCTGTAGGGATCAGGAAGGCCTGTATTCTTCCATTCTTCCAAGCCTAGATTTAATGATGTGGATTTGATCTAATTAAATCCAGTTTCCTAATTTCACCAAGCCTTGTACGGTGGCTGGTACAGAAATTTCAATCTCACCAGCTTTGCAGCTTAGCCAACATTTTGCCTTTGCCTTTTTCCTCTCCTGTCAGCAGCAAGACAAACCTCCTGTCTCCTCTGCTCTGACATTTGTCAGGTGTGATCACTGTGTAACTGCCAAGTGTTCTTCACATAGGCTTTCTTGTCTGTAGCTGGAAACTTGGCCACCGCTTCCACAAAAATATTTTCTCTTATCTGTTAGCAGCTTTATACTTTCAAAGGAGAAAACATGAGATTACCAAATAAAAGGTTGAATGGCTTGGTGGAACATCCTGTTCCTGCAGAGGGAAGGCTGTTGGATTGTCAAGGCAGCAGTGGCAATTGATTATTATTATTATTATTATTATAATTATGCAGATGGTGTCACCACACACCTGGCACACCATGGAGCTGCATCTAGAGACACTTCAGGGTGTTTCTTGCTGGGAAAGTGGTGATATGGATCCCAGGTTACTGTACCTTGGAATCAAACAATTCCACATGCTGGAGCAAAGAGAGTATTACCTTGCATCCCATTCTCGTCTGCATAAATACTGTTCCTTTTCAGGTCTGTTCTTAAGATGGCCATCCCAAAGCTTGGGTTTGGATCCATTTCTAGACTGTGTCACCCTGGGAGATGAAATACGGTATTTTTTTTCAAGCTGCAGAACTGGCTCCCAGTGGCTTTGAATTTGGCTGACGGTTCCTGTTCTTGGGCCTATCATTCTCAGACAGTTATTTACTGTGTGCACTCCACAAAGGAGGGCTTGAGGCATCTTTCCAAGGTCTGCTTTCAATAAAGGAGTTGTCAGCCAGCCACAAAGCTCTTGAAACATCCTCAGGTTTTTTTAGGGTCATTTTAAGTTGCTGCTTTATTTCCACCTGGTGATTGAGACCTGCATAAAGCCAGCCATTGGGATTGACACTGGGGACAAGGCTGTTGTTGATCTGTTGTTTAAGGATCTGTTTATTTGACTGCTTAGTTGATCTGTTTATTTAAGATTCACGTGTGCTACCAGTGGGACAATGCTGACATACATGTTACCTTTCAATAAGGCACCTTGTTTTTTCATTTTCTTAATTAGTGATAATGCTTAAAATCTGCCTGGCATTTCAACACAGGGGCTTAAGCAAATGTTTTGGACTTGCAGGTCAAAGAAAACAACATTTCCTATGAGCTGGACTTTTCCAAAGTGTACTGGAACCCACGGCTGTCCACAGAGCACGGCCGCATCGTGGGGCTGCTGAAGGCCGGCGACGTTCTCTTCGACGTCTTCGCCGGGGTCGGGCCTTTCGCCATCCCGGCAGCCAAGAGGAAGTGCCGAGTGTTTGCCAACGACCTCAACCCCGAGTCCTACTCCTGGCTCCTGCACAACTGCAAGCTCAACAAAGTGGACACCAAGGTAAAGGCGTTCAACATGGACGGCAGGGACTTCCTGCGGGGGCCCGTGAGGGAAGAGCTCAGCAGAGAGCTCCCGCTCCTGAAGGAGGATCAGAAAACCGCTTTCCACATAGTGATGAATTTGCCAGCTCTGGCTGTGGAGTTTCTGGATGTTTTCAGGCATCTCTTGGTCGGGGAGCCCTGCAGCCCTGCTGGCCTTCCCACTGTGCACTGCTATGGGTTCTCCAAACACAGCGACCCAGCCAGAGACATCCAGGAGCGAGCGGAAGCTATGCTGGGAACCTCCTTGGCTGGACGCTGCTCCGCTTTCCTGGTCAGGAACGTGGCGCCCAACAAGGAGATGCTGTGCCTCAGCTTCCAGATCCCAGCAGATGTGCTCTACAAGAGGCCCTGCCCTGAGGAAGGTAAGGAGCAAACCTGGCGTTGGCATTTCAGGCTGGTCCCACCTGGTCAGCCCCATGGGCCACTGCAGGCGTGTGACAGGGGTGTGGATGTGGCGCTGAGCATGGCGGTGGCTGGCAGGACAGAGCGCCTGCACGTGTGCAGCAGCTGCAGGGCTTCCTTGCTTTGGTAACAGCAGCCTGCTCCTCTGATCCCAGCATGAGCCTCCCCAGAAAAATGGTGGACTGGACAGGATCACCCCACAGGCCATAAACCAGACCTTTATGCCTCAGGTTGTGCACTGGGGGAGGATGGGGACTCAGTGATCCCTGTGGGCCCTTCCAGTGCAGGATATTCAGTGGCTGTGTGATCTAATGCCAAGCACACATCTCTGTTAGCTCAGCCCCTCAGAACTGGAGCTCTGTTTTTGCCCAGATCAGTGCACTTCCAAGGGACTGGTCGCAGCTCTGACCTTCTCCTTATGCTCACACAGACTCAGTGAGGTCTGGAGTCACCACATCAGCAGAATCAGGTTCTGTACCTGATTCAATTTAATTGAGACATAGATACCCTTAGAGATCTTTAGTGCTGAATTTGGTTGCTTGGGGTGGGGGGGCGTTGTTTATAATTGTTCATTTGTTCTTAAAGAAACAGTTTCTTGTAGAAACTGGTTGGTTTCATTGATCTTAGGCTTTGCACTACATGACAAAGGGAGCAGAGGGAGGCTATCAGTCTGAAGTTATATGACCTAGAGGAAAGGAGGTTTTTATACAGCTTTAATGCCATGAATCTTACATTTATGATGTTGTTGGGTAGCACTGAGATGTTGGTGAAAATGTAGCTCCATACAGGTTTTTTTTAAAGTCTTTTTCAGCATTCAGTAAAGACCCCCATTATTGCTCTAAGAGTTTTCATTTGTAACTGTTAATCTTGATTTTAATTCTCATCTTCCTGTTAAATCCCTTAACAGAGCTCCCTGTTCCAGAGCTTGTGGTTAGGTCAGTCTGTCTACTGTACATTAAATAATAATTTACTTTTTCTAACCTCTTCCAGCAAAACCAGCCTCGAAACGTCTTTGTACCAGCCAAGATTCTTCAGAAGAGAAGGTACTGAGTTGAAGACCAGAGCTGTGGTGACTACCTTAGTTTGTGTAAAGGATATTTGGAGTGTCTCTGTTTTACCCCTTGAGTTATAAGGAGCAGACCTGTGTTCCCATCGAGTTGCAGCTTTCCTTTGGGAGCCTTGCTTCCTTCAGTCATCTTTTCTTCTCGTTGTGGGATCAATTAAAATTGTTGTTACTACAAAAAATTAAAACTTTATTCTTTTATAATAAATGTGTTTTGGTACTTCCCTGCTTTCTATTGTTTCATCCCTGTGCTAACTCAGTGGCAAGGCCTGGGGTGGTTTTCTGCTGTAGCATTTTGATAATGTGCAAGTTGTGGGGAGAACAGATTTTTATGTCTTGTCAGGTCTAGGAAGGGGACTTATGTAACCCCTGCCCCGGATTCTCCCTGACGAATGTTTTGGTTTCAGAATATTGGATTATGGTTAGCAGATGCACAAACAGCTCTTGTGTAAACAAGGTAACCTTTCAAAAGCTTAACCTGAGATACCAGAAGGGCCAAATAGCCCAGTATCCTGAGGTTTTGAGTAAAAAATGCATTTTAACACCAAGATTTAGTTTGGGATTAGTTGACTCCTAACTTTGTGTTTGCCCATGGTTAGAGCCAGAAAGAGTTTAATGTTTTTTGCACATTTGCAGATGAAGTTTATGCTTGCATTGCAGTTCCAGGCTGAAACCAGCACCTGAAAAACGGTTCTGTCCTCCTGAAACCATGTCCTCCCGTGGCTTTTGTGCCTCTGCCCTCTCCCAGCTCTCCCCACCTCTGCCTGCTCCCCTGCTGCAGTCCCTGGATGATCTTTCTGGCTGGCTGCTCATATTCTGTAGGGATTTGAAAAGCCTCTGCCTTTGATTTCCTTTTCTTACCCTTCCAAACTATTGTTGGGCAATGTCAACCACAAATAGTTTATTTGGCCAGAGAACTCGGCTCGCCCTCTCAGTTTCAGATATTTTCCTTCAGCCCAAGCTCCGAGCTCACGCCCAGCAACCAGATGTCTGTCACCCTCCTGGCCCAGCTGCTGTGGCTCCAGCCCCGAGCCTGCAGCCCGCTGCATTTTTGGTTCTCGCCCAAACACCACCAAAGGCCACGGATTTGTTTTGCTGGTGGCTCCGTGTGACGGCCTTTCCTTCCCTCGGCTGCGCAGCCAGTGTTTGGAGCGAGCCCTCAGGAGCGAGTTCCTGCAGGAGCACATTTATCCATCCCCAGGGAGGCCATCCTGACTCACCCAGGAATCCTGAGTCCCCCCCCTGGCCTGCACTGAGCCCAGCCCTCCTGCTCAGGCCTTTAATCCCTGCAGCTCCAGCCTGGAGTGCTCTCCTCCCAGGCACTGCTCTGCTGGGCTCTGCCTCAGCCTTGCTGCTGCTCCACTGCCTGTCCCATTTCCTGACACCTCTGCTGCCCTCCATAAACATCTGAATGTTTCTCTGGAGCCCCCCACAAACACTGCCAGAGCAGTAGGGCCTCCAGCACTCTGGAATGGTGCAGCCAGCCTGGGATCACTGCCTGACACAGACTGGGGGTCCCTGGGACTGCACATTGCTTCATGGCCCAAATTTAGGGCTTGGCATCACTGACTAACAGAAACCAGGCTTTGATCACCATTGCTGGGTCAAGCCTGGAAAATACCTAACTCTGATTTTCACTAAAGTCCCAGGACAGGGAAGGATCTGAACTGGTGTAAGTTTTTTTTCCCTTAAGGACTGAATGCCAGCATTATTCCAGCAGCATAACTTCAGTTTAGATTCCAGTCTAGCAGATTTATCACTTCATAACCTGGGGTTTTTCAGCTTTCTGTGCAGTTGCCAGTTCTGTGTACAAGAAATGACATCATAAATAATAGCCAAGCTATGCACAAGTTAATGAGTGTATTGAAATTATAAATATTAATATGCATATGCAGTTCTCCATTCACTAGGGCATGACCTATGGCTTTACAAAGTGAATATAAAGAGATTATTGGTGAGGTGCATCTTTGCCAGTCTGGGTGAGCCTGGGAGAGGGGAGAGAGGAGAGGAGGGAAGGATCTGATCTCTTCCTTACCTCTGCCTTCTGTAACATTCCTTGTCAGCAGCTGTTCTGGGCACAACCAAGGGGACTTCAAAGGGCAAATGGAAATTTTGCTATCCCCCTCCATTTTCTTTAATAAGAAAACACCAAGTCTGGAATAGATCTCATTCTTCTCTTTATTACATCATAGAAAAAAATACATCCATCTAGTGCGCTCCTCAGAGCAGGATTCAACAGCTGTGAGCAGGTGGCCTATAAAACATGGTCCAAGGTGGTTGTCCTGAGCAGCTTCCCATCTCCTGCAGTGGTCAACATTCCACTACAAGGAGCAGGCAAGGAATACAAAAAGGATCACATCAGGTGGCAGGGATCATCCCCAAAGCCAAAGGGATGTACCCACCTAAAGAAGCTCCTGAGTTTATGACAGAAAATGTTGCAAATGGAGATAAACAGGAAAAAGCAACAATACAAAAGCAAAACAAACAAACCAACCTCAAAAGGGAACCCCAGAGTTTTGACTACTTCAGTGACTTCATCTTGTATTGAGGTTTCTTAGATTGCCTCTAGAGCACATCAGCTGAAAGACACTGAGCTAAAGATTTGTTTTCCAAGCAAAGGTAAGAACCAAGTGACACAGAGAAAGGATCCCACACAAGAGTTGTGTCAGCATATTTCCAGAGTTTCTCATCTCATCCAGCTGGCAGGAGGAAAAACCCACTTGTCTAAACTGGGGAAACTAGTTTTATGGGAAGAAAACATAGGCTTGAATATTGACACTAAATGTTATAATCAAAATGGCATTTAAATGCTTGTGCAAATAAAACCCTGCAATAAGAGTAAAACCACAAACTTTAATGAAGTCTGGCTTTATTTAAAAAAAATTTACAAGTGTATTTCTTTAAGCCTCAAACGTACACGGCTGAGTTATTCACATCTTCCATTAGATGTGGCTTTATTGCTTCAGCCTCCCTCAGCAAAGTGCCATATGACTAACGAGTTTCCCCCTCCACAAGAATGTATCTACCATTTCACAAAGCTCTGGTGCAGACGGGGTTTGTTTTTTCCCTTTAACACTTCGAGGCAGCTGGTTTTGCAGCAGAGGGGTGCACGGAGCAGCGAGTGCAGCCCAGCCCACGCAGACAGCACCGATCCTGCCCCACCTTCGCTGGCTTGGGTCGCTCTTTGCCCCGCTGGGTGTCCCTTGAGCACAGGCTGGGGCTCCCTGGCTAACTGGGGTGCCAGAAGAGCCCACTGAATGCGTCCTGCAGGGCCCGGTGACAAGCCAGGGAGGACGTGTAGCCCCCAGCCAGGTCCTGCGGAGTGGCAGCTCGAACGTGGGTGAGGTACCTGCAGCAGAAAGTGGTGTTATTTCAGAGCACAGCAAACATATCCAACAGCCCTGTAATTCACAACACAGCGAGGTTGAGGCTGCTTTTTAGGAAAAAGCAAAGAGATGGAGCTGCCCACTGCCCACTGGACACATCAGGATAAAATTTCCATGAGTTAAAGCAATGATGCACCTTCAGCCAGGCTGCCCCAGCCAGCACTCTGGTGGCACAGGGTTAAGGCACCCAGGTGTTGTTTGTGTTCTCTGTGCTCGCTCTGGGGGTGGTTCATGTCCCCACTCCCACAGGTCTTGCCAAGACAAGGACACCATCAGAAGCTTTCCTGCACTCCCACAGGAGCAGGAGTGTTTCAGCTCTGCCACTTAATGACAGACGTTCCCCCAGGCTGACTGTGCCAGTTGCTCCAATGACCACAGGGCTGAGCTTCCCTTGCCTGTTACCTGTGCCTGGAGCCCAGTGACCCTGGGAATTAGATCTGTGGGAGGCCACCATCATTTTGGCTAAAGAAGATTCTAAATTTCCCCATTAATTAAGCATCATCACCCATTTTCAGAGCCATCTAATTCTAGCCCAAATCTCCCAGAGTGTTGAGTTGACATGGAAACACAAACACGCTGCCTCCGCTGGCACTGCTGCTTCTGGCTCCCCTTGGCTCCTTCCAAGGGCTCCACCCCAGCCACACACACCGAGACCTCCTGTTAAAGGATGGCTTCATCCCACACCGTAACCCCACAGCTCCTGCACCCCATGAGACAAGTACAAGACAGATTCTCCACTAGTTTTGCACCAAAACCCCATCAGACAGATCCACAGCCCAGCAGGACCAGCACAAGAACAATCTCCTATCCTGACCACCAGACACAAGCCACAGGGGCTGCGCTTGGGCCGCTGTTTTGATTCCTCACTTGGTACATGCTGCTCTTGGGAAGGTTGACTCACTCCACCTCTGGCTTGGCAATCCAAGCATAAACTTGCAAAACGCACACAGCCTTTTATAATGTTATCCTGAGAAACCTAAAACAGCTGCACTTTTGGCAGGAAAATATAGGACCACCAGTAAAATATCCAAAACAGTTGCATCTTTTAATTTATGACTGTACACTGTTTCCATAAAGAGTACATAAAACAGGTCAGATTTTATAGGTAAGACATAATAAAGAGTCATACCAATTGATGCCATAAAAGCATAGAAAAAGAGATTACTGAGAAATGATTAATTACAGTTTTAAAAACTGTATTTCTTGCACCTAATAACCACAATGCACAGAAATGAGCAATGTTTCTGAGGGATTCGTGGTGAGATGCTGAAGCTGAGACTGAATTTACCTCCTGTGACTGAGCTGAGGTGTTTTGTATCAAGCTGTGACAGAATTTGGCCCTCACTGCCAGACACTGGTTCCCATCAGCACAGACACAGGCAGGAGAGCACAAAATAATAATAAACCCTTTTAGTAGTGCTCAGTCCAAAAGAATCTACAAAACACAGCAACAAAGCTGATCCCATCTCTTAATTTGCATGGAGAGATGGTCTGCAGAGAGCTCCTGGTTTGTGGTACAAGACATTTTATGGGCTTTATTTTTTTTTTACATTCTTGTTACTTGTCCTTTAGTATTTTAAGAGGAAGATCTCATCCTTCCCCAAAGACTTTTAAAACTGCTGCGGGAAACAGGAGCTCCTTTCCCCAGCCAGGAATGATGGGCACTGACAACAACAAATAATTTCCTTCAAAATGCTGGTGTGAAACTACCTCTACCCTCCAAACCAGAGAGTCTTATAAAAATCAGTTCTCATCTTGCATTTCACTTCTATCATATTTATTCCATTGCACAACTTCATTTTCCCTTCATGCATGAAACAGTCCAGTGAAAACAGGATTATTTTCGATTTCAATATTAACAAAGGTTGCTTGTGTCTTTCTCATTACTTTTCTTATCTCCTCTTGCTTATATATAACTGAAAGGAGAAAAACAGAGTCTATTGTTTCCCTTTTTCTAGGACATCTGAAATTGGAGCTTTAGTTTCATAAGACAACCTGACTTCCAGCTACTGCAGCACTTGCAGTTAATTGGGAGGTGATCTCTGAAGCAACACAAAATCATTGCCAAAAAGGCTCCCATCGACTTTTACTGCACAACCTGCCCAAATTCTCCTTACTCCTGTGCAACAAGCCCAGCCCGCTGCTGGCTGTCAAGTGAGGTCTTTATTTTCTTGTTAAGTATCTGAACTTACTGCTCTTGACCCATTTAATTACTGTGGTACACCAGGCAATTGCAAAGAATCTGCCACACTGAAGCCACACAATGAGAAGCGAATGTTTTTTGCCGGCTTTTTCCACACCGGCCCCCATCTGTGCTGCCTGATTCCAGCCATCCCCTCCACAGGAGAATCTCTCTGAACTGCATCCCTGGGGTTTCTGGCAGAGGTCAGCACATCTTTTCATGTACACCTTTGCAACAGCAGCAGGAAGAAGCTCTTGCCAAGTTTTTATTTCTAAAAAGCCAAGCTCCGTTAGGTCTTGGGACCTGGAGGTAATTGCTCTCACTAGTTAGCAAATTCCAGCACACTGGGTCTGTTTTTCATAGGTTTATTTTAAGTACCTGTAAATCTTATAAGCAGAAACCAGGAAAAAGAGGTTTGCTTTTTCTGGTGCACAGTTTTTTAATGTAACCTGTTTTTACTGAGGGCAGACTAAACTCTAAACTCTGAAGTTAAAAAAAGCCTGCACTATTATTTTTGAGCGGGGCTAAAGGGCTGTGTGTTCCCTGGCCCACCATTTCACACTTCCCATTCCCAGCAATGCCTATGCTCTGCTTCAGGCTCTGCCCAAACAAGCCCCCTTTCCTTGGCTGCAGCCTTTGGATGTTGATCTTCTTCATTAGCCTTTCACATGAATTAATATAGGTCCTAGTTTGTTCTTCATGAGCCTTGGGAGGCTCATTCCTGACCTTCGGTTTCTCATCCCCATGGAGAGGGTGGGAGAAAAATAACAACACCCCCCCGCTCCTGTTTTCAAGGAAAGAGGTATAATTCACACTCGGTGTGGAGGCTCAGAATCAAGCTGGTTGTTCCTGGGAGGCAGTTTTCTTCGTTTTCTCTCTTCCCAAGGCTGTGTCACAACCACTTCACCAGGAGAGGCTACGTGGGCTCAGTATGGCAGTGGATGTTATCCCTCTGTGCCTTCCCAGAACAGCCCAGGAGCACCAGTCCCCCTGGCACTGCTGCTGCTACTGAAAGCCAGAGGAGCCAACAGCAGCTCAGCAACAGCAGCTCAGCAGCTCCCAGGGCCACTGGCAAAAATCTCACTGCTCAGCAGGGTGGTCTGCTTCCAGAGAAATCCGGGAAAGACGTCAGAAACGGAGAGAATGGAGAAACAGCACAATCAAACCTGGCTAAAATAAACACCCACCAAAAACCAAAGCTAAAACCCCTCGCCTAAACAAACAAAAAGAACTAAACATACACAACGAGGCCAAACCACCCCATGGTATGTCCCTTCACCCACCGAACTGAAAGTAGCAGTGCTAGGGATTATTTCACACAATCTTTCCCGCTACCCGAGATAAAAACACTCCCAGGGGTGTTTCTGCTGATGCACCGCTTAGAGATACATATGGAATAACTGCATTTGGCATACAGATTATTTTTAACTATTACATATTTTATGGGAGTGAAGAAAAGAAAAATCATTCACAAGTTGTTTGATAGGGGAAAAAAAAAAAGAAAAAAATTAATTCTATTCCACAGAGTAGATTTACTGCTCATCTGATTATCCACAGTATCCAAGACAGAAAGTAACGGGGCAGACATTAGATCTGGGAAATTTTCCAGATTCATAATTTAAATAATAAATAGTGGTTGCATAAAGCAAGCAAAATACTCCAGTCTGGAAAATTGCGTGAAGCATTAGCAAAGCAGTAGCATAGGCTGCTGCATTCCTGAGCCTTTCTGGAGACAGCATTTTCATTAGATTTACCAATCCCTAGGATGAGCTATTGCTGTGTTACCCACAGTGAGCTGCAGACTGGGTCTCATCAGAGAGAGCACGTAAGGAACTGGACTGTGTCTGGCCTGGCTTCTGCTGAGGAATGTGTGCCCTGGGTTACTCTCTAGTCTCTGAGCAGGTACAAACTGAGCTCCTCTGCTCAGCTCTGTTTTCCTTTGAACCAGTCAGCTCTACCACAGTTGGTCTGTGCAGCCAAACAGAATTTGTTTATAAAATGAGCTGGGTTCGTTGCTGTTCTCCATTAAATAGCCCCAGGAAATGCATTTGGGAACAGGCCTTCACTGGGTGTTCAAATCTGCTGTGGTTCTCCCTCTCTAGACTAATACGACTAAGGCAGGGCAAAAACACAAGGCACAAAGCTGGTACTCAAATCCAGAATAGAAATTTGTCATTCCAGCATTCCAGGGAGTAACTACAAGCCTAATCCTAAAAAAACACCACCAAAAACAAACCAAAAAAAAACCAAACCCACAAACAACAACAAAACAAACCTTTCATCTATTTCAGCATTTGGGCACTATGATTGTATTTGTATGTTAAACCCATCAGCTATGACTGGTGTTAGAAGTTGCTGCTGAACCCCAGCCAACACAGCCTGCTCCAACACAGAATTCAAGTTTAACGCAGCCATGAGCTCAGCAAGGGCTCCTCATGAGCCCAACCCAAGCCCTCCCTGCCCGAGGTCACACTGCCAGTCCTGATGGGCACCTGCCACCAGGCACTCCTCTCCTCCACCCTCCAGACCACACAGACAAAATGGGAGAAAATCTATTTAACAGGTGCAATCGCTGAAGGAGTGAGCTTATTTGTTAGGAGTTTTTTCAATGCTTCTCTGTATACAATTGCAGCAATCAGTGTGCATGTCAAAACAGGGGGCTAAGCAGGATGAGGTCCAAATATGACAGATCCCAAGGCAGAGAGATAAAAAATACATTTTTACCCAGATTATGGCACCTTATGGACTGAACACAGCCCACAGTGCAGGGGTACAAGGAAAGGTCACTCTAAATACCAAAACCGAGTTTTGGCTGCTAAAACTCCTACCAAAGACAAGTGATCCAGCTCAGACACCACCCCTGCAGCCCCAGCAATCCCACCTGCAGACAGCAGAGCTCTGCACGTTCAGCTTTCAGTATTCACATTCACATTTGGTAAGGCAAGCTGGTTTCTTATTATTAATAACCCCGTGCTGTTTTCTGAGGGCTTAGTGAGCAGAAATTGCACTGAGGCATCAGATGAATGCCAGACCCTTCTCCATGCCCCGAACTTGCTCAGCCCATTTCATTCACCTATGCTCCAGGAACCTGCAACAGAACCATCCCTTACTCATCACAATTCCGATTTCCAGCAAGGAAATTTAGTGCCTTCATCTGGCAATAAATTCTGCAAAAGCAGATGCCTTCTGTCTCTAATGGATCTCTTTTTGTTACACTTAAGGATGAAGACAAAAATATAATTGAGAGTTTAAGCTCCTAGGAACTTTTATTTCTCCACTTTGGGTTTTCTGAGTGAAGAACTCTGTTCCACCAAAAATAAAATTTCCCAGTAGAAAAGACAGGAAATGCCCCAGCCCAGCAAATGAATACAAGAAATATAGGACTCCCAGTGATTCTTTTTAACCTCTTCCATCTGCTTTTTCTAAACAGCAATTTGTTTCAAACACTGTCAGAGTTTTCTCAGGGCAGGAGTGTGTGTAAACTGCGTGTGGTGAAACAAAGTACTTTAAAATTAAAACAAAACGGGTCTGCCACAGCACACCTCAGCTGAGATGGAACAGGACAGAGTTCTGCTACCAGACACTGAAACAGCCATATAAAGCACCTCAAAATGTGATATTAACTATGAAACAGCTGTTGTTGATAGAGCCAGTTCTGAATCCAAAGGTAGAAATTAGTGATGAGCTAGTCTCCCCTCTTTTCCCCCATACTCTTCTCCCTTATAATGTCCTTTATATAAGGACAAACATTTTGGATCCTGGAAACCCAAAGCCACCACCGTCCTGCTGCAACAGTGACCAGCTGCTGCAGTGACCAATAAAGGAATTTCCGAGGGTTTAAGGTAAAAACTACAGCACTGTTATTCGATGTTTCACATAAACTGTTTCCTCTGTTAATGGTGAAACCCATACATACCTGTGAGATAGATCTAATGACCAACCTCAGAGTTTATTCCAGACTACCCGTGAACTGGTGAGTACAGTCATGAACCTTGGAGTAAAAAAACCTTTAAAAGCAAAGACTCAAAGTCACAGAAGCCTCCCTTGGTGGGGGAAGAGAACAGAATCAGATTTTCCCATACTACTTTCCCTAAAAACTTCCTCTTTTTGTGATGAAATCCAGAGTCCAGAGACCAAACATTTCCACTGAAAAGCTAATACATTTGGGAGTGGACTGGAGGGAAATTTCCTTATGACAGCTACCTCAAAATATACCTCCAGTGCTCCTCACAAGAATTCACATCTTCTACTGGCAAAAAGAAGAGAATTTTAAAAGAAGAAAAGTTTTAGAGAGCACCTGGTTCTCCAGCATTTTCCCAGCACTGCAATTCTACTGCTGCCCTGGTTTTTAAATAGATGTGAGACCAGACTCAGGTACTTGCATTTATTTAACACATAAACATTTGCTTTTGGAGTAACTGAGAAGCCAGTGCTGTTGCCTTGAGGTAAGATGAAAAGCTACAGAGAAATTGAGATCAAAGGAAAAGGAGAAATGCCTTCCGCCTCCCAGAAACTGATATAATTTTAAAAGAAGTGGATGTTTTAAAGTGTAAAGACAGGAAACTAACGATGAAAAAGGTTTTATAGAATAAAGGAAGCTTTGTACTCCTCTGCCCTGATATGCATTTTGTACATTTCCTCTGCTGCAGGCTGGATGCAGCCCTGGGACAGGACCTGCAGGCACTGCCAAAAAAATGAGGTTTGGACAATTCCAGTCCCACTGCAGGGCCCCACCCAAGAAGGCTGCACCTTGATACAACTATTTCAGGTAGAAAAGTCCATAAACGCCAAGTACAATGGACTACAGACTTTCAGACTACCAACTTAAAGCACTGAAAACTGTAGATATAAAAACTACTTTGAAATGGGACATAAACACCTTAAATGGTGCAAGCTGACCTATTCCCATCTTCAAAAGGAACTGTAAATCCAATTACACCTGCAGATGTTACAAATGTTAACAAGTTAAATAAACCTCCTCTTTTTACTGAGGAGTTATCTAAGCTAGAGATTCACATTCAACAAGAATTCCCATGTGTAAATCCAGTGCATGTCTGAGAAACACATTTTGCCCCTCATATGAGCCCACAATTCATAGTGGGTGTCTGCATATTCCCTTTGATAATAATCAAATGTTACATTTAATCAGCTGCTCTTAACATTTGATCAGTCAGCATCACTTCAGATAAGATATAACTGTTCCAGCCTTAGAAAATGTGAATAACAGTGCAAGAGAGCAGCCAATGCTGTCCTTGGAGCACTCCATGATTCTGAGCTAATGTATGAAAACTTGAGCACAGTTTCAAAAGCTAAAGTGATGACAGAGGTCATCTTCTTTTGCTGGGCTTTTTTTTTTTAGTTAAAAAAAAAAAAATCTTAACAAACAGCGCTGAAGCTGCTGAAGTACATCACAACCCCACTAAAGAACCCTTAGAGAAAGGAAGCATTTCCTCGACAGATCTGAGGCACCACAGGTTATAGATTTCTGTGCTGTTGCAGGGTGGATTCAAGACAAGGATTATCTGAAAATTCTCCTCATTTTAGCACACAACTGCCTATTTTAAAATAAAAACAGGAAATGGAAAGCGGAACCTGCAAATACACAAATCCTTTTGCAGGCGAAGGAAAACTAAAGGCTATGCAAGTGCCTTTTGGTCACATGTTTTAACTCCAGAAAGGATATTTTATACAAACTCTATGCTGACTTCTCTTTCTTTGGTTGTTGAGGGGCTTCCTCACATCTCAGTTTCCTCTCAGTCAAATATTTAGTTGTTTGGATGGCTCCATACACGGCAGAGAAGAGCGACCACTGACTGTGCTGCGTAAACAGTTTGCTTCTTGTTGCTCACCCCGCATTCCTGTCAGCTCCAAAATACATACAGGCACTACCGTTTGGATTCATTTATTTTCTTCCCTTTTGAACTGCAAGGATTTCTGCTTCAACTCCTTCCCTAATAGCTGCTTGGATTCCTTAGGCCCATGCACTTAGCTGTAACAAGAGGTTAGTGTTTATTTCTAGAAGCCTTGCTCACAGGAAGCCTTCCTTCAGCGCCAGTGACTTCCGTAACTCCAGAGGGGCCGGGAGCGCTCTGGGATGAGCGGGGGCACCTGGTCCCCCATTTGTCATCTCCCTGAGGTCACCCGCCAGCTGTCTGTCCTCTCAACACCCGGCCTCAGCACCGTGCTCGAGGCATTCTCCCTCACTCAGGTTTCCAGGTCTGGACTTCCAGATCCAGTAAATCAATCAGCCCCCACAGAAAGCGCTCAGACAACTGCAAGGGAAGCGTTTTCACACCCTTGAGCGGCCCCGCGGTGCACAAGGACACTGCAGTGCCCGCCGGAGGCCGGCACGGCGCTGCTCTGCGGGTCCGGCAGCAGCGCACCGGCACCACTGCGGAGCTGCAGCTACTTTTAGGCTGTGGCTAAATCAGGCTCCGCTCGTACTTGACCCCGGGAAGAATGTCATTGAACACAAGGGCCTTTTCTCAGCTGTGAGAGTGGAATTTTTTTTTCTTTTCTTTCTTTCTTTTTTTTTTTTTTTTTTTTTTTTTTTTTTTTTTTTTTTTTTTATTAAGCCACCATTTCTGTCATTGCAAAGCAGCTCTGTCTTTTTCACGTGTTGTGGAAATGTTTTGGCAGAGACTGGTCACCAAATTCTTCATCTTTCCCTCTGTCCTCCAATCCACTCTTCCTCCCACACACTGTGTTTAGGACAAAGGGCACAAGAAGAACACGGATGTGTTTAAATATTTATTATAACTCTCAGGAAGTTAACCACTGTTCTGTAACTTTCTACCTAAGTCAAGACTGTTTTCATAGGCTTATCTTTTTTATGTAAGGATAGAGCAAGTTCAGTTTTAAAGACATCACTGTGTCTCTCCCCAGGGCTGGGGGAACGCTTCCCTGAGCTGGACTCTGGGAATAACACAGCATCCTTTCTGCAGGCAAGAAGAGAGATCACAACTTTTATTCTGAAAGACAGTTCTTTTGGACACACAAACTCTTCTTTTAGGATAAAAATTCCCTCTTGTTCCTCCCACTCTCCCTTTTTTTCTGTGTTCCCCACACCCCACTGAGCACCATGAATCCCCCAGTGCACAGCCAGAGATCCATATTGATGAACTGGGGCTTTGGGAGAGCTACATGAAAGAGATTCCTCCAGCACCAGCTTCCATGTAAATTATGCATCTGTAGGCAAAGGGAGCCCTTTGTCAGGAACACCTCCAGAAGGAGAATGGAAATGTACAGATACTTTCTTCTCCCTCTTTTTAGCACATTTTGCTTGATGCATAGTTCTGAGGCAACACACAAGGATAGTCATGATTGCATCACAGAATCAAATAATGATTTGGGATGGAAGAGATATTAAAGATCATCCAGTTCCAGACCCCCTGCCATGGACACAGGGATGCCACCCACTAGCTCAGGACACAACTGCGGAGTCCAGGACGGCTCCAAGAAGACAGGATGTATTTTAGCCCCAGGAGCACTGGGGAGGACCTTGATTTCAGGCCCAAGGCTGGACAATGAAGTGGCAGATTGCTTTTTAAGTTTTTCTTGCATTTAAGGACTTGCTTTAGTCCCACCAGGGAAAAGCAGAGCCCCCGAGTGACTCATGTATCAGGTACAACAGCAGGCTTTGCCCCCAAATCACTACTGATGGAAAAAAATCCTATGAACACAGAAAAAGTGGTTAAAACCTCAGCTCTGAAATACAGTTTCTCCAGTCAGAAAGTCAGTTCTGTTTTCACTGTGACACAGCACCCTCTGTTCTGGGTAGCAATGAATTCACATCATATGGCAATTCCAGTTTAATTCACCGACTCAAACAAGCACAAGAATTTCTAGAGGGTTTTTAGCTGCTGATACTGATCAGATAAGTATGCTGCCAAATCTAATTATTATCTCAAATGAAAAACTACAAACTCTCGGTTATTCCTTTTGGATCATAAGAACCCAAAGTTATTTTCTTTAGGCAGAAAGTGAAAAGGGCATTAGTTGAAAGCAAATATTGCAGTTTGAATGACAGTATTTAAAGAAGATGAGATTGTTCAGGTCAAAAGAAGGTGAAAACCAGGTCGCTGTCTCTTGCAGCTGACTTATGCTCTAATGCATGAGCCCCTCGGCCGCCTCAGGTTCTGGTTGCTGCTGGTCAGGTCAGCATTTCAGGCTAATGCTGAGGATCAGGTTTACAGCTTTCAGCCAGGCTGGCACTGGCTCCTCAGGAAGGCCTGGAGGAGGTGGGAGCGAGCAAAGAGGGCAGGAGCTCGGAGTGAGGCTTCTCCTCATCACCACAGAGGGCTGAAGGATGAGAAGCATCTGCCCCAGGCAGGTGCAGCTTTTGGGCTGAGCTCTCAAACTCCAACTGTAAAGGAGCTGCACAGCCCGACTCTGCCACAGTGCAGCCCCACTCTGCCACAGAGCAGTCACGGCTCCCACAGCTGGGGGAGGAGGGAAAAGTTGCCCTGTTCTCCTGAAAGTATTTTTTACAGGGGAATGAACGGGGAAAATGCGCTCCTTCAATCCTAAGCAATTTCCTCCTATCTGTCAGCATTTGGTAGGAACTATTATTATTTGGCTTAAATATAAAGCATCATTAAGACTATTTTTCTGTTTTAACAGCTTAACAATTCTATTGTGAAATCTGGGTGAAATTCTCTGGATTTTACTGTCCTTCTCTATTGTGCCCTGGTAGAATTTCTAGAGGGGAAAAATGCAGTGATGATAGGAGATCTTCATTTTACTCTTCTAAAAAGACAATGAGTTAAGTGTCTAAATTGAATCAGTCTTTGTATGATTTCTTTTGAATTAATTTTAATTTTCTGTTGCTTTCAGTCTAATCCAATATCCTGAAACAGCAGAAGCACAGATGTGAAAGAGGAGTGTGCTGAGTTAGACAGAACCCCTTAGTTTCACCTGGGAGAGAAACTACCAACAGAACTGTTACAGAGCAGTGACATCTACAACTGCTGAAATTCTCTGTGGATTATTTGTTAACAACTCGACTCAACTTGCAAACTGCATTCCCAAAATCTGTCTCCAAAGAAGTTGTGCCTACTGACTGAACTGATTCTGAAACTGGTGCAGAAGGTGCATTTTTAAACATCCACAGAAAGTGCCCAGAAATTAGTGGGGATTGCTGATATAAATGACATTTAATAAATTCTCTTGCTGAGGAGAACTCCCAGTAACACTAGGTGGCAGAAGGCTCTGTCACATTGAAGACACCTGCAGACAGATACACTCAACTATTCGAGTTTGATTTTAGAAAAGCTAAGGGGAAAACAGTTGAAAGCAAAACAGTTCTAAGATCCCATTTTCATCCACTCTTCCAGTTGTAATTCTGCCTCTGATATCCCCAGTGCACATTATTTCATCACTTAAGCTATCCCAGAATGTGAATACACCTTCTAAACCTTCAATCACATCTTACTTAATTCAAATGAAATTCTGTATGTGACAGGTGATTCTATTAAGTTTCATGTAATTAAAAAGAAATTCACTGTTTAAAGAAATAAATGGCCACTAGGACAAGTGCACAATAAAAACATACACTGTGAGTTACCTTGAAGCAAACTTGAAACCCAGCCTGGAGTGCTGTACATTTCTGCAAACACACTGCTGCAGCTGAAAGAAAATCATCAACGGACAAACAAACCCATTTCAAAACTGCTCAAGCCTCAATGCGGAAAAGATCTGATAAAAATGGCAGCTGCTCTCTCATGGGGGTGCATTTTCAGGAATACTTTTGTAACTACATACAAAATTCAACTGCCTGTTTCTAGTCTTACCTATTTAACCCTTTAAAAAACATCTATGCTCCATTTTCCTTTATTCTGGCCACTCTCTTTTCAACTCCTCTAAGTTTCTCTCTCATCCTGTATAAATCAAATACATAAGGAAGCAAAGAGGTGCCCCTGCTCTGGTGATGTTAGGAGGAAGCTGTAAACACAGAGAGGGAGAGGGAAAGCCAAGCACTGTCTAAATGCTGAAAAACAAAAGGCAATGGTGGGCGGGGGGGGATGACACTCGTGTTACCTTAGACATGTAAGATTGAGTTGACAGCAAAGATTTCTCGAGATGCCCATGGCTGCAGTGCTTTTCCACTTGCCAAGCAGTAACAGCCCAGATTTACAGCACTTGAGGGGTGCTTCCCCAAGTGGGGCTGGTGCCAGCACACAGCTCAGTGCATTGTGGAGGGTTATTTTGCTCCTCTAGCCATGGAGGCTGTTTGTGTTTAAATATAGTATATTTTATCATTCACAGTTGTCAGCAGTGGAAATTGTCATCTAAGCAGGAAAAGATGCTGTTGAAGAAACAGGAGGAGTTAGTTAGAAAGTAAAAAATTATTTTAGCTGTGACAACTCCTCTCACTGCCCATTTTGAGGGTAAGGGATCACACCACCCATTGCAAATTGCTGCCTGAGAGTCAGAAAAATCAATAGTAGGTAGGAAAGTCAACTTGCCAAGGCTACAGCCACTGCCAGCAGATTATTAATGCATCTGTCTGCATTCTTTAATGTTTCCTAAGAAGCAACTATGTTAACTGAAAAGGTGTGACGTGTCACCGGCCCTTCTCTTCTCTCCTCTTCATTTTCTCTCTATATTAAAACCTTGGCTACCAAAGAAAACAATCATGTTTCACCTCATCTTTTCCCAGCTTTTCTGAAGTTCAGTTCCTGCTCTAGAGCAATATATACAGTCTAAGTACTACCCCTGACAAGCTGTTTGACAGCCCTAAGTTGCACATCTATTTTACTCCCAGAGCCTTGGAGTTGGTAGGCTGTAGATGGGAAATGGAGGCCAATTAAAATAAACACAGACAGTATCAATGAATTCTTCAGAAAGACACAAGACAAGCAAAATGAAACACTACTGGCTTTTGCCTACAGTTAGAATTCAGCTCATCTCACAGGCTGAAGGCTCTGGCTGAGGTCCAGAAAGACACTTAAGCACATGTCTTATTTTAAGCATGTGAGCAGCCTCATTGATTTTTCACTCATGCCAGGAAGAATATTCAATGCGCTTAAAGTTAAGCACATTGTTAAGTGCCTTCCTGGACCCAGGCCAGGCTATTTAGCCCTTGCAAGAGTTGGTCTAGAGAACATTTACCATTATTTTAACTTCTCAAGACTTTCTTTGAGATAAAGGTTTATGGTGTATGAAAATATTTCATTCATACAAGCAGTGGCTGGTTCACAGCAACCTTCAGGGACCAAGTATTCTTCCCCTTCCCACATCTTCTAAAGCAGTAACTGGAAGGTTTAAAGACACATAAGCAAATATACCGGTAAGAAAATTAGTTTTGAGAGGAAAACCAGTAGTCTTACTGATCTGGAGAGCAAAATGAGCCCTGCACTGAAAAGCTGACAGACATATTAATTCTCAGTGAAAACTAATGAAGTCATTTGCCAAAGTCCCATGCCAATACCAAGTCCTGTGCAGGAACTTTGAAAAGCAAGCTAATTGTTGACTGAAATTAATTATCACAATAAGCACACATTCAATTCCATTTTTTCCCTTCTTCCTTTTACATGGAGTTAAATACAAAATTCAAGGAAAGGTCTGTCAGTGCTTCCTCAAGATGACCTCACCACATCAGAGCACTTTAGAGATCAAAGGCACAACAAACACTTTGCTCTCTGCTACAACAAAGTGATGCCATTTGCTATGTTTGCTACAGACAATTGGATTTTTATCTGGTTGGCATTATCCAAGCTGAGATTCATACCCTGAGCTACAGAAAGGTGTTTAACAGTACAGCTAGCTAAGGAAAGCTGGACTGGGTCAGACTCACGCTTCCTCCACCCCAGCCATTCTTCTCCAGGAGCAGAAAAGGGAGTGCACAGGAGCCTGACCATTCCAGTGGGACCAGCAGGACACTGACAATTTGCTCCTCTTTTATGAGCAGATGTGCCTTTGTACTCCAGTATTTGCGTTTTTTTCCTGGAGAGTTTAAACTCAGTGGTGAAAGTACACAATTGGTAGGGGATACATGAACAGAAAGGCAGTTTAACCTTCAGTCACCTCTGCAATCTCAGGGTGACACAGCTATACCACTCATCATGCTTTACACCAATTCAGCTCCACTGATTTCATGCCACCAAGCTCACACCTGATGGCAACTCCAGCCTCAGCATCCAACACTCCCCTTTAGGAACTGGTGGAGCAACCTCTGAGACCTCTGGAAAAAGGAACTAAGATGATGAAGGCAGCCTGCAGACAAAAAAGACATTTCCTAGTGGATTCTACTCTGGAAGTCGTCAATTTGAAATAAATACACTCTTTATTTTAAAATATGGGTTTATATATCTTATTGCTGAGATTATTTGGTGAAATTTTCTCACCTTGCCATACAATCAGAGCAAGACAGTGACACTGAGAATGTTGAAGCTGGAAGGCACATAGGGAGCCCACTTAGTCCAGCCTCCCTGCTCAGCAGGGGAAGCTCAGGGCTCTATCCAGTCAAGTTTTAGTATCTCCAAGGAGGCACACTCAACAAACTATCTGGACAACCTGTCTCAGTGTTTGACCTCCTTTGCAGCAAATGCATTCCAATGGAATTCCATGTATTTCCATTTGTGTCCATGACATCTTGTCCTCTCACTGGGAATCACTGAGGAGAACCTGGCTCTGTCCCCTCCACTCCCTGCCCTCCACCAGGTATTTACACACACAGACATGGTCCTTCCAAGCCTTTTCTTCTCCAGATTGAAGGTTCACCTCACACAACAGACACCTCAGTCCCTCCTTGCTCCACCATGTCCATGTCTGGCACTAGGGATGCCAGGACAGGACTCAGCACTCTGGATGTGTCCCTACCAGTGCTGAGCAGAGGGGAAGCATCACCACCTCCCTCCACCTCCTGGTGACACTGCCTGGCCCAGCCCAGGAAGCTGGTGGCTTTTCTCCGCCACCAGGACAGGCTGCTGGCTCCTGGTCACCATGAGGTGCTCCAGGCCCTTCTCCAGAGCTGTTTTCCCAGCAGGTCAGCCCCCAGCCCATGCTGGGGTTATCCCAGCCCAGGTGCAGCATCCTGCATTTCTCTTAGATTGCTGTGACAGGATTTCTCCAGCCTGCTGAGTCCCTCTGAAGGGCAGCACAACCATCTGGTGCACGAGCTGCTCCTCTGGCCTTTGCATCACCTGCAAACCTGCTGAGGGAGCACTCCTTCCACAGCCAGGCAGGAAACAAGAGGGTTCTGGTCCCAATATCGACTCCTGGGGGGAATCACTGTGTCCTGCTTGGCTTTCAAACTCACAAATTACCAGGTATGGTAACAATATCAGATGGTATTGGTTTAACCAGTTGCCATTTTTAAATTTAGGTGGTTAAATGAGCGCAATATTTTAATATATGCAAGAACTGAGTCTGTTTCTGAACAGTATCTGCTGGTTCAACTTGTCCTTAAAAGTGAACTCTCTTCCAGAAAACTTCAAACATCATTTATGACTTCAGAGGGAGAGACAGACTTCTCTTTTTGAGCTGCTTAGTTAGTATGTAACTAACCCAAATGGTGGATTTCCTTAAAAAATAATTTCTGCAGACAAAATTGCCCCTTCACTTGAAGAATCCAGAGCAACAAGAAAGCTGTATTCCAGAACTGGGATTACAGCCAGTTTATGATGGATAAACATTGAATGCTAATGGCATAATTATAATGTCACAGCATTTGCTGCCAGAATTACGAAAAATATTCTTAAAATTATGCCCTAAATAGAATGGTGTTTAGTTTAGCTCAACTGAAAGCACACTCCAAGAAATGTGAAAAAACAAACACCATGATTCCAAATCTCAATTATGCATACTAAGGGCTTGTTTAAATAAAAGCATATTTAGTGGCTGAATAAAGTTTCTCAAAAATAATTTTAAAAATAATGAATTCCTGATGTCCAAAAAAGTGTCACATGCAATTTCATCACTGACTCATGTCAACTAACCTCAAATTTAACCAAATGCAACTGTGATCAATATTGTGTCAATCTCAAAGTATCTGGGGTTTAAGGCAACAAAACCAGATGCAAGGATGAGTAAAAATTTGGAACCCACAAACAGAATTGAGTTCTTGGCTACTGAAAGATCTGGAACAACTCTACTGACAGGGAGAAGCCAAAAGAATGAGAAGTTTTGACAATATTGCCACATTTAGCAGGAAGAGAGTCAAGTGCAAGAGGAATAAAAGGGAGATGGTTTGCTACCACTTCATGTTATTTAACTTTTTTCTTTTAAAGATGGCATCCTCCACTTGAGGCAGGGAAGCTCCACACACCTCTGAAGTGTTGTACGGTATCTAGGGATGGACTTGCAATTATGTTCCTAGGCACTTCTGTAATGCAAAACCCAGCAATAAACAACCAAAAACCCAACCACATAAAATATAAACAGTCAGATTTACCAACATATTCTTGAAAAAGCTGTAACACTAACTGAACAAGAGGACCAGTTATATATAGTAAATCTGGGCCACAAAAGAAAAGAATATTTGAACTGATTCTGCCCTCACTGTGAAGCAAAACTGAAGGGTTGTGCATGACCTGCCCACCAGCACTCTGCCATCCCTCAAACCCTCACAAAAAGGTGACAGAATAAAAAGTTGTCTGCATCAATCCCTTCTTATTATTTATTTTATTTATCATCTCTTGGCAGTAACACATCACGAGTCACAGTGGAAAAACCCATGAACTGAAAACAAAAATGGGGCTGAGAAGGGGAAAGGTGCCAGAGTGGAGAAAAGGGGAGTTTTATTTCTCCAAACAATAACCCCTACCATGACAGCCTTGCTGGCTCCTTCTCCACTGACAGGAAATTTCTGTAAAAGAATCATGTGGTGCTGGAACAAAAACTGCAAAGGTTCATATATGAGACAGGCTATAGGTCTGACATGGGACCAGCAAACAAAGTCAAAAGGCCAGTCCTCTCCTCTGCCTTCCAAATACTAAAATCTTAGAATGTGACAGAAACCTGTTGATTCTGACAGAGTTTAAATTATGCCAGTACGAAGCCAAAGAAGCAGAACACCTAACACTGGCAGAAAAATAAGAAGCCTGGGACGTTCCTGCTTCACAGAGTCCCCTGAAAGTTTTTATCTTCACAAAACCAGGCAGAAAATCATAGAGGACCACAGAGGAGCAATGGATTTATGAGGTCTGAGAACCCCCAAATGAAGTGGTAGTCGAGCTAGTTGATTTTATTATTTTATCCCTGAAAGCTTAAATAATAAAAAAGTCAAAAATAAAAATAAAGCAATGCAAGCACCTTCTAGAAAAGCAGTGTCAGTATTATCTCCTTCAGGCATGTTTCTCTCCACACCTCTGGAAAGTTGTCTGACATCTGACATAACTGGGAGGAAGAATTTTCTCCCCTGGCAAAGTCAATTAACTCCACTGTATTTGTATCATCTATCAGAGCCGAATCTGCTCCCTTCTTCAAGTCTGACACAAGCTCCTACACCTACTTGACAGATCAAACAGCTTATATAGAAATTACTGTGCTTTAAAGGGAAGTTCCACGGCTATGTCAAGTCAAAAGCTGCAAGACAAGAGGTGAGTGATTATTCTATTAGTATACACTCCCCTGGAATATTAAAATACAGCCTAACTTTGTACTGAAGTTTAACCTCTTTCATGCAATTTGCTACTTCATTATGAAACTCCTTTAGTCTTCAATCATCAGAAACATCTGTAGAAAATTAAAGCAGGTCTTTTTCCTGCTCTGTGTTCTTGAACTGCTTAATTTCTCATACTGTTAAGATATATAAGGTCCTTGCTGTAACAAGAAATGTAAGAAACAGTTTGGGCCAGTGCTTTAACGTACTGCCATAAACAGGTATATGCATGTTAACGCACTGAGTGTTATAACCAAGCTTTTTTTCTAAGGGCTACACAAAATACTAGCGCTCTGTGAAACACCATTCAGTGTGATGTCACTAGACTGCATGTCATGCAATAAGTCAATTGACACATCTCATCACATTTTATAGGCATTACAGCTCAGGCCCAAACCCATCTCCCATTAGCTCCAATTTAATTTCTGCTGTACATCAATGTATAAACCTTGTAATTAAAGGCAACAGAGGAGAGAAGGGTAACACACACCATGTGCTTAATGCAGTTCTCCAGTTAAAACATGAACACAAAGCAGCATGGTGGGTAATGCAGGAATGAAAACACTTCTCTGCTGAAATGCCTTTCCTCGTAATCAACTCTTAAAAGCAGCCAGACCAGTAATGCAGCTCTCCCAGGTGGCAGCCAGGAACTGGGAGCACTCACTGGATGCACACCTGGGAAACAAACTCAAGGTCTCTGTGGACCTACACTCCACAGATTTTACGTCCCTGAGCAGCAATGAAGAGCACATCACAGAAGAAAATGTCCCTTCTATTTGGGGCACAGAGCTATTCTGAATTAAAACACCAAAGGCACTGTGTTGAGAAAGGGGGTTTAGTCCAATAAAATCTTTCCTACCAGAATCAAGCTGATGTTTGTATTGAGCTGGTGGAGCAGTGCATCACCTCTGACAGGCTGTTGATGTGATTGAAGGGCAGAGAGCCCAGGACTGTATTGATCTCTCAGCAGCAGGGCCAGCACTCCACACAGCTCACTTTGAAGTAGCCCCATACAAGCGCTGCATTATCTGCCTCGCGAGCGCCGTGCAGGTTTTCAAAGGCTTAAATAATATTATGGCACATAAATCTCCTAAAGGCTAACCTGATGGCCTTTGTGAGTGAGAACTTCTTGTACTACAAAGGTTCTACCAGTTGGAGCCATGGAAGAGCAAAAACCACAGGGGAAGCAGAGCTGGCTCTTCCCAGACCACCTCTGTGCTATTCCAACACAGGCTGTGAGCCTGGGCTGCCCTAAAAGCCTCAAATATAGCCCCACACACAAACTTTACCACCAGTTTTGTAGGATTTTCCTGTAACTCTTTATGGAGGTTAAATCTGTATCAATGCAAACTCCTCTTTTGTGTTTGTTTTGGTTTTTGTTTTTTGGGTTTTTTTGTTTTTTTTTTTTTTTTTTTTTAAAGAAAAAAAAAAACATGCAATTTTTTCAAGGAAAATAATCCAGTAATATTTTCAGAGGAGTCCTGTGGGTCATCTTTCTGACTTAGCTATCCTCTTGCATCAGCACTATTATCCCTCAACCCCCTGGAGTACCAAAGTTTCCACTGTATGCCCTGTCCATTTAATGCACTGCCACTGAAAATACTCTACACTGACCTATGGATTGAACCAATATTGATCTCAAATTTCTTTACCCCAAGAACTAACACTCTCCTCCAGTGACACATCCCAATGAAAAGCTCAACCTCATCTTTAGCTTTACAGTAAGAGCAGGCAGTAATTTATTTTTTGAAGTACCATATTCAAATTAGTTTTCATAGGTGCTATGCAAAAAAAAAAAAAAAAAAAAAAAACCAAAAAAAAAAAAACAAAATAAACCACAAAAAAACCCCAAAAAAAACCCCTTAAGCATGATTTACACCGATAGATCTTAAGAAGTAAGTGTAAATGGGGATTCATCATTCAAAGAGGTATTTTCCCTGCAGGGATCTCATTTTATCCTAGTGATACTCAACAACTTTCATCTACAATTTGAAAGAAAACATAAAAGTCACCCACTGCAGAATGTACATCTGTCAAAAAATCTGAGGGGGCTGGGGAAATGGATAAATTATTCAGACTAATCTGTGTAGCACTTACTAACATGGACTTTTTCCAACTAGACACGGCTTAATAACAAAGGTCACACAGCCAGGAACTAAGAACAGGTCACACAAACACAGCACCAAAAATTAATTAATACTGGAAACAATACAGATAATGGTGGCTGGCTTACAAAACCTGAGCTCTGGTTTCTTCTGGAGGTAAGGAGGTGGGTACAGACACAATGTAGTATTGAGTAGGGGAATTCAGAATTCACTCTGGTTTTCTGAAGTGAGTTCTCTGAGTGTTACATTCTCTTTTCTGGGGCAAAACACTGAGCTTCAACTGCACTTGCTGAAAAAATCACTGCACTGCCAGACCTACAGAATGCCTAACAATACAACAGCAACAACAGCAAGGAGTTATCATGTTGTAAATGTAAAATGATCCATAACAATATCTGCATATACACACAGGCATGCACAAACGTATGTATCAATAAAATAATTCCAGCAGAAATGACAGCTTTCCTAGGTGCTCACATCCTTTCCTCAAAGCAGTTATTCCTGGCACCCTAAATCCTACCCTCTGCCTGGAAAAATTAATGGTACCACTGCAGTTTCTTCACTACTTTGTCAGGAAGCAGAGTTTTGGGGAACTCTCATCCTTCCCTGTATCTACCCTCACCATGTGTCAGCTATTCTTCTGGCAGCACCCAAGCCATTTATCAGAGGAAAGGCAAAATTTTTGGAAGCAGCTCATTAAGAGAGAATTTAATCAATGAGTTTCTGTATAGGCTGGAGAAAAGGTGAAGGGAATCAAGGAACCTGTATGCTTATTTAGATGTCACTTTCCTATTCAAGAAATTCTGCTAAATTTAGCATGCCTTCTGAATGTTTTTGGAGTGGGTTTTTTGTTGTTGTTGTTGTTTTGAGCTTTTGGTGGTTTTCTTTTTTTTACATCAGAAATATTTTAAGGCCTCTGCTTTATTTGCATTTCTTGCTTTTCATATGGTGTTTGCTTTCTCAAGGAAACTGGCAGCTGAAATGGTGTTCTAAAAACAAGTCACAAACATTTAGCAGTGTTGCCATTTCAAACACCGGGCTCAGCTGAAACTGCCGTGTGGTAAGACAATGCTGTTTCAGCTGCTAGAGCCCTCAAAGGACAAAAAAAAATGCTGAATAAAACCAAAATATAAGTCATGAGTCAACAAAAACTCTGGGATTTGTTGCAAATAACATCCTTCAAAGCAGCCCAAAATAGAGGATGCACTGCTCTTTGCAGACACCAGGAGCCTGTACTGTCACCTCCACCCAGCCACTCCAGTTTATGTGGTTCTCTCTACTGGAAGTAGCAAGTTTTTCCCAGAACCTAATGCTGATATTTCAAATCAGATATTTCCATTTTTCAGATAATGCACCAAAGCAGCAATGGGAGAAAGAAAAAAATCAAAAAGAAACAACGCACACGTGCATGAGGAAGGCATGAAATGGACCTGTACATTGAAATCTCATTTATTGGCTAGCCCCATTCATAGTCTTTTTCTAAGGAGATAAAAATAGCATTAAAAGAAAATACATTGATTTTCTTTTCTTTTTCTGCTCTTCAATTCCCAGGGCAGACAGCCTGTAAAACCTGCTGCTGTAGTACATATGGGCAGCTGATCTGAGCAGAGAGCTCCAGGCAAGTTTTCAGCATTTGTTTCAAAATACAGGAAAATCAACCAGCAGCCAACAGCTCCCAGAAAAGCCAAATATCTACAAACTCGGGGATGAAGAGCCTGCAGCACCAGCACAGGGCTCCACTTCCCACCCTCCGTCCTACAGGTAGCTGCATTCCTTTGCTCCACTTGCAAACATCCCTGAGCCATGTGAGCACGCTCCTCAATTATATGGAAGAGCCTGTGAGCACACACAGTTCATCCTCTGTGTTGCAAAAGAAAGCATCCACCAAGACTGCCCAAGGGCAGGAACATTTAAGGCATTTCTGTAAGGTTTAATCGTGTTCCCACTGAAGCCACTAGAAATTCTTCTGCCAGGGCTGGGAGTAGAACTGGACCGGTGTGGAGCTTTTATTTATTTTTAAATCTACCACCCTCAGCACTCAAACAAGTTCAATGGGAATTTTTCAGAATAGTGTTTTGACACAGAGCATAAACCAAGTCACCAAACATGTGAACTTCCTACAGCTCCTTGGAGAAGGCAGAGAAGGAGTCTGGAGGTGTTAACTGTGAGAACCTGTGAAAATGGCGAGGAGGGAGCTGCACTGACCTATCCTTGCAGTCATCTCCAGGGTCTGTTAGGACACTGCCAATTGCTTAGATGTTTGTAGAACTGGACAACACCAATTTTGTATTTTCTTCTGCTAGTCCTAACTTTTCCAAAGCCTGAATAAATTGAGTAAATGCAACAAAGCTAAAAAATCTATAGAGCACTTCTGGGTGAGCAAAAAAAGGAGAGAGAGGTAATAAATGCAAAATAAATACAAAATAACAACTTCAGTGCTCTTAGACAAAAGCCAAAAGATCAAGAAGGATCCTGTGGCCTAAACTGCTCAAGGTAAGGGACATCTCAGTCACAGCAGACTCCTGAAAGCAAACATTGCATTCACACCCTCACAACAATACTTGCCTTGCTTCTGGGGAGAAAAAGAGCAGGACGCACATCATGGAATGAGAGTAAAAATAAAAAGGTAAGATATAGTTTCCATATTTCAGATTGTTTGCAGACTCTGTATCTGTGGGACTTTTCATTCCAAAATTAACTGTGTGCTGAAGAGAGCCTGGAACAGCAGAGCCTTTATGCTTCCAAGTTTTGAGATGGCCTCAGAGTGCAAAATCTCTTCTCTCTCATTTCTGGAATAGTTTTTGACAATTAGTAGAATCAATGACCACAGAGCAAGAAGTCTGCCCAATCCATCAGGGTCTAAATGTGAAAAGAGGGGGAAGAGAGAGAGCGAGAGAGAACCTTCTAATGACAGGAAGGGGAGAAGATGTGTAGATTTTTTTTGGCTTTATTCAGGAGCATTTCCTCATGAATTCTGGAAGAGAGTCAGAAAATAAAGATAGCAGCCAGCACTCACCTCCTGCATCTTTTTAAGGGAGAACTAGACAAATGCAGCAGTAGCAAATAAAGGAAACCATAAGTAACCTTCTCTGTGCAAGGCAGACAATTCCCCAGTAGAGAGAGCTGGCACAAACCCAAGGTATAGAGGCTGCTTGATAAATTCTCAATAAATATTAAAAACACAAGTATGCTGATATCGGCATTTTTTCCCAAGTTGATGGAAAAATTAAAGCATGGGTCGATGCTCCTGAGAACAGAGGAGTCAGTAAGATTCCCAGGTTTAGGGGGAAGAACAAAGACACGGAGAAACTATTATCTTGAATCTCAATTAATGTCAACAGATTCCAGAGATGAGAGAAAAGTGCCTGCACTGGAGCCAGGACCTCAGCACCTCTTCCATCTTTCCAGAAAGGCTCACCCAGCTCTGAGAAGTGGAGAGCAGAGGTACCTGGAATCCAGGCTAGTGGAATGATGCCAGCAAGACACGGGACCTCCTCTTTCCACAGGTTTCACCCTCTTTCTCTTTTTCTGTGTATATATATTCCTCTGCAGAGGAATAGTGGAGACCAAGTACACAATCATCACCAGATATCATTAGGATGTCAAAGAGTCTGCAGAATTTGCTCACCTTTAACATCAGCTTAGAAGAAACACCACCAGGACAAGAGCTGACTTGATCTCTAAGCAAAAAAAGCTATACCTGTAAAAAAACTGGATTGATGGGTCATTAAAAGCGGTGACTAAAATACCTTTTTATTTATTAATTAAAAAAAAAATTAAATACAGAATAACACAACCATTTCCTAGACAAAAGTAACCAAGCATGATGTTGCAAGTGTATTACATCAACCTCCATAATAAATCTAACTTGCTAATATTTTCAACACTGTATTTGTTCTTGCACACTTTCGAATTACTCCAACACTAATTTAAACAAACCCTTTCACTGAAGAAAATGTCAATATATCAAAACTATTTTTTAAACTAATGAGTTTCCTATTTTACAAAGCAATTACTCTAAGTACTGAAAAGGTTTCCATGGCACCCTCCACTTTCAGCTGACAAATATCAGCAATAGGTGGATTTAAAACAAACAAACTGAAACCCCCAAATCAGGAGTGTTTGACTCAAGGAAAAACATTAAATGTTTTCAAGCAGAAGCATTGAAAAAACTTCTTCTTACTGAAAGAAAAAAGTATGTACGCACACCTGCTTTTCTATCAATCTAAGCAGGAAACCATTTCACTGCTGCATCATAAGTAGAAGAAAAGTGCTTATTAAAACATTAATCACAGTCCATTATATTCTGACTCCATGCCAGAAGTTCCCATTACATCACTGAAAATATCTATTAACCAAAACCTGATTCTGACAAGTTACAGAAGTGTAGTGTTTAGGATTTAGTAATGTAAAAGTCAGTTTTAGAAGAACAGTTACACAATTGATTTTGCAGTGGCAAGCAGCTATAATTAATTGTTTTTGTGACATTTATTACTGCAGTGGGGTTGATTTAACTGGTGTTTCTACTGTAAAATTATTAAAAAATTATTTCAAACTTCATCTACTTTTATTAAACACATTTATTGTGAAGGTATTTAATACCCGGAGCTGGCTAAACAATTTTAAAACATGCTGGATATACCAGTACATGTAAAACTGTATTGTCTTGTGTAAATATGGGCCTTGTTTAGAACCACGTCTCACAGGAAATTATGCCAAATGAAAACCATCTCTCCTTCTCCTCTCCCACTGAAAAGGATTTATGTTTTTACATTTAATACCAGTTAAAGAAACAAAAATATGGTGGTGTTACCTTCAAGCCTGAGCAATAGTTCAGCTGTGAAGTCCCATTATGTTCAAACCTCTGCTTTGTTATTAGAAACACAGCCCAACTCAAATGCTTCAGTTTCGAAGAGGGAGAAGTGAACAACTCAATTCTTGCTGGAAACCTGGCACGACATGTCTTGTTTACCTAGAACACTTTTCAAATAACTACTAGCAAGGCTTTAAAACCAAAGCCATGAAATTGGTTCCTAAATGTGTGTACATAATCTCCAGCCAACCATTATAATTGTGGGTACTTTCCTCTACCCCCTGTAAGCAGCACGACTAACAGAAAAATATCAGGAATAGCTATAATGCAGGATAGGAAACCCATATTATGTATTTTGCTTCCTTAACCCTACATACACGAGGCTCTAACTTCAAAAAGCATCCGAGATAAAAACCTTTAACCTGTCCCTGGATATCTTCCAATTTCAAAGATCCAAAGAGCTTCAGTCAAGGTACTTTTAGGGTCCTCCTCCATATCTGAGCACTCCCTTCCATGCAGCAGCTCTGGTCTCAGTTACCCCTAAAATCTCTGCTCTTCTTCCAAGTGTGACAGCCATCAAGGACAGATGTACAAACTGCTGGAATGGAAGGAGCCAGAAACTCAAATTCTTATGGGTGTGGAAGACTTGGATGTTTTAGGGGTGGTGTTTTGTGTTGGTTTTTTTCGTTTGTTTTAAGGAAACTGGGAAAAATAAAGAAATTAACACACTTGTGATGGGAGATCATTAACTCTTAAGAAAAGTTCTCTGGATCTACTTTCCCTCCAGTGTGATCTAATCTGAGACCACAGGGTCAGTACCAAAATAAGAAAACAGAGACTGCCAGCCCAACCCTTAAAAATCTTGTCATCCATCATTATCAGGATTGAGAGCATTTACATACATAGGATTAAATTTATCAATGGAATTACTGACTTTGGCAACTGACCTGCTCTTCCAGGAAGAGATCCCTCATTCCTACCAGGAAGCACTCTTCTGAGGAGCTTTAAGCATTATAGAGTCCTTCAACAAAGCCATCTGAAGGGGGTTAAAGAATCACAAACGACTGCTTCAAAAGCTGCAGAGAGCTTCAAGCAAGACATCGCCCCATGCTTCCCTCTGCCATTTAATGAAACTCATAACTCACCTTTTCAGCCATTTGATACATGAATAAAATTTTCATTCAGAATGCTGCTTTACAGCTGCATTTATCAGTGTCGCTAGATTTATTTTCCTCTTTATGGGTGTATTTTGCTGGTTGTCTCTGGCTAAATATTTTCTTTTTATATAACTCCCTCTTCTTAAAACAACAGTGTTGAAGGGCTTAGGAAGCCTCTTTCTCCTTCTTTCCACACTTCTTTTCTGATTTCTTACTGCAATGAATTTTCATAAATGCTTCAGAAGGCAAACTCCAATAGGATGCTCATCACCTTTCTACTTCAACTACATCTGAGACTTCATAGTTTAAGATTACTGCATCCAAACAGACCCTTCAGGAGAAAATGCCAAGGTTTTCTTAGACTGCTCCAGAGCAAGATCGTGTTGTGCCATCTCTCCCGACAGCCAAGCACAGAGCAAGAGCAATGCCCATATGCTGATGAAGAGGAGGAGCTCAGCAATGGGCTTCCATGAGCTCCCACACTCCCCATGAGTCAGATTTTGTTTCCCATGATTGTGTTCCTGCCTCTCTACTCTAACAATGGGTCTAAAGGAAGCATTTGGAGGCTCTGTCTCAGGAAGAACTACAAAAACTGGAGGACACTGAGGCCCTGCTGTTGTTGAAGTGAGAGATAATCAGGACAGATCTCTCCTACATGTGCAAAACATATTGTTTTTCTTGTGGCAACCACACAATTCCCAGTGCAATTATCCATCTGGCTGAGGAGCCAGAGAAAGACTCAAAAAGGGCAACATGATGGGAGTGCAGGAGAAGTAAGGAAGGAAAAATGTAAAGAAAAGGAAAATACTGAGCACAAAAACCACTGATCTCAAATTTACCACCTAATTTCAGAAATGCGACGGAAGTCCTAAAACTTAACTTCTACCAAAATACAGCAGCTAAGGAGGAGAGTCTGTGGACATACAAAGTCACAAGAGAACCAGACATCAATAGCAATATCAATGCAGGGGATAGAGGGAATGATGAAAGCAAAGAAGGGCTTTCAATAACAGATAAGAACTGTCACAGACAATCAGGTCCTTTTAAGTGGCTGGTAGTAACGAGGCTTTGATTTGCTGAGACATAAAGAGCACAGAAAATAGGGCATTTGGCCCACATAATTGCTGGATGCCTCCTGACACATTATAATCCATCAGCAGACAGCTTTGCCTGACACCTTTCAGCTGCCCACTTAGCAGCACTGCCTCCACACCTGCAGAGACAACTCAGGGTTTGCCTCCTACAAATTCTCGATAATAAAGCCACCCTGATTTTTGGAAGTAATTTGAAATATTTACTGCTTGATCCCATAGCACAGTTTGCAGACAAATCTCTGTTCCATTAAGCCTTTGATTTTTCATTTTTCCTCTTCATATTTTAAGTGTTTTAATGAATGTATGATTTAGTATTCGGCAAGCCCACACTACAGAAAGACCATTCTGGAATAAGTGGTATAATTACATTTCCTACAGCGACCTTGTAATCTCACGAGTATTTATTCTAGACTAAACAGCCTTACTCAGCTGCCCTGTGTCTGATTGTCGATGAAAGAAGCTTGTTTGACAACTGCTTCGAGCAGAAACATATTTTTTCCATGATTGCATGAAAAAGTGAAAAAACATTACCAGACCGGTATTCCAAGCACACAGACTCGTGTTAGATCGATGAGTTAATTTTGAAGCCAAACGCCAACAAAAACAATCACCATGGACATTCTGCTGTCAGGGCCAGCTTTTGAGGTTAATTTAGTGGTACATACACAGCTACAGCCAGCTTTACATGTAAGAAATTGCATGCTATATGCAGGCTTCTTTCTTTGTTTCTTTATATATTTTCCATATTCTCTGCTTTTATAACCCTCCCGAGACCTTTTACAGTTACAGAACCCACACTATACCCACAGGTGGGCGGGCAGGAAGCAAAACTCTCCGTTTCATAAGCAGTCCACTTTTAATATATTCAATTGCTAATGACCTTGACAGAAGAGCTCCATGCAAACCACCATATTCTACAGGGTGTCGTTTGAAATGTTCATAGACTTTTTTGCCAGAAAGCTGATTCCTTAAACAGTAAGATTTCAGACTTCACTAAAGGCTGCACTCCTTGATTTCCTTTCAGCTGGAAAAATCGGTGCTAATCTATCTCCCCTATATTAAATTTGCATCCTTCCAAAATCCTAAAATGAAGGCCGTAGGATTTCTGTGGAATGCTGAAGCAATACCAGACAGTTTTTATATCAAACCAGGTTAAGATGGTTTACAGACAGTTCTGTTGCCTTGTTCCCTCCTGCCCTGGAAGAGATAGCACATTTGGCCATATTCACAATTCCAAAAAAGGGCACCCACACAGTGCTTGTTTTACCATTCACAGGTTTTTATTTAACTATTCATGATAAAATGAACAACAACAACAAAAAAGGCTGTATGGAAAATGTAGCTGAGTCTTTAAAGCAATAATCACTCCTCAGCTGCCAATTCTCATTCATTAGGTACCCAATGCAGAACTCTGCAGCAGAGAGAAATCTCTGAGGATCAGGCCCTGCAACAGGAGACTCAGGGAAATTCAGACCATATGCCTTGGTAGCCAAGAGAATTCCTGCAAGGAGTGCAGCTCTCTATGTGCCCTCCAAAGCAAGACAAGCTTTCCTTGCTCTTACTCAATCTTTTGACTCTGACTACTGAGCTTATTGAGAGACTTAGATTCCATTAAAAGGAGCAGAATGAATTCAGTGTTCAAAACCAATGGGCCAAAGCAGATCAAATCAGCCCTTCATTTGTGGCTTTTCTCCTTTTCCAAGATTCAAAAAATATCCGCATACCCCAATGACAGAGCAGATGTGAAAAATCACCTGCTATGACTTTTAAAGCCCAGCAGTCCTGTCACCCATTCAAAATCAATTCTCAGTTATTTCACTGCCTCGAACCCTATACTGACACTGACAGGGTTCTAGCAGAAGGTAATCCAGCCAAAGACCAGCTCAGCTATGCTGTAAGAACAGTTTGGAGACCATCCTGACTATTGCCTCACTTAACAAAAAAAAAAAAAAAAAAAAAAAAAAAAAAAAAAAAAAAAAAAATCCCAATGACTGACAGCAAAGAAGTTACACGAGTCATTTCTAGATTAAGTGCCAGAACTCTACATGTGTTTCAAATTACACTACAACACTGTACAACAAAGAAATATGCAGAAATTTTCCACTTGAAGTGAAGGTTAAAAATTAAACACTAACAAAGCTCTAACACATATGAAACCCAACCTCATCTTAATGCGAAATTTAAAATGCCTGAGCTGTCCTACACAAGGAGAAAAGGAATGAATCAATCCAGTTGTTCATAAGAAAAAGTACTGGGCTAAAACATGTTCATTGTATGTACAGATTTTCACTCCCATTCTGCTTCAGTACTTACCCCCTCAGCTCTTAAAACGACCTTCTATTTAGATTTAACTTTTAATTTATCAAAGTATATTACCTATCCTCATTAGATTAGTGTTCATTTTTGAACTTCATTTTCTGCATCTTATTTAAACAAAACACTAACCAGGGTGCTCCTAACAACGTGGTTATGCATGAAAACAAGTTGATAGTTCAAAGGGAAGTCACATTTTTTCCCCTAAAGAAACAATTTTTGGAGCAAACTTGATTTTTTATATACATATATAGATATACATTTTCAGGCTGGATCTCTTCAAAGCTAAGTAGGCAAACATGATTTTATTTTAAGCAGCCCAGGCTTGATTTGATTACGAGGTCTGCTGCAAAGAGAAATTTTTAACCTGACTTGTAAATTACCTCAATTTTATGAGAATGGTGAGAATATGACTGGCACTGTGTTGCATATGATCCACTTTGGATTACAAGAGAATGTTTCTAAACCTTGCATCATGAAATTTGTGTATCTTTACCCAAAATGATAATCACATAAGTAGATTTTCAATTTATAGTCAGTTTTTAAGCAGCTTCTGTATGGCTCTTCACAGCTGTAAAACTCAGTGGCCACTCCTGTTAGACAGACATACAATTACTGCCAGGAATGTCTTTACATTCTTCAGGACCTCCAAAAAAAAAACCATCCTCAGGGGCTTTTTTGTTTTGTTTTTCCTTTAGAATCAAAACTACATATCAAACATACATTTTTAAAGCAACATACTACTTTCTATCCTCATCCTGGGTTATTCTTTCACTACTTGGCACGTCAGTTTGTTATATTTTTCATTTCTTTTGTTTTCCAGTAAGAAAAATGCAGACCTCCAACCACACAAATTCAGCATGCTCAGCTAAAATACCAGGAAGAAAAAAAAATAAAATTAAGAGAGGCCTGTTTTGCCCATCTAAGAAAACCTCCAAGTAAAGTACTGGCAGCAAGTGCCCAAGTATCCAGGTGCTCCTCATGTTCTCTTGCAGCCACACACCTCTGCTCCCCAGCAGGCAATTCAACAGATTTGCACCAGTTTGAACCGAAAGGTGACACTTCCCACTTCAGTCCAAACTGACAGTTTGTGGTGACAGCAAAAGTGCCAGCAGAGCCCTTGATAAGACAAGATCTCCCTCCAAACACTTCAATAGATTGCCCTCAGCTCCATGCAGAAACCAACCATTTCCCAATGCAGGTCCCTGAACACTTCAGTGATTGAGAGCAGTGACACAGGCACACACACCCAGGGCTGTATGTCATCGTGGAGGGACAGGCAGCTGCAGAAGTGGCCCCCAGGATGGGCATGTTCCAGTCATCCAAGACCCCATTTTCCTCCAAGGGCAGCACCACATGTTTGAGAGATGCTCTCACACCTCCTCTCCCCTTTTCTAAGTCACGTTTCCATCTGACAGCTGAGACAGGCATGAGCTGGTCTTCAACTCTGGACAACCAAAGTGACCTTCATGGGGGGGCTGAAGGACACAAACCTCTACACATTATACCAAATCATTTGTGTTGGGGGGGAAAAAAAGCCCTAAATCTTCATTATTCTCAGATTTACAACACCCCAACAAAAAAAAAGCGTAAGGATGTTAATATTTTTCTGTAGTACTTAAGAAAAAAAAGAAAATTTACATGCCATGGGGAAACTGAAAACAAATTTGTAAGAACAATTTGAACATAAATTTCTTTTTTTGCAAAATATGCAAACTCCACACAGAAGAGCAGTGGAAAAATGCAAAATCACATTTATGGTCTGCTCATGAAGTTTTTTGAAAAGCCTAATAAGCAAATAATAGAAGTCATCTTAAAAAGCATTTTTTTTTAATTATAGAAGATTCCTTACAAATGTTCTACATGACCCCTTAAGTATTCACCCTTTTTCTTGCTCTTTGCTAAAACCTTCTTGCCAGCTGTGTCCTTCATTACAGCAACTCACTAAGAAAAAAAAGCTGAAACTTAAAGCAAGTCTTGCAGAAGGTAAGAGGTTAGGGAATATTCCAAAAACTCATTCTACTGAGTGTTTTGAAGATAAAAAAAAAAAAAGTGTCTTTAAGAGAAAAAAAAAAAAAAGGCCAATAAATTATGCTACCTGAAATGAATTCAAAGTCACCATTTTGACAATTGTCTTTGCAATAGTTTTAGCTCCAGTAACTCAGATAAATGCCTGAACATTTGAGGGAACTATTTAGCAGCAATAAATGCAAGGCTACAAAGTTATTAAAAGAAAAATGAAAAGAGCGAGGAAATAAAATAAAAAAATAAAAATAAAAAACACACCACCTAAATACAATCACAGAATGCTTTGGATTGCAAGGGACCTTAAAGACAAAGTAGTTCTAACCCCCCTGCTATGGGTAGGGATGCCACCCACTAGGCCAGGTGGCTCAAAGCCCCATCCAGCCTGGCCTTTTATAAGTGCAAATGGACAGGAAACTAAAAATCTTTAGCTGGAGAAGTTTACATTGTGCCCAGCTCTTCTGCCTCACCCAGGCAGCTGTATGCAGCTGCCTGAAAAGCCCCAAAGCAGGGACAGAGGCACATTAGTTAAGCATTCATCATCAACAGGAAATGCGCATGAGTTCATATAAACACAGAAACACAAATATATAAACCAACAGCCCTGCACGGTTTGAAGGTATTTCAGACACCCCATGGAATAGGGTTAGAGCTGTACTGGCTGGGAACCCACAGCATTGATGTATTTGTTTTGGAATGGCAAACAGCCTCGGGACTCAGAACATTTCTGGTGGGCACCACCAACACACCCACCCAGCCATGAGCCTCCCGTCGCTGCCGCAGCCACCCCGCACCCCTCAGCTCCTTCAGCACCTCCAGAGCCAAGGCCAACAAGCCTGCCTGGTCCTGCTTGCAGAAGGAAAATGACACATTTAAAAGTGTCTCCAAGAAAAAAAGACTGTGGCGCTGTTTGCAAACCCTGCTCTGAATATGTTTCCACACAGATGCTACGGGGTTTAAAGGGTTTTGGTCTGCGAAGTGCTGAGCTGCCTCAGAACTGGTGCCACTATATGCAGTGGACAGAGATGACAGCGTTCCTGATGGATTTGGACATCAGCATTCATGGGGCACAGGCAAAGGGAATCCTCCCTGCAGAAACCGTCTTTTTCTTGTTTGTGATGAGGCTGAGGGGTCCTCCAAGCTCCCCTCACACTGGAGGACCCTCACAGCTGTGCTCCATCCAAACAGGTGGCGAAAGCTGAACCAGGCTCTGCCCAAGTTTAAACTACTAATTAATACTTGGTTGCAGAAGCTTGATACCAGATAATAAAAATTACAGGCATCAGGAGGACACAGAAACAGTAAAAATAGAGACAGTCTCAATTCCAGACAGCCTTCAGTTTTCTGAAGCACCACTAGGTTGCTTATTTACCTAAGTCTATCAACCTCTGTCATTTCCTGGATGAGATACAACTTCTCCCATGCCAGTGAACTAGATGGGATTCCTGTTTGGATTTCAGTGGTCTCTGAAACTGCACACTAAATTGCCCCAACTTTGTTCAGTACTTTGTGGCTTCACTTTTCCCAGACTGCACAGCCAAACACAAACTGTTATTTTTTAAACTCTTTCTTGCCTTGCCAGCTTGAAAATTCTTTCTGCCACGCAGCTTTCCAGGCACTGGGAAGTGTTGATGACCTTGAGGGTCAGCCCATGATGAGTTGTGTGACACTCCCCCAGTAGCTACAGCGTTCAGGTGGCATTTCAGCTACAAACACATCTCTAGAGAGCAGAGACATCACTTCTGGACTTCCTAACCTCCTTCACCCAGGCACAGAAGGCTCCCAAACTCCCTTCCAAACGTGGCTGCACACCATGATGCCGCCAAGCTGCTGGACCAACCCTGCATTATATTTTTTGACAAAGTTAAGCTCTGTGCTTCATTTCTCACAAACACAGTTTGACTGTAGACAGCAGCCGACAAGTAAATCTACCCTTTTCCATGGCAAATAGCCCAACTTTAATATTTTTACTGGCTTACAGCTGGGTAAATTAAGCCCTAGATTTTTATTTATTTATTTTTTAATACCGTGCAACTGAAAATGAACAGCTACTTCACTACGGCTGCCAAGGACAACCTTAAAAACGCTAATGCAATCCAGTCCAGCTCTCAATAGATCTATAAAGGCAAGAGGACCAAAAATTGCAGCTTATCCACCCAAACAAAATGTTGGTTCGGCAGGAAATCTAAAGTTTCATTAAGATCCCTAAAAAAAAAAAAAAAAAAAAAAAAAAAAAAAGAAAGAAAGAAAAAAACCCATCCCTGACAATCTGAAGATGGTAACAATCCCAGCTATAATGCCATGAAATGGGAATTAAAATATGCTGATTTACTCACCCCAGCTTTCCCAACATTTCAAGCTCTGGAACTTGTGGTCCATATGTCTCCACTTGCAGAGGCTGATACTCGTACAAAGTTTCCTCTAACTTCTGAATGGGAGCTAACGAAACATGCTGACTCTGTTTAAAAAAAAAAAAAAAAAAAAAAAAAAAAAAAAGTAGTAAAATATTTCTACATATGGGTCAAGGTTTTTACTTTTTTAATATGCAATATAAGAACAAGCATTAACTTGGTCCAGACAAACATCCTCCCACTAAGAACACATTGTTCACTGTATCACTCACTTCTTCATGATTTACATTTTTTTTACTGGGACCTACAGATTGGAAGTGATGTTTCATTAGCTATAATTGTTTGGATAAGAAGGAAGAGGGGAAGAAGCTTTATTCAGGGCAAGTTTACCATCAGAGAGTACAGCTGCATCCAGTGTCACTAGCAAAATTATTATTAGGCACTGATTTCATTTATCTGAAGTACTATCAAACAAATGCCTCTGAACAACCCTACTTGATTCTGTAATCAATTATTTCCTGAAAGCCCTAATTAGAAAGGGAAGCCACTTTCCTTCCTCTCCACAGGCTTTATAAGCTCCCATACATAATGGCCCTCAAGATAGACTTTCACAGACCAATACAATTAATTCATTCAGCAAATTCCCATTTGTTTCATAACTAAAAATACAGAAACACACAAACATGAAGCTTTCACTCCAGATGGTACTTTTGCAAGCCTTTCAGACCACTGAGAAACAGTGAGACATTTCTACACCCCTCTCCTCCAAGTCCCTATCACTCAGAGCTCTCACAAAACAGGAGACTTGTGGCTGGGAAGGAGGGGGTCAGGAGGATATGAGATAGAGCCAAAGTTAACAGATGTTGCTGCATGACATTCTACACTGATTTGTTGATCTTTCACACAGTTTCAATTTTCTACTGTATTCTATGGTGCTCTCAAAAATTAGCAGCAGCAGCAAAAAGAAAGAGCACCATGAGCTGCCCCAAAACAGCCTGGCTTTCCCTGTAGAAATTGAGCTTCCCATCTGCAGAATGCAGGAATTTAGCAAAGTAGAAGTATTGTTTTTGTAGACATTTTGTCTGAAACAGGAGATGGGAAGCTTTCCATGGTGTAATGCTGTGTATATCCCTGGCTCCCACTGGTGATCACTTACTGAGCTGAGCTTCCCTGGGGCCACTCCTTTGAGCATCTACTCCCTCAAGTGGAAAATGCAGGCTCCTAATGTGGGACACTGGGTTAAAATTAACTAAAGAGGGGAATGAAAAAGTCTGTAGAAGGGGAAAGCTGTTAATTAAATTTGTGGTTGAAGACAGTGACCTTTCTGAATTTGGAGTAGAGATATTTTTGTTTAGGGAGTTGCAGAAAATAGCAAAGAAAACTGAAGACGTAAGTCCTTGAGAAGTGTTATCGTGGATCTAAGCCGATCTCTACGGAAATATCACCGGCTCAAGTTTTCCATTGAAACAGCCCTGTGTGATGAAAACAGACAGTTTTAGGCTTTTTTCTGCACTGCCTGAGGGACTGGAGAGGCTGCTGCTGACAGTGGTATGGGGACAGTGTCCTGGAGATGTGAAGAAGTTCTCCAGTCAGCCATGCACCACTCCAACTCTCATGGTCAGCATATTTATTTCTGTGCGACAAACTATTGCTGCAACATTAAAAGAAGGCTACTATACATTTTTAAAAAGTAAGAAAAGAAAGGTTAAAAATTCAGCTTTAATCCCACTTCATGATATTTCAGGACATAAAAGCAGGAGTTTCTATTTTCCTAGAAGTTGTCAATTTACAGTCTATTCAGGTTTATTAAAATATAGTACTTTGTAGTTACATTTATATGGGCCTCTTACACCCATTGCAAGAGGTTAATGCTTAAATAAGACTTAGGTTTGAATTTTTAGCAGTATCTTTCTCTCTAACCAAACCAAACCAAACGGAAAGTCATACCAATGTTTTACATGTGCACAGCCTCATCTGAGTGAGTGAAGTCTCCTTCCAAATCCAAATCTTATTCCAGCTATATTAAAAAAAAATCAGTTTTGGGCAAAGATGAAAATCACGGTAAATGCTTTGGGAAATTACTTCTGTGAAGAAAAAAGGAGAATCTCAGACTGCAGGAACCCCATCCATCGAGGACACCACCAGAACAGCTGCTCACTGTCAGCAGAGTTGCCACTGGTGCCTTCCTGACACTTTGTAATGAGAGCAACTTTCTGCCAGCATTGGCCAAGAGACACACAGAAAGGCTTCTGACCCATGGACTGGGCTCACCGCTGCCCTCCTTCCCCACCACCATTGATGCAGCTACAGATGTCCACCTTTGGAAGCTCCTGGGAGGACAGAATGAACATGTTTCATTTGTCTTCCCTTCTTTGTGGGGTTCCTAAGGTGCCTGAGGTCACAGGGGATCATGATGGTCATTATCTCTCAGATGACCAAGCAGGAACTGTAACGGAGCTGCCTGTGAGCGGTGGGAAGGCTGACTGGTCAATACCCCAGGGGTATGGAGGCACAGGAGTCATGGGGAAGGATCTTTCTGAGTAGAATTGCATCACCAACTCATTGTGGTGGCCTGGAGAACAGCAGAATGTCAAAGGAGGAGCTGCATTATGGAAACTGTCCCCCCTTGAGCTGGTCTGACATCATGTCCTGCACAGGTTAGGACATTTTGTGTTCCTGTATGAAGCCCAAGGACTGGCAGTTCAGCCAAAATACCTACTTTTGAAAGGCATCCAATCTAGATTTACAGATTCAGATCACAGAGGTACAAGCACATCCCCTAGGTAAGATGTTGCAACAGTTAATCATCTTCACCATTAAATACTGGCAGCTCATTTCTGGTTCATCTGATTGACTCTCCCCTTCATCTTTCTCACCTCTCTCACGGGCCAAGGCACAAGTATTAGGAACCAGGATGTATTTCTGCACTGCAAAATGACTGCACTGGTTTGTGTGCAGCCAGTAGATCCGCACCTCAAGGAGATTATGCGGCTGTATGAGACAGCTCATTTGTTTTTGTTTCCCAAAATCACAACTTTAGCTGATGGGCTTTGGCAATGTGGATTACATTGCACTTAGCAATGGGTAAAAAGCCTCATGATGAGCTGTTGCTCCAGCCCTATGGCTATCTGCCCTTTAGGCTCCTGAGCTTCCAGACTTTCAAACTGTTTAGCCCTGCACAGGTCAGTGAGGTCCCAGAACTGGGTATGGCCCAGACTGGTGCAAAAGTCTGGGATGCAAACCAAAACCATTGCCTTTCCTATTTCAACTGATGCTGGGATAAGCTGACTCACAAAAAAACCTTGTTGAAGTTAAAAGGCTCAATTTGACCACTATTATCTCAGTTAAAAGCCATTTGACCAGAAGCATCCCACATTTGTCTCTCTGTCCCAACTGGTCCCTAACCACTTCATAACAGACTGGTAATAAAAGGGAAGCTGCTGTGTAACTTTAGAGACACCACAACAGACAATAACTGTTACTTTGGACTTACACAGCACTTCTACAGATCCAAACCCCATTTCTAATCTATGAGGTAAGACTTAAATTTCCTGTATTCCACCTAGACAGTCAGCCTTACCTCTTTTCAGCATCAGAAGGCATTTATCAGCATGCTGAAACCAAAATGAGAGCAGTGGGGCCAAGGTCCTGCTTCTGCATTGCTTTCTCCTGACAAACCTAAAACCTGATGTGGTCATGGGTAAGTATTTCTAATTCCCCTTAGATGCTGTAATGTTTGTGCAAAAGAAGCTGACAGCATCCAAATGAAGACAGGAGAGTCTTCCAAAAACATAGACAACACTTTTTCCTGCCTCCTCTCCCTCCCACCCCAATCTTCACAGCATACAGTGTTTTCCCTGGGATTATTTTAGGCACTGGAGCTGTCTATTACATATTGGAATGTATGGAACCACAAAACATGCTGCTAATTAGAAGGAAGGCATTTGCTTATCCTTAGGACTTTGTTTATATAAAAGCCTGCACAGCAATGGATTTGTGAGCAACTGACATTCTATTCATGTGCTGTATGGGTTCAGATGAGAGACATACAGGATTCAGTTGAGAGGGGGATTGAATAATGTCTTTGTATTAGAAGCAAAGCTGACTGGCTGATAGACTGTTTGAGACAACTCTCAGCTGAAAAAGAAACAAAAGCAGTGGCCAGTTTTGGTTTCAGATTGTGATACAACATGGCATTAATAAAAGAAAAGCCACAGATTATACACAAAGAACTGCCCTTGCAGTAACAGGGAGTTTACTTTAAACAAAAACACCACTCTTTCAGGAACAATTATGGCTATTAGAACATCAAAATTATAGTGTATCAGTGCACCTTTCACACAGTTTTGGGGAGGGACTCTTGGCAGATGCCAGGTACATCAGTATTTGCCTGCTGGCAGAAAGAGGTTGTTTTAGCTCAGAGTACAGAAATATCAGCCCAAGTTGCAGCATACACACTTCTTGCCATCCTGCCCTCTCTCCCTATCCGTCTCCAAAATGACACTGACTTCCTTCACTTCTTTCCCTTAGCAGCAAAAAGAAACGACTGACAGCCTTCCCAGAAATCTTTCAAGAGTCGAGGAGGAGGAGAAAGGAGACTGACACCAAAAATGCACTAGTAGGGGAAAGAGGAGAAACAGCTATGCCACAAAAACATCTCCAGGCAAGAGACAGAAGCCAGAGACTGGGGTCAGTAAAACTTGTCCAGACAAGGCAAGTTTCTGTACTAGCAGCAGCTGGACTGATTGCTGGAGCCAATCTTTATGCTTTTTTAATTTCTCTCTGCTTAGGAACTTACTCAGCTCTGCTATCACCCCACTTCCACAGCACGCGTCAGAGAACAGAAATAGCGACACTGGCGCTGGGTCTCATTAAGTCAGTTTGCAGCAATGTTATTTTTATTTAACCCTTTTCACTGTCAGGTCACTCTCCTGAGCCTGGTGAAAGGAGACAAGGAGGAACCAAGGGCTGTGGGATGCCAGGACATGATGCTGCTAAAACACATCCCCAGCACTGCTTCCATTGTACATGGCAGGACAGAGAGGTTAACAAAGACCCTTTTAAACACACCATCATCTGAGCGAGCAATTACCCAAATGTTTTCAAGTGAACATTAAAACACAACTATAAATTCCATGAATTTTTCAGTATAAGCACTCTTAGGAAACTATTTTACTGTTAAGCTTGTAACAGAATTCAGGTTTTGGAAAGATTTCACGTTAACACAGTTTCTTAGAGATATCAATGCAAATATCATTGGAGATGTGGTGTGAGCCAGAAGCTGGGTGGTTGTGGGTTTATTCTCCCCCTCCAGTTTCCACCCTCTCAATTCACTATTGACAAATCCACGTCAACAATGCTAATGTAGCTTTCTGATTCTGATTAACTACTTTGACCACAGTAATACTTAGGAAAAGGAGAATTAAACTGATAGATTTGGAGGACTCAGTTAATATTATTTTAACCTTTACCCTCTCTGTCTTCCACAGCCTTTTAAAATAAACACGAAGTATGTCAAACTAAAATGTATAATTCTATTCATTGGCCTAAAATTCCTGTGCCAGGGAAGCTTTTTCAAAGACTTAAATATCAACTGTTCTTTCTCTGCTCTTGAAAAAGCAACAGTAAATCTAAATTATTTACTTGATTATGAGAAGTAGAAGATTATGAGAATATTTAAGAAGTGAAACTGAAAGAACAAATTATCTGCCAGAAAGCAACAGAACCAACATTAAGATTTTCTGTTGATCTCAAAACCAAAATCTGACCACAAATGGCAAGATCAGAGACACAAGACTGTCAAACCCCCTTCTCTGTGTGGTAGATGATTTCAGAGGCCGAATAACAATCTCCCTAAATTTAGACCTTTTTTTTTCCCCTCCACAGAAACTTAATTTGATTTTCAAATGCCAAAACAGATTTAAAAGATGCGCTTTCTTTAGGAATGACAGAAATAAACGAAGAGATCAACAGCACTGAAGAAGCTACTAACAAAGACAGTCAGATACATGTGATTTATTACACAAACAGGTACCTGGGAAATTAACCATGGAGTAACACGGGTTAAATCACACCATTAGTTCTACTTGCCTCCAAAATTTTCCTTTACAACTTTCTGACATAAGTAATTACCTGACCAGCCTTATCTTTAAGCTCCTGCCAAAAAGCCCCATTTCTCTAATCTCCGAGAAAGAAAGCCTGTGTCCATCTAACAAGCCAAAATACAATTCTGCTGGGTCAGAGCCAGAGCAGGATTTAGTGCCTACTCTCTTCACAGAAAAGCCCGGTGCCCTTTCCTGCTTGGGGCTGTCCTCTCCAGCACTGCCTGCTGCAGCCCAGGCAGGATTCAAGGGATAGTCTGGATGTTTGCTGCAACAAGTCACTCTCTCATTTTCAGTGGAGACCCCAGAGTTCTGGCAGGATCTGCCAAGCTTTCCTCAAAATCCCCACCACTGTTCAAAGGATAGCCCAGTACACAAGGCAGTTATTTTGGGGAATGAAGAATTAAAACACAACATCATTTTCACGTTACTAATAAGCCCACAGGTCACACTCCTGGTTTTCAGCACTGGTTTCTCAATCTTGCTCCCAACTCTGTCTCAGCTCTTAAGAAATGAGTTCTGCGCACGCCACTGTGCTGGACATGGCTCAATTGGTTCTGTTCCTTCTGCTCTGTCCCCAGGGCCTCTACCCTGCACTTGGTGCCTGTTTGCCATGAGCTGGCTGCTGGGGGGTATTTGACACCCTGCGGGGGGGTATCTGACACCCTGGGAATGCCAGCTGCATTTGCAAACCCCACAACCAGCTCATGGTCTGGTTTTTTTTTTTCCTACAGCAGCTTTTACAGGGCCCTACGCAGCCCTTCTCAGGGTACAGCCACAGGCTCTTCCCATTTTCAGAGAAATGTTTCATTACAGATGATGTAAAGCCCATGTTCTGTTTGGCTTGTTTCACCAGTCTTCAGTGTGCTATGTTGGTAATACAGTACTCAGCAGAACTAAACAAACTTCTGTTGCACCTCCACCATCAGACTTCTGGAGCTTTGGTCATTTCGGTTTGGCTATCAACAAAGCACAGTATCAACCAGCAACAATAGCCAGGCTAATTACAGGATTCCAGGTTTTAATATAACATTGCTTTAAACACACACATTAAAGACCTAATTTTTCAAGGGACATGAAGTAGAAATAAATGACAAATGCCACTTTGTGTATCATGAACACTGAGAGAGGGACAGACACAGCAGTGGAGGTCAGAGTACAAAGCATCACTCATCAACCAGAAACAACTGCCTGAGCCTTTGCACAGGTGAATCTACTGTTGCTCCTCCTTTTCTGAACTAAAGCTGTGTGTTACACTGATAGGATGTCTCTATTATGCAAGAAAATTATCTAGGATTTCCTGGAGAACAGGAGAAACTGTAAAAACCAGCTGCTGTGTTGGAAGAACAGCAGCTCATAAAGAATCATACATCACTGTAATCCACTATCTGCTCTTTCCTGGGATTCTCTCTAAAGCAGCTTCCCCCATCCAAACAGCCACAGCTCCACAATACTGTTTTTGAGGAATGCAAAGTCTGATGGAAATAACAAAGCCAAACAGAAAGCTGACCTCAGACTAGAAAACAAGAAACTGTGTGTGTGTGTGTAACCCAGAGACATATTCCCTGTTTTACTGAGCATCCAGCCTAGACCCCCAAAAAATGTTGATAAAGATGCAGAAGATCACATTCAGTATGGCTTTTGTCTGCCTGATAAAGGGAAGAAATAAAGTAAGATTCCTTGAATAGCTAGATTTTAAGGAGGGACTGCTAAAGGTTGATGATCGTCTGGCAAGGGAAAGCAAGGAAGTTTTTATAGCAACCGAGACAAAAAAATGAATAAAATATTAAGAAAAAGGACAATAAAGGCAGATGAAAGGAAAAGCATGAATAGAATAGAAAAACAGAAAGGGTGAACTATTAGGAACAGGCAAAAAGATAAAAAGAAGGAATTTAGAAGAACTGAAGTTTAAAAACTAAGAAAGTATCAGACGTTAGCAGTAAGTGATACATCACAATATCTCTTGGCTGTACTGAGTACAACATTTTAAATTAAAACTGTTAGCAATATATTTAGAAATTATTACTTAAAGTAAAAGTAGTTTATTTCTAGCCTTTTTCTATTTGCATGCAGAGCACGCAAATAAACATGAACAAACTATTCCAGGACAGGAGGGGACCCACTGCAAACATAACACACACTTCATGGCACTGCTTTGAAAATGCATATTCATCCTCTCAAACTAAACAAAAAACTCCCTGGAGCAGAAGAAACTTCATTCTTAATCTGCACAAAATTTACTTCAGCCCTTCCAGAGAGTTTGTTTCTTTCCATGCAAGTTTCCATCTATGTTTTAAGGGGGTATAATAAAATTATGCTTAAATCTCTATCACAGACACATGACAGCTTTTCAATGGCATTACTTCCCATGGCATCCGAATTTTACCAGTCCTTTGGACAGGATTCACAGGACCAAGATGCCTATTTGTAAGCTTTGCCTGATCCTGAGAGTTGCAAAAAGTCCTACTAAGAACAAACTACCATGGACTGCTGCATTGCCCTAGTTTCAGTGGCTACAGCTTTCTAGCTCCTTGAAACACAATCAGAAATACCTAAGGCATCTTTAGCACAAAGAAAAAGGAATGGTTCCTGCCATTAAAAATCTACAATTTGAGAGAAAAGTGAGGCTGGCAGCAAAAAATGGGTAAAATCACATGGCAATTTCACTCAGTCCATGAAAAGCTGTATTAAGGTTTACAGAATAAAAAAGATGCCTCATCTGTTTTATCTCGTTCACTGGTTCTGTTGTGAGCCCTTTCGCTACAACATTTGTATTGAAATTAAAAAAAGGCAAGTGTTGCCACGAACTCTGAAAGGGGAGACTGCTGTGAAAGCAACTGCAGCACAAACATCGCATTTCGAGCAAGTTGGAGAGGCTGCCTGAGTATTTCCTGCTGTAGGCTTACAACAGACAGTTTGGCCTTAAAAACAACACTTCCATTGTAAAAGGGAGGATTCCTGTATGCTCTGGCACAAGTACTGCATGAAGCCACACAGCAGAGTGCCCTGACATTTAATAATATCCAACGGGGAAAGCCATTGCTCAAAGGGCATCAGGGATTGCACTGACATCCCATGCTATGGTCACTAGCTGCTGCTTGGGAAACAACACAAACAAGCTGCAATCCCAGAGAAAAGGAAGCCCCAAGAACAAGCATTAAGCACATTTGTTAATCAAAAAGGACTAATCATATAGGAAGGTCTTCATTTCTTTGAATTTCACGTATTATTTCCAATCAGTAAAATATGTACCAGGCTCCCCACAGATGATGCAAATGCTTACCCTGGGCTCAGGGCAGCTGCTGCTCTGAGAAACAAACCAACATAAACCGATCATTTGAATCCCTTTAAAATTCTTAGTATTGGACCAAATAAAGCACAATACACAGTTAGCACTTACGACACAGTTTTACAAGCCCTGCCAAACATCTTTGAGCAATTAAAAACTATAATTTAATTAACTTCACCTGAAAGCTTGGAGAGGGGAAGGATGCATGAGGGGGGAAGGGAAGAAAAGAAAATAAAATACAAACTCCTTTTCTCCTAAACTCTGAAAATAGTCCAGGGTCCAAATCCCTATACAAGAAGTAATAAAAATAGTTTGGTTTCTGGTAGCAGTAACAAAAATGAGGGAAAGATTAATTCTTACACTTTTATGGCAAACAATCTAAAGCAGATGTTTGAGAATAAAAGCGAGATGTCAAAGTAGTTAAAAAGCACTTTTCAAACTCAAACACAACAAGACAACTTACGGCTTTATGTGCTTATATAAAACTCTGAATCATCTCAATCAGCTTCCACCCTTCACCCTTCTCTGTCTATGAAGCTTCACAATTACCAAATTACCAAAAAGGTTATATTCCAATCTAAACCACCTCAGATCAGTGTCTCCTGAACAAAAGCTCATGCAAGTGAGCTTTGCTGATTAGAGATCAGCTCCTGAATCTGGGGCCTTATGAAGAGAAATAGGTTTCCATGGGTAGAATATCTACAATCTATGGAATAAAGTCCCTGCTTTCAAGAGACAGAGCACACTTTAAAGGTATCTAAAAAAAGTTCAGACTGTATTTACATTTCCTCTAGAAAACTGCAGTTTTGAGACAGAGATCAAACTTCACATTCTAAGGTCAAAATCAACATAAACATTCCTCAGAATCAGACTTCAAATGTGTAGTTGAAGTTATCCGCACTTGCTTGCTTGCGAGTTCAAAGAATTGCTGATCACAAAGCAAATTTTAAGATATTAAATCTTTCAAGCAGAGATTTCACAAAAGAAAGTGTGTGTGTGTGTGTGTGTGTGAGAATGGAGTCCTTCCATGTGTAACATGGCAGAAGCCTGTGGAAAGTAACCCTAAGCACACCCTTTTCCTCTGAAACTGCCCTTTATTGTGAACACTGCGTTAACTTAAAACACCATTAACTCAGATATGCTTCCCAAAAGACCTCAAGCAGGACAACACTGATTTAAATAAAGAAAATTAGGCAAGTTTTTGCACTCAAGCTTCCCACACCAGGAGGATTTGCCAAGCCTTTCCAGTCTACTCAGTGCTACAATCAAATCACCCCGGTAATATAAAGAGACTGACTCAGCGCACACAAACACTTCCAGACTCACCAGCAAGAGCTGATTTTTTGGCTGACCACAGCAAACTGCCTCCTAAGCCGGCCAGCCCCAGTGTCCATCTACCTGGAAGCCATCCATCCATCCAGCCACACTGGGCTACTGTGCATCTGCATGGCTGCTCCACTTCATTACATGAAACACAACCCCGGCTCTACAGCCATCGCAGTAACTGATACCGTATCACTCAAGTCAATGGGAGTTTCAAATCAGAAACTCTACACTACATATTAATAATAATAGGTTTTTGTGTTTCCTTTCCCAAGTGCTGACAGTTTGGAAGGTTATTTTCCCCACCACCACCACGGCTGGACTATAACCACATTAATTTTAGCGTTCCAAGGCAAGCTGTTCAAGAAGCTTTCATGGCACATTTGGCTTTATAATCCAGGGTGGGGTTTTGGGGGTTTGTTCTCAATTGTCCAAGATTCGACAAGAAAAAGAAAATGAAGTTTAAGATGTATAACTCTCTGTAAAATTATATTTTCAGCAAAAGATGGCAAGCTTTAAAAAAAGCTTTAACAAACAAATTTAAATCACCTTTTAAATCACTAGCAGCCTAAATAACTTGGCCCTAACTCCGGACATTAACTTTTATCAATGGTAGTTGACTGAGAAAACCATGTTTTCTACTTCAGTTTCACATTAATCTCAGGGCACAGTTAAAACATGACACTTCATCAACTCTTTTCTCCCACATCTCCTGTTCACAGCCGTTGCTGTGTTGGCTGAAACATTTATTGCCAAGATAGGGAACACTGACCAAGAGACCTACAAGGAACAAAAGCCTGACAGAGCCTAAAGGAGCTCACCTTATGAAATCACCTAACTCCCAGCCCAGCTACTCCAGCAGCTGCACTGGTCTGTTCCAGGGTATAAGCACAAACAGGGAGCTGCAGTGATTGTTTGCTATCAAGTCAAAGAAATTCAGACTTCATTTAATCTTCTCTATCTCAGATTTAGGCCAATACTAAGAGGCAGCCCTCAAATGCTACCAAGAGCATTCCATAATTTATACAATAGTTGAGTCACAGCAAACCAGCAGCCTGGCCAGGATAATGCTTCACTGGATGTACCTACATTTGCTTCTGTAAAGGGCTACAGTTTGCTTTTAATTATTCATAATAGTCTACAATGCACTTGGATGCGCATACTGTACATACAGCAGTTTGAATAAAATAAGCACACCTCAGTAATTAGCTGATTGCAGTGCTCAAATAGTGTAGTTTTTAATGAGATGCTCTTTGTGTGCATGGAGGTTTCTTGTTCTGTGTGTGTACACACAGATACACCCAGATGCAAATAATCCACGGCATGAGCTAAACAGTTTTAAACAAAGACTATCGTAGAATGTTTGCACAACTCTGTAATGCCCCAATCATGTGCACATGAATTATTTAGGGAATTACTTAGGGGCATGTCAAGCTAACAAATTTATTTGCCATCAGAAAATTTTATCATACCCTTACCTGGGGCTTAGACCCAGATTCAGCATCACTGATTCAGCTTAGAAAACTACTCAGCACCCAGCACACAAAGAGCCTCACAAAGCCAAAGGAGCAGTCACATTCCGATTGCTTTGCCTGGATCGTGGCCTACAAGTCCAGCCCAACAAAGCCAAGCAAGCCTAAACCTGATGGTGCAAACTGAGCCCATCCGCTGGCTGCAATTACCTATGGCAATAAACACCACGCTCTAGGAAGCAGAGGCTTGCACAAACAGGCCTCCAGAGGAACAACCAGCACCCTCACAGCCCCAGTCTCCACTCCTTGTCTTTGCACGGGCTGTTCCAACAGCTGGGAAGTCGAGCAGGTCGTACCCAGGTACCAAACACCAACGTGTGCCATTGCTGGGGCCACCGATCCACCATCAAACACGGATGGCCCTAGGGACTGAACCGCAACAAGGACCAGGTCACAGAGCTGAGTTAAGCCAAGAGCAAAACAGGCTTGATTCATTTCAAAGCACATGCTTAAGGGTTTTCTGGGTCAAAGCCAGGGTGATCTGTATCTTATGAGATCAAGCATCTCCACTAGGTTTGTATCAAAAATTTATGACTATTTCAGCGATATCATTAGCTCACAGGGCAGACTTTAGCTCAATACTCGAGGTACATGCAGCCAGATGAATTTTACCAGGCTAATCCACATGCCTGAGGCATTTCCAAAGCAAAAACCCACTGGTATTGGTGTGAGCTTTCTTACCAATTTAAATGGATGTTCAACCATCACTTTCTAAATGAAGGTGGGCATCAGAAGACTAATACAACATTATTAAGATAGATTTTAAGTCTATCTGGCTCCCAAGTAATATCTCAAGATTAGTTATGTGTTATATAAATCACCTTAAATTCATTATCCAAGCACAAATCCCATGAGTGAAACAAGTTCAGAAAATAGTCCCACTAGGGACTATACATGATGGAGTCCATTACTCATACCAAATAGATCAAACCTCTTCAGAAAGTTAATCACACAGAGTCTCCAAATTTCTCTAATAATGCATTTAAAACTTTAAAAGGAAGAGAGTAAGCAATTATAAATCATGCAGACAGATATACTTAGAAATCTGCATAATTTTAAAAACTAGATTAGAATTCTACGAAACATTTTACTTCAATAACCATTGATTTGTCCATAATCATGTTGGTGTCTTTTTAGAATAATTCTTATCTTAGCATTTAACATTTCTCTTCTTAATTAAAAAAATTGTAAAATGCACTGCAGACAAACCACAATCCCTGTAAACTAATGTCCAGGGTCATCACTTTATTCATGGGGCGCACCTCATCTTATCAAAACAACACAAGAAAGCTTGCTTTCTTTCCAAATGCAAACCAGATTTCTCTAATCCGTGCATTTACCAAACTGCATAAACAGAGAACTGGTGGTTTGATGCAATCAGCACAGTGCCATTTAAAGCACAGCACATCACAGCACCCTTAAGTCTTTTTGGAAATACCTCTGCTGCTCAGCAGCACCAGCTTTCCAACAGTTGTTGCTCCACATGCTATTGCCAATCAGCTGCATTTGCTGTAGCGCATTCCAAAGTTTACTAATTAATCTCTGCACTAAACCCCACTGATGGCCGGCTGCCATTTGAAATGATCATCATCTTTTATTTAAAGACATAGCGACTGTATGGCCCAACTCAGACCTTATTTGTAAAAAAAAGGTGCTCCAAACTTCAGGTAATTAAATCCAGTATCATGGGGTGGTTTTTTTAACCTGGACAGAGGCAATTATTAATGGTTTGAGGATGTTTATATTAGAGACACTCAGTTATTTCAATGTGAGTTGTCAGGAAATGGGCACACTCTTGTTTTCTGAGCTCGGAGCCACGTTCAGCAGAGCGTACGAGATGCAAACTTTGACAAAAGAGACTGTTTACTTCTTGCAAAAGAGCCTACATGCTTTGAAGCCGTTTGTTTTAAGGATTCCAGCTTATTGCTCCATTTCAGATGAGGTTTGGAGCATTGATTTCAGGCAGTCCAACCTCTCACACCATTGTTCCAGGCTGCTCCCATTCAGCGGTGCAGACTGGCTTCATGACCTTCACAATGACCTCTACAAAAGCAGTTGTGCATTTCACTGTGGTGTAAATCCTCACAGACAAGTCGAACCTGTTCTTTTTGGCATCCAGCCCTTCAGATGAATACTCTGCAGAGATTTATTATGAAAGAGGAATGAAGGGGCATTATTGCACAACATTCATCCCTCACATACAGCGAAGTTCCATCTCTTACAACTTCTGAAGACTTTTAAATAAACAGATCGTCTTAATTACACAAATCCCTCTTGTTTCTCACCTATTTTCTGTAATTAAAATTTGCAGTTGTTTACAAAAAGGTAAACATGCCCAGGAAAAAGCACGTGTGTGAAGGTGTTTTACATTATTATTAATAAGTAATATTCATACTTCCTCTTACTATACACAAGGGATTAGTGTTTCCTAGCACACCATTCACTTACAACACTGAAGTATTATTCCACATTGTAGCAACACACATTGCCCTAAAAGGGTCCATTAATTATTTTTTTAATGCCATGAAGTTGCTGCAGGATATTAGACTGTCTCCATAAGAAATACACTCCTATGGTAAAATGATGAATGATGAAGTTTGCAGGTTTTTAATTAGATTTCAGAGCAGTAAGAATTTACAAAGTTATTTTCCATGGCCTTAGCTTAATACTTTGTGTGACCTTATGCAAGTAATTAAAAAGAGATTCAAGATTCCATTAATCAGAAAATATAAAAGCATAAAACAATAGTGAAAGGGACAGACTTTATAAACTCAGTGAGCCCGCCAGAGTGGTCAGAGTAGTAACCCTGTCATCATCCACATTCCTTCAGGTTTTCCAACCGATCCTTCAGCAAAACATGCCCTGTTAGGGAAGGTAGGGAAACCATAACAAAAAACCACTCAACCTAAGTTGCCTTGATATTCCAATCCAAAAATCATGTTCCAACTAGCTGCAGTCGCTCAGTATTAACCGCAACTGAAGCATTTTGACTGAAGCTCACATTCCCTGATCCAAATCTCGGAGTTCCCCTCTAAAGCTCCCTCCCCCCACTGTCAGCTGTCACGGACAATTGACAGTGCACACACACATCCCTCCCACTGCAGAAAGAAAGACCTGCTGTGTGCGTCTCTCCATATCACCCACAGGCCTTGGCAGGTAGGGGTTCTCTCTTCCCTTCCTAAAAGTGTCAGCTGGCCACCCCTTGGCTTTCCAGCTTCCTTTTCTGGCAGCAAAACCAAAAACAACAGAATGCACAACAGCAAAAAGTTTCCTGTGCAAAAGAGACAAGAAAACACAGTCATCTCCCACCTTTCCCAGGTCCAGACTGCAGTTTCACAGCTCCAGAGCTGCCGGCAGAAGTTTCTCCAAACAGAACATGCAGCAGTGGTTTTTATTGTCTAAATTCACTTTCCCCCATAGGTCCAACTCTGTCACCTCCACCACAGTCCACTCCTTCATTTCTAAGCCTGAGGCTACCACTTAAGTGCAGATACATTTATGCTTTGGTCTGCATAACAAACAAAATAACCCTGATTCTCCCAATGCTTTATTCAGGATTAAAAAAAAAAAAAAATCCAAAGATTTTTCAGTTAGATGACAGACAGACAATGCAAAAGTTATACCAGGCACCTAAGCCTCAACTTGGTTACAATTTAAAAGCAACAAATAGCTAAATAGGTACAACACTCTTCAAGAATATTTATATTACTTTAAAAGTGACACATCTGATTAATTTTGTATTTCAAATCTATTTAACCAGACATAAAACAGGTTAAAAATTGGCACAAAGCAAATGCTGTAAAACAACACTATCAATAAAACTAAACTGACACATTAAACTTGAATATAAATTGCACCTTAAGGATTGAGATGGTTTTTACCCCATACTCCAAACAGATTTTAGAAGTGCCTGATAAATGTTTGGCCTAACCCTATCTAGTCTTCAGATTCTACCTCAACAGGAATTCAATGTGGTATCATCCCTCCAAGTGGGAGATTAAGGTGCATACGTGAAACCACATGGGTGAAGTCAAAGAAAGGATGAAATTCCCACTGCAATCCATCCCCTCTGTTTTCCCACTAGCTCTCAGGCCGAGCTCTCTTTTACTCCCTCATAACAAAAGAAAATCCTAATCATGTTTTCTTGTAAACAACCACGAAGGGGAATGCTTGGTATGCAGGCAAGGCCAAGATAGTGCCACCCCTTCAGAAAGGCAGAAAATTCTTCAAATGTTTACTAATCGATTATTCCAACTTTGCTTGTCTGAACCCAAAGGGCTAGCACAGGGAACCATTACAAGCTGCCATGTATGTGGCTTGTTTGCTTTATGCCAGCCATGTAGCACAGGTACCAAACACAGGCCTGAGGATGATGAGGATCAGGTGCCCACGTCCACCCCTTTAGATCTGTCAGCATGTCCCCATAGTGCAGCTCAGCAGCTCCTGGTCACTGGAGCATTGCCTCTGACTGACTTGAAGAGGATCACGTTTCTGTGATCCCTCTATGCCTTGGAGAAGGGAGTGATGCTCTATTTATTCATGCCTCTCTTTCAAGAGATGAAATAGGAGAATGAGTCTCAGACCTAAATATATATATGCTGCTTTTCTCCTGTGCACAGCTCTCACTTTTAACTTGTTCCTCCCTCCAAACTACTTACCTTTTCAAACGCCTACAATTCCACAAGCACCACCTTTAAATGTACCATCTGTGTCCTGCAGGATCTACCTCACTTGCCCAGAATAATAGAAGAATCATTATTCTTACACAAAACCACCATTTCATTTTCTACTAATCACGGCAAATGTTGCAAGTTCCAGTCTCCTGGCTCCTCTCCAGCTAATTTAGATAGATGGTTCCACATGTGCTCTCTGTCCTTCCATTTCCTGCCCATACCACAGCACACATTTGTCTAAGTGAGTCAAAGCAGCTTTCCCTGTAGTCACAATATTCTTTAGTACTTTGCATTCTAAAAAAGAAGCCTGCATAAAACACAGCCTATTACCAAGCTATTAACGACTTTGCAAGAGGCAGAGGATTTTACTGCTTTGCCACACATTCTGCTGAACTGTAATGGGTCACAAGCTACACCCCAGCCTTGCATTTCCCCCAAATACAGAGGTTACCTGTGTAGCAACTGTGTTCAGGCAAAGCAAAACAAACTAAACCAGTCAATTCTCTACTTCAACATACTCCATTATCTATGTTTTTTTCCCTTAAAATAAAAACCCCAACAAACCCAAAACATTAAGAAGGCATGAGGATAAAACAAACTTTCAGAGACCAAGACACTTCTTCATGAAGGTAATTTGTTTCCTTACTAGTCAGTGCTGTTAATATTCCTTTCCAGAGACATGCTGACTGACAATCACAATATATATAGGGACATCCACCTTTTGATGTCCAACACTGATTGCCTCCAACAATATTCCTCTCTCTCACCCTCTGCACCTGAACAAACATTTTTAAGGAAAACTACTTTTGAAGTCTCCTGTGCATTGTCTCTTTGATCCAAATATCTCTTTCTTCAAGTATCCTAGTACGATACAGATGCACCTTGGATGGTAATGATGACTGTTGAAAACTAGAGCCCTCAAGAGCTCCTTTGAAATACATCTTAATTTTTAAATGAATTTTTGATTTACAAATGTCCCCTTTGACTTCTCTGAGACCGTGTAGCAAACACTCATTTATTTGCTGTGTGCATTTATGCAGGAGCTAAGGTGCAGAAAAGGTGGTACATACACAGACATGCAGCACAGCCCCAACCAACACATTGATGATTTTTTTCTTCCTAAGAAATCAATATATTGGTAATTAATGTATCAGTAATGCTGGTGTACCTCGGACAAAACTGAAGATGCTGCAGGAAACAAGTCCTGCCTCTTCACCCCTGACTAAAGCCAGGACCCTGGTTAGCACATGCGTGTCATTTTGGAAGCCACACAAGTGCACACACACCACCCTGGCTGACCTTGAAGAATGGAATTCTTACACACAAACTGATTGTGATGGATGAGTACCAGAATCCCTAGGTCCCCAAATCCTTCTGCCCCACAGCTCTCCTCTAATTCTTGACCTTGTGCAGAAACCACTCAGCCCTTCTGCCTAGAAACTGCCATCCCGCTCACATCCACCTTTCTGCCGACTCCGCCCCATATCTCCCCCAAAGTACCTCAACATCCAAGTCCCCACATCCTCCTCATCCTCCTGCATCTGTCTCCTCTGTTGCCCTGTGCTCCCTCTTCCCCAGCAGCCCTGATTCCATGCTCCAGCACGTCACCACTGCTGCTGCTGCCAGCACTTGTTACCGACTTCCCTGCCGTATTTCTTCCAGCAACTGCCTCCCACTACAGCCATCCCTCATCCTCCTCTTGGCTCTCGTTGTACAACCAAGTCTGGCAAGAATTTCAGAAAAGTCAGCTGTAGGTTGTGCTTACCCAGAATTTATCTGAAGGTGGCCCTGAGAACAGGGGAGGAAGAAAATATAGGCTTATGGAAGATCTTTTAACTGCGCTGCAAACAAATATCAACAAATGGATTCTAGTTCATTGAGAAATGTAATAACCAGGGGTGGAAACCAGGCTGTGAGGTAAGTCTGCACACATGTGCCTTAATAGGCACAATAGCCAAGTCTCTCAGAGCAAGGCAAACAGACATGGCCCAACTGAGTGCTGACTCAGAGGAATCTGCAAAGCCATTCTCCCTGCTCTGCCATTCCAGGTCACCAGTGCTCCTCCAGGTACACAACAGAGAAGATGAAGGAATGACACGGAACTGCTTTGATCAGCAGCAACAGAAGAAAGGATTAGAAGAAAACACATGATGTTCTCACAGATGCAGACAACTGCTAAGAAAAAAAGGATCATGGCAGGAAGGTCACACATACTTCTATGCATATATACAAATGTACTAGAGCTTCCCTAAATGGCTTTAAATACTTCATTGATCTTATTAGAGTTCTTTAAGTGTTCTTGCTGCTCTCTTTAAAAGAATTTTCCTCTTTAAAAAGTCCTCAGCTGAATGTCATTTCACATACAATCTGTAAGACTGGAGACAGTCTACCAACCATTTGCAGAGAAATCAATGTTTTTATTGTTAAATGACAATTAAGGTGCCTGAACTATTTTTTTAAGACCTAAATTCTAAAATACTTAGTTCTCTGAAGTCCTCTTTACATAGTCACCTTCAAGGATATAAGAAGCTCCTACGAAGAGGTAGAGAACAGCCCACTTTTGGCATTTCCGCTCCCATTTTTTATCATCTCTACCAAGACATAATGCTTATACTTAAAATTTTAGACAAGCTATTTCTTTCTGTTCCACTCCAGCACTATTTCCTTGTGTGTTTACTTTTAAACAGTGCATCAAACAGCACTGTCTAACAACTTTCTGCATTAAAAGTGTGATTCAATAACTTTGTAACATTAATTCAGCACAAACTAATATTTAATGTTTATGATGTTTGCAACTCTTGGCCAAAGTATAGCATCAAAAGGGCATGTCTGCACTGAATTGTATCTTGTTAAAAAGAACAGCAGCAATGAAAAAAGTTATATTGGAACAATCTATAAATGTGTTTACATTATATGAATGATTTGCTGTTCCTTCACAAGGCATGTAGGAAGTCAGCACTTCTCAAATGTGTAAAGTATTTCCATGTGCTTAAAGCACGATCTTTCCAAAACAAATAATGATTGAGAAACTTTTTATTATTCTTTATTTCCCTGCCAGCTGTTTTTTTGGACTCTCCTCTCAGCCACCTTCTTTCTTTCAGTCAGATGTCTCCTTATTGCTCACAGTAACACCTACTCAAGCAAAGGTACACTCAGAGCTGTAAGACTCAGAAACAGGAGGATCTCAGGCTGATTAAAATGGCATTTTCTTTAAATTACTCTACAATGTGTCTTTGTGCTATCTTAGCTAGTGGCAGGTCTGGCTGCTGCTTGGGATGGAATGTGGGCATCCTACATTAGAGCCCAAAGCCCATTCCTGCTGTTCTGTCTCAGTGCCTGCTCCCATAGAGGCAAGGAAGCAAATGACAACCTGGCTGAACTCTTCCAGCAGCCTTCTCCCTGTGAGCGTTTTCATAGGCCAGAACATGCTGCATGGCACAGAGATGTCCTCTGAAAGCTGATGGGGAAGAATCAGGCATGCAAGTAAGCTCTTGAGCACCTCCAAAAACCAAACAGGACACTAAAAATCACAAACAAAACAAAATGAAAATGCAAAACCCCAAAACCAAAACAACACCACCACCAACAAAAAAAAAAAAAAAAAAAAAACAAAAACAAAAAAAAAAAAAAAAACCCAAACACTAAGAATAGCTCCATTCCAAAAAGTGACAGCTAAAGCATAGACATGCTCCACTGCAGACACTTTAACTAAGAAGCACATTGGTCATGCCATTCACTCCTGTACAATTAACACTGTTGGCACTATTTCATTTACTAAATTCCAGTCATTACAGCTGTGCAAACTAATGGGTCTAATTTGTATTTATACTAATACGTGTACATAAACATATGCTGCTTTATCCATGTAAAGAAGCCTTAAAGCAAATGAACAAATATTATTTTAACAGAGCAGTATCAGAGAGCCCAACCATAAAAGTGAATCAAGTCAAGCAGTTCTGATTATGTCTGTCCACCAAACAGCTGAATTTCAACTGCAGCATATTTCCTAAGGCATTCCAAACTAAAATCCTGCAGAGAGCTATGGGGAGACATAGGACTGCACTTTCAAAATACAGTCTCCTTTTCCAATGCCATTGCTGTGTAATTGAAGGGAGGGGAAGTAACAAATACTGTCATTTACTTCGCCTTTTTTCCTCCAGAAACCAAAAATTTCTTACCAACATCAAGAACAAAATTCATTAAGTCAACATCATGTGCTGAATGTTTATGCACTTTGATGTAACAGTAATTACTTAGTAAGGCCAGAACCCAATTAATGTTTCAAACTTCAGTCCATGGGCTGGAGTGCACAGGAAGCATTCTGATGATAGATCACTTAAATAAAGTTTATCTGGCACACACTTCAAAACCAGAGTTCAGAAACTCAAAGCACAGTTCAGCATGTATGTGCTTGACTCTTAACAAAACATTTTTATTTAAACAGAGGGCTAGAGATTTAGCATGACAAATGTATTTACTACTGCTAATCATTCTCCATCAAGCTACTCGGAAGTTGCAGTCATATTGTATTTATAAACTTAGGAGATTTAAGGGAGCAGTAGGTGGGTCATGGGACTGTGGATCACTTTTTAAATCCAGCATGCTGGTCCTAAACTGAGTTATATCATCCAGCATATTTAGTATCCCTCAGTTTATATACTTGAACTCTATATCCACATCTTGTAAGAAATGGTAGAGATCCAGCAGCCGCAATTCCTTTTTCCTCTCTCCAGAAATAGCATCCTTCTTAGCAAATCAATGCTCATTGTTAAAAACAAGACACTGTTACTGATGACAAAAATTCAATGCTAAAGCAATATGCAACGTACACTCCGACTAGAAATCAGGAAATGGTGCTTAGCAACTGCAGAATCCTACTTGTCCCAGGGCTCTGTGCACCCCCTGTCAATCTCTGCTCCAGGGAAGCTGCTTGGCAGGAATGCTGCTTTCCTGGGCACCTCTGGAAAGTGCTGTGACTCCCCTGACTGGGGCATTCGGGTCTGAGCTAAGACACAGCCACCACACACAGGCACAGAGACACAGAATGCTCAGTGCCACTAGAAATTTTACCTTCACGTGCATGTTCTCTGAACAAATACATCTACTCCAAAAGGATCCATATGCCTAAACACACCAGTTACTCTCGAAAACAAGTGGTGTGATTTTGCTGTGATTCTAAACTACCAAGAGTTGCAAAGAGGGAAACATTCCACCCAGCTGTAAAAGAAAAATGTGCGTGGTATGAGCCAAACAAAGATTAAAAACAAAATACCAATTAAACTGAAACTGGCATTCATCTCAAAGAAATCAATTCCATCTGAAGCATTTCAGTCTGAAGACAGACCAGCTGTGCTAATAGTGAAGGAAGCCTTGATTGCTTTATTTTTTAACTTCAGGCAAACACTAAAAGCACCCAAAAAAGCCCCACCACAACCCCCCACACACTGCAAAACACACTGCACCAAAACCAACAAACCAACCAACCAACCCAGAGCAGTAAGAATTGGCAAAGTAAGGCCCCCTCAGGAGCTGCAGAATAGTTGTAGCCTAAACCACAGTGTGACATGCACCTCACTTACCTCAGAGTACCTGGCATATGTCTAAGCAACTTTGAAGGAGCACAATTGATTAAAAAGGTATTTTGACAGACTTTTTGGAGTTTGGAACAGGATTTTGGATAATTGCTCCACGAGCTATAAAAGAAACAGACTGAAAAACAGGAGCAGCCGCTGAGCAGTTGTTTGCACAGGAAGCAATATTGCAGGAAAAGGCAATAATAAAGAACAGTTAATTTGACCTGAGCTGATGAGGTCAATGTTTTAAAAGAAATAGCTCCACATAAGGAAAAATAAGAATGTTATTTCCCATCAGAATAATACTGCAAGTGTACCACTGCACAAAATCTCTTCCCTGACACTTGTTATGTGCAGCTTAGTGGTAACACACATTCCTGAGGTATCCTAGACATCCTGTGTCTGACACAAATCCATGCCTCTGAAATACTGGTTCTATGACTGCTCCCTCCTTCATGCTCTGGCTGCTCCAGGCTGCACACTGCTCTCCTCAGCATCCAGCTACTAATAACCTGAAACGGCAAGAACTGGAATAAATCTGGGCAATATTCAGAGCCACAAAGCTTTATTTAACACCACTGCTGTAATTTGGACAGGGAAGCAGTAGCTGGAGCAGATATTTCACTCTTAATTTGCTGCCATTCAGGGGTGCTGTTGACAGGAGATGGAGCTCAGCTCAGGAAGAGCCACGAGGTTAGGAATTCAGTAGGGCTAGATCCTATTCCTCCTTCCTCCCCTGCTCTGCTGTCTAATCCTGGGTGAGAACATCCCCTCCGGGCATCTGGTTCCCCTCCCACCCTGACACATCTATTTAAACTGCAAATTCACTGGGGTAGGGACCATCTTGGTAATGATAAAGCACGTACACCACTCTGCACTAATAGTTCTATTAATAAATATTCCCACTGCTATTAAGTAATAAAAACAAAAACGATGATAAGAATTGGAAAGCCAATGATGCATTACATTAATTCTGAGGTATTTGGGTATAAAAGGCAAGAAGGGAAGCTCTCCCAAGCAGGAGCAAGCTAGGGGACACCTATGTTGTTTTCCAGCATTTTTGGGCAATCCAATTAGAGGTAATTGAGTTGTTAACTGCATGAGATTACTCCAAGAATACCCTCACTAGAGGCTAAGTCCTGGGAGGCTGGGGGAAGGGAGAAAAACATTACAGAACTGGAAGGAACAGAAAAGGGACAGGGAAGCAGTCTGAAATGCTGGAGATGGCAAGAACTGAGTCAGTCTAAAGGTCTCAGATTTTCTACAAACACAGAAACAGCTGGGCCACAAACTCAAAAGTTCTGTGTTCCCAGTCACATGAATTAAAGAGGAGTTAAATACATCCACACTTCTAAGCATTTTTAACCACAATGGTGGGGTAAAGCACAGACCTAGAAAAGCCTTCTACAGTTCTGTAGACATAAGAAGAAAACTAAATTCATGTAACACAATTTATTCCTGTTGCATTTGCAAACTGCCATTTGTCTACAATACATGCGAGCATCTCTTTTACACCATAAAATGAGCTCCATATTAAAGCTACCTGACAACCAAAAATGGTCATTACATTAACCAAGAAACAGAATGGTTCCCTTGCCAGACCTTAGATTTGGTTTGCACCTTCCAACAAACCCTACAAATGCTGAAAACGTCATTCATTTCTGACAAACTCTGCTCTTTTTCACAGCAACTAAAGTCTGAAGTACCACAATTGACAAGAAATCTCATTTTTAGCACTACTGCAGCAATTAAGATTGCTAGTTTCTTTTGTAGCTTTACTCTGATTTGAGATTAGATATAATAAGACTGTTTTAAATATTCAGATGTGCTGAAAGTATGTCTCTTAATATGATGAACATGATAAGGAAAAAAGCACTGTCTCCCCCCACTCACAGAGGTAAATCAAACTGATTGATTTGGAATGGAAGCTTTGTGCACAGAGGACAGAGTTTACTGAAAAAGAGTAGACTACAGAGGAAAAACTGCTTCCACTTGAAAGAAGGAAAAAAAAAAAAAAAAGGCATTTCACTAAAGGAAAAGTGAAGGAGACCCCATCCCCATGAGCTAATTGTCTGTCTCATGCTATAGGGGATGCTCTTGCTTAGCTTACAGATGAAAGGCCTTCCCTCCTCCCCCTGCAAGCAGAGGAACTCACAGCACTAATATGACACCTTAAATGAGCCAACTTCCTTGAGCATTGCCCAGGAGACTAGAATGGACATGCTCCTAACTCAGACACCAAGAAACATGTCTGATTAGCAGTCAGACAGAAGAACATCTCTGACCAAGGAAAAACACTCATGTTCAAGCTGAAAAAAACTCAGTAGATTGCCACAAGTGGCATATTTTCATAGCCTTTGTGTAAACACCAGCTCTGGATCAGCCAGTATCTTAGCTAGCTCTATCTGGCCTCCCTTCTTTTGAAACAAAATTAGAGGAAAACACTCATCAGAAAAAGTCAGTGGCCAAACTATTAGGAAAAAATAAAAGCTCAGGGGGAGAACATACACAGTGATTCACTAAATGTGCACTGCTAAACCTCTGACAGTGAGCACAATCCAGACTTTTCACAGAAATGTACTGAATTTGCAGAACTGTTGTGCCAGAGCATTAATTAGAATTGCATTTCTTAATAAATTCTCAATACTGCCCTACAGCTGCCCCCACCAACAGGAGTGGTGTGAACCCTATGGTTTAGAGGGGAACAAAGTCAAAGCAGCTACAAAGAGCACAGCAAAAGCTCCACCCACTTCACGTGGACACCTACGCAAAACAAGTGGACTGAGGATCTCAGGTTCTTAGAAAAACACTCAGCCTGGCAAACAAGCATGTCCTAAAGTAAGTGCCAGGTGGGAATTCACACTGTCACTAGAGCACGCCTTCATGGATCATGTGCAATGAGCAGAACTGCTTCTCACAAAACTAACCCTGCTCCAAGGCCAGCAAATTCGCATTTGATAACTACAGTAACTTTCCAAGATGCACCTCAATCTGAATCGGAAAATATCAAGAATTGGACATTTTGTTGCATTCCAGGGTCAATTTTAACAGCCAGAAAGGCCAATTAACCAGCAGAACATTGTGTCTTATAGAACTTTAGGTCTTATTCATTCCTCCAGTTCCTATTTAGACGGTATTTGTTTAACTAAGGTTACTGGTTCTTGCTACATTTAATGCTGCACTGCTCAGACTTGGCATGTTCTGTGTTAAGGAGGTACTTAGTGTAAATTGAGTCATACCTTAACCATCTCCTAAAGCAGAGGCAGAATGTAGCACACAGAGCAGATCTTTCTGCCTTTGAATGGACTTCTGTGGCTCCTCTTTGTGTTCTTTCTGATTTCTGCCCTCAAAACGCAGCCAGCAGAAGTCTGCAGGCCACAACTCCTCCCAATATTTGCATTCAGGAGGAGAACTCCTTTCCTAATTATTGCTGGACTATTCACATACTCAAGGCCCCCCATACATGCTGTGGCTGAGAGTCAGACTGGTTTACTTGCTTAGCTGAACTCCCAAATGCTCTTCTCAGAGCCTGTTATTTACTCTTCTATTTCTCATTCTGCATTTAGCCATATTAAAACACATTTCATTCAAATGAGGCCAGTTTGTCAAAGCGACCCTGTAAACTGCCAATTTGCACATCATCCACAGAAATTCAATATCTGCTTCCAAGCACTGAGCTGCCTCCCAGCAGAACACCCACAGAAACATTCCCAGGCTGGGGAACCAACTTCTTTAAAAATTACAATGTTAGACAGCTCATCCATTTATTGTGCAGAGTATCAATACTGTTATTATTGTGTAATATAATTTCTGTATTTTTTTTAATTATGTCATGTAATAAATAAATCGAGCACCTGTAAAGAAAATAAGGAAACATTCATCTTTCTAAGCAAAACCTGTAATTGTGTTGGTGTAAAATTTCTGATGCAATCCATTTTCCATAAATAACAGTCACCAACTTCAAATGTTTCAATCCTTAACTTTACTGTTAAAAACATTAATAGAAATAAGTAGAGTTAAACTGTTCTTTTTCAATATAGGAGTAAAATCAGTCAGGGCAAGATATTTTTTGTTTCCTGGGATTGAACAAACTAAATTATTTATCTATTCATATTTTCTAAACACTAATGAATTAGCAGTTAGTTATCTGGCATATCCCTTATTATTCCAAACATTAGGATTTAAATGTACTGCTGCTGGGAATCTGTTCATCCAAGTCTTTCACCATTCCTGGATGAAGTTTACTTAGAGCTGCAGATCTCAAATGTCCACTACCACATACTCCATTTAATATTCATTTTTAAATGATTAGAAAATACTTCCACTGTCCTCATCGCATCCACAAGCTGATCTTCTTCCTTTTCCCACAGAAAGGCCACAGCTTTAAGAAATTCTGACAATATATTTTAACAGCAAGAAAAAGTAGAGGCATTCAGACATAGTATTTTTTAAACAGAACAACAGGCATTTGCTGTTCACTGGCTTTTCCACACAGACAGAAAATCTCTCACAAAGCATATCAATCTCGTCCAAACTGTTAGATTTTAAAAGAAATAGGAAGAAGATCAATTTACACCACAGGAAAACAAGAAAACAATCCACACAGCTTTGCAAAAACTGACACTGCTTTCGGAAAAATAAGCTGCAAATGCTTCCACACTGTGAACACTTTGACAGATAATGAACAGCACAAATATTCATGGTAAAAATAAATCAGTTACTGATAGGAAACTAGCTTGATGCACAGATTTTTGCTTGGCTACTTCTTGGTTTGTTGAGGAGAATAGATAGTGTTGGTTATTTTCAAGACATTCAGTTCACCACTATCAATTCTAAAATATAAAGTCTAAAAAAAGTACAGAGATTTAAAACAATACAAAGCAGAAAATCAGTAAGGTGCAGAAAAGATCAGTCACTCGTGCTCCCACCTCCAGGTTTACACTTATGAACACAGGCTGGTGTGTACTTGTACCATGTCATGACACAGAACAGGAATGCTGAGAGATATTCAGCTGCCACCCTAACAGTGACACATTTACAAAAAATATTTGTTGATTCCTAGAGCCAAATAACAATGAAAATAGAGTCCTTAACCTTGGCATCATTTTCTAGATTGTCAGTCTCATACTCACAGATTACTCCAGTGCTCAAAATAAAGCTGAAGAAAGCACAGATGATTCTTGAACTTCCAAAATTTCAACTTCCAGAATTGGCACATAAACAAGAAAAATAATTCAAGGACACCCCAACTTCACAGGGAGAGAGGTATAGTTTGTTTTTTGACAACTACACAATGAAAACGTTCCATATGTTTGTGATGACCCTTCTGGGTCATCACAATATTCCAACTAGCAGGATGATTAAATTCTTGAATTAATTCCTAATAACTTATTTAATTGGAAAAGAACAGACTATTTCATGTAACATGCAAATCAGGTTTAAAGACTCTCTGAATTTCATTTGAGGAAATCCTGGATCTTCTTAAAGGCATTAAAAATACAATTAAAAAAACCAAGCAAATCTTACCATTTTGATGCCAGTGGAAAACGTGACTGGCTTGACAGGTTTGGGTTTTTCCAGCTGCATTTCTAGCTGAGTAGATCTGTCCTTATGCTGAGCTAAGAGCAGAGAGGCAGGAAGATCAGAGCTCTCCTGTAAACATATATGAGGAATAAATTTGAGTCCTAGACCAAAACAAATATTAATTAACACTGCATATTCTTCCAAAGTGCAGGCTGTGACTGCAAGGTTATCACTAGGAGAACAGCAGAATGCGCAGTATCCTCTCCTTCAGAAACAGTTTACAGAAAACGATCATTTTCATTAATAAGAAAAAGCTGCAGCAACCCCATAAATCAGAGTAACCTGCAAACAACCATTTTTATAGAATCCACATTAAAGACAATATAACAGACTCCTTATTCCAACTGGCCAATGCAACAATATTTAGTAAAAAAAAAAAAATTAGAACTTAATCAGAGAAGGAATAATACTGAGTAGTATAACTTGGATCAGATGTTTATCTAAGACACATTCTTTCTACCAATGAACTCAGACCAGTTTGAAATTGTTTCCCATTAGATTTCACCTGAGGCCGTTTGGAAATGATCCTTGCTCTGCTCTGCACAATGGCACCATTGTAAGTGCAACCAACAGCATATTTATTTTCTCCTTCAGCAACTTATTTTTAGGGAAGCCAGCCAATTTTTAAATATATACACATATATATATATATATATATATATATTTAAGTAGTAAAATGAATAGTTAAGCAAATGAATTACTGAAACTGTCAGGACAGAATGATTATTAACATACATATATGTAAGTGCATTTCTGAGAGAGTCAGGAAATTATTGGCCAATTTTCTAAGAAACTAATGTGACTCTACATGCACACAGAAATCCTTGGGAATTCCCGGCTAGAATTACCATGAGGTTGACAGCAGGGAAGAAGTTCAGATTCTTCCTGGTTTGCTCCAGCACAGTATTTTATTCCTAAGGCCTTTACACATCACATTGACTTTTGCTTCAACGAGCCAAGCAAATACTCAACTCTGGACCATGTTTGTTACTCACAAAACCAAACAGATTTCATTAACAGGACTGGGATTTTTTAATTATTCAGTTCAAGATAAGAAGTTGGATGTTTTTAATGCCACAAGATGCCTTGCCGTTTTCATGGTACCTAGAGAAATCCTCTGAAGTGACCATGAAGAACAGTAACATTGTACAATGACTTTTCACATCACTCTGCAGTCCTTTTTCCTCTTTATATTTTATTACACTCCTTTTGTCTTACCACTAGAATGCAGACAAAAGCAGAAAAATCTCACATGACAAGATCTGGTCCAGAATCATGAACACAACTAAGGCATAGGCTCCTACTTGCATTTCTGTGATCAGCTGAGAGAAGGGGAGAGAAGATACTAAAAACCTAAATTGTAGACACATCTAATTTCTGTACAACTAGGAGAAAATTTGGACCCCAAATGCACTAGTTTAGAGTCTCTTTTTTTCAAGTGTTGTACATCTCTAACCAGCATGCAGCAGCATGTGCTGCCAGCTGTCAATAGAAGCTAAGGATGTTGAATTCCTTCAATCACCAGATTATTTAACATGTTGGGGGAGAAGGGAAGAGTGGAAAGCATTCTCCTGCTCATATTCCTTAAACACTCACTGCATTTCTAATAAAATGATTCAAGGAAGCCAATTTTTAACCAACTTCTCAAGAGTTCACACAACAACCAGTACACCGGATTACACAACTGTGGGAAACCCACGCTGTGCCAGCAAGGCACCACATCCTGATTGTTTGTCCTTTTGAATATGCACAGAGCCCTTCTGTTAACTATTAACACACGTGGAAGTTCCAACCCTGTGTTTACCCATACCAGCAATTTTCTGTATGGGAAAACAAACTGTCGACACTATGAACAAAGCTGGTAATACGCAACAATTTCTGGAAGATTTGTCTCAAAACCCTTGAGGTTCTGGTAAAAGTGTGGATATGACGTCTTTGACGCCTTTCCCTGACTCCAAGCTATGCCACAGTGCAGGGAAAACCTGCTCCTCTGCCATGTGCTGCAATCCCATTGTGCTCATGCCTGGGAATTATGGGCTGTTGAAAAGGAGAGTGCAAGTCCCATAACACACAAAACATCTAAGAGATGATCTTAGAAACCTCTGCATACACATGAGAGTTTGTACAGCACATAAAGAAAATGCTTGAGTATTTTACTCAGCTTGGCTTAACCAAGACTATCTAAAGTTAAAAAAAAAAATCCCCGAACAAACAATCCAAAATAAAACACTCATTATAGCTCTTCCAGTGATGCATAAAGTGCATTTGAGACTGCAAGTCTAAATTACAATAGGGTGTTGTGCTTTTAAAGTGAGAGGTTTAATTCTAAAAGAGGTGACCTACAGCAAAGGTAAGATAGAAACTGCCTAATTAGTACTGGGAGGTAAAAAGGACCAAACTGTTTTTCCAGTGGCCTGTAGAACCTGGGTCCCCCTCAATGTCTTGCTGATCTCTCCAGCACTTGGCATTGGCCTTTTCCTCCCTGTTCCCAGCCTAGGATGGGTTCATGGAGCTTTGGCCCCAGGTTTAGTCCTTTCTGCATGAGCCTCTGCACTCTCCAGGCTGGCCAGAAACCAGAGTCCACTGCACAACATTTACAATACCAAACATTTTTCTGTGCCTCTAGACTACCTAAATTACCACCTCTTTGAAGATGGTACATTATTCTCAAGCATTTTGTACCCAACTGAGACCTTCGCTCCATATGAAACCACCATAAGTAACACATAAAATGACCTGGACCACCAAGATGATGAGAGGGAAGGAGCACCTCTCCCACAAGGAAAGGATCAGGGCATTGGGATTGCTCAGCCCAGAAAAGAGAAAGCTTTGGGGTGACCTAATTGTGGCTTTCCAGTACCTGAAGGGAGCTGACAAAAGAGATGGAGAGACTCTTTACAACAGCCTGGAGTGACAGGACAAGGGGGAATGGCTTCAAACTGAGAGAGGTCAGGTTAAGATTGGAAGACATTCTTTACTGAGAGTGGTGGCACAGAGAAGCTGTGGACGCCCCAACACTGTGAATGTTCAAGGCCAGATTGGATGGGGCTCTGAGCAATCTGTTCTAGTGGAAGATTTGCAGCTTTATAAGATTTCAGCACTAAAGGTAAAATGCTTTTCTTGACAAGGAAAATACCCAACATTTCTACTCGTACAACACAAAAAAATGTGTCTTTCATTTTTTCTTGCTGCCCAGTGGCAAGGGCAAACTTGGAAAAAAAAAAAATTACCAAGATCCAGTAGGTCTGGGCTGTAGGTTGACCAAACCAGGTGATCTGTCCAAAGAAGAAGATCCAAAGCCAATGTCAGATTCCCACCTTCCTCTGCTCTCACAATCCTGCAGTCAGTGGTGTTACCACTGGTATCCCTATAGCCAGAAATTAATCCTTTTTGATTTAGCACAGAATCAGCAACTACAGATAAAGATTTTTTTTTTTTCAAGTTAAGTCTTTACACTGCTGCTTATGCTTGGCTTTTGCTGCACTTCTCTATTAGGTTTTACTCATGATCAGTTTCATTTTCAGATTTGCAGCCCAGCATTAGAGGGATTTCAGATACCATAGAAAATGTTTATTTGTTTAACAATTGCTGGTTTTCCAGAGACTTTGTAAGTCATTACACAAACACTTCAGTGATGGTTTCATAAACCTTAGTAATATTACAAAACAAGTTTTGGCCCAAATTTAAGTTGACACTGACCCTTCACAAATAGAGACACAACTTGAAACTGTCCAGTTTCCTCCCTCAGCCTTTAAAAGTCACCTTCATTTTGTTTTTACAATACTAAGATATGTTTTAATAGCAATACATATGCAATCACAGTTAACACTACTTATTTTAGTCATGTTTTAAGGGCTATTTATAGCTATTCTTTCTGCAAGCCACCTGGTGAAGGTTTCCAGTAAAACCAAATGCTGTGTTTCAAAAAAAGAAAAAATTAAACAACCAAGCACACATCACCACTGCTGTCTAGTCAGTTAGGAGTGTGTTTTAGAACAAGGTTTTAAAAAGTCAGAAACTCAAAATCCATATTCTGAGAAACTAAATTCAAATTCATAGTGGAGTTTTTATTAGTTTATCCACTATTTCTAATTGTGTGGACTGTAAACATATTTACCTTTAAAGTGAAAATAGATTGTTGGATGTAAAGATACAGGCTTTATGCTATTTTTCAAAGAACCTTTCTGCTCATCTCTGCTTTTGTCCACAAAAGGAAAACCAATAACAGGTTGCCAGGAATCCTGGCCTGAAGAAAGATCTCTTCAGGAGGCCCTGAAATTCCTAAATTTCACTTAGATCCTCTCTCTATGTCAGTGCTTTCTGCACTTGCTCAAAGAGGAGCTCTACTTTTTTAGGAAAAGTAGAAAAGCATCTGAATAAGAACTGAGACCACAAAGCAGGAATTAACATGGTATTAGTGTGAGATGCACTGATATAAGAGAGAAAATAGGATTTAGAAATGCCAAGCAGCTTCAAACCACACTGACACAGCTGACATGTATGTATGCATACGTCCTTCTTTTTGCTGATCTCCCTCAAGGTTACACACAGACTGTGTGCACACAGACTGTCCTCATGGTGGTAAACCTGTGAATGTGTGCGCATGCATGTCTGTACACACACTTGTATTGAAAACACTGAGACACGAACCTTGTATAGGTAATACGTTTAGTGAGTTTCTCCATGCCCACACATTATTGCACATCAGATGCAGAATCAGTAAATTAATTAAGATTACCACAATTTCCAAAAGCAGTCTGAGTTTTCCTCTGTTTGTCTGTACAAGCTTCATTCACTTCAAAAGGAGCAACTTGTACAGGAGTAGTTGCAGTAAGAGAACATTACACATTCAAGGCAAGAAAACTTGTTGTAGGAGTTTTTGCATACAAAGGGGCCACCAATCATTTAGGTGTTCTAACTGAGAAAGGGCTGACCAATGCTTGGATAACTCATGAGGTTACTGTGCCCTGCCCTCCACCTTCTCCGCTGCTGGGGTGGCTGAGTCTTGAAGCACCTCCTGATGATCTTTTTGCTTCCACACACCAGACTCTCACACACATCAGAACCGCTTAACAAGCCAACAATGGTAGAGTCCAATGAAGTGTACAAATCCCAAAAGCACTTCTCATCCAGCCCCTGGCCTACCAAAATCAGAGTGGTTTAGAACATTGAAATAAATAAGAGGTGAGAGGATCTAAACACAAAATGCACAAAACAGGGAAACAGAGACAGGTCTGTTAATTCCATGCAGTTAGCAGTGATAGAGATGAATGTCAATGCAACTGAGCATTCGAAGCCTCCGGTTTTGTTACTCACCAGATCATCCAGGAGTGCCTGTTTATTCTTCCTTTTTATCATCTGTTGTAGCTGTTCTTCCTTCTGCATGAAGAGCCGTCTTTGTTCGCTTTCCTGCCGCTCCACCTCCAGAGCCTCCTCCAGCTCTTCCTGCTCCCGCGTCTGAAAGGGAGATCAGAGCTCAGCTCAGAACCCCACAGCTCCCCTGTCCCCCAGGAGACCCTGGGCAGGCCATGCAAGGGGAAAGCAGCCAAATTCTACCTTCTACAGCAGAATTTTAAGGTGATTATGCATGATTATTCTACCTTCTCATCATCCAGTGTAAAGTTAAGATTTTTAACTTGCTGCTCGCTGGAGTCCGGATCTGACTCCTTAAATGTCAGGGAATAAGGTTTTCCCTACACTTTCACTCTAAAGTGAGCCCCTCTCAGCTCCCACACATCCTATAACTCAGTGATGTAAGTAGGGTGAACAAATCTCACAGTACTGTTCCTCATCATCCCACTCATCAGCTGCATCTTCTCTGCCAAGCACAGTGTACTTATCAGTAGTGTAGAAGAAAAATGAGAAATTACAAGTATGTGAATATTAACAGAGAAGCCTATAACTTTATGCATTTAAGCATTAACTGTGAAAATTTCACATTTTCAAAAAATAAGGAATTTTTCCTATAACCTGGATTGCAGTCAGTGACATGAGATGAAAAGAAAGATTACTAGTACAATACAACAAATTTTTGTTACAGATCTATTTCTTGACAAGTCTTTTTTTTAACCTGCAAACTATTAGGTAATCTGTGTTTGAAAATCAGAGTGAAAGAATAAAAAAACAGAAGAGGGCTCAGAGGCAGAGGAAGATAAGAAGATAAAGAAGCTGGATCAAAAGAATGTCAGTTTGGCTGCAAGAAGGTACAAGGAAAAACATACAGGAAACATTTTCCAGATCTGCTCCATCAAATATACTAAAGCAAAGGGAGATGCAGTAAAAATGGCAGGATAATTAAAATTTTATAAACTTAAATTGATTATTTATTGATGAAAGGAGCTTCAGCAAAACATCATAGAGGAAGACCATGTGGTGCCCAGTGATGAGATCCAAGGGAATGGCCTGTGTCATGTCAGGGACAGTTTAAGTTGGATACCAGGAAAAGGTTTTTCACCCAGAGGGTGGCTGGGCACTGAACAGGCTCCCCAGGGCAGTGGGCACAGCTCCAAGGCTGACAGAGCTCAAGGAGTGTTTGGACAATGCTCTCAGGCACAGGATGACTCTTGGGAGTGGTGCTGTGCAGGGCCAGGAGCTGGACTCAATAATCCGTGTGGGTCCCTTCCAACTCAGCTTATCTGTGATTCTGTGATCATTGAGGTCAAGACCATAGTAAAGTTTGTTCTAATTATAAAGTTATATCATAAAGCACAGCTACCTAATAAAAACTATTAGGCAAAAAACATCCCTTTACTAGACAGATCAAGCCCAATGAGGGCCAGTTACTCCTGGATGAAAGAGCTGACAGATCTCATCACCTGCCACCAAGCCAACAGAACCTGCTCCCATTATGTAACTGGTGCAATGACACTAGGAAACAGTTGGTTACTAACCAGCAACCACCTGGAACTGGGCTCTCTTTGCATTTAATGAAAAGGAAAAAACAAACAAGAAAATCTCCCAACTTCTAACTGAGGTTATGTTGGAGAATTAAGGGATTTAGTAAGTTCAGTCAATAGAACTGAAGAGCTCAGGGTACTTTGAGACATTCCAAGGCTCTTCCACATTTATATCTAAAGACTGCTTGGAATTTATATTAAAACAGAAGAAAACTTGTAGGGAAGTGCTGACAGACCTAGTTGAAGAAACAGCCCAGAAAAATTAGTCTGAAATATGTAAACGGATAAACATACCTAAACCAGAGCAGACTGCAGGAAAATGGAAGAATTATCATGTGTCAGATCAAATTCTTGAAAGAAAGACCAAGCAGAACAGTAAAAGAGAAAAGATGAGTTCAACAGGCAGCAAGGGCTGTGTCCAGACTAAAGATAATCTAAACACAGTCCTAACAGGTGAAGGAAAAGATGATGACAGTGAAGCCCGGAGTAAATTCAAGCCTACAAGTGAAGTTAATAGAAAGTAAAATCATGTTTTGCCACATTCAGAAAAGGATAATGAAGAAAACATGCACATTCACATCACAGAATTCAGACATAACTATTTCAAGACTGCACAAAGCAGCAAGTGAAATTAAACATCCAGTGATAAAGTAGGAAGCAACAAGTTACCATATGACTGGAGAGTTGCAAGTATTTAAGGGAGAACCACTGGAAAAGCTGGAGTCCACCCAGACTGCAAGATTTTATAAATAAAGAGTGTATATAAATATCTATATATAAAAAGCAACTTATAATTACAGGAACACCAAGGTCTTCGCTTTTTTTTTTTCTACTCTACAAGAGAACAGTCTTAAGATCAATATATTTCCAGCATAGATGGGAAAACAGAGCTCCTTCACAAGAGGCATTAAGACCTCTGCATTCAATTCTTGCCCCTTCTGCTTTGCCAAGCACAAATCGAACTGGAGCAGGCAAAGGGTAACAAAAACAGCAAGAGGGACAGAAAATATCTATGTCCCTCAGAAGCAACCTATTACAGTGGACAGAAAAATTTAGGTTGAGAATGTAGTGACAATTTGCCATAAGAAGTTAAGGCAAGAAAGAAGAACACCTTTTACCATGCATGGAATAAAGATACTCCAAAACTTGCTAGGAAGAACTGGAGAGAAAAAGCAACCCTTCAGCTTGTAGGAGAGGGGTAAATTTATAGACAAGATCATGTAGTTTTTGTAATAACCACTGTATAAATTCTATTCTGTTTCAATTGTTGAAAAAGAAATTACGAATGTTTCAAATGTTAAAAAAAAAGAAAAAAAGACAAGTGTTTCCAGGTCTTCAGGGAGCCTGGATTCACACAGGCTTGCCCAGGTTCCTGCAGCCAGCCTGCAGCACAGCAGGACTGTGGAGCACAGCAAACAGAAGTGCTGGGGGCTTGAGTGGGTAGAGGGTATTACAGAGCTGCTTGACAGCATCACACAGCCCCTGCACAGGCTGCCAGAGACACTTCCTTGAAGGGAAGGTGGGCTGCAGGCAGAGCTGTTCTCACTGTGACCCCAGGGGTTGCCGCTCCATTGTAAAATAAGACATGCAGCCAAAGCTTTGGCAGGTCTCTTCAAGCTCTGAAGCAGAGGATATTGCACAGTGTCAGAGACAGGATAACAGATCAGAGATGGACCCCTAGGGAAATTTCCTTGCCTTTAAAAGGAAGAGGTTCAAACAAACATTTTTCAGATTCCAATCTCCTCCTGTGAAATCCTAGAGCTAAAGAAATCACTCGGAGTTTTGCCGCAGACTTCAGGGGAGTGAGGATTTCACCCCTACTGATATGAAAGCAAGTCCTTAATGCAACTGGATTACAAACACAAACCCTTGTTATGTCACACTCTGGGCAGACATTTTCCTTCAAGAACTGATAACAGTGTGTATTTTTATGCTGAAAAAATATTTAACAGATTAAACTTTTCTTACAAGAATAAATGCATGCAAGTTTATTTTTAAAGAACAAAATGATATGTGAGCCATAATTTAATGAATGAACCTTCAAAGAACCCTGTGTTTTGCATACAGATCATATATACAATACCCCTGATGTTTCTGTTATCAGCTCTTGAACAAAAGTTTTAATGTTTGTTTCAACATCTTTCATAAACCAGGCCTGTGCTTTGCCTCAATTTTACAACTCTCTCCTGGGAGCTTCATAATGTCTGAGTCCGGATTCTTTTTTTCCTTCAGATGAGAAAGGAACGATTGTCCTGGTGTAGGAATGAACTTCATCTCTCCTGGATATTGTCCAACGACACTGCCAGCACACATGCCGTGGTGATGTATTAGACACAGGCTCTACTGCCTGCCCCTCTACTCAAGCCCTTCCCAAAATCAAGCACAACTACATTTCAACTATCAACCTCAATATTTAAATACAAAGAACGCTGCATAGTGCTTTCATTTGATTTGTTTTAAGAACAAATTTAAGCCTTGGGTTTTTTCATTTTAAGCTTTGATTTGTTTTAAGAAAGTACTCCACAAATCCTTTAATTCTTTAACAAATGAATAAAAATTGTAGGGGGGAGAAGTTAACTAACCAGTTTTAACTTATTCTTCTGAATGACTTCTTTGTTATCCTTTTGATACAGCTCCATTTTCTTTTTGGTGTTCTCCAAGTCCACATTGTTGGTCAAGTTAAATACTGCATAAATATCATAAAGACAGAAAGCAAAAGTATTAGGTCAGCATGCATGACTATGACAAAGAAACACTATTCTTATGCTCTCTATCCCTTCTAGCCAAATATAAACATTGCAGTAACAGAACTTATTTAAACATGCCCTATAAAGACATAGACAATCTGCTAAGTCACTGCACTTCAACGAAGGCCAGCAGAGTTTTTGTAGGTTTACACATCTGTAGGAGATTAAAATTTGAATCTTGCATCCCATTTTGTGACACTGGTAATGATATGCCTAAATAATCACCATATTATTCATAAAACATTGACCTTTCCAAGTAGTAGTCATAGCTAAGAACATGATGATTCCTGTAAAATTAAATTAGACCAAACACAGCCATATGAAGACAAGGTTAGAAATCAAGTCATTCCATTTCACAGGGAATACCCGAAGCACAAAGTCTACAGTGACTGAATTCTCAGGTATACAAAAAAAATTCACAATGCTTGATAACTTAAAAGGCACCAAGGTACAATTAATTACCTTTATTATGAGAAATCTGCAGATGCTTGCAGATTAATAGGTCAGCTGACATTCTTTTGATGCCTCTCAATGGTGACAGACTATATCTCATGTAATTATGAGCAAGCAGGGTCAGCCAGCAAGCTCCATAGTTTAGCACAACATTCCCAATTATCTACACATGGCACAGACAGTATCTCAAGAAATTGAAGTTTCTATAATCAACAGCTTGAAAGATTGTAGATGGTTTGGATGATTTGCAATTCGATACAATGTCTGAGCCTTTCACCTCTAGGTCACTGGTTCACTTGTGGGTCAAGTGAATTCCAGCTGAACGCTGTTGTCACTGGGGAGTTACTTGGTGATCCCCATCCAGAGTGGATGCTGGGCTCATGCCCATGGCACTAAAGCTCTGACCAGTGCCAGCACACAGCACTCAAAGCCTCCAAGAGCTCTGTCACGTGGCTACACGAGCAGCAGAGAAACTTCTGCTGCCACTGATAAATCCTTCACAAGACAAAACCATGCAGTGACTGAGCTCAGACTCTGTGGAGGGGAAGGAGGTTCTTGTGGAAACATCACCATGGAATTGGGAGGTTTTGGTTCAGCTCTTTGTTCTCAGGCTTTTAGGCAACCAGGGCCAAGCTAACCCTGGGCACAGGCACCACTGCCAAGTCATTTGTACCAGTGAGGCTGCTAGAGAGAAACAGAAGGAAGCAGCACGAAGTCTGCTGTTACTCATCAGGATAACACACATCTCAGTTGGGAGAACATCACATCCCTTCTGTCAACCTCCCAACAGGTAACATGGCAGAAACGAGCAGTTAGGAGAGTTCTACGCAAACCAAACCAAAAGTAGCTCAGACTGGCAAACCAGGTGAGAGCAGCGAACAAAACATCAAGAAATCAATGCCAGGAGCAAATGGAGATGAGAAGAAACAGCAAGGTCCAAAATGGTAGAGCTGTGGGATGCAGCTCAGTTCTCCAAGCCGAGCTCACTACTGCCAAGAGAGGCATTCCTGCTGCTGTGCCACGCTCCCCAAGTACAGGCCTCACTCTTTCCCCTGCTCTGATTCCAGAACTCCCTTGGATGGTCTGCAGTGTCAACAGAAATCCTTCAGTTACCTGAACTGGCTCAACACAGGGGTCAGGCAAGTGCCAGAGAGGGTACCAGGGAAGTAACAAAAGGATATAGATGAGAATAGGAATACTCTCTTTTCTAGGGGTACCAAACCACCACACCATCTTATTCTTATTAAAAATACTCAGTTTCCTCAAACTGCAACAAGAAAGGGCTCAGCAAGATATAGTTTAAGAACTTCCTTACCTTAATAATAATTAACCCTGTATTTATTTTCCCCCTTTTCCAAATAATAAGCACTATCAAGAGGAATGATATTTCAATTCAGACAGGCTCCTGAATCAGCTGAACTCTTCCAGCCCTACCCCAGCATCCTCAGTTCAGAGAAAAGATCTAAGAGGGCTGAGTTTGTGCTTTAAGAATTTCAGAATCAACACTTGAGTTTAATTTTGGAACTTTGCTGCTGTTCCTGGGCAGACCACTGGGCCTCTGTACTGGAGGTCTCCCACTGGCAAGAACCAGCAGAAGGGGAATAAAGGTTGCTTTCTCCTACACACCACCTGCTGTATCTCCATCCTATAGCTTCAGGCAGCACTTCTCCTTGTGGTTTTGATGTCATCCCAGCTGGAACCTCTGGGCACTGCCATAACCCAAACAAGCCATTCAAAGTTCAGCTGCTTGGTTTCCAGAAGCAAGCTACCCATCCCAAATGTTTTGGGGCTTTTTTCCTCTCCAACAAGCGTAACATTTTCCTATTTCATATTGTGACAAACACACACTTTCTTGGTTGTAGCAACATCTCCTTAGTAAAACATTATTTTAGTCTAAATCGTTAGTATTTTAATGGCAATCTGACTGCTAAATTTCCAGCCCACAGTTGCCCCCTGACAAGAAGTTTTAAGATTTGAGTATTAGGGCACAGAAGAAGTGTCATGTGAAAATGCTGGCACACAATCAGCCCAGGGCTCTGCAATGACAGCAGCTGCATGGGAATGTCAGCACTTCCTACAACCTAAATCCATACAGCAGCTCTCTAAACTCTACAATGACGACACAAGAAAGAAATAGCATATGAGCCATGCTGTGCTAGCAGGATGCCCAGATGCCACCTTCAGGTGCATGAGGAGACGCCAAATTGCCTCCAGGCTCCTGAACATCATGAATATTTTTCTAAAAATAAATCCAACAATAAGCTGATGTCTGTTTTGCAATTATTGTTGCATGAAACCTTCAGGGTTTGTTTTTTAGCTTCTTTCTCAGTTATTTTTAATAGGTTCAACTGGTCGCAATTTGGTTTGTAAAACAAGAACCTTAAGATTCAAAATTCATACTGGGGAAAAGCAGGCATGTTTTAAACACCTGCAGATGCCTACCTTTATTGAGAACTGCTTACAAAAATGGGTGTATTTTGGTACTTCACAGGAAGTAAACTTTCTATCTGAAAATCTATTTCTGCATCAATGTTTGGGAAATTTTTAGCAGCCACCAGCAGGGTCACCCTAAAGGCCCACTGCTCCACTCATGGTGAGAGTGTTTATCCCCCCGTCGTTTTCCTGCTGTGGCTGGAACCAAACCACAGCTACAACTCTCTCAGCAGTCAGATCTGCTCACACCATGCTGACTCTGCTCTGTCCATCTTACTCTGCTTTGGCACCCAAGGATATCATAGGACACCAGCAATCAGAGATTCAAACCTCCAGCACCCTCAAAGGCCAGGGCAAATTTATCCCAAAGAACACTGATATACAGATATATTGATGAGGAGCATTGCCTGGTCCTAAGCATCTCCTCCTCAACACTGACTTGTCCACATTTCAAGAGTGGAAACACTTAAAACATTTTGTTGCATGACTAGAAACAGTGTAAAAAAGGGTAAAAAAAAAAAAAGTAAAACAGTGGAAAGTGTAACAGTGGATCTGTCTACATCAACTTCAGTGTCAACAGTCCTTCAACAGCATCTTCCCTCTACAATAAACACCCACCAGTAAAACAAGCTGCTCTTTGACACTGCATGGTTACCAGTGGCCAGCCAGCCTGCCAAAACATCTTTCAACATATTTTCTAATAAATTTTTCATGAGCTTCAAATGTCTTTTCATCAATATTTATAGAATACAAATTCTTGCCATTGTACCCTCACAATTACAGCTGACAAGTCTGTTTTGCAAGGGGCACAAGGGCACAAAAAATAATTAAGATACTACTTCTCTTTCTTGCCCCTTGTCCCTTCCACAAGTTACTTGGCATTCAAAACCCAGCAACTATAAAACCAAAGAACACAGTTGTTAGTACTCAACGTACTAACTTTAACATAGCTAGGACTATGCAGCATTTTTTTTATTTGGTCTGCTTTGACTTTTGCCAGAAATTTTAAACACATTTCTTAACTTAAAAAAAATATAGAACTAGAGGAACTAGAAAGAGTTAAAAATCCAAACTCACATGCTACACCTACCCTGAAAAAATATTGATGTAGATCTGAATATGAGTGGCAAAGCAGATGGCTGGTTTGAAAAGGTTTCAAAGAGAAGACAGACTTATTTTTGTCCATGTTGAAATATAGCATAAGCCGATATAAGAGGCCTGAAGCCCTTCAGGGAAAAGAAACAGAAGCTGTTTTGTATGCAACAATTATTTATCTACTTATCCATCTCACATTGGTTGGTTTATAAAATGACTTGCCTTGAGACATCTGTTAAGTATAACAGGAAGACTATTGTGTTTTTGTGAAACATTTCATTCTATTTAGGTGAAACTCCCATCTTCTAAAATTCAGCCTCTACAGGGGGACTTTCTCTGCTTTTCACAAAAGCAATGTTCATTATACAGTTCTACAACAAATGGAAAAATATTTTCCTAGTTATAAAAAAGAAAATGAGACAAAATTTTTAATTAAATGGTACAAGAACTTGTCCAGAGACATAGCAGTATGAATGAATATCACTGCACTGCAGGACGAAGCTCCTCAAAACCTCCCTGTTTTAGACTAAGACTAAAAATTATTAGCATTAGTTCGTTGTAAACAATATTCCTCCCATCCTACTACAAACAACTCCTTAATTATCATATTCATAAAATCCCAGACTGGGAATGGCAGAATGCTGCAGAGGGAGACACAAGTTCATCCTCAGTCTCCCTGTGATGTCCCAGGCTACAGTGGCACCTTCCTTTGGTGCTTTTGATACCTGATCCTACTTTTAAAAGGGGTAGGAGAGGGGTCAGGGGCAAAAACAAAAACGGACAAGAATTTAGTAGGTCCCCTCCAACTAACATCTCTGCAATTATAAAAAAAATTATCAGAAACAAAAGAAAACCCATTGTTAAACCAGGGAAGTCTAGTTGGGTATTAATAATTGTTTCTATTTATCCTAAGTGGTTTTTTATTGAGTCAGTAATTTTTCCAGAAAAAACTGCATAGTAATGAGTGATTGAAATCACTCAGCCCCATCAGTCTAAGAAAGACCATTTTGGCTGGAACAGCATGAAATCTTAGTTCAGGTGAGACGACTGAAACAGATCTTGGATAAAGCTGCCCCATTTCCAGTTGGGTTATAGCCTGTGTGAGGACCAGCAACACCATCCTCGAGAACACACAAGCAGAGAGGGGAAAAAACCAAACCACAAAACAATAAACAGCGCAACCCACAAGTGATCACAGATAGCAAAACCCTTTCTATCCAAGGATCACTTGTCAGATAAGTGTTCTGGGCAAGACAAGTCAGGAGGCAGCCGGTATTGCAACAAGTCCTGAAGGATCAAGGAGATACAGGAATACACAAATAACGACAGCCTCCTGGAAGCTGAAAGCAGTGAATGTTTTTAAAAAGCAGCAATTACCACTAACAATTGTGCTGCGGTAATGCCTGGGGGCCTCACTCAGGCACCAGGAGAAGGTGCCAGGCACACGCTGGGAGCTCTCCTGCTCCCGAGAACTTTCACACAGGGCTTGGAAAAATGGCTACAGAGATATTCTGGGGAAAAAGAAATACTTGAGGGGGGGGGGGGGCGGGAAGAAAACTTCGTAGAAAGAGCAAGCAAAATTTGCATTGTGTGCAGAAAATGCAACTTGCAGTAACACTCAAAGGTTTAACCTGGTCCCTCTCATCATACTGGCACAGACCCGACTCACTCACACCCATGTTGTCCACACCTTTCCCGAAGGCAAGTTTTAACCCTTTCACTTGATTTTTATTCCTTGTGCTAATGACAACAAACTGTGTTTACAATGTTCTCAAATTGTCCAGCCGAGTTTTTCTTCTGGGGAAAACTCGCTTTAAAATGTGGTTTTTATTTAAAGCCTTGTTTAACACATTTTAGCCCAAAGCATTATTCAGTGGCTACACTCTAAACCACTTCAAAAACCTGTTTTTTATAATAGAAATCTTAAAAGGTGACTACCCTAATGTTTGTTTGACCTTCCCCCACGCACACGCTGCTGCTGCACCGCCCAACTCGTCTATTTCAACAGAAAAGGTCTGTAGGTATAAAACAGCTGATATCAAGGGGAAAAATGTGTCTCAAGTGAGGTCAGCAATTGCTGTGTCTCATTCCATTGCTAGTTTTGGAGCTGACCTACCTGGAATATTTGGAAAGCCTATCAAAATCAGGGTCATGTGAAATACACCTATACAGGATGTTTACATTTTTACTGTGCTAAGCAACTACTTCTTTTAAGCCCCCACAACAACTCCAGAAACAAAACCTTCCAGCAAAGAGGAGGGGAAAAAAAATAAAAAAAATAAAAAAAGGTAAAGTTGCACTTTGACCCTCTCACAGAAAAACTGAAAGTTTGGGGCACGGGGAGAGAGGGGAAATCAAGTTCCCTGGCTCCCTACCCTGCCAACCACCATCAGCTACTGCCAGCCTGCTGAATGTTTGTTTCACAAGGCAAAGCTGCCCTGCACATCCTCTCTTTCCCATCTTGCAGCCCAGTTTTCCACATGAGCAAGTAAGCAGGGAATTCAGAGACGCACAAAAATGAAATAACTCCTCTCAGCAATAAAGTGTGGAATTACCACACAGAGTCAATGACTTTTAACACACTGTTCAGTCACACCATTCACAACATGCACTGGAAAATGTCACAACAGACAACTGCCAGGTGGGGAATTCTGCCCAGGACCACAGCAGGGACAGGCTTGGGGATAAATGTGCAATGGGCTTTGTCACCAGGGAGAGCAAACAGGGCTTGAACTCTTGCCTAAAGTGATGTTGGTGAATCTAATCTGTCCTCTGGGATCTGTCTGGAGTTGGGATATCAGAAATGAATTCACTGACAGTGAAAATTAAAAGTCTTCTGACTGCACCCCTTCCTTCCCCTCATCACCCTAGCTCCTACATGAACAAACTAGGATGCAGTAGGACTTACAATTTCTTTCAGCATTTTGGGTGTCCCTCTCTCAAGTAACTAACTCCAGTTCCTAGAAACTCTGTCAAGCTTCTTCATGATGCACTTGCAGGGCCAAAACAATTACTGGCCAATTTACTTTTTTTCATAAGGTTATCAAGACCAGCCAGGTTTCTCCTGCTTCTAAACCAAGTTCCCAGGACAGGATTTAGAACAATCTGCAATGCAACCATCTAATCCCAAGAGCTGTAAAATCATAATATCCTGCACAAATTCAGACAATTTCAGGCAAAACTTCAACTCCCTTGTTACAGATGCTGAAAAGCCCTGCAACAGCAGTTAAGTGGCAAATTGTATTTAATGCTACATGAAAAAAAAGCAGGTTTCCCATGAGCACACAGATTCTTCCAGGATCCTCTGGCCATTCTTTCTATTCATTCCTTCCTTCCCCCATACGATTCCAAAAAATACACAAACAAAGCTACACCCACATCATCTCCACCAGATATTTGGACCTATGTCAGTGTGACTGGTGTTTCCCAGCCACACGATTTGGCTTCCCAGCCCCAGCCTTCTGATGCCAGTAAAAACATTATAGATTGCTCACAGCAGTAAGTGTACTGGATACATTTCTACAAAACACCACAGTGCAAAAAGAAGCAAGGGCTCCTTTGAGAAAAAATTAAGGAAAAGTGTCATCTCCATGGTTTCCTTCAAATCACATTCACTGCCCCTCCTACATGCTCTAAGTCACCTCTTCTTCCTCCAGGTCAAAAAAAAGAAAAGCCTCAGAAGCTCATAAAAACCAAGAACAAACCATTTAGGAGTCACTCCTTTGAACACATCCTTGTTTTTCTAAGCAAAACCCATCACTCCACCATAAATCACAAGTCACCCTAACTAAGAAGAAAATAAACCCTGTTGATAACATTGTCCCTTCCCCAAAGGGCAAAGTTCTGCTTCAGCTAATGCAAAGAGAAAGAAATCAACTTCTGTTCCTAAACCTTCTCCTTCTGCACAGCAACATAAAACGCTACCACAGTGGTATGTAAGGTCATCAGCTTCAAAGCAGATCCAACTACTGTACTTGCAGAAGCAAAAATGATGAAAGACACCATATGGCTTCTGTCATGGTAGATAAAGCTAATGGAGGCATATAATGAAAATTTCAATTTCTCCTCTCTTTGTTTAATCCTTGCCAGTGCAGCATTGACAGTCCCCTGCAAGCCTTTCTCTTACAGCTTGCTTCCTCTTTGGATTGTATTTTTTTTCTCTGGCAGACAAAATGTTTTACTTAACAATGTCCTACAGTTCAAGAAATATGATTAAATCCAGAAAAGAAGTAATTAGATAAAAATCTGATACTATGATAAATCATATTACAGAAACTGAACTTAGACATTCTCATAGGCAGCTGAGTCAGAAGATAAAAGCATGTGGTCTCATAAGCACAGCACATCAAAAGTGCAAGCATTAAGACTTACCAATTTCTTCTATTTCTTCCAAGAAATCATTATATTCATCTAGAGTGGGAAAGTCTTCCTCTCTTTTATTGTATCTTTGAGAGAAGAGAAAAGTATTTATAAAACACAGAAGGATGCAATTTCCATTCAACAAGGCTTTTGCTGCAAGCTGATTAAGCATTGATCTAGTTTTGTATACTGTGTGCTTTGTGACTCTGAAACTAACCAGAATCTTTAATGGGAGACAGAAGTGCTTGTTCCAAAGGAAAGGAGGCAGCCTGGAAGAAATTGCTGCTATCTTTGCCTACTGTTTACCAATTCCTTTTCAGGGTTACAGGTAAACATGAGCACAGAGGCCAAGATAGAATAACTCCCAGCCAGCTTCTTAACAAAGGCAGAGGCAACAGTAACACCCACAGGAGAAAAAAAAAAAAAAAAAGCTTTTTCTAGAAAAGGGAGTTTGGCTTTGTGCCAACAACAGAAAGCATATGTCAGCAGCAAACTGAAAATGCTATACAATTATCTCATATCAACAGACCATTCCAGCACTCATATTCACATCTTCAGAGATGGAGAAAGTAAAAAGATGAAGGGACAACTGGTTTAGAACATGGACAGCTTTTAAAGGCAAGACATGCAGACTTTCTTCCCAAGAAAATACAAAACTGAGATTCTGCCTGATCTGTGGACCGTGACACCCAGGAATATAAAAATCCCAAGAATTGAGGCCATATTCCAATTTGGGGGCTTTTTTCCTGACACCTGAAAATTAATCTGGCAAACACAAGTGAGTCAAGCATTTTCCAATGTTTTCTCTTCTAACTAAACTTTATTCCATGTTTAGTGAACTCCGTTGGCTTATTCCACTTTGGCTTCTGTTAACTCCAGTACACTTCAAAATCCAACATCAAAATTATTACTGCTTTCCATATCAGCATCTTGGTACTGAGTGGCACAGTTTCCCCACATCTCAGCAACATATGATTCATTTACTATTGTACTAAGTCTTAGATAAAGGCTGACAAGCTCACAATTTACCTGTAAGTTCACTTAAGCACACAGAGCTCTCTCTGGGTTGTTACATTTATCAGATTTTCTTCTATCAAAACACCAAGTGGCTCACTTATTTTCCTTATAAAATGTTGCTTACTGGCCACAGGGAGCAAGACGCAATTTTAGACTTCATTTATCTCCATTTCAAGAGCTTTCAAATCTTCATGACAGACTGATAACACCAGGCTTGTAAGGAAGCATTTACACTAACAATTGCTGTGTGAAGCAAAAAACAATGTAAACTCTCTTTTGTCCATTTTGATTTTGAAGGGAACTGGCCTTCAACTCTCAAAACAGGTCCCCAGGGAACAAAAATCAAGGCCCTGTTTCTTGCTCTACTGCCATGTTCACCCCCTCAATATCTAATCATCTCCCTTTTGGAGCCAAGTCTTTGCCAAAGAAGGCCACATAGAAAACACTCAACATTTTCTAATGCTAAGCAGGAATCCCTCAAGGCCAAATTGAGAATTCAGCTCTCAAGCATTGGACAAAATCAGATTGTCTGAAATCTCCCCATGATAAATGACAAAGTTTTATGGTTTGCCACTTAAAAAAACCAGAAAAATCTCCTTTGTACTACTGAGTAAGTCAATTTTTAAAAAAAATTGATCCATGAAATACACCCATTTTCTGTTCTTTTAAATGGTGACACTCACATTTTCAGCACTTTCTTCCGGATTTCCACTTCCTTGTCGACAGCAGGATCCTCAAAGAGCTGCACCCTGAAGTTACTCTTCCTCAGGGGGGTATCACACTCGTGGCAGTTCCCAGCCCCTCTCACAAACAGCAGCTCCACACAGCTCTCACATCTGTGGGAGAAAAGGTGTAAATGTACACAGATGTTACACAGGAACTGAAATACAGGACTGCCCCCCTGTTTTGCTGTTTGCACAGGACATCTCCCCTGGATTTCACTCTTTCTGCAGCACCCGCCAGTGGCAGGGGTCAGGGCTCTCCACCCTGGCTGAGCAGAGTGGGCTCAGCAGCACAGAGACACGGATTCTCCCTGCCCAAACAGCTCCAGCTCTTTGCTGGGACCAAACATTAACCCGAACAAAACGATGGGGTCTGTATCAAGGGGAAGCTTGTTTATTGACGCCAGCAAACCCACTTCACATGGACCAGACTGCAATAGCCTTGTTTACTCTAAGCACCAACTTGCTGCACAAAAACCCTGTTTATTTTCTTGATGCTGCAGTGCAAGGAGAATTCAGTCCAAGCATGGACACAAATCTTGCCTGCAGACTTCCAAGCATGTGCCAGTCCTATCACAGAGGAACACTGCTACAACAAACCTGAGCTAAACTCCAGCCCAGCAAAGCTAAAAGAGTCTAAACCATTTCAGTCAGCAACCAGCTTTACACAGCTCTCCTGTACCTTCTGGTAATACTTTTTAAATTGCATATAAAATAAACTTTTCGCAGAGGCTGCACAGAAATAAACCAGAAATATCTTTCTGTTTTTATTTCTTTTGACCTAATGAAGACTTCAGATTTCACCAAGATACTTGCTGACCAGCCAGTTGGCACTTAATAAAGGAAGAATACGTAACAAAAAAGCTGATTTTAAGAAAAGAAGTACTTGGGTAGTAATAATGTGCAGATTTCTAGCAGAGGACAACACCTGCTGCAGTCATTTCCTACTGCTGGGGAGGCAAAGGGGAGCCTATTTATAGCTTTGCTATATTGAAGCCAAAACAGTTACACATTAAGGGCTGAGCCATGTTTTACCTTCACAAACCCAGCACAAAAGCTAAACAAGTTAAGAGAAACAACTCTGACATGGTTGAGAAAGATCTTTAACAAAACTTTCACACTGCTGACCTATCCCCAACTAAACTGGTTCCAGTCCTTACAGAGGCAGAGATGAGGAGAGCCAACCAGTTTTACCCAGCTTCTGTTTTCAAGACTAGAAAGTGCAAAACAAACACAATTGTATCTCACATTAAAAAAAAAAAAAAAAAACACACACAACTTTTTTGTTGTTGTTGTTGTTAACGCATGGAGAGCTACAGCTTCAGCCTGCACCTTGCACAGCAGCTGCTAATATTAAAGAGCAAACCTTGAATTTAATTGGGCATTTTCTTGCACTAGAATTCCTTTAGTTAGAAAACAAAGTTATTTATAAATACAAATTATCTGGGTAGGGAAAGATCAAACTTCATCAGCACACTAAGCCTGGAATTTAGAAGCTGCTGCAACACGGACTCAATAAAATAATGAGAAATTAATATAATGTACATAATGAAAGCAATTCATGTCCCCACTACAGGAGGAGTAATAGTAGATGCAAGAGAGCAGACAAGGCAGGGAAAGGGTTTTCTTCTTCCCCCCACCTGTCTGTGCATGCAGGAGCCCCACGGATAGCTTCACGGCCTCCTTCATTCTGGCAGCTTGTGCTGTTTGTGTCTCTCTCAACACAGCAGCCAAAGCACAGAAAAGTCTCTGCCTCCTTCTTCTTAAGTTATAGAATAGGGAGTGTAAAGCGCCAGAACTCAGCAGGTGGATCCAAGTGCAGGTGTTTGTATTGTTTTTTTATCACAGTATTGCCTAAGGACCAACAGAACAGGGGCTCCATGTGCAGGATATTATTCACAGACAGTAGCACCTGAAACTACTTCACTCCCCCTTCCCTAAATCAAAGACATTTCAAGTTTGCACAGGACTTGAATACGGAAAAAAATCCCTCCTTGGAAAAGCACTTCATACAAGTGCTTCAATGCCTTCCCCAAGTGAAACCACTGTTTCTAAGGCTGCAAAATAGCTTTCCATACATAAAAAGATGAGTCAACACCTCGCTATGGGAATCCCACATCAGGTGATTGCATTCTCACTCACTCATGCACATCCACCCTTATATTTATTTGGAGATAATTCCTTCTGAATTCAAAGGGGGCTGTATGGGACAAGTCAAGGGCAGAGCTGGACTCTGTCCATATCCTGCCTCCTCTCCAATCTCCGGACAGATTTAATATACACAGATCCCAAGTTTCCTTCCAAGCAGATCTGTCATCCTTGCCCCCACAAACAGCAGCCACTCAGCCACTGATGGCAGTGTCTGGTCACACATTTCCATCTGATTCCTGAGGAAAGGAAAAAGCCATTTCCCCAACCCTGCTCCAAGGAATTCCTTTTGGTTTCACTGCAGACCACTAACATCAGAGCATGTGCCATCACCAGGAAGGCAGATTGCTATAAAGGTGGATTTAATTAATTCTCTCACGTCTTGAAATAAAGATTTCAAAATGTGACCAAAAAGAATTACCTTGCACTCTAAAATTTAAAATTATATTTTTATATGGATTCTTTAGTTAGCGAGTTATTAAAGATATGTAGCAATTTTTGTGACTGCACCAAAGGTACCGAACTCATTCAATAGCACAGAGGGCCACCCCAACCCCACTGGTATTAGCGAGCTCCTTATGGCACACAGACCACATCATTTCAGGAGCACCTTCCATTTCTTTTCAAGTCCAACTCTTTCCCACTGGCCTCACTGTAAGGACAGCTGACTATGGAAGCAGGACATCATTCTGTACATCTTTCATTGGCCAACACATTATGTGTGGCCTTCCACAAATGAGTAAAGTACCAAAGCACCTGCTTAACTCACCTTCAAATCAGGGCCGAAACAGATTGTCCTGTGTTTTCTTAAATTAAGAGCCCTAAAAAGGCAATTTTTCATTTGCATGTATGCAGATATGCTACAAATATAACCTAATGATGACAAATGTCCCTACCTTAAAAAAAAATCACATCCATACATTTGCTCAATACTGAGTTTGTCTGAAGACGACAGCTTCACATGAGATCTAAACAGGGTGTGATGCTGCTGCTTCTCCTGTTCATACTGAGGTTGCACAGCCTCTACAATCTGTATTCACACACTCACTAAAACATTCCATCTCCCTTTGGGTTTGAGTTTGCATCTTGAGCACATATAATCAGGATGAAGATGTCAACAGAAAATGCCCAAGGACTTACACATGACATACAACAGGGACAAGCAGTAATGCCAACCAGGAACAATAAAGTCTCCTGGTCTTTGAAAGCAATAAACATTAGAATGCTCATTTTCATTTCATGGACAGTGGTTTTATCTGTTGTTCTTCTCCTTCATCCCCATGAAACATTGAACCCAGTCTCTGAGCAGTCTAGAACAGCACATTTTTGGGGGAAGCAAACAAAGCATCTACATGGTTTGGCACCATCAATGCACAAATAGCACTACAGGCCCTCGTGTTCAAGGTCTTCAGGATCGTACAAAAAATGGTTTTGGTACATTGCAGGAAACAAGCAGAAGTTCCTCCCCAGAAAGCTGTTAAGATATTTATCGACTAAATTACACTTACTGGGAACTAAGTGTTTCTTTTGGACAGAGTGTCTTCAAAGGGTACAAGATTTGTGCCCAATCCTGCATTCCTCACACATGCACACATTCACTTCATGCAGGGATGATGGCAGATAAGGAATCAACCCTCTGGGGTTGAGCCATGAAAATGGCTCACAACATTAACAAAACTTGATGGTGCTGCTAACTTTTTTAGCTTGGCTGGCAAGGGAGCAAACAAAACAGAATAAAGGAAAAGCTATTTTCACAAGCAGGAACACAAGATATTCTCTCAAAATTTTAAATTCTGCTGAGCATTACAAAAATTTGCAGGACTTTAGATGTGCAGCCATTAATCACTTCAGCACAAAAAAAATCTTCATGGCTTTTGTTGTTGACTAGAAGTATTACAGAATGAGTTGCTACCTTTCTTTACAAAGCCTATTTTTAGTAGAAGCACTCATTAAACAATAACAAATACTTAGAATTTCTAAGTCCCTCTTTCTTCAGCTTTTGTAACCAAGATGTTTGTTATTTAAAGTAACAAAACAAATTATCCTCTCTACTAGGGAAGAAACAGTTTCGATTAAAAAATAATAATAGAGTCTTCCATACATAGCCAAGACCTGAACCACAAACAAGAGGAGTAGAAAGAATCAGCAAAAATGATGTGTTTTCACTTGTTCCTCAATTTCAGTGTCAGAGGGAAATTTACTTACAGAAGTAGAATGACTTGATTTATGGGGAGGGAATATTAAAAAACAGAAAACACACACATGAGAAACCTTACAGAATGACATCTAGTTTTTTAAAATCAAAGATGCTTCTAGAAACATTCCTGGGCTTCTTGCTTAGCTTGGATTAGACAATCTGATATTCTCAAGCAGCAGTTCTTGAATTGAGACAAGATCAGCCCAGTTTGGGGGGAGCAGCTGTCAAACCTGTTTATTTCACAACCTTCAGTACATTTACCAAGTCACAGTGGTTTCCACCACACAGCCAAGAGCTCATCAACGATTTGCAGTTGGCCACTGCAGCTTTATTTTCTGGGCTTGATAGACTCACAGACACAGCCTAGAAGGCAGATTCTTCCTTGGAGTCTGCAGCAACCATCTGTGATCCAAAAGAGTCAAAAGATCCCAGCTAAAGCCATTTTCCCCACATTACAGGACAGGGACCAAAAGCAAAGGAAAGAGAAGCGTGACTCCAGTGACATCAAGCACTTCTGAGAGCCTCAGAAAAAAAAGGAGCTTAAGAGATCAGTAGGGAGTTAGGGATAAAAATCAGCCTTTTCCTTTTCACACCTCAGCTTCAGGAATCCATAAATCCTTATTCAAGTACTTGCAGTAGCTGCTGCCTATGATTTTTGGGCCATCTCTTCCCTGACTGCTACATAAAAGTGGTAGTTGGGAGAAGATGATGCCAAATGCTCTCTCTCTCATTCCTGTCCAAATTCTGTTAAGTTCTACCAGTGGGGATTTTGCTCTCCTTACCTTGTGAGGTGACAACTTCAGAACGTTCTCAAAACCTTTTTTGGCCAAAAAACCCACACAACAGGTCTTGTCTTCAACTAGCAAATAGACAGGTCTCACAGGCAGCCCATATGCCATGCAGAGACTACAGCTCGTCATGGCAATCGGACACAGCTTTCAGGCAGGAACCACAACTCTATCAGATTGACATGAGAAGTGCTCAATTCAGATGAAAATTTGGGGAGAGTTAAACACTGCTGATAAGCTATCTGCGGTTGTCTGCAGCTCCCTTCTCTTCAGCCCAGTCACACACACTATGACACAAAATCTCAGAGATTGCTTTGCTAACATTTCATTCTTTTTTCAGAAGTATCAGGACTCCAGAGAGCTGATCTGAACCCCCTCCTTTAAACAACAAAGCAAAAGCAAAAAGAGGCTCCGGTGCTCTGCCTATATCTGTGTTATGTCAATTCTCAGCGTCATCTGCCAAGCTGCTGAGAACACAATCCTCCTTCTAGACTATTTATATCTTTTGGGAAAAGGATGCACGCACATCACTTCTGTTTCATTTTTGTTTTGTCAGACAAGTTCTGCTCCGTATTGCAGAAAAGAGGAGGTTAAATAAGCCCAGACCCTTCAAAAATTTAGGAGACATTCAGGCACAGTTAACCCTATTTTCCAAGCTCCCATGTACGTAGTCTGCCATATAAACCAGTTCACCTCAGCTGCACCCGAAATAAAGCAGACCAGGTAGTGGTTGAACAACAGCCTTGACTGACTGGCATCTCAAACAGAAAAAAAAAAAAAAGAAAAAAAAAGACATACTGAGTCAATTAATAATAAACAAACATTTCCACCACCCATTGTGTTTCAACATTTCTACTAGAAAACCATTTCAAGGGGCTTGGACCTGAAAAGAGAATTTGCAGCAAACAAAAACTGAAATCACTTTTATCCAGTACAGATGAGCCTTTCTTTTTTCTCTAGCAAAAAAAAAAAAAAAAAAGTTAGAGAAACTTTTATGTTATTAACTCTTGATAGTACAGAAAAAATATTTCTATTCTATTTAAATATTTCTATTTAAATAGAAGTGGCTCTTTCTGACAGGGTGCTGCCTAGTCAATTAAGGACACAATCACAAAAACATGTCTTACAGCACCATTCTGCCAGTTTGGTCAAACAACAGGCCAGTACTTGACAGGCCAATTCTTGACACTTCAAGAGCAGCTGTGTGGCATTGAGAAATAAGTGCTTTCACAATGACTAGGCACAGCAAAACCGACCCAGAATTTACTCAGTGTACCAGAACAACTACTCCAAATCCATTATGGTCTATTGGGCAAACACATGCACTAAAATAATAATTCAACTGTGTCAATAACCTTTTTTATTATGCTTTATTCTCCTTCAATGAGAACTTTGCAAGTTTTCAGAGTTCTCAGCAAACATCAAATTAAGTAGTTATCTGGATCAACACCTGAACTTAAGTCACAATTATGAAATTTTCCATGTCTGTCCAAATTGCTGAAACTGCATTTTTTAGACACAATCCAGCTCAACGTCACCCATTGTCTCACAAGACAAACACACTTATCATTACCAAGTGTGAGATCTCACACCAGACTCCACATGAGATATGTTGCTCTCTTCTCCCTCCATATCCATTTGCCACTTCATGAGGAAGTCCTGCACCATGGTGTGGGCTGAGCTGTCCCCAGAGCTGACAGGACTTACTAACTCAAGTATTCTGAGCATTCACTTACTCCACCACACCAAACACCTACAGAAGCCAGAAATCACACAGAAGAAAAAAAAAAAAAAAAAAAAAAAAAAAAAACACTAAGACATTGACAACAAAAAATAAACACTTGGGGGTCCCAAAATAGTCACAACAAACCTTTTCCTTGATCTGAAGCAAGACTTTACCTTCTGTCCTGTATTTTCAATGCATTTTACAGTGCGACCGCAGCATGTGGGAACAAGACAAGGAAATGCGGCTTTACAGTAAAAGGGGAAAAACATTAAAAGGTATTTGTGGCATGATGGGATATCCTGACCACATTGCTGAGGGTTTGTCACCAGACACTCCCATATTTCATGTCTAATCTCAGAGTAAGAAGATAAAATTGATAAGACACATCTGTCAGAGAGCCAAGCATATGACCAAGGCTTTCCAAGATACAACAGTGGTTTGGAGTCTCACTGGGAAACATGCAATGCTTCAGAAGTCTCCCAAAAATCAAAATCTTGACCCATCTTTTGCAAAGATACTGCTGAGTGATCTACGAATGTTGGCTCATCTCTCCCAGCTATTGGGAGGAACCAAGCCAAATTCCTGCTAAGAGCACAGATTTGCGTTTGACTTGAAGCATGAAAAGTACACAGTCCAGTTTCCTCAAGCTATTCAAATACAGAGACAGTGTGGGTGTATGTACACACGATGAGAAACAACTGAAAAAACAGCCTGGTGGAGCAATAACTGCATCACCCATGTCCAGGATAGCTCTGAAACCCCCATTGGTGTTCAAAAAACAAAGTGTAACAAAGTGATGCCCTCCCTACCACTAAACTTGATTGGTTTGAAATGACTGAGAGAACAAGTTGCCATGACCAAGTGGGAGCTCCTGCATAAATTTTGGTTTATGATACAATAAAATCAACTGTTTCTTTTCATTTAATTATAAATGAATGGCCAAACTCAAAGGTTAAGACATCATCTGCCATTCCCCTGCTGTCCTCTCCCACAGGCCAGGACAATATATGTGCAGCCACACAGTTATTTTTTAGGTTATTTTCCAGCCAGATAAACTCTCCCATTGGGTGCACCACACAGGTAGGTTACAGTTTGAACAAGATCCCTGAACTAAGATCCCAGGGACTTCCACTGGGTGGGAGGGCATAAAAAGCTGCTCTTCTCTTCCCACCCTCTGAAACAACAGCATCTAATGCTTTTTATTAGAATTTCTCCTTCCCTCCAAAGCTTTTGAAGCATACTGAGCTAGTTTATCTTGATCCGAAAGTGTAAGGAGAGAAAAAAGACCCAAAAAGCGTTTATTTCAGAATATCCTACAAGTTGCTTGATCAACGCACATTTAAAAAGCTGAGTCAACAGTCAAAACACAAGCAATGCAATAACACATGGGGTAGCAGACAGAGGGTAAATACCATTTTTCAGAATTGCTAAAAATAAGACAGCCAAAAGACCATAACAAATTATTTCAGAGTATTTTACACCAAGAACACAAGATTACTTTACAGCCAAGTCCTTCCACAACAGAAACAGAAGGCAATATGACTAATAAAAATTAATTCATGCATTTGAAACAAGTCACAGAGCCACTGCTCTTTGAGCTCATCACTTAAAGAGCATCAAGTAGAGAAAGTGGCAGCCTTGTACCAATTCAATAGCACCTCATGGCCTCCGTGCCATATGGTGCAGCCAGGAAAAGGCACGTGGAACCCAAGGCAGTAGCAGAAGAGCTGCTGGTGTTTGAAAGAGTCACCAGGATGTGAGGCTTAACCTGGAGTGATCAGAGTGGTTCTGGTCAATCACACTCAAAACAGATGAGCTCATCCTATAAATGCACAAAAAGGCAACTAGATAACCACAAGATTAGGAAGATTGGCTTTTCAGGAAAAACAGCAGAAAAAGCTACTGAACAAGTACAACCAACAGAGTAAATCTTCATACTGGAAATTGTACTTCTCATCAGTCACAACAGTGGGTTCTGGAATCAGAAACAACAGAACTAACAGGATGAAAGAGTAGTTTAAAAAAATTTAGTTTTAAAAAGTTTTCTAAGTTAACAAGAGGAAGATTTGATAACCTGATTGTTTTCAATAAGTAACCAGACTTGCTAAAGATGTCTCCAGTCTTATCTATGGACCTGGTTATGTGCTCTAATGACTGAAATCCTGAAACAACAATAGCTTAGGAAGAAAAATAAAAAAGGAGTGAGAAAATCTACAGCTATGTGCACCTTACAACAACTGGGCTATGCTTGTCTTCCTCTGCATTTTTTTTCAGTATTCAATCATCTGCTTCTTCTGCTCATAACAGTAATCGCTCTTAGCCATCAGTCTAAAGCAGTTTTCCCAAATTTAGCAGAAAATAATATTCTTCTATCAAAAAGCAAATAATTTATCTTATCTGGCATAACCCATAATACATGTATGTCAGAGACTCAAACTTGATTCACTTGGATCACTTTTTTTACACTGTGCAAAGAGAAAAGGAAAGACCATTCTGCTTGTCCTTGAGAGCCAATACAACACACAGAAGAAACTCGAGTAAGAATCTTCAGCTTGTCCTACTTCAGATACGACATGCAATTTATTACGGAGATATAGTCTACTAGCATGTAAAAAATCCTTTCTGCAGCAAAAGGTGGTGGTCACGACTCAAGAAATCATCCTTCCCTCCTCTCCAGTCCAATACAGCCTCAGGGAACTAGGTGCATTTCAAGGCTGCTGCCTTTTCAGTGAGACAGACCAAAAGCACCAGTAGCCTTTGAATACTAAGGACTCGGTAATATTTCTGCTGTTGAGATCAGATGGGTTTGCTGGACTAATGTAGGTAATTTTACATTATATCACAATTCCCTACTGAAATATCAATTGATTAGGACATTATTTATTCCCTGCCCTAAAGCACCATTTAGAATGACTTGCTAAATCTCTGTTGGCTTTACTATTGCAGTTTGAATAGCTGGACGTCAGAGAAGGAAGAATGATCTCTATGAACTCCTGTAATACCTCACAGAGCAGAGCCCAAATTATTCTGAACATTAAGCTGCAGAAAAACAAAAGATGCAACTCAGTAAAACTTTATTGCCATCTTTCACCAAATTCAAAATGAGCCTAGGCAAGTACATTTTTTAAAAAATGGTTTGACAAATCTAATTTTTTTTTAAACTAAACTTATAGGAGATGTAAAGAATGAACCCAAAACCAAGTAAAACATTTTCTGTTGCAATGGGTCTCTCATTTAGGATTTGCTGTGCCACTTTGTGCCTGAAGCTCATTTACATCAGATCACTTCCCAGCACTTTTGATCCACGGATGATCTTTTCGCATCACGGGCACCTTCTTGAGCTCTGTGCAGGGAGTTTCACTCCCTGAAACTGCACCACTGACAAATACAGGTTCCCCGAATTACAGGCTTAGCCTTCATTTCTGTAGCCTAACAGATTTTTACTGCACTTCCTTTAAATGCTTCTTTCTATCCCCAGTCTTAATTTTCTCCATTATAAGTGCAAAGACAATATTCATTAGAAAAATCCCACAGCAGCAATTCAGTTTCCCCACCTCCCTGGTCTCATTTGGGAATCTCCCACTTCCTACCAATTTTTAAGGGTCATTCCTCACTTCATTTTCACATAATCCCCAAACAACCATTATCACATCTTTTCTCAGCATGAGATAAAATATAGACTGTGCTTCATAAACAGTGGAGACCTTAAGATTACATTCTTGGTGGGACACAGCATGATAAATATTTCAGGGATGTCTTGAAATACCCTACAATATGCAACACGTGGGCAGTGAAACAAATCTCACAAAAACAAGTATATTTTGACTTATTAGGGAAAAAAAAAAAAAAAAGAAAAAGCAAAAACACACCAAAACCTCCTTCCCCCATCCCACCCTGGCCATTGAGCAGGTCAGGTTTCAATTTCCTTTCTAAGGGTGGCAGAAATCTCGACCTATTTAAAGCATGGTTGAGAACATTTTATGCATTTTAAATGTAATCATTCAAAAAAATGCTTCTTCCTCAAGCTCAAAAATAAATGGCAACTGCTATTCTAGTGCATTAAACCACTTGGTGAATGTCATGCAAACTTTTTGAAGCTAAATTGTAAGGTCATATTCAATGCAAGTACTTTTAGGTATTAAAAATAGGGAGAACGCGTCAGACCTTCATTAGCTGTGCTGGCATCTCAATCATTTCCTACAGACTGCAGGGAATAAAAACCCAGCCCTTACTCCAGTGAAGTTGGAGGGAGCTTCACAGGTTATCAAACACAAAGGACAAAGTGAGCAAACACATTACTCATCGTTGCAAAATGTAACACGAGCTGTTCCCTCAAAGTTGCAGCACATTTCAAAGAACATCATCACGATGAAAATTTGTGATGCATTTCTATTCCTTCAGTGTTTGTTAGTAAGAAAAGCAGCGAGGAGAATCAGTTGCACGGATGGAGCAAGAAGTGAGACAACTTGAATTAACAGAGGATCAAAGAGACAAAGGCAAAAAAGCTTTAACAAAATACTTTCTGTTCTTGTTAGGATTTCGCTCAGTCCCCATTCTGCCACAAACCACACAAAGCAGAACACCCTGGTGAAGTTACTCAGCAGCGAATGCAGAGGCTGGCACAAGAGGGAGGAGGACACATAGCTGCCTCCCCATACTGGTGGGATGATCATGATCAAATTGTTGTCAAATGATTGTCAGATAAATATACACAAATCTCTTCTTCATTATGTGAAGTTCCTCTCATGTACAGCAAATTCAGAGTACAGATTGTTGGGATTTTGTGTGTGGTTCATTTTAATGTGTGGAAATAGCCTAGAAGAGTATTTTTGAATGCTTGTTTCAGCATAAGCCCCACCTGCTCCCCTCTGTGGGACTGGGCTAACTCACTCGCTTTGTAGAATATTTTTGTTCATTCCTATCTCTGTGTAATGTTAATGGGAAAGAAAAGAGTTCTCCATTTCCATTCACTACTTCAGCTGTAAACATCACATAGACAACCAAACCCCACCATTATCCATGGTACAGCCATACCGTGGCTACATCCATATGCTTTGTGCCATCATAGCCTGCTACTCCCCCTGATTAACTCAAGAGCCATTGAAAACAAGTAAGGAAAAGGAAATTTGGCCCAAGATTCAGACGATCAGTTCCAGATAATATCTGAGTTGATCTGTTTAATCCAAACACAAGCTGAGGAGCACACCACAATGCTGCAGGTTCTCGCATAATAAACCACACTGCTCCATAATTATATGGGATCTGTGCACATATTCAACAGCAGCATTTATTTAGGCTCACAACTGTATTAATGGCTATGTGTAAAGAACATTGTTCCTGGCCTGAGAAAGCGTGTAGAGTATTTTCCCTATCCATATAAATCACACACAATAAATGCTTGATATTATCTAGAGCCACTAAAGCAGTCAAATTAAAACAAATCAGGTGAGAACACTCCTGAGCACACAACTCTAGGAAGTCTGGAATATGGGATTTTATGCTTTTTATATGCTCCTAGTCTCAATCAAATCGTAAGCTTGTACACAATAATGAAAGGAGTTTTTCATAATCACCCACTTGAAAAATAAAAATTAAAAAACAACCCACCTATTTTAAATGTGATTTTTTGATTCTAAAAATCCTTCCAGAAAGCAATAACTACTAGCAAAATCCATGACGACCAACGATTGGGAGATCCAGTGAAGACATAAAATAAAGCAAGGGACAAGTTTTTCAGAAAGCAATGACCCCTCCAATTACCAACATTTTGGGGTGCCCATGTAACATTGACCACCTCTGACTTTCTTGACCAAAGCAAGCTACACACGTGCAAAACAGTTAATTCTCTCTACCCAAAAATGAATTTCTAAGGAGATACCATACTGAAAAACTACTCTTATCACTTTATGATGCTGTTTTATATTCCTGCTATTTATAACACATTTTTGTTAATTTCTCTAAAGCCCTCAGATTCCCTTGAACTTCAGCTACTTCATTAACTTTTGGCTTTTAAAGGGCAATTCAAGCAGCTTCCACCCCCTAAAAACAAATGCAACATTTTGGAGAGATGTGTAAGGTGTTCCACAGTTCACCAGTATTTTCTCCAAGAAACATTAGGATGTTACAGAAAAGTGATCACCTTCCCTACTCTCACAAAGCACATAAACCAAGTTTACTAATACAAAATAAAACAAAAGGGATCCAAAGATAAGGAAAAGATGGATTGCTTGTAGATGCTGAAGATTGCACCCTGGCTATTGCACACAACGATTAAAGCCTCAAAAGAATCCAGTGAGGGGCACAGGCTGTGGTTCATGAGTCACGGTGCCATTGTGCAACTCAGATATCTGAAAAGCAACTACAGCTCAACTGAAAAGGCCATTTTTACAGCCTACCAGCCTAGCCAGGGCAGAAAACACCAGTGAGTGTTTTCCTTGGAAAACCCTGTAAAACTAGTTTGGTGACACCCACTGCCGCACAACCTGAATCCAATGCACAAAGTTAACCAGTTTAACAAAATTCCCCGGTGAAAAAACATGCTACAGTTGGTCATGGAAATCAGAAAGATCAGGCCACATTCCCAAGATGACTGAACCCAACAGAGAAAGAATTGCCCTGTCTGTTAGAGGTGAAGCAGAACCATCACCTGCTGCGTTTCCACTGACCCTCAGTTAACTGGGGCAGGGGGATGTCAGCCCCAAAACTGGACCCATTAACATACAACCATTGCCCAGGTGATTAGAATTAAATAAATGTGTAAATTAATTCAGTGCGCCTAGCGATATAATATTTTTTCCCCTCCTTTCAGGAGGCATTTCAGTGGCTCTTTATGCTTAGTGCCGTATCTCGACCACTACAATATGCTGAGCCTTCAAAACCATTTTGTATTAAAAAACAAAATACATAACTCAGAGGGTTTTAAAACATAGATGCTTATTAAAAAACACCCAAAGAAACTCCACACTAAAATATCACCTTAACAGCAATATATATTACAGCTTCCAGAACTGACAAGGACTCATGTGCAAAATTTTCAAGCAAGAGAACTCAAGCACGTGAAATACTGTGGTTTCTGCAGAAATCAGTATTATTAAACACTGCAAGGAGACCTCCTTGCTGACCAAGCCTTAAGTAATTTTAAGGCAAGGGAATGTCACTATGATCAATTTTCACCTTTTACCTGAAAGCGTTCTCATGGAACAAAGACTCTTCCCCACAAAGGAGTATTTCCTGCTGGTCATTCCCTCTTATCTGGCTGCTGAAGACCATGACCATGACAATACTGATTGCAGCACTCTCACTTCTCAGGGCTGCTGCACTTAAACCACACAGATAGAACCACACTCCACTGCTGCCCAGCCCGTACAGGTGGAATTAAATCCCAGTCAAATTCTCATAGGCTTTACATGATAAACTGTTAAAACTGTGGGAATGTGCGCAGTGGAGGCAGCTTAAACATAATACGGTTTAATTGCATAAAGATGGGAATGCACTAATAAGATAATGTATGTTTAGGTTCTGCTAGTGAGGCAGCAATTGTCACTCTGGGCACAAAGTCTGACAGTTCAAACTGTCACCAGCAACCTGCCTCCTACCCTCACCTACACAGCAATGAGCAGTGAAAAGACAAACTCATGCGATTTCTGCTCAGCAGCTTTATGAAAACCAGATTCAAGTGGGGCTAAATGGTCTATTAAATGGCCAGGCAAGAAAAGGTTCTTTGGGTTTGACAATATACAACTAAGTCACTTTTGAAATGCCCAAAATACCCATTTAACAGGCATGTTAACACTCAATACTTCATCATGGATAAGCCAGAAAGGTGTGGCTGAACAATAGCTCACAGCTTGTACATTCTCAGACATAACCTGTCAAAATGTGAATATGTTCAGGTCCTTTTTACCATGAAAAACAAAAGGTCTAATCCTTCAGTCAGTGACTACTGGGAGAGGTGAACTGGCTCTGGGAACTAAAGTCTCAAGGAAGAAGGGGAAACAAACCCCCAGTATTTGGTGGGCTTCATGGAGGTCCTGGATTCAGCTCCATAAACTTATTTGAACAGTCCCACAGGTATCACCAGTAAACAAAAAGCCCGTTCATTACTGTTTGCAAGAGCATGCCCCTCAAGACAAAGGCCTACTGAAAGCAAACAAGAAACCCACTACAGAGAAAGGACAAAAGAAAAAAAACCCAGATATAGACACTTGAGAAAACACTTAGTACATGCACTGGATAAATCCCATATAACTGGAGTTTTTGCTTTCCCTAGCAACACTGCATGGTCCAGCATGGTCTAACATTCACCTCTGCAGGCAGACTCAGCACTGAGGCCATCCTTATGCAACATAAAATGTAGAAAACTCACCAGAAACTACTTTTCACTTATTCTTTGCTAGAGACAAATACTCTCCAGTCTTTGTTCAAAAACAAATGCTATAATAACTAATTATTAGGTTTTAGACTAATATTAGATTACTTAAACTTAGATTACTAGAAGGAAACCTGAACACTCTCCTAGAAAAGTGTGAGCCTAAACTTGACATAAAACTTGGCACAACCAACCACAACCTGCTCTGTTCCACTCCCCATACCAGCAACAATTTTTTCACTACTAAAACCAAAAGGTTTCTCTTCCTGCTCTGCAGGAATGACTTATCAACCATCAAATTCACATGCAGCAGAAAAGCAAGGACAAGAATTGCATTGCCCAAGGGCTGGTCCAAGACATGGAGCCTCTCACTCCCTGTTCTGGAGTCAGAAGTGTACATATTTGTACAGACACTCACTCCTGGTTGTCCTTTCTGAAGATCACTTTGCTGCAAAGGTCACAGAGCAGAAATGCTTCCTCTGTGTTTCACAGCCTGCTGATGCCACCTGGGGAAAATGCGTCAAGCCAGTCACTCCCAGGGCATTAAAGAAAACCGGTTACAAGACAAAAGCCTTCCTCAGCTCTGAGGAGTGTTTACAAATGTGGTGAATGCCAGTGTGTCCCAGCATGCCAGCTTGAAAATAAGTCAGGCACCTGGCCCTTAGCACAAAAGGCTGACTCACCTGTACAGCACCTATTCCGCTTTGAAAAGACCCCAAGTTTAACACTCCTGGGGACACAAAGTACTTTCATGACGCTGATGGGAGTGTGGATTTCCTGCCCTTCTCTCCCTCTGCACACACCAGTGCAGACAGAAATTGTAGGATGGCTTCCCAAGCCAGGGGACGAGACAGATGGGAACAAAGATGATTCGCATACACAGGATGTCTCTGATACTGCACAAACACCCCCTGACACCAGTTCACCTCCTCTGTTCCAAGGGGAGGGTGAAAAAAACCACCAGAGAGATAAGGAGCCACAAATACTCAAATCTATGCACCACGGAGTTCTAACTCCAGCGTTATTTCCCATCCCATCCTGGAGCTCCACTGAAAACTTATGCATGAAACTGGAATACTTTACAGTGTCCCATACTTTAGCATGAGACACTGTATCAACTAACTCAGGAGGAAATTGTTTCTTGTTCCTACTATATTTTCACCTTCCCTGCCCAAATCTGTCTACTTTTTAGACAGCTCATTCAAGCATTTTTCCTTTCCATGCAGAGAACTGTGAGTTGGGACTCATGAAAGGTGTTCTGGCTACTACCAATGTAAGCAATGTTTAAAAAAAATAGAGAGAGAAGAGAAAAAACAGCTTGTTGACAACAGCCACAACACATCAAATATCAAACTTGCTTCACTGCCATTCCTATTAGCTTCCACATAGATTTTGCTTTGTATTATCTTCACATTCATTTATGTAGAGAAGAAAAATAGGCCAAACAAAACCTACCACTCTTATGAAGAACCATACTGTGCACCCTTCTGAGTAATCTCTCATACCAGCTTTTCATTCACACTGATGACATTACAAGTCCACTGTGAACTAAAATCTTGCACAAGTTTTGAAAGGACCAGAAAAAGATCTAAACAAGAAGAGATCTGAAAACTCTTCCCCCACTTCATGAAGAAAGCTGCCTCCTTCCCAACATGGCTCTTTTCAAATTGCAACACTTTCAGTAATCCACAAGTGATCCTTTTATTTTCAGGAGCAAACTTTACATAACACCAAGAGGCAGTTCCTTGCCATTTGTTTAAGTGAAATCCAAATCCAAGCTACACCGTGTTTGAGCAAAAGACAAATGGAGCCTCTGCAAGCTCAGGCTGTCAACTAAAACAAACATCTTAACTCCCACAGTAGGTACTGGGGATATTGCATGGGATTATTTGAGATCAAAGCTTTTTCTGCATGGCTGACACACACCTACACGGGCACTTCAGGCTGTAGGAATATTACCAGGACAGCACTCTTCTGGCACAGCACTGAAGTTATCAACAAAGACACATACTTCATACAGGTACTTCATACAGATTTATAGAATTATTTTTACTGGTATCAAATATGGTTATTACAAGAGCAAGGTCAAGTCTAGTCCTACTGTAGCTTATCCTATTTTAGATCTCCCCTGCAACCTCTACAACAGCACACATGCCCAGGAGCAGTACAAGGAACTAATTCAGCTGATAACTAGTCTAAAACCCTAAAAGGGATCACCTTCCTGAACTGATTCACCATTCAATGCCAAAATAAGGGTCGGAACACAAGGAAGGGATGGGCAGGTGACACAGGGAACACCTGGATTTTAATTAGCTGGAGTAACCTGGGAGGCTCAAGTGGAAGTCAACACACACCTGCAGCTGGTAATTTTTATTTGTTTTCTTAACCACACCACTTCTCTTCCTGTTGTCTTTACACATAAAAGGCATCACCAGTGATGTCTGATCATGTCCAAAGCATAAAAATATTTTACACCAACCTGGCCAGTAACAAAGCTCATTTGTGCAGGAAGCAGAATGTGGGGAGAGCCATAACATTTTGGGCCCAAGTAATGGAAAGGGTACAACCACAGACACCTGGCAAAGGCAAATGTCACTACACAAAATTTAAGACCTTGAGAGGTATCCCTGCACATGGCAGGGGCGTTTGGTACTAGATGACCTTAAGATACATTCCAACTCCTTAACACTCTATGATAAAAAAAAACTTGTAAAAATTCCAAAATTAAACTGCAGAGAAAAGCTGAAATATAACTTTCTTAAGTAATGCAAATACCCTTTTCTGGAATGCCCAGCAGCTACTCATGGGACTGGCACATTCTGAGTTTAACACTTTACATTAGGAGGCTTTCAAAAGGCTGGGGAAGCAGGCTGTGTATTTGAAGATGAAGTGTTGATGGAAAAGAAGTTCTACATTCCCCTTTCAGCACATATAAAAATGTAGAGACCCCATAAAAACCATTACGATTTTTCTCATCAGTAAGATGAGGCAGCACTGCTTTAATATCACAGGAAAATTACATGGGCATAAAAAGTTTTATATCAGGAATGCTAAAAAAAAAAAAAAAAGGAAGAAATCAATAATCCTCTTATTCATCGCATATGCTTGATATGTCCAAAAAGTAATGAAATAAAATATGGTGATTACAGCATAAAACACAACCTGCAAGATGAAAAATACCATTCTACATCAATAATAGTAACCTACCATATATACAGAGGAACCACACTAAGCCTGAGTCCTTATTTTGCAATTTTCTAACTTCTGGGCACTAAACTCTAAAACAAAGTTTGGAATGTAGCTTTTATGCACTATCTATACATTCCTCAACGGACTCCAGGTAACAATATTTGAATTTTCCTTGAAGAATCTGAAAAAAAAAATTCTGCAGATATTAGGAAAGAAAAATAAACAGTTTTATTAACATAATTGCTTCAAACTTGCAAAAAAAAAAATGCTCCCTCATCATGAAATGAAGTTAGACTTCTTTTGTTGGTGTATTTCTTACAACCCCTAGTCAAAAGCTGACCTAGTCAAACCAAAGACTGGCAAGTAAAAGGTCTGCTATCACTCAGAAGAAGATGAGAGACAGCCATTTAAAACCTTTGAACTGATAATATTTAAAGGGAGAGATGACACAAACTTACACGTCTCCCTCATCTCATTCACCTTCAGCTTCTACTGTAAATAGTCCAAGACAAATATGAGAAGTGACTGTATTAGGACAAACTCCAAGTCTGGTGCTATCAACTTATCTTAAATAAACTGTTCATCTGTGTGAAGTAAAATATTTAACAGAAAAACAACTGTCAGAAAAACTGATGTACATATTTTAGAAGTGAAAATAAATAGTAGGGGGTTGATCCTAAAAGCAATCATCACATGCAGATTGTTACTATTTCTATGGGCTACTTGCAGGAGTGAGGCTACTCTGGCAGTCAAGCACCTGATAAACCGAGCCAGTCTTTTGAAACAACAGCCTTGTCAATTAACACAGTTCCTTCATCCACTCTTCTGTTGAACTGCTCTGCATTCCAAACAGCTAGGAAATGGGAATTCTAAGTAGAAAATTGATTCTTTGTAATTAGCCATCAAAAATTCAGTAAATAGGGATATCAGTCCACAGTGGAAGTGTCTATCACTGATACAGAGCTGGCACTGCCAGGGTGAAGTCTCTAGAACAGATTAGCACAGCAAACATTCACTTTCTTACTTCAAGATATGTCAGATTTAATTGCCCACACCAAATCTGATGATGTAAGGAAAGAGTCCCTGAAAGCCTTGAAAATCATTCGGTAAAGCGTTCAGAAGGTAAAAAACCTGTGTTCTTGCAGGGCCATGCACTAGGGAACAAACCAGAGCAGGGATTACAACCCAGAGCACCGCAGGCACCACAGGCTGTGCTGCATTTCCCACAGCTTCCTTCCCCTGGGCAAAGGCTCCCGTGGCAGCACGACAGAGCTGAGGGCAGGAATGGCATCACCCCTGCCCCATTCTGGCTGCCTGTGCTCTCAGGGACCGTCCCCAAGCCGGTGCCAAGGACACTGCTCCAGAGCTGCACCTCCCAAGAGACTCCAGCCCAAAACCTCCGCTTGGTCTGCACCAAGGAGAGACCACCAAGGTCAAGAAGCTCGAAGTCTACTAAAGGTTGAATAAAATTGTAGGGCTGCCCCACACACCTGAAACAGTTCAGGATATCCATATAATATGCTCAGCATACTGTTTTCATTTGCAAAGCTGCTAAAAAGTGCTCTAAAATTTGGACTAAATACATACATACAGAAAAACATCCTGCTGGTGTAATGCTCCAAGCAAATCAATGCAAGAAAATAAGAACTGTCAAAAGAAACCAGGATACAGACATGTGCCATGCAAGTGCAGCCTCCTCCTGGTACTAAACTAAGATTTCTTTTCAAGGAAGTTAATAGACGAAACAAAGTTGCACAGTGCCAAGAATGATATTCATCCCATCCCTTCTTTCTACATTACTCTTTGTATTATTACAAAGGCAATAGTATGTGTAGTAGACAACATTTCTGGTTATTAAGTTTTATGTTTCTCTACTCAGTGGCATCACATTATATGTGGCCTTTTTCTGCAATTAACATCCAAAACACAAATTAAATATTTATGGATAAATGTCAATTATGATTATGAGAAACAATAAAAGGATCATAAATTAAATAATGCAGAGAGAACAAATAATATATTTTCACATGACCAAAACAATGTTTCAGTGTTAAGGCTTTCTTATTCTAATTGAAAACATAATTATGTACTCATAGGTGTTGTTATTGCATAAAATTTGGTAAACAATACCAATTTTTCAGCATTATGATTCACTCCCAGTAAGAAAAAGCCAAGTAAGCCTGCTTGCTTCTTCCAGCAGCGCAACATTATTGGATGCTTCATAGGTATCCTCCAGTTTGAGACTGCTCAGAGTGCAGTAGGGTATTTTCACAGCTATTCCTAGACTATTTCCATCTTCTGTAATTCATTATCCACAATACTGTGTTTTGTGCAGTATTACCAGCTCTCCCACATACCCAAAATATTTTCCCACTATTGTACTTTTTAACTAAGGAACTAACCCCAGGCTCGCTAAGAGATAAAAAATAATTAAATAAAAAACATTTTTTTTTAAAAATGCAAATAGTCCAACATGACAGTGGGACAACCACCTTGTTTTTTAAGGTCATTGCTTCTGTTTGCTGAGGCTGATTTTTTTTTTTTTTTAAATAAAAGGCCTAAACCAAAATATTTTTACCAAACTACCAAAAGCAGCCCAAAAGTCATCAGTGGCAACTGATGGAATTGTAAATTACATGGGACACACTGTTCACAAACAAATCAGATTTATGGTTATGTTCAGTTGTTCCTGTTACCTGAAATTAGAATTAGAAGCTCATTAAAAATGAATCCATTTCAGAGAATGCAGAGGCACAGCATTATATTGATGAAAGCTTCATTAAATTTTCAATGATAGAGCTGCTTCTATATTTGTGGAGGAAGGACACAACAGAAAGAAGTTGGGACAATTCTCCTTCAAGCAACTTTGCATCTTTCTCTTCTCCCTAGAAAACAAATGGATTTAAAAACAAAACATTGGACTAATTAGGTGTAAGAGAAAGTGACTGTAGCCCATTATATTCAAGGAATGGTCACTTTCAGGTCAGCATTCGTCTTGTATACATTTGCGAATTTTTCAACTGATACTCCAGAAGAAAGAAACCAGGAGAGAGAAATCAAGTTTGAATGATCAAGCTCATATAAAATACAGGCTCTGTATTTTATCTAAACTCAATGGCACCGTCACTTTTTAGAATGTTCACTTTAAAAAAAAACAGAGTATTGGAAATGAAGCTTTTCCTAGCAAACAGTAAGAGATAACTTCTTGTGCAAGCAGAAATGTAAATCTATTTATCAAAGTCATGCAGTAATGCAGCTTTGTTTTTACTGCAGAGACTGAAGCCAAGAAACAGATCTGTGACAGAAAGCAAACCACAGCCAAGCCCCACCACTCAACCAAATTTCTCATATTATCATTGGCAAGTCAGACAATTAAAATCTCCATATGTAACAGAGGCTACATGAAAGAAAGCAGAATCAAACACGCAAAAGTGAAAATTCAAGCGGTCTGATCCCTCTTGTGGTCGTGCACCACAATATAAATTTATTATATCTCCACATCGTGCTAGCCAGTTTCCTTTGGAAAGAAGGCTTATGCAATCAGGCTGCTACTCAGCTCCTCCCCTCAAGATCCATTACCTTATGTCAACTAAGCCAGGCAGCAGGATAGAGGCCTCAATGTCATGTTATTCCTCTAACAACCTGCATGATATATAGCCTGGGCATTACATATTTTCCTTGCAGTTAATGTGCATGGCCTGCCAGGCACCAGGATGAGGGATTGTTCTCTCCAGTTTGTTAGGACCCCACCTCTTTCAGCCTTTTGGATAGGCAACACTCAGCTAACACACACGGGCAATGCCAGTTTATCCTCAGACCTTGTTTATTCTGCCCTGCGCAAATCCTGCTTCGACACGTTTACTGTTTTCCCCCCCCCTCTCCAGTTTTCTTTGGCATTCACAGTCAGCATTAAATAACTGACCTTCTCAAAACCACCATGAGGTAGCATTATCCCCACATTACCAGATAAGGAAATTAAGCCACTATAATTAATGCTTGAAGCATGCCCAAATTTCACATTCCTGATTTGAGAGTGATTAGCATTAGCACTCTATAGGATTACCTCTGCTCAAAGCCAGGCTCCTAGGGAGGACTGGAGCAGTTGCACAGAGCCTGCACTTCCAAAGGGGCATCCCATGGGCACAGCAGAGCCCCTACAAAATGCTGCAGCCCAGGAACTTGGCCAACTCCACCTCAGAGCTCTGTACAACAACTCTAACACCTGGGTACTGCTCCAGCTCAGTGAGGGAACACAGGATCCGAGTTCCCTTCTGCACCCTTCCTTCTTCTCCTGGCCAAAACTTTTGTATCCAGGCTTGACTAATTTCCTTTTAGGGACCTACACCCCTTCACCACAATGTTCAAGCACACACACTCACTATCCTCACCTCTGACACTGTCACAGCCACGGCCTCCCCGTGCCTTCATCCTCCAAGAACTTGAAATCTTGCTACACACTTCTGGAGCTCCAGCTTTCCTCAGTTTTCCAAGAGTGTCCTAAATCCTTCCCTAGCCCAGACATCATTCCTTCTCTCAATTTCTCACGCAGCCATGTCCCTTTTTCCAAGCAAGTCTCCCTTGTGCTCTTTGCAGCTTCCTTTACTGACACAGTCAGACTGGGAGTCAGCCTCCCTTCTCGACCACGACAGCATTTCAGTTTCCCAGAGTGACAAGGTGTTTCCCAGCCACACCTTCCCCTTCCCTTCCAAAATCTGTCAGCTGGCAGCAAAGGTTCCCCCACAGATGCCATGCAATTTGGGCTCCCTAACTTCATCCCAAAAAACAAATCTCCAAGCGGCTGTTTCACTCACACATCACTGAGATCCTGCCCATGTGAAGGCAGCTAATTCTGCACACACCTCCTGTATTACCTTTCCCCAAAACCAGGCAGACAAAATAGAAATCAAGGGTTTATTTACCAAAAATTTGTTGCAAGAGTATAAAAGAGTATAAACTAAACAGTTCAAAGAAATGCAGCACTTCTAGGCTAAGCTCAACAGACAAGAATCTCTTGACCTCCTGAATTCCTCCAAGCTTGCTCAGCTGACAATGTTCAGCAACATCCCATCACCCTGGCATTGCCCTCAGTCCTGGTAACCTCCCTCTCCCCCTTTACAGAACACAACCATACTCCAAAACTAAAGATATCTTTTCATTTTTTTCCTAAAACAAGGGATCTTGGGGATTTAAAAGCAGCCTCCCATTTCTAGTTCACAGCACATCAGTCACAAGCTTATCAAACTACACAATTGCCACTGACAGTCTTTCCTGACGCCGTCCAGGGTGTGTGAGGATTATTTTTTTCAGTCTTTCAAAGCCTACAGATACCATCCTCAGAACAATCTAGACTCTTCTGTTTACACAAGGCTACTCATATACTCACAGTAAAAGTTACCTAGCCACTAGTTTCACCTGCAGATTGTTCAGCTCCTAAATCCCCACAAAGATATCGGGTGTTTTTACAGATTAAACACATGACACCCTCGAGTGAGACAAAGAAGTTAAACATTTGTCTGCCTGTACTTGTCTGGGACCAGAGACCTTCACCTTCACCCTGGCTCTGAGGGTAGCTCTTGCAATACATCTAATCCCAGCGCCAGACTTTCCTGTCCAGTTAGACCCATCACTTCCCATTCTGGCTCAGCAGTCTGAAGGTGTCAACATTGGCCAAACCACTCCCTTGCCTGTTGCTGTCTAGGAACATCAGCCCTCCTTTGCCACCCTGGCAGAGACTGGCAGTCTGGCCACACTTCTTGGAACTAATTAAAAAAAAACTGAAGAGCACAACATTCTTGGGAACTTTCACCTCAACACTCCTTCTTAAGAGGAAACCAACAAAATACATTTCTTCTCACTCTGTCCCATCCTACTACTTCCTAACTCTCAGCAGAGCCACTTAACTTCTCTAAAATGTTAAAGAAATTGTCATGCTCATGTTAAGCCCAGGATTCTGCAACTGCTTAGACATAATCTAACCTTAGTGCCAGCACTGAGGCAGGACTGTGTGGGCACAGCAAAAATGCTTACCTCACATTTCTCAAATCGAAGCCAAAATATTTATCAGACGTGACTTCCTCATTGCTCCTTTGTGACAGAGCCATCTTGCTCTCACTGGTCTGAACTTACCCACATTCCACACAAAAAAACCCTGCAAGAATTTCCTTATATATTCTCTCCCCCCATATGTTATATTCAAAACAAGAAGAATAACCATTTAATATCATTTTCAGACTATCAAAAATATTTTTAGCTATGACAAAGTTTAATTTAGTCACTTATAACAGCAGTTCCTGTTAAGATCTTTTCTCACATCTGGTCTCACCAAAATTAATTCTTGCAAAGTACTTTTTAAAAAAGAGAAACAAGGTAAATGTCTTTACAAAATTCAGATCACTATTATTTGTGACTTTTATTGCAGCCAGAGTGGTCTGTTAGGAAACATCCACCGTTCCCTGCGTATCATCAAACCAAAGGAGGGAACCAGGAACATGAAACTGAAGTGTCCTCAGTGCAAGCTCAGCACAGTGCCTGTCCCACAGTCTGTTACTTTCAGGCAATTGTTTCCCTTATTTCCTCACCAGGTATGAACAGTGGAGTACTCAATTCAACTTTCAAAATGTTCACCTGGCTTTTCTTCAAACTTCACCTTCAGTTGTCCAGGAGGGAGGAACAACCAACCAAAGCCCCAAACAAAGAGCATGCACACAAATGCAACTTCTGAGTACTCCAACAGGGCACTTCTGCATCTGCCCTCCTGTGAATTCACAGTCACCAAGACACACGAGCTTTCTAAAATGACTCAGGAAGCTATTTGCTTAATTTCATAAATATTAAACCTATGCATATGGCTTATTAACATCTGACAGCTAATGGAACCACACAGAAGCAAGCTCATTGTCCTTTCTCCTCACAAACCCACAGAATTATTGGCTTCAATTAAAATGAAGTAGATGCAATTAAAAGAAAGAGAAAAGAAAAATCTGTATAATATGAAGTTGTTTAAATAGCTCTTGTGTTTGGCTTCTTTTCGAGAAGCACTTGTTTTCACCACAGAGATATACCACACACCTGTGTCAGACCATTACTACAGTCACCCCTAACAGGGTAAGCATTTACCCAATCTAGAAAGAGCCAAGCACGTTGGAAGACTCCTCAAGCTGGGTACCCAAACCCATTTCCAGGAGCACAGAATCACAGAATGGTTTGGGTTGGGACCTTAAAGATCATCTCACTCCAATCCCCTGCCATGGGCAGAGACACTTTCCACTAGAACAGATTGCTCAGAGCTCCATCCAGTCTGTTCTTGAACACTTCCAGGGATGGGACAGCCACAGCTTCTCTGGGCAACCTATGCCTGAGCCTCACCACCAGCACAGTAAAGAATCTTTTTCTAATAACTAATCTAAACCTGCTCTCTTTCAGTGTGAAGCCATTCCCCCTGTCCTGTCACTGCATGCTCTTGTAAAGTCGCCAATCCAGGCTGCAGATTCAAACAGACTGAATTTTCAGAACCAAGGAAAAAGAATTTACTTTTCCATTTACTGACTGGAGAGACAGGATATAAACAACAGCTCTCCTTCTGCCAAGGTCACAAGGAGCAGAACCATAACTTAAATTTCCAAAAACTACTTACAGGGAATGAAGAGCTCTGTGAGCTTTGCTAAGCAGACAAGAAATATTACCAAGCAGACATGGCAATTGAGAGCTCAACAGAGAAATGAGATGATTTTCTAAATATGCCAATTTTAAAACAAAGGAACTAAACTGGAGCATTAACACCACCAGAAGTATCAAGATCACGACTTGGAGCCAAATGTAAAAGCAAATATTCACTGTCAAAACTAGATGGCAAAAGGAAATAACCTCTTGGGTATTTCAGCAATGATCTAATCACCTCCCATGACTAACTTGCAGATACTTTGGAAAACTAATGGGATAGAACTGGATCCAAAGAGCATCTAATCCCAATTAATAAAACCAGGAATAACTCAAAAAAGACAAAGAAATATGACCTAGATTTTTTTATTCCCTAAGAAGTCAGGAAAAAGCTTTCTTTCAGATGGAATACATCCCATTTAACATAAAAAAAAAAAAAAAAAAAAAGCTTCTTCCTCTGAAGAAGCAGACAGGCTTTGATCGTGCAATTACTTCAATCAGGCATCAGTTAAAATCTCATAGTAGATCTGACAAAATCAGTAAAAACCCTCCTGATCTGCCTCTCAAGCCACACAGAAGGAACTAAGAGAATTCTCTCAGAGATGGAAATTACTGGGAATCAAATACATTTACACAGTTTTCCTTACTTACCTCCCCAAAGCAAAGTAGGTATTTTCAGGACTGCACCAAATTCCTGTTCTGGTTGAAATTTTCAACTGCCTGTAGTCCCAATCCACTTTAATCCACTGAGATTATTCACGCTTTACATACAAGCAAAGATTTACCATCCAGGAATATAAACTGAGGTGTGATATGGTAATAACAGGAAAAAAATAAGCCTCAGAGACAAAGGAGAACACTTGCACCCCTAGATAACTTTTAAAGCACAAAGCTTCACAGAATGCTTAAAAAGGCTAAATTAACATTGTGTCATAGGAAGCTCCTTCCTTCCACCCTATTCCTACCTCATTTATAGACACAGATTCCCACAGATGACCTTGCACACCCCTGATGTCTGACTAGTCATTCACAAGCCACTTCAACTTGCTAGTTCTGTACAAACAGCATTAACTGACAAAAAAAAAAAAAAAAAAAAAAAAAGATCATTTTTTGCCAGGTTAGCACACTGGATCAGCTCCTGCAAGGGTCTGCTAAGTACCAAAGCCTGATAGCTCTTTTCCTTGTGCCTGCTGCCTGCTCACAAATATTGAATCCACACTTTCATGGCTGAACCAGCACACTCATATTTGTTTGTGCTCCAAAGCCCACACACCACTTTTTTTGGCCTAGAAATCACATATATCACAGCCAACCTTTATGTTTACAAATGACAGCCCTGAATCATTGTCCTTGTATATCTTGCACTCAAGGTATTTTCTTTAGAAAAAAAGCTTGCCAAATAAAATTCAAATGCATATTTAAGTCCCCATAATTCCCACGTGCCTAAATTAAAAGTTACAGGTCTGACAGATCTTCACTGCCTACCTCTAGTTTAGAGTTCTTCACTCAAGCTCACTTGGCTGAAATACAGTTTTATGTTATTTTCTACAGTCTCCAGGGCTTCCCCCCATCCTAGAAAAAAGGCATTTTCTTGAACCACACTGCAGAGAAGAATGCAGCAGGAAGCCAAGCCATCCTTTCCCTTGGAAGGGGTTTAAACAAGAATATTCCAAACTGTTTTCCAACAAGTCCAGCCCCACGCGCTGGCATGAGACCCCATTCCCCTGAATTCCCCACGGATGTTCCTACTTTTACCTCCCAGGAAATCTGACAGCCACAAAACTCCAAAAGCTTCTGACACGAAAAGAAACAGGCAAATAATGTAACCTCTGTTTCTTCATCTTTGCAGCCGTTAACATCGCAATTAGAGCTCTCCAAGGATGCACTTCCCCCCTAATGAATCCCTGGAAACACCCTAACAGGGTGCAGGGCAGATTAGAGAATCCCCACAACACAACTTGGTGAATTGATGTCTCCCCTGAGCAAGACAAAGCTGGGCCTAGAGACAGTAAGCTTTTTTACACAGTCCTCGTTTTGAGGCCTTATTAACAAATTAAATGAGAAATAAATATATCTCCCTCTGGGAACAGGCGAAAAAGAACCCTACATTTTAGTAAGGAACCCAGACACCCTTCCATAAGTCTCCTGAAGACAAGAAAGAGACCAGAAAAGCTGATAACACAGCAAGTTCATCAACTACCATCTAAGACTGTGGCAGTACATGAACAATCCCAAAACCTCCAAACTGGCAGCAGCTGAAATTGAGATTCCCAGTTTTCTGTGGAGGCTGCTCTGGTCCCCTAGCCCTTATCTCCCAGAGATGTCAAGCTTGGAAAAGTCCCTTTGCTGAGACAGCACAACAGCTGGAATGACACTGGGGAAGAAAAGGAGTTTCTCTGCATCTGCTGGTCTGCAGACACCCACATTTCTTCTCTCTACAAGCCAGGATGGCTCACAGGTAGCTGGAGCACCAGGACTGACTCCTAACAGAGAGCTTTACATACCAGTTTCCTTCCTGCTCCCTATAAAAGGCAGTGGGATAACAAAGGTGAACCAGCAGTCCCAATTAACTACCTTTTTTTACCTAGCATTTTTGTGTCTCCTTGTTGGAGACCATATGGTCCAAGTTTACAGCCAAGAATAAATCTCTTTACCCATTCCTGTTTGCAGTAACAACCTTAACGTTCTTTTAATGCAGGTTTGGGTGGATGCAATTCCTTTCCTCTTCATGTAAGTAAATCAGTGGGATATGCTTAACCTGCCTCCTAAAACTCAACACAGGCCATGAAATCCAAGCAGGCAGAGTAAAAGATAATTCATGGTCTCAAGTGAAGCCAGGTGGATTACAATTCCATTGGCAAGCACGCACCCAGCATCTGCATGCTTAGAAAAGACTCTAGGAATTGTCCCAAAAACCAAAAATTGTCATGCATGCACAACGGATTTTGAAAGCAATTCTTGAGTGAACTTCTAAAAGATAGCAAAGCTATCAAGGCACCTTAGAAACTAAGGCATTACAGGTCTCTAATCAAGCATTGCTCCATAATTAGACACACTTTTCTCTGCACGAAAGGTTTTTTTTTAAGCCAAGTATCTGATGCCTTGAACCTCTGTTATACTTAAGAAAATAAACTTTAAAAGACATTCATTATTCTTGAACTAAGCATTTCCTTACTAACTCCCATCCTAGAACAACTTTTAACTGCTAATTTATCATCCTCCTTCCCAGTGACAGGGAAGATTTATAGTGGAAAAGGCTTATTTAACATTACTCTGATGCCAAAAACACATGGTGTTATACTTCTGGCAATATTGGTCAAGAAGCAATAACCACAGAAAAGAAATTACTAAGAAATAAACAAAAAAAAACCCATTCCCACAATTGTAAGACTTGGTAAGATTCTCTTGGAATAAACTGCAGTGGAATCCCAAGCTGGAAGTTTTTTATAAAAGACCAAATGACTGGTTTCATCCTCTTGTAGCCACGTGTCCATCCCTTATCTCCACTGCAGCACTACTGGGCTTATCAGGACTCTGATCCTATTCTGCCACAAGCACATTCCAGAGCCCCACTGCCCATGGGAGAACTGCCCATGCCACAAGTGCAGCATTAGGAGAAAGTCACTCTGAGTTTTCTAACACAGGGTCAAGCCACTGACACGGGAAGAGATGCAAAGGATGAGAGAGGTGAAGTGCTACCTGCACACTGCTGCCAAAATCCAGCACCGGTGTGATGGCAGGGTCAAGGTCACAATGAGGAAAGGGATAGGAGGCCAGCACAGGGATTTTCACACACAGCATCTGCCTCAGACAATTTTTAAATTAATGACATGAGGAAGAGGAGAATGAAGCGCTAAACCTCCAAAGCACAGACTTTCATAGCAAGAAGAATGTTCACTGCAGCCATTGGTCAAAAAAGAAAGAAAAAACAGGACATCTGTTGGCCAACAAGTTCTCAGATTGTCTGAGGTGTGTTTTTTTATACACGAGGTGAGAAAATAAACCATGATAGAAGGAATGGCTCTTCTAATTTCATTCTAATCAGAGGGCAAGAAACACCTAAGAACATGAAAGTGGAAACAAGCTGGCTCACAGAAGCCATAAGAAGACAAACCTCACAGTTCTTCAGAAGGGAAAAGAAACTCACCAAATGAATAAAATGAACTCATGGTAAAACCACAGGCTTTTTGAAACCCAGATGAAACAAAGATCTGAAGCTTACAGACAAATCATCTCAGCTAAGTAAAGGCTCTTCAATATTTTACAAGTCAAGGTATTTTGCACAAGTACAAATCACATCACTGGGGGTCACTTCATTAAGTGAACAGCACAGAATAGGAAAGAAACTACCAGGAAGCACCACTGAAAGTAAAATGAAAATACTCCTTCAGAATGCCTGCAATGCAAGAAAGAGCAGCTGAAGCAGGAGCACATTAACCCACTATTCAATGAGAGGGAAAATCTCTAACAGATGATGCCAAATCACTTGGGGCATTTTCTGCATCAATCTCCACTCAGTAAGATGGATTAGCTGGCTAATGTAACTCATAGCACAGCAGAAGGAGCAGGAGCCCAGGCTAGAACTGGGAAACACATTACAGCAACTGCTCCAAGCCTCCCGAGCCAGCAAAGCCACGACTCTGAATTTTCCATGCAGATTTATCGGCACCCTTCAAACAAAAAGCACCATAAAGGCAATGTGCTTCTGCAGACAGCTTAATGAGCTTCCATAAACCCACGGACTGTAGTCCATAAACCTGTGGACTATATCCAGAGGTTACAGCGTTAGGAGTACTTCAAGGTTTTCAAGTCTGGTAGATGTAGTATTTACCCTTTGAAAACTGACAAAAGCAGTTTTGGATCATCTCTGCTTTCTGCATTAAGTTCCAACAACCTAAAGAAGGACTAAAGTACCTGCCTCTGAAGAGCAGGAGACATGTACACAGCAAAACACAGACCAGAGTCAGGCTTACCATCAGATCCTGGGAAGATGCCAAAATAATCTGAGATAAAAACCTATCTCCTGCATATTTCAGATAACAGAGCAGATGAGATTCAACATATAATTTCTTAGGAACAAATTGTATCAAAGGAATATAATTCCTTCCAATGGCACAATAAAAATATACATAGTGAAACAGCAACTAGAGGCAATACAGTTCTGGTATAACTGGACTTTTGACACCTTTAAACTGACAGTCACATAATCTAAACAAAAGCGGAACGTACTGAAGTAGTCAGACATGATTAGAAACCCACACCCAGAGATAAGCTATCATTATTTCAGTCAGAGGGAAAATTGGTAGCAAGCCCATTCACATGGTTCTAATCTTTTCACATTCTCCACTGTTACAGAAAGTAACCAGGGGAAGAGGGTCATTTAGCAATGAACTTACTGCAGGCAACTTCATATTTTGCTCTGCCTCACTTGGATTTCTTATGGTCACAAGCAACAATTCCCAATATCTCCCAGACATTTTGTTCACAAGCCACACATCCCTGGAAAATACCAGGATGTTAACAGAGAAGGACCTCAGCTTCAAAAATTTGGCTGGAGGGTCTCAGAATACAAAGTCACTTGAAACAAGTGCAAAAGTCACCTGAAGTAACAAGTTGGTTAACAGAGCAAAGAGGTAATAATAATCACCTGCACAACATAACATGGAAAGCAAGCTTGAATTCTGTTCTGCCCACAGACATGTTGAGTGGTAAAGTGTTAAAGAACTGGGGGCTTATGCTCAACATAAATCAAAGGTAACACTGCAAAAAAAAAAAAAAAATACATACATCAAGATGCATTACCCTTCCTGGATGAAATGCAGGTATGAAAAGAGCACAAAATAATGTTGACTCTGGCTGTTGTACTAACAACTCAGATGGAACACTGTGTCCAGCTCCAACAAAATGCAAACCAAGTGGAAAAGGCCTAAAAAAATCCCAATGAGAATAGTCCCTAAGTGTAAGAAGAAAAAAATTACTGAAGAGAGGAGACTAAAGAAATGGGATTTCTTCAGAGGGAAAAACACAAAGGAGAAAGCCCTCAAAATATTCCAGACATTCCTACAAAAGAGAAGTAATAAAGAGTTCACAAATGCATAAAATTCACAGTAGAGTTCTTAAATGCTTCAATTATAGCAAATAAATTTAGATTGGAAAGTAGGAGTAGCATTTTCAATGCTAAGAACTGCAAAATACCAATATAGATTGACTAAGGATAAGTCTTCATTAGAAACGTATGTTAGCTCATTTGCTTTGGGAGCGAATTAAACATTCCTTGTGACTGAAATACAGTGAATCTACTAGAACAAGTGTCAATTACCTCCTTTCACTCACAGGTGGGTCATCTGAGCTTCCAGCTCCTGGATGAGTTACTACGGAAATTTATTAACTATTACTAAGAGACAACTTCCAGCACAAAGGCTTTGTAACACCGTATGGAAACAATAATAGATATACAACCCTGAGGGAGCTCTCGGAAAGAAAACACAGAGCAAAAGTGGTACATTTGAACCACATCGAGATGGAGAGTCCTTAATTACAACAAAAACAAACACAGAGATCCTAGTCTGCAGCAGAGATACAACCAACAAGAGCTGGGGGAAGCAGAGGCAGCTCTTGTGCAGAAACAAGCAAGACAAGAACATCAACCCCAAACACGGTGTCAGCAACTAGACCCAGTAAAGCAGAAAACACCGTTAATTGTTTTAAGCAAAACTCAGCTACAAAAAAAAAAAACGCCCAAAACAACTGAGAACCAAAGCAGGAGAGCAAACTGAGACATGCTGTCCTCTGCTGGAAGCAGGTCTGGAGGAGCCTGAAAGCACATCAGGACCACTTTGACCAAGTCCTTTGATCTTTGGTGAATACAAGATCGAGGCATCAGTTTACACCCAGTACAGCTTTGCCTAAACGGGGCTGTTGACTTCTGAACCCCAGCTAAGGCTACTGCCCCTGCACAGACAGCACTGCTGTCACCAAAGGGACACGCCTGAGGCCACCTCTCCCACACCACCACACTGTCATGGCAAGAGAAGGGCTTGCATGACCACAGGGAACAGAATGAAAAGTAACACTTTTTTTCCTATGACAATAAGATAAATCCTTTCTTGTATTCACTTCCTTCATCCTGTTCACTTACAGCAATGTACCAAGGCAAGCAAAAGCTCTTAGGCCGTATCTTTTCAATGCAATTCACACGCAGTTTAAAAACACACATATCACAGGGAAGATGACAAGACAAAAATAAAAAACATAGAAAGGGCTGCTACTGCAGTACTGGACTTCTATGGTGTACATCCAGAAAGAATTTAGAGTGCAGCCTGTGAAACTTCCACACTAACAAAGGATGGTCTCCAGATCTGAAAATTAACAAGTTCAGGCTATTTGTGATTTAAATCAGCAAAGAGCCAGTGCTGGCTACTGTCTAAGAGTTGAGTTTTAGGTAAAAAGAAAAAAAAAAAATTAATGACTGTTCTTGGGAAAAAAAAAAAAAAAAACAAAAAAACAAACACGAACGAGTTAAGACTACCATCAGTACAGGTTCGCAAGAGGATTTTCCAACATTTAAACCAGCACGATACCTTCAGCACTCTTCATTCAGCAGAATTAGCACATTAAAAGAATACAACAAAACGCCATTTTTCTTTACTACTCAAGCACAGTTTTAAACACGAAGTGTTTAACTCCATGTGAAATGTATTTTTCCCCGCGTTCCCCGCTTCGCACCCCGAAGCGTCGCAGCCCCGCGGGACGGGAGTGTGTCCCGAGCTTACGCCGCGTCCCGTGGGTTCCTCCCCGGGAATTTCACTGCAGAGATGGTATCCAGAGCAGCGAGTCAAACCGGACCCAGGCCGGGCTGACACGGACCCTCCGGGGAAGGAAAGGGCGGCCCGGAGCCGCCTCGCAAACGCCGCCCGGGTCTGGCGGAGCCGGTGTCGCCCCCGCCCCGGCCGGGGCAGTGACCCCTGTCCCCAGGCCCCGCCGCCCGCTGCCCCGCAGAGCACCCCCGCAGAGCTGCGGGCCGCGCCCGCTCCCCCCGGGGCCCGGCGCCACTCACAGCGTGTGCCCGCAGACGTTCACCATCAGCTTCAGGGAAGGGTTGCGGTACTTGGTGGTCTTGCAGCGCGGGCAGCCCAAGTCGTCCATGGCCGCTCTCTTCCCTCCTCCCGCCGCGCCTTCCGCCTTCCGGTGCGGCCGCCAAAAGGCCCCGCCGCCGCCCAGCGCCGCCCCGCGCGTTCCGCACGCGTCCCGGCCCCGACACCGCCCGCCCGAGCGGGAACGAGCCCGGGCGGCAGAGCCTGCCCGGCGGCGGGGCTGGGGGTCTGTCCGGGCCCCAGAGCTCCGCCTGTGACAGGGACAGACGGAGGACACTTGCCCATGACCAACCAACAGGAAGCACAGAGTCAATTACTTCGGGAAAGACCACCGTGTGAACCAGACCATGGCACTAAGTGCCACGTCCAGCTTGCCCTTAAACGTCTCCAGGAATGGTAACTCTACCGCCTCCGTAGACAGCCCACTCCAATGTTGAATCAGCCTTTTCGCGGAGAAATTCCTCTTAATGTCCAACCCAAACCTCCACTGGCGCAGCTTAAGACTCTACCCTCTCATCCTGTCTCTGGTGGCCCGGGAGCAGCGTCCGACCCCCACCTGGCTACAGCTTCCTTTCAGGGAGTTGCAGACGGTGATAAAGTCATCTTTATTTATAAGTCTCCTTTTTCCCCATGCAAAATACCCCCAGCTCCCTCAGCCGTCCCCCATAGGACTCGTGCTCTAGCCCCTTTCCCAGCTCCGCTACCCTTCTCTGGACTCGCTCCAGCACTTCAATGACTTTCTTGAAGTGAGGGGCCCGGAAGCGGACACAGCAAAACTCCCTCATCCCCAGCAACGACAGCACAGCAACGGGAGCGTTTTAACCCTTCCCCTTCCAGGGAAAGCCGCAGGTGACGGAGCCGCCGCTTCCCGGGGGCTCCAGGTGGGGACGGGAAGGGAGGGAGCGGAGAGACGAGCGCGGCCGCTTGATTGACGGTTGCCATGGAGACGCCCTAGCCCCGCCCTCCCAGAGCGGCCCAGCCAATGGGCAGGCGCAGCCGCGGCAGAGGTGGGCGGGGCCACATAGTCTTGCGGCGGGTGCGGGAGTCGCGGCGGGGGGAGCGGCGGAGCGCGGCCGGGATACAGCAGCGATCCCGGATGGTCACTGCGGGGCCGGGGGAAACCTGATCGGCTAGAGCAGGAGGAGGAGAGAGATAGGAAGGGGGGAGAGGAGCAGAAGGGAACTCGGGGGGGGGGAGGGAGGAAGGAAAAAAAAAACCAACCCACGAGAAAAAAAAAAAAAGAAAGAAAAAAAAAAAAAAAAAGGAAAACAAACCGAAACATGTCTTCTGCCTCCCCCGCCACGGACGACATCGTGATCGCGGTAGAGATCAAGGAGGAAAATGTGATGGAAATGCTCTCCGAAGCCCCCGACGGGCCCGCGCCGCCCCCTCCCGCCGCTGCCCCGTTCTCCATGGAGCATGCAGGCTCCGCCGCCGCCGGCGAGGAGGGAGCCGCGGAACAGGTACTGCTCCATACGGAACTCCTGGCCAGGAATCACCACGCTGCCTCCTCTCCCTCCTCTTCGTCTTCTTCCTCCTCCTCCTCTTCCTCCTCGCAGACCCCCCTGGCTTTCTCACCGGACCACGTCGCCTGCGTGTGCGAGGCGCTGCAGCAAGGTGGGAACCTGGACCGCCTGGCCAGGTTCCTGTGGTCTTTGCCCCCGAGCGATCTGCTACGTGGCAACGAGAGCCTGATGAAAGCCCGGGCGCTGGTGGCTTTTCACCAGGGCATCTACGCCGAGCTCTACAGCATCCTGGAGAGCCACAACTTCGACTCCTCCAACCACCCGCTGCTGCAGGAGCTCTGGTACAAGGCTCGCTACACCGAGGCGGAGCGAGCCCGGGGCAGACCCTTGGGAGCGGTGGACAAGTACAGGTTGCGGAGGAAATACCCTCTGCCCAGGACCATCTGGGACGGCGAGGAGACGGTCTACTGCTTCAAGGAGAAGTCCCGCAACGCGCTGAAGGAGCTCTACAAGCAGAACCGATACCCCTCGCCCGCCGAGAAGCGCAACCTGGCCAAGATCACTGGGCTGTCCCTCACGCAGGTCAGCAACTGGTTCAAGAATCGCAGGCAGCGGGACCGCAACCCTTCCGAGACCCAGTCCAAAAGGTGAGGGAAAACTTTTCCTCCCCGCCCCCTCTCCCGCCTGCCTTTCCCTCTCCCGGCTCTTTCTTCCCTTGCAAACATGGCGCTTACCTTCGGTGCGCCTCGTCCTCCCCTCCTTCCTCCTCCCCGCTCCCTCGTTCCCAACACACCCACCCGGCCCGGGCGTGCGAGGCGGCGCGGGGAAACTTCCCGGACCCGCCGCCCCGCGCTCCCGGGGGAGCTCCCGGCACGGGGGAGCCGCGGGGCGGGCTCCCGGGAGGGGACGGGACGGGGGTGTTTGTTCCCCCCGCTCCTTGTTTTTATTCAATTGTCGCGCCTGACAGAGTTAATCATTGACGGCCGGAGGACGCGCGGGGTCCCGGCGCTCCCTCTGTTTTGAAACCTGACTCGGGAGCGGGCCGGGCTCGGGTTTCAGCGAGGGAGCGGGGCCGGTTCCCGGGGCTCCCGGCCGCGCCGCGGGGCGGGAGAGCGGCTCCGGCCCCGCTCCTCCCGCGGCTCGGGCTCGGCTCCCCCCGCCCCTCGGTGGGGGCGCGGGCAGGTGGAGGTGACCTCCCCGCTCCCGCCCCTCGCCTTCCTCCGGGAAGGGACGGGAAGGGGGGAGAAAGCGCGGGGAGGAGGGGGGGGGGGGGAGGAAGGGAGCGGGGAGAGAAGGAGGGAAAGCGGCCGGCGGAGGGGGCCCCAAGGCATTTCTCAACCAAGGGCGCGATTGTGCCGCCGCGGCCCCTCTCCGCGGGACACATCAAAGGGCGAGGGGGAGGGAGGGGAGAGCGACCGAAAAATGCAGCCGAGGGCGGACCAGTCAGCGAAAAACCCCGGCGCAGCCCCGGGCGGAGGCACAAAGGCCGCCCCCCCTCCCTCCGTCCCTCCCCCGGCCGCCGGGCACGGCCGGAGGTGCCTCCGCCGGCACCGGGGGCAGCGCGGGCCGGGGTCTGCCCCCGGAGCGGGGGCGGCACGCCGAGCCCGGAGGGTCCGGCGGCGCTTCCCGGCCTTGCCTCACCTCCCAGCGCTTTGCCAAATGGCCGCGGCCGGTCTCGCACGTGTGGACACCCCGGGCCGGCGGAGGGGGGCCCAGGCAGCCCCCTTCGGTCGCCGGGGTAGAGGAATTTATTTACAACTCCATAACCCAGTCTGTAAAGTTTCTCCTTTGGCGAGTGTTTGGTTTGATGTGTTCTATTCTAAGAAACCTCCTCCCTTGGCTTGAATATTCCTTTAAAGTGCCTTGTAAAGGCAAAACACAGAAAAAAATTGTTCGTGGAGACTCTCGCATACTTGCGTTAAAGCAAGGAGTCCCCTTGGTACAGAGATCCTGGCACGCCGTGGTAATGCAATGTCATCTCTCCATCTTTTCCCATAGCGAGTCAGATGGCAACCCTAGCACAGAAGATGAATCCAGTAAGGGGCGAGAGGATTTATCTCCCCATCCACTCTCCAGCTCATCCGACAGCGTTACCAGCCTCAGCCTCCCCAGCCACATGGAGCCTGTCTACATGCAGCAGCTTGGAAACACTAAAATAGCCTTGAGCTCGTCTGGTGTCTTGTTGAATGGGAACCTCATGCCTGCCAGTACCTCTCCTGTCTTCCTCAATGGTAGCTCGTTTCTTCAGGGACCCAACAGCGTCATACTCAATGGACTCAGCGTGGGCACTTCGCAGACTGTTACCTTAAACTCACCCAAAACTGCCTCGAGTGTTATGAGCAACGGGGTGTCCATCACTGACATACTGTCCTCCTCGTCATCAGAAGATGTTAAAGACTTCAAACTCCTTCAGGCTTCGGTTCCCAATGCCACAGCAGCCTTCAGCCCTAGCAACATCCCAGTCACTTTCCCAGGATTGATACCGAGCTCAGAGGTGAAAAGAGAAGGCGTAGAAACTGCTGCTTCCCAGGATGGAGGCTCCGTAGTTACTTTTACTGCTCCTGTCCAAATAAACCAGTATGGCATTGTCCAGATCCCCAATTCAGGAACAAATGGCCAGCTGCTGAACGGAAGCATTGGTTTTTCTTCTCTGCAGCTGCCTCCAGTTTCTGTGGCGGCTTCACAAGGTAAAAAGCTTTGCCTCTTGCAGTAAGAGGTATGAGAAAAAGTTGGAATCAGGCACACTTAGCATTGTAGAAACTGTGGTCTTTTTCTTCCAAGGTACCAACATTGTATCTCAGCCATGGCCACACACAGAACATCAAATAATACTGTTTGCCTCTTTATAGTGGGTTATGCTGGTGGGCAGACTGTTAGATGAGGCTGAGCTCCTCTATTAAGAGCATGGAAGGAGGTCTAGTAATTTACACCCTTTTCATCTCGTGCTGTTCACAGAAGTCTGTGATATGAGTCTTCACAAATATCTGTAAATTTTACACATTTCAGCAGTTCAAAATATTCCCCGTTTGCCACTGAATTCTTTTAATGAGAAGGTTCATAAAAATGAAAATTATGGCAGCTGGAAATTGTTACCGTTGTTGTTCTTGTGGTGGTTGTTTTGGTTTTTTGTTTTCTTAACTAAGGCATTTCACAAAACTACATTTTGAATTACTGTAGACACAACAAGACCAAGCAGTTGCTTGTACATTTTCTGTTCCATAATTAAGAAAGATTAAACTTGAGGAAAACAATAGAAGTAAGCACTAGCTCGTAGATATAAAATGTGAGGCTCTTTGGATAAAACTGCCCTCAGTCCAAGGGAAATATGTCATCACAGGTTCATGTGCCAAGTGTGCAGGCTCCTCCCCAAGTTTGCTTTAGAGTTGGTCTTAACATACCATAGTCTTAATCTTGCAGCTGGCCAGGAAGAATCTCAGGGAGCACAAACCTAGTTCTGGATCCCTTTTTTGAAGCAGGTCAGTTAAAAAGCGTAGTTGAACATCTTTGATGCTCATTGGCCACTTTATCTTTAGTTATGAAAGTCAAATTGTGCTCGTGTGCTTCCTTGAATTTAATGTGTATAGGGTGTGAATTGTTCTTCCTGAAGCACAGGGAGGAACACTGAAGCTGTGCAAACACATTTCAAATGGATGCACAGTTATAAGGTCCTAAAATGTGGCACTCACAGGCACTGAAAGTCATTGGCACATAGTTTAACCAAGATTAGAGAGAGAAGATGTTTAGTCTGAATGCTACCTATAATTACTAAAGCCATTTAATCCACATGCTCCAAGGCATAAACAGCCAGCAAAGGTGAGAAAGTTAGTTCTGTCCTTTTAAGTCTTGTAAGACTATTGTATTTGAAAGTCCTAAGATTCATAATAGCTCTTCTCTGACCATTTTCCTCTTTGTTAAAAATACTGACTGCCCACTGGAGAGTGATCCACCATATCTTTAGTGCAGAGAAAAGTTCTGGCTTTCTTGGATGGATAGGTGGCTGCCAATTCCAAGTGAAGCATGCTACAGGCTATTTCAAGTAAGCCAGTAAATAATACGGACAGGTAACTTCAAGTTACGTGGCTTTATTATTGTAGTTTACCTGTATGCATAACGTCTTCCAAAAAATGGTCACTGATTAACTGAAATTAATAGGGAACTAAAATGGTTCCCATGTAAGAAATTCATCTTTGGTGCTGTTCTAAAATATTCAGCTGTGTCCAACTGTAGTCTCTTATAATTAAACTGCTTTTGAGAAAGGGAGGTGTTCCAAGTGGGACTCAGCCCCAAGAGCTAGTATTTCTTATTTTAGGAATTACCCTAATGACAACTGACGTGGCACATCCAGGGAAAACAACTTCAGGTCATCTCTGGCCACCTCTTCTTGCTTTGGCTCACAACATCACATGAGCAGCACCATGGCTTTCAGCAAGGGCAGGCAGTGCTGGGTGACTTTTCACAGTGTATGGTGGATGTGGTAGGATTAGGATTTTAGAAAAAACATGATAAAGCAAGGTGAAAACGCTGAGTGCTTGAGGATTGCCTAGTCAGACTGATAGAAATTACCGGTTTTTCATGTTTTCTGTGCGGGTTGACTCGGGCAGGTCCTGCCCAGCAGTGGTGGATTTCATGTGACGTGTCTCCAGTTCCCACACACAAGCTGTAGTCTGTCACTGAACTATCTTTAATAGCTTTTCATGCTTCTATTCTTAGATAGAAATGGAGTGGTGGCAACTAGTGAAGGCCAAAGCACGTTCATTTTAGTCACATGGCTGGGGACTGTTTGCCCCTTGATGAGAGTCTGAAAGATACCTAATCTACTAGAAACTTTTTTTCTTTAAACTTTCTAGAAGCAGCTTTTATTTACAGCACTGATTTCTTTACACTGAGTTTTCTCTCACCTGCTACAAAAATGGCTTTTCAGTGTTGTATGAAATATTAGTTGTATGTATATACTGCAAAGGTAAAAAAGATCAGGACTGCATAACTCTCTGCCAGCTGTAATCTGTTTTCTTTTCTTTTGCTTCCCTTCCCTAGGTAATGTTTCTGTAAACCCCAGCACATCTGATGGAGGAACTTTTACAACTGAATCCTCAACAGTGCAACAAGGAAAGGTTTTCTTCAGCCCTCTTGCTCCGAGTGCAGTGGTTTATACAGTTCCCAATTCGGGCCAGGCAGTAGGATCTGTCAAGCAAGAAGGACTGGAAAGAAGTCTGGTGTTTTCTCAGTTGATGCCAGTCAGTCAGAACACACAACTGAACATCAACATGTCTTCTGAAAATATATCCAGTGCAGGACTCCAGTCCCTGGCCTCCTCATTAGTGAATGTAACGCCCTCACATAATTTTTCCCTCACACCACCAACTCTTCTAAATGCTGCAGAACTGAGCTCTGGTATCTCGGAGAGCCAGTCCATGTCTTCGCCCGTGACCAGTACCTCTACGGTGATATCTATCAGCAACACTAACTATGCAACCCTTCAGAACTGTCCCCTCATCACCAGTCAGGATCTGTTGTCCATTTCCACAGCACAGCCCGTGCTGGGAGAAATCGTTTCGACGAGCGGAGACCGTGTCAGCCACCCCCCTGCACAAGTGCACCAGGATTTTGGCAGAGAGCACAGGTTGGTTCTGCAAGCCGTACCCGATGTCAAAGAGAATTTCTTACCTAATTCTGAGAGTAAGTCAACTGGCAATTTAATGATGCTGGATTCCAAATCTAAGTATGTTATGAGTAACATGGTTGACACGGTGTGTGAAGAACTGGAAACGGACAAAAAAGAACTTGCCAAACTGCAGACAGTTCAGATGGACGAAGTTATGCAAGACTTGTAACTTCTTTCTTTTCTTGCTTTGTGTTTTAATAGATAAGTCTCCTGTTGAGGCCCTAACAAACGCCTAGTGAGGTGTTTGTGGGATTTTTTGTTTGGTGGGTTTTTTTTTTCATTTAAAGAAACCAGAAGAACATTTAAGTGGTCTGAATCAACGTACAGAGGAATCTCTGACAATGGAATTAGGTGGCCACACTTGGTTTGCATGCAGTATTCTCTTTTAAGCAGATTAAAGGAGAAAGGAAAAGGCCAGGGCAAGTACTGAGGAATGGGTACAGGTTTGGCTACCAGATACTACCCTGAAAATTTAACTTGACTCTCCATAGTACAACATACTCTTTAACAGTAAGTACACACTCCTAGCTTCAGACAGAAAACAAAAATCTCACTCCAAAATGGTAGAAACAATGCAGATCTTTTTTTCCTGTTTACTTCCAGTCCATGGGCATTGAGAGATTTTTAAGGAACTTCAGACGATACCTCTCCGGCTACTTTTATGTTGTTTGAGGTTAAGAAACAAAACAAAATCATAATATTGTTACTGGTATGTTTGCTTTTTTCTAGCAGACTTGCATTCAAACCAAAAATCTCACATCAGTCATGTGCAGGTTTCTAAATGCTACAGCTAGCGTTTTGTCAGTGCACCAGGAAAGGCATCGTTTGAAACTCTTAATTATGCAATTCAGAAGCTTTCTATCCAGTATGAATGTAAATATTGTTTCAGTTCTTATAAAGGAGACTTTTTTTTAATTAGTACAATGGATTTTATTTATGGTTTATGTTCCCTTTCACTTTAGACACAATGCATTGAAAAGGAAAACATTTTCTGGCTTTTTAATTTATTGTTTGAGCAGGAAGTAAGCGTAGTTATTTCTGACAAGGTTTTACTTTTTTGTAGTTTTTTTTTTTCAAGCAATAGACTGTAAAAGTAAAATGTTAATCACACTGAAACTAGAAAATTAATTCCCAGTCTCACAAACCCAGGAGGTCACTGTTTCTACCCCCTATGTCTTTGTGTTCAGGGTTTTTTTTGTTTGTTTGTTTTGTTAGTAATTTGCAAATTAGTTGAACCCTTTTGTGTATTTTTTACAGAATTCCACGTGCCTTTCTTCCTAGTGGCCTTATCTTTGTTACTAAAGCACAGCGGCAGGAGGAATAAAAACACTGATTTGCAAATATCCGTCCTCAGGGCCAAATCCTGATGCCTTACTTCTGCAAGTAGACCCAGCTGATTTGGGTGGCCCTGCTTGCACGAGTAAGAAGAGGTTTAAGAGTCTTTCGGACATGGTGGGTGATTTTGGACATGGTGACATTTCCTGGCAGTGCAGAGAGCAGAGCATGGGTCCTTCTGCACCACGTCAGCAGGACAGGAGGGGTCTGCACAAGGACCACGGGGTTGTGCTGAGGGGAAGCTCTTGGCTCCAGCCTCGGGCAAATGAGCAGGAAAGGTTGGATGTGCAAGCCCAGGAAAGGAACCCCATGTTTGCATGGGCCCATTGGCCAAATAGCCCGTGTGGGAGGGCTTCAGCTGCTGGTCGAGCAAGGCCCCCATCCAGGAGTGCAGTTGAGTGTGTATTTATTTATATCTTCCCAGGAGAAAGCAGCCTGAGGAATGATGGTGGGGACTGCAGCAGCCCTGCCTGGTTGAGGATGGGTGTCCACACCTTTCTCCCTGGGGACAGCAGAAGCAGGTGGGCTCTGGGCAGGTGGAACAGATGATCTTAACCTTTCCTCCAGAGGAAGTTTTGTAGCATGGAAAAGCACATCCTTTAAGCTTTAAAATAATAAGAAGAATTCAGATGTACAAAAAAAATCCTCATGGGTTTGGTTCTATTATATTTTATCCTAATGTGAATATATACAGTAACTAAAGCATGTGTTCATCCTCATCAGGGGCCTGGTCCGAAGCCTTTGGCAATGGGAAATGTTTTCATAACTTTCTGTGGGCTCTGCATCAGGCTCAGGACAAAACAAGATCACTTGTAAAGGACAAAAAAAAAAAAAAGTGGGAAGGAAAGACAATTGAGGTGGCATATCCCAGTGTGTTTGTCTTGGTTTTAACTGGTTCCATGGAAAGCTTTTGGGGAATGAAGGTTTTTCCGTGCGCCCTGAGCATGGCATCGGCATTCTTGTTGTAGTTTTGCACTCTATTGCGTATTTTGCAAGGTCTTCTGTGGAACCTTGAGGCTGAGTTCTGTTGGTGAGCACTGGAGTCCACGCTGTGAGCCAGAGTCTCCAGAGCTGCAGGGAAAAATGCAGGGAAAGGGAAGAACAAGCGTGCAAAGGGAGCACTTGCAGCTGTACGGAGTCGCTGACGCTCTGCAGGCAGGAGCAGCCCATCTGCAGCAGTTGGCTGTCCCCACGTGCTCTCAGGCAAACAGGGTGTTTGAGGCAAGCTCTTTAAAACAGAGATTATCACAAGCAGGACATGGAGCTGTATGTTCCCCTGGCACAACTTTCCCTGCCGTTCCCGGGAGCTCCGCGTGAGCAGGGAATCGGATAGTCCCGAGTTCTCCTAACCACTCTGCTTGTTTATCTGTTTGCTGGGCCCCAGCATGAGCAATCTGTTTCCCACCTCTTCTTCACCCATGTAACTAAGATGGTGATGACAGTAGCTGTAGCTGTATATGCTTTGCATGAAATCATTCAGCCATTTGGAAAATTAGGAATACCCTGTATCGCTGTCATTTTAATGGAGAATGTGTACTTGGCTCTGAAGGAGTTGATGGTGGATTAACATTTGGTCTGTGAAGCTCAGACTATATTTGGAGGCAAGCTAGGGAATATTTCAGAGCAGTCGTTGGTGTGATCATCTCGTAACTGAAGAGACTGGTGTTACAACAGTACCTGTTACTTTATTTTTAATTTTTCCTTCTTTGTATTCATTGTGTTACTGAGGCTCTGAATTCCATGGCTTTTCTGCACAGTTGATGTGAAAAACTGTGTATGTTGTTACAATGGCACATTTCTTGGAGTGTCTGGTACTTCTGATAGGGGAGTTCCCACTCTTCAGTGGGAGTGGAGGATGTACATAAAAGCAGTGTTTTGGGACAGAGTAAGATTAATCTATTCTAGTCTTCCAGATATCAAGTAACTTCTTATTATCTTTTACTCTTTCTTTCTTTCTCCCATTGAAAGTAAGTGTCATTCCCTCCAGATAACGTAGTTATAGCCTCGTTTTCTGCAGGTACATATGCACAATATAAAGACTCATTGCACGGTACAATGTGTTTAAAATAGAAATTTAAATAAGTACTTTTATTCCTTACAAGGGTAAGTTTTTATTTTGTGGCCCTCAGGCAGGCAGGCTCACTGCTCTCAACAGACAAAGCCCCAAAAAGGGTCCAGGGCCAGATCTTTGGCTGCTGTAAATAAGGCATTGCTCCACTGATTCCCAAACCAAGGATTTTTACATGGTGTTTAGGGGATTTGGATGCTGGTCTCCCACACATGGGTAGGCAGTGAGTGTCCAAGCCCCACAGACAGCCCTTATTATCACATTCTGTTGTTTAAGTGGAAAGTATGTCTACCTGGCATACACATTCCTTCTCTTCCGTTCTCTCTGTTACGGATGAGAATAAAGGATCATTTCAACTTCACATATGTTTGTAACTTCTAAGTCCACTGGAAATCTTACAGAAAACATTGCCAAATTCTACTGCTTTACTAGTCCCAGACTCAGCTTTGAAAAATATGCCTAAAGTTCAGTCAAATTCTTACAAAGCAATGGTAAAAACCCCTCTCTTCTTTACTACTTTTGATTAAAGAAGCTGCCTCTCTTTCACCAGAGTTTTGCAGAAAACCAGAAACATGTTGAATGGAATGCTCTGTGTGCACTATTTGCAGCATTATCCCTGTGGTCTTACCTGCAAGGACATTTCAGCAATGTAAATCACAGACATCTATTGGCCAGGTCTACAGCTGGGCTAAACTAGCACGTTTCCATTGACTTTAATGTCCTTTCATGCCAGCTGGGAATACGGTCCATTCATTTCACTGCTATTAGGTCAGGGACAGATTTGGCCCAGTACACAGTGGCAGCACAAGCCAGAGCACAAGGCTGACACTTGGGTAGAACCAAACAGTCACAATCTATCAAAGCATATACCTCTTCCCATTTACTGCTTTCCCTTACCTGTGGATTCAGGAAGACTCTTTCAGAAAGTGACTTCACCCAGAAGTGAGGCTGGAACTGTCATTATTACTCTCAGTCTGAGATTGATGACAATAATGGACAGGTTCTGACTTCAAATCATGCAAAATCACCTCAGTAATGATTTTCAGTTAAATTAATCAGGGTGGAATTTGGCCCTGTGTGCACAGGAGCTTTTCATGTGCATCCAGTGTCTGTGCACTTTTCTTAGCAAGGGCAGATGAACAAGAGGGTGCATCCCTCCAGTATCATGTGAAATATGCGTGCAGGGTTCTGGGGACGTGAACTGCCCAGTCCTTGTGTTAGAGAAGAATGTCAAATCATCAAAAATAATAGTAATTTTATAATTCTGAAAACAAAAATAATGGTATTTTTAAAAGCAAGGATGCCTGAAGTCTTCCTGTATCTCCTAACAGTTATTATCTTGAAGGATATTTTATACCTTAGTTGTATGTTTCATTTAATTTAAAACTTGCTTCTTAAATTTCTGAACTCAAGGAGGGGGCGAATCTTCTGGCTTTCAGGATTCACATTCAGAGGATATTTGTTCTTTTGCTGCATGTACTGTTTGTCCAGAACTAACCAGTTTTTTTCTCCAATATGGGTTTTATTGTGCCTTACAACAAATATTAAATTTAAGCGGAATGTAACGTGTTAGAGGAGGGAATAATCAAGAAGACTTTACTGCACTGTTAGGTGATGCTGTCCCAGAGTGTATCATCAAATATATCTGTGCTTAATTACCCAACCAAAGAGATCTAAAGTATGTATGTTTGTTGTACTGTAATAGGGGTTTGTGCCTGGACAATTAAGTGTTTATTTGTATTCTGAGATGATGTGAACTTATTTTTCTAAACACTATACTGAATAAACTTTATATTTATACACATCTTGTGTAAATATTTCTGTTTGGATGTCATGTGGGAGCTTTGAATTTTGAGTTAGAAAAGCAACTTGGCTTCTAGTGACTCATCATGAAAGGTGATGGCAAGTAGGAACGCCTGTGCTTGCCAGGCATTTGATCTAAACCCTATTTTAGCAAGAATGAGACTTTCTGTTGACTTGAGGAGGTTTTGTCGGAATTCTACAATACTAAATTAAAAAACATAAATCTCGTACCTCATATTGAACTTATTTGTGTCTCAAACCGAATTTATACCGTAATTAGTTAGATGCTATTAAAATCTATTTCTGCCTGCTAGTTAGGACTAGTCAGTATTTACTTGTGGTCCCCATGACACTGGCATGCTTTCTATGGCAGGGGCCTTTTTGGGGTAGGTGTACTCCTATTTTCTAAATTCCTGTTTGTTGAATTTTTTCTTTAAAATGTTTCACATAGTGTCAGACTTGGTTTTGGCAGCCTTTTGAGAACAGCTTGAAATGTTATGTTCCCCTGATATTAAAGGATTTAAACACATTACCATATTACTTCAGATCTGTGTTCCAAGCACCAGGATTGCCTGGCTACGATTTTGATGCCAAAATGAACGACAGTAAATCCAAATGGGCTAATCTGTGCAGGTGAAATAGTTTCGCTCGCTGAAGTTATATACACTTTATAGAGATAATTAACAGCCTGCACACGCCAGCAGGAAAACATCCTTCCATCCCCTTAAACTGTGTTTAGGCATAGGAAGCAAGGTGAGGTCTGAGATTTTTTTTTTTTTAATAGATACAGTTAAAAACATTAAATCCATGATTTTCTTACTCACTAAGACATTACCTTGGTGCTTTTCACCATTCCTCCACCTTTCCCATTCATCCCACGTCCTGCTGGCTCCTCGCAGCTTAGTGGCAAAGCACAGGGAGAGGACAAAGTCACCTCCCGGCCCGGGGAGAGCATCTCCCTTCTCTGCCTGAGGCTGATCCCATTCTGCAGCTGCCAAAGTAAATCCAGTTACCCGGGAGCAGCCCTAAGGCAGAGCCAATTCCCTCGTTGCCCAATTCCTGTTTCCTTCCCAGAAGCAGTGCGCTTGGCTCAGTCCTGTTCCTGGTACTTCCCTGTGCCGTGCCTTGGTCCTGCCTGAGCACTAGGTCTGGGATGGTGTTTTCCTGCCCTGTAGATGCCGAATTCCAACCTGATCGCCGGGCAACAGCTCTGTCCCAACTTTGCTTGCAGCAAAAATCTTACTCGCATTCAGGTAAAGCTGTCTGTGTTCAGGCTTAGCAGAGGATGTTCCCTGGAAGATAAAGGACATCAAAAACTAAGGTGTACTGGGGCGAGTTCCCAATTACTCGTCGGATCCCTGCAGGGGAGACGTTAAGGGGTGGTTTTGTAAAGCCTAAAAGCCATCCTTCAACCCGGCTGGGAGCAGTTTCTCTCGTTGGTGCCTCGCGATGCAGACAGGGGAAGGAGCTCCAGGACCACCGCTGCTGGGCTGGCTCCAGCCAATCCCCCGGGAAGGGAATTCTGGCTGTGCAGCCCCCTCGCCCTGGATGAAGTGCAGGGGTTTGAGAGCAGGCGAGAAGCGGAAGGTCTCAGCAGCGTATGCAAATGTCCAAATTCTCCCCGAGCAGCCACCCATGCGGTATGCAGGATGAATCATGTCCTAACGGAGCGCATTCCTGCTACTTTGGAGGGCTTCGCAGATGTATTCCAGGTCACCCTGGGCGAGAAAACCACACACAGCCACGGTTCCTTCTTCCTTGGCAGCCTGTGCACACATGGAGAAAGGGGGGACAGGACCCTTCTGGCTCCCTGAGAGCCCCTGCCTTTCACACAGGGCCTGGGGATGCTGCAGGGAGGAAGGGGGGTTGCCAAGGCAGTAGCTGGGATGGAGCTGATAGTGGGAAGGCTCGGGGAGATGGGGCTTTCTCTTGATCTAGCAGGGAGACAGTGCTAGAAGACAGCACTTATTATCCTCTATATTTGTCTTGATTTTTCCCTGGTGCCAGGTCAGAAGGGGATTTTGCTGCTCCAAGAGGCAGAGGTTGGGTCAGTAATACGAGGTTTTAATGTGCATACTCACAGCTTGGAAAGCAGAGGTCTCCTTCCAGGCTGCATCCCCTGTTGTGGTGATCTCTGGCTGCAGAAATCTCTGGGCTGGAATCTTAGGCCAGTATATGGATATAGATCACATTTTTAATATAAAAATACATTTTAGAAGGAAAATGATTCCCAGAAATGGGAATTCATCTGCCAAGCAATGTGCACATAACCGATTTCACACTTAGAGGTGCCAAAAAGTTCAGGAATGAGACCAACGATAAAAAAACCAACACACGTGTGAAAAACCTACAGCATTAAAGCCAGATTCAATAAAAATAGCACCTAGTTTATATGCTACAGGAGCTGGCACTCGCTTGCAAGAGCTGAAGGAAAGAGATAAAATGTTCAGAAGTTGCATGCAGTCCAGAGGAATGGAGCAGCCCTGCAGCAGTGCTGATGGTTACTCAGTAACTCATGTACAATATTCTCCCGTGTAAGTGCTTTAATTCTTCATCCTGCTACTTCTCAGGCAGAAAGACACAATTTGGAATACTTGAGGCTGATCAATAAGCTTTGTTGTGGCAGCCAAAGTGCTTTGTGATAGACCTTACGTTATGAAAAGGACTCCCGGAATGTTACACCGCATCATTTTCTCTCCTGGTCTGGCGGCTGACAGGCAGCGAATTTCGTGGTATCCCTTACAGTGCCTGCAGCTGTAAAGGCAGCCCCTCCCCTGAGGCGCTTACAGTGCACAGAAATAAAAGCAGGCTGGGAGGAGAGAGGAGGGGAGGGAGAGGAGGGAGGCGAGGTGATGTGATGTGCCCGGGGCGATGCAGGCGGTGGGTGGCACAGGCAGGTTGCAAAGCCAGGTCTCTGACTCCCCCTGTTGCTTTGCCCACTGGCTCACGCCACCTCCTCGGGAGCCCAATCCCTCTTGGATGCAGCATCCCTTGACAGCAGCAGGAGGACTTGCCGCTGGCACAAAAGCTGAGCTTGCTTCTTTCCTTTATTTGTTGTGTTTACAGCCACCTTCTCATGCCGACCAATAGCCCTGTTGATAACCAGACTGGCCCTGGACCAGCATCCCTGAGCCTCCAAGCTCTCAGCCTCCAAAAAACTGCTCCTGCCTGGATCATCAGCTCAGGGTGATGCACATGAAGGCCCGGGAGGGTTCCAAAGCCACCCACTTCCAGATCAAGGCAATCTGAGAAAGGTTTGACTCATCTCCCATCAAGTCCAAGGAGCTGAGGGGGAGAAATGCTCAGGGGGATGAGGAAGGGTTAGTCCAGGGCCTGAGCTGTGCAGGCTCTTGCATGTCCTAAGCCAGTGGTTTCTTAAAAGAATACGTTGAGAACAAACGACAATGTAGATGTTACTCGTGTCCCTGGGAGATGCTGGGGATTTTGCTCTTTACTGCTACTTAATCAAACCAAGGCAGGTCAGAGGTTCAGAAGGCAGTTCTAAAAGGTAACATTCAATTTCATCCCAAGCACATTTACAATGCACATACAAATATACAGTTCTCTGTATTAAAAACCATAATCTTTTGTATGGTATGCATGCAGGTGGAAGTGAGCACTGACCAGATTAAAATTTAAAAATATATCCTTATTTTGAGGTCTACGATGGAGTTGTGCAAGAGGTGCAGCCTCTTCTCCCTCTTGCAGGTGACATATATTAGAGCTCCTAATCCCAGAACTCCACAGACAGCTTCAGATTTCTGAACTGCTCCTGCTAAACATGCTCCTTGCTCAGTGCCTGTGGCAGAAGAGCAGCAGAGGCAGCAGGGGCTGCCTGCTTTTGTCAGTGCTGCTCTTGCAGGAGAGGCAGTATCAGTAAGAGAGAGAGCTGAAATCTCTAGGGAAGTGACACCACCTGGATGTGGAGGGATTTAGGCACATCACACCTCTTTGTGGGGAGTCACATCAGCTTCTGAGGGCTGCTATAGCACTTCTCCTCCTTCCTACTAATGTTGCTACTGGTGTTCTCCCCAGAGCTTCAAAACATTGAGGTGTTTTTACTTCTTACATCACCCTTAGGGTTTGGTGTCCCCCAGCTTTACCAAGAAAACAATGAACTCCCGGCCAGACTCACTTTTACACACCTACCCACGAGGACAAGGACTGGGTGCAAGATCACAGCAGGTCCAGCCTCCAGGTCATTTTTTGCTTGTGACCTCCCCAGGACCTGCCAGATAAATTCCAAAGGAGGTGTTTGGGAGCTGCTCTCATTTGCCATCTTCCCCTCAGCCCTGAAGACCTCTTGATATGAGGTGGGACCCAGGACTTCCAAAAACAGAGGTACCTGGCAGCAGGCTGCTGATAGCAGCCTATTTCGAGGTCTGGCTTTATCAGGGAGGGCCTGGAAGTGCTCCCAGGAGCACAGGGCATACTGCACATTCCAGGCACAGCTGCCTTGCACTGACCAGCAGTGCTGCAGGATGCCTGCTCTCAGGACAGAGGTCACACTGCACCAGCCAGACCTCCATGGCTCCAGCACAGTTCACTGGCCCAGTACAGAGGTGTCAGGAGGACATTTGGCACCTCCTGCTACACTCAGCAGGTCTCAGTTTCTTGTAGCTATTGTGGGGTTTTTTCTCATGCAAACCAAAGGCAGATTTAAAGTGAGCCTGAAGGCAGGAGAGATTCATCCTGTTCCTTTGGAAAGGTCAGGCCCAGCAAATGAAACCACTGGGCCAGTTGCTCATGGTTTGTGTTTGTAACCCAGTAATGGCAGCAAGCATTGCTCACCTGTACATGATGAGAAGTGCCCCTGTTCCTTCCAGATTTCTTCACCAAGATCTGAATCTTTTTCACTTGCATTTTGGATCAGTTTGGGTTATGAAAGCAAGTCTTGTTTCAGGTGGCTGATGCTCATGAAAAACAAGGAATAGTCATTTGCTGGTGGCCTGGAGGACCAGACCCTCAGATTAAAATACAGAGTAGAGCCTATTTCTCTTCAACTCTTAACTATTCTTAATTATTAGGGTCTTTTTAGGATCAATAACAAATGAATGTGGAATTAGCAGCTGTTTTGAACATGCTCATAACACTGGAAAGCAGTAGGAGAGCTATACCTAAGCCCAAAGCTAGACAACACTCCTGCTTAGGTTTTCCCAGAGCCAAGTGCAGTGGAAGAATGCCTCCTGTCCTGCAAGCTCTACTTTCAGCACACGCATCACAAGATCCCATGTTTCAGGATCCAGCTCTCCAACCTGTGAAACTTGTGCAGAATCATCAGTTTGTCTGTATCTAATAAGCACACCCTCTTCCAACATGCAAGATATCTCTGCAAACACAGCCTAAGCCATGCTGAGTAGAAACAGCTTGATCAAGAGATTGTGGTCTTTTGATCTGGAACCACAAGACAATCACCATTTCAGAACAATTTCCCATCCACCCTACAGAGACCTTGCCCCGATCGCATTTCCCCAGTCCATCAGGGCATGGAACAGCACCAAAGGCTGGCAGATGCCAAACTGTGTCACATCTGATGGCTCTTCCCTTTCCAAGCACAGTGTCATGTCATCAAAGGCAACGAGGTTGGCACAACATAATTTGAGAATCCCACTTTATAGCTGGTAGAAATTGAATCCCAGCAAGTCTGTTAGTGATGATATACTCCAGGTAACTCAGGATTCAAATCTCCTGGTCCCAAGCCTCAGTCCTATACTTAAGCAATGCTCTGATTTATCCACTTTCACGATTTATGGGCTTTGCAATATTTAGTAGATGGTAAGAGAAGGGAAGTAGGCAAAGGGGTTACAGCCACAACTTCCTGTTCAACTTCATTCTTAAGTTCCTGGTTTTAAAATACAGAAATAAATTTGGAGATACTCAAGGTCTCCAAGCCAGACTACATATAAATTTGGGTGTATCACATCTATCTATCTATCTATCTATCTATCTATCTATCTATCTATCTACCTATCTATCTATCTATCTATCTGCATTTTATCTCGAATCTGGTGTTGCCTTATGCTCGCCAAGCCTTTGGGTCTGAGAGCACTCTGTGCAACAAGATGCTTCAGGAAAATAAACAAGGGTATAAAATAGGTGCTGTTTTAGAAATGAAATTAATAAATTTCTACAAATTCAAGAGAATATTTATCTAAACTGCCCATGAGCACAAATTTCCATAAACTTAAAATCAGGCTTCTGAATTAATTTTCTAGACTATTGCAGTATAATCAGTAAAGCTAATAGCTGATTAAAACAAAACAAAACAACACACACAAAAAAACCCAAAAACAAAAACCAAACCAAACCAAACCAAAAAACAAAAAACAAAACAAAACAAAAACAAAAAAAACCACCCTTCAGTATAACTCAAGTTAAGAGACACTGACCTAAAAACAACACCCTCAAAAAAGGCATACAAATGCATTTCCTAAAATCAGCACGGTAGAAGCAGTCCTATTTTTAAGGAATTCAAGCAAATTCCTTCTGCACCCCTGTATAACACAGGCAGGATTTCCAGAGCATCCTGCTCCTGGCAGCTCTCAAGGCTGCCAGCACAGACCATTCCATGGCAGGTTACTGGAGACCCCCAACTCCACACCACACCTCAGTACATGTCTGCATACAAACTACAAACTGCATTTTGGTGTGTCCATAACTATCACAAAGCAAATGGCTCCCAGTTGTAACAAATGGTTTTCAGCTCAATTATCACCAATACCAGGGACCAGAGGAACCTTCAAGGGCTGTGGGAAAGGAGGCAGAAAAGGGAGAGGAACCTTGCTGATGGGCCTTGTATTAGCTGCCGCTCTCAGCCCTGCCCCAGGAAAAATCCCAAGTGTTTGTTCTCCCAGCCAAACCAAATCAATTTTGGGATTTTTATTTGTTGTAAACCAATAAAGCGTAGCAAGAAGAAAAAACACTGGGCTGCTTAGCTCACTCTGCTTCTAAAAGCTTTGGCCTAAACCAGAAATTTGAAAGGCTAATGGTGGTCTTCCTTCAGTCCTGACTATAATGGGTGTTAAAATGTTCCAGATACTTGTATTTTTGCAAAATAACAGGAAACACTGCAAGAAAGATGAGTTATACTTTATTTTTCAAGCCCTACTTAGAGGCAGCTTGAACTGTAACTATCCCAAGATTAGTTGATGTTAACCACTGGGAACCAAAACTCCAGTCCCCAAACATCTGGATTTCCATCTCCCCATCATTACAACAGCAGTAACAACAATTCCCTCCTCCATGGCAAGAGGTACAGCCAGGCTGGGGTTCTCACATCTGGAATGGCACAGTCAAAATACTGAGCCCAGACCCAAGTGATCACACGTATTTATTTATTTATATTAAATATATATTTAAATGTCTAAAAATATATTTACACATATTATATAACTTATATTTTTATTGTATCGTCTAAATCTATTACTTGATCTTATACATACAAAATATATATAATTGATTGTTGGATGCTGTGAAACTTTCAGCTTTCACAGATGACTGCTCAGAACTGTCCTGGGTGCTCAATCTTTCCCTAAGCTGTGCCAATGCCTCCCACCTCCCTGTCTCTGCCTACCTCCTGCACACTGCCACCAGGAGCAGGCCACAGCAATAGAACTTTGCCCTTCCCTTTGAGGAGCCCTTTACCTGCCCACTTGAGCAACATTTGACCAATTCTGTTCCTCTTCAGTCCATGTACAGAGAAGGGAAGGAGTTATTTTTCAGAGAAACATCGAATGGGCTGGGTTGGAAGGGAGCTTAAAATTAATTTCATCCCGTAGGTGGGGACACCTTCCACCAGACCAGGTTGCTCCAAGCCCCATCCAACCTGGCCTGGAGCACTGCCACAGATGAGGCAGCCAAAGCTTCTCAGTTTAATTGAGTCAGGAGGACAACTCTTCACCCGTGGTGATGCAGCCAAGGCTGGATGCTGCTTTACCTCCTGACAATGCATTTTAAGAGCCATTCCTCAAACAAACTGCTCCTTTCATTGTCTATCTACCAAATCCACTAGCACAGCTCTGCATCCTATAACACTGTCTCCCCTCCTAGGCTCCCTGCGGGTGTCACTGACCCACTCAACAGAGCTGTCACAACTTTTCTGAGCAGCCACTTCTATCAGCAAATAGATCACACTCACAGATCACTGCCTGGAAAGTCTGTGTGGTATGTGGCTTAATTTTCCTTTCCATAATATGAAATCCAATCTGAAATGCACAGATTAGTTTACTAATCTGTGTAAATCCTATTAATAGCACTTACGCTGCTGTGCTCCCATTCACATTCTAACAAATCTGCCTGGGCTGCCTTGGTTTCCCCTCATCTCCTGCAAGATCTTCACACCTGGCTGCAGTCACGTCTTCGCAAAATAGCTGGCCCCAAATGGAAACTTGTGCTTTGCAGTCACCTCTCATATTTTAATTCCTGTCCCATGGTCCATCATGTTCTGGATCAAAGCATTAGTGCTGTAAATCACCATGGTGCCATCGAAGCTAAAGGGATTACACAAAGGATCACACAGCTCCAGTGAGGAAGGGCAGAGCTTGTACCCTCCTCTTCCCCAGCATTGCTGGCTTCTGTGCCTGCTCCAGCTGCATCCTGCCCCTCACAGCTCCATTGGCACCCCAGTGACTCCATCCTGCCCTGGGCACCTGGCCCAAAACCCACCCAAACACCAGCAAAGGACCTGCTTGCAGGGAGGAGGTGATGGACCATCTCTGGAGCCACTGGATGTGTTCACAGCAGCCCTACACACATCCCTTTGTCACCCGTGGGTTTGGAGGGGCACACCTGGCACCTGGGCTGGTGCCTGACAGAAGGAGCAGCCTCACTGGCAGCTGGGTGGGCTCCAACCCCCCAAGCTCAATGTGGGCTCTCAAAGAGAACTCACCCTCTGTTCTGCTGCAGAATAAACCATTCTCTGTTTGAAACATCAGTATTTACTTTTCCTATCCTGGACTCCAGTGGCTCCCTATGTCACAGTGAGACGGGTCAGAACCAGGAGAGGATGAGACCAGGGCTTGTACACCTGGCTCCAACTTCCTAATCAACCTGTGCATTAATTAGCTAATCCATCTCCACGCTACTATCCCCTGTGCTTCATCTCACCACTGTCCTGAAGTCCTTGTAACCGAGCACCTTCCACAGCCTCAGCCCATCCCACAGCACTCCAGCTCCATGCAGAGCCGTGCTCTTCCCTTGAGCTGAGGACTCCTTGCCCTTGGGCCAGGTCAGAACTTGCCAAAACCAGCCCTTGGGAAGGGCTCTGAGCTGCCGTCACTCCTGACTTGTGCCCTTGCACTCTTCAAGCACCTGCTCATGGATTCCAACTCCATGTGCCAGGCAGGAGAGGGTCGATGCAGGATAGGAAGACACCCTGCCAGGAAAGAAGCTCCCCAGAACTTACCAGATGGAAGGTTTTAATGGAAAACAAAACATGGAAACTCTCAGGTGACGAAGGGAAGAAGATCGTCTCTAGCTTGCCAAAAGGAAAGGATTTGAGTCAAAACAGCTTTTACACAAGTTCACAATAGGACAAACCCACTCCTGATCTCCCTGCCAAGGGATCCCTGCTCCTTGTGTGAGTCTGTTGGCTGCATGATCCCCACCATCCTGCTCTCCCCTGTTCCCAGGGCCAAGCTCTGAAGTGCTTTCACTAACCTCAATAAAGAGGCCAGACTTAAAGTGCCAAGACAATTCCAGCACAACCCTGGATACAGTTCCAATAGTTATTCAATAAATACAGTTCTTCTCTACCAGAATGTGAAACGAATTATTAGCATCAAAGATTTGTGGCTCTTCTTTCTTCCCCACAGCTGGACTGCCTCTACCACCCATTCAAAAGCATATGGATTTTCTCTCATTCCTGTAGAAAATTTTCAAGGTCAATAATGCTTCACTCTCTCCTAGTTTCCCCTCAAATGGTTTTAAAGTTTTAATTACCTGAGTAATTGCTGGTGGTTAACTTGAGTGTTAGCTCAGGAATTGTTTGTAATGCCTTAGTTCTGTGGAAGGAATATTTTAAAAGTGTTACCCACACTCAAGAAATTTTCCCCAAATTCTCTTTTACAAGGGGTTCTTACTTGTTACCTATGTTATAGCTTGCCTGTAAAACAGCTGTTTGTTTACAGACCTTTAATCTCTTGGTAAAGGTGCCAGTTATGAGATATTAAAATGCCACAGAGTTAAAAAAAAAAAAAAAAGAGGAATTTTTAGAGTAAGAGAGACAACCAGCCAAATACAATATGTGGCCAGACAGAATCAGAAGTGCTGGCTGCAGAACAAACCCAAGAGGCAGCAGAAAAACCTCCCCAGCCATGGTGGTAATGGTTCACCAGCAAAAGGAATGTACAAAACAAAATGGGGGGAAGATTTTCCCCTTCCTGCTTTGCCTTATCCCCAAAAGACCATCTGACACGGCTGATGCCTCGGCACATGCAAATGTGCCACTTGGGGAGGACAAACAAGCACTTGCTGAACAGGAATTTTGCCTTTGGTGTCCTGCCTGCCCCACCCTCTGCAGGCAGACCACAGGAAAAATGGTGTTTTAAATACTGAAGGGTGAGATAAGAGAAGGGGAACAGCCTATCACAGCCCTTTGTACTTCCACAGGGATCCTTTGTAAAAATTAGTGTGATTTCTATCACCCTTGCTGCAGAGCATCATGTGCCGGAGACTTTGTCCAAACATCAAGCTCACACTGTGTGCCCACAGCCAGCCTGTACTCATTTTCTCCCCTGAAACAGCTTTCTTCACGGATGTGGCTCTAGGGGACAGTCACCATCCCTCTCTCACCCTGCCTGTACTGCACACTCTGACCAATCTCTGCCAGAGGTTGGCCTGCAAAGAGTTCCCTGCCATGATGTCAAAACCTGCACCATTCCCATCATCAGCTGGGACACAGCACACCCTGCAAGAGTCCGGTTTTCTGCACCCAAGGAGCTCTAAATTCACCTTCTCCTCCCTGCTGCTCACAGTCTTTGAAGGAACATGCAGGAGATCTCAGCTTTGCCAGGAAGGTACATCCAAAATGTGAACTTAACTCACAGCTGCTCTTCAAACCCTGCCCAAGAACACACTCATGAGCTCTGGTTTCTGGTTACTCATTCTCAGTCACTGTCAGGGCTTTCTGCCCCAGCCTGTCCCCAGGACAAAAGTTTCTGCCTCTCTGTGGTCTTGGCAGAAGTAGTGATGTGCCTCCTCCGTGCTCATTGCAGAGTTTAACCTGCTGCAGCAATGCACTCTGCAGGAGCAGGTGCCATCAGCCAGGACATCAGATCACAAATGTGGTTACAAAGGGTTCTGCTACGGGGAGGCGACAAAGATCTTTTGGAAGGATAAGGTGGATAAGCAAGGGAAGTCACTTCTGAAACCTTGTGAAGGCTGAAATCCCAGATCAGCCATTGCAGCCTGGCTCATCCCAGTTTTGGGTTCAGAAATTCAGAGTTCCATTTCTGCTACAAAATTGTAGTGTTTGATTTCTGCAACTCACTGCAACATCTCCTGCTTCCACACACCAGGATGACAAGGGAATACCGGCATTGCCTGGTGTAATTGTGCTCTGGGGCCAGCAACAGGAGCATTCTTGTTCCTTCACATCAGCCCTGCAAAACCCTTTTTCACCTCCCTGGAACGTAAGTTTTCTATCACTCCTCACGATCTCCAATGCTGAGTTGCACAGGACCCCATCTTTAGGGAAGCATCACAGTGATAAAACTCCCTTTCAAATGAATTTTAATGGAAGTGTTTATAATTGATATTGGAAGTTGTGTAAAGGATCACAAGTCCTGGCCCTTGGTGTCTCCCGGTCCTCCATGCACAAACACAAATGAGCCGCCAACACACTCCTCAAAGCTGCATCCTGCAGCTCAGTGATCCCATTGAGGTCTGCATGTTTGGGAAGAAACCATAGGGGTGCCAGCAGCAGCCATGACCACGTTGTCTTGAAAGCTGAGGAATGCTTTGGAAACTGGTTGTGTACAAAAACAATCATAAAACCCCCCAAATATTTCGTGCCGTCCTCATGCTCAGCTTCACATCTCCTCCAAGCACCCATCTATTAAAATTGATGATAAAGATAAGTTCCTACTACCACAACCTTACCTCAAGAAGTGCACTCACAGATGTGCTTTGGGAGTTAAGTGGAATTGCTGGAAATCTCCTGGAATTGAAGGAACTTCACTTGAACACGAGAAAAAGGGTAGGGGAGAAAAACGCAATCAGTAGATTAGACACTGTGATCTGATCTACTCAGGGCACAAAGGACATTAAAACAGAACTAAAACTCAAATTTGATGAAGCCATGAGAGAGCAAATTTGGGTGTAATTAACCTACAAGATTCATGGGCACAAATTATCACAGAGGCCAAGAGCTTGTCCCTGAAAGTGTGGAAATACATACAATTATACACACACCTGAGCAGATATAAATATATGTATATAACTGTCTTCTCTCAGGGCTGAAAAGGACTTGACAGCACTATTCAGTCTTTTCCCCCAGCTCCAAGACAAGATCAAATAGATGTCGGTATTTTCTGACAGATGTTTGTCTGGACCTGTTTTTAAACAGAGAATCTCCCACCTCCCCAGGCAATTTATTCCAACACTTCCTTTCCTTCTGCAGCTTCATACACACTCACACAGGTATCTTTATCTCAGAAAGTGAGCACAGCAGCCTCTGATGACTTGCACATCAAAAGGCTTTGTGAAGTCATTTCTTGTGGCAAGACCTTTCTTGTGAATGACTCAGGAGCCCAAAAGATCCCATCGTGACCTGAGGTGACAGGCTGGGCTTGGGGGACCAGCAGATGGGGCAAGGGGGGCAAATGGGAAAGGAGGGGGGAAATTCAGTCTTATCCTTATTAACCTGTCAGATTTGTCTGCTGATAAAAGACACCAGCTTTGTACACTCCATTTTTAGACTCACAAGTTAAGTTCCTCTCTTTTTTGATAAAATAAATACCCTTTTGGCTGCTTCAGCAGCCGCCTCAGAAGAGATGCTGTCCTGTCAAACTTCAGTAAGGCAAAGGAAGGGATGAGGAATGAGGCTGTGCAGCTGGAATATGTGAATAGCAGGATGGAGAGCAGCACTTTTCCAGCCAGACTGGATATCTATTACCTCCACTTTTGGACTGACAATGCACCAAATGTTTCACTGCCTGGGGCCTTACAAAGCTGACCAGCTTTTATAGCCGAAAGCACTAATGTAGAAAGGCAATTGGGAATTAATTATTTAATGTGGTTGTCATTGGTAGAAAGCTTCCACCCCTCCTGCATCTCAGCTACCATTATACATATGTTGCTTTTCTTCAGACTACAGCGATTAGACAGCAGAGGAAAATGACGGCTGAGTCTTGTACCCGCTTGCAATGAACTCCATTTAAATCAGCAGATTTGAATTCAATAACCAAGGGCACGGTTTAGCCCCATGCTAGGAAAACATTGTTTATGACAAAAACCATAAACAGATTGCAGCACCTCCATTTCTGAAAATGAGCTTTCTCATACATCTGCTCCTATATTCCATCTTTGAAAGGCAGAATATTCCTGCTTGAAAATAAAAATCCATGCAAGTAGCCCTTTTTGTAGGAAATCAGATCGGGCTCCCTTTAATTTGGCTGTTTGGATGCCACACTGGAGCAGACAGAAAGGTGTATCCCGAATGCACTGCATGTTGGTTCAGCTCCAGCTTCTCCCGGATTCTCAAGATAAGCATCTATTTCATTTAGAGCCTTTTTAGTTATGACCTGTGAAGAAGCAAATGTCCTTTTGAAGATCTCCCTGCAACAGCTGCATGCCAGAGACTCCCAGCCAAGTTACTTCAAGAGCTTACGGATCATGCCCAGTGTATTTAAAAAAACATAAAGTGCAAAATAAGATTCTGCAGCGGGGCTGAAAAGGGGCATGAACTTACCTGTCAGTTGTGATACGTGGGAAACTGGTAACTTCTTCCCTGCAGTCACCACCTCCAGAATCATTCCAGATGAAGCTCCAACAGGATCCTGCTGAAATTCAAAGTAGCGAATTTTGCCAGGAATTAATTTATTGCTATTTGTTATATTTTTCTAAATACAAAATATATTTGGTTTGCTGCTCTTTTTTTTTTTTTTTTTTTTTTTTTTCCTTCAGATGAAAGATATACAGCTGTACAGATGTGCTTTTCTAAGATCCAGTGGCATGAAACCTGAAATGCCCCAGCAAGATTCAGGAGCGAGTTTTAATCACCATGGAAGCACGACACTTTTGAAGGTCTATGAAATTATACACCCAGGTCTGAGAAGAGTAAACTTATCCGCCTGGGCAGATCTGCTGATAAACACAGACAACTCATTTTCTCCTGGAAAGCTGCATTACAACTTGTTTGAAAAAAATAATCAGTTGTTAGAGAGACAGGTTTGTGCTGGGAAAAGAAAGGAGGAAAAAAAAAAAAAAAAAAAAAAAGAGCCAGGAGAGTCTTTCTGTAAGGGAAAAAGAAAGGCAGTGGGAAAGTATTCCCTGCAATTTCAGGAGATGGAAGAGAGGCCGGGCTGAGCATCTCTCAGGGCCAGACAGAGCGAGGCTGGCGACGACAGAGGCATATGGAGACCCACCCAGGGCGCAGACAGACCGGAGGACCCCCAGACCTCGGCTTACGCAAGGTGACCTTTCCCCTCTCTAAAATTTCAAAGCTGGCGTTGCCGGCGCTGAGTAGACTGTGTGCCATATGTAACATGACCTCAGCTCCGCTCTGCCAAGCCACTGATGGCATCACTAATGAGAGGTGAAAGGTCCCCTCCTCGCAGCCAGCTTGGAAACCCACGGGGACGGTGGGTGCGGGATGGGGCCCCCCCGCACTGGGGGCCGAAGGCAGGACCCCACTGCCCCATATTCCCACATGTGGGTGCCCACTGGCCCACCGCGGGGACACACACCCATCCAAAAGGGTGATGGTGCCTTCTCCCTTGGCCCAGCTGAAACTGGAACAGTCCCTCAGCAATGGAAATATTTGTTCAAGTACCCGAATGCAAAGCACACGGGCAAACAGAGCCTGGGATGTAAATCCTATCTCCAATCCAGCTGCCACCCTCGCAGCCCCCGGGCGGCAGCTTCCTCCCAGTGCGGATCATGCCTTGGCCAGGTGGGGAGAAGGTTTTGTGCTGGGGGATGGCACAGAGGGAGGAGAACCCTCAAAGTGCCTGCCTCGATCCGGGGAGGACCTAAAATTGAATTTATATTTTTTTTCCCGAGCATTTTGCGCGAAAATCATTACAATAAAGTATAGCAGGGGAAAAAAATCAAAATAAAATAAATAAATTAAAAAAAAACAACCACCACAACCAAACAACCATCATCCTTGTTGCTTTTTCGTTGTCGTTCCCTTTTAAAATAAGAGGATTTGGTGTGGTTTTGGTTTTCTTTTGGTTTGGTTTGGTTTTGGTTTTTTTGCAGTTTTCCCGGTGTCCAGCGCCCCCGTCCTAGCCATCACCTAAGGCAGGGACAGACGGGACCCACCCGCGCGGCAGCCCTGAACTCCCTGCCCCTGACATACGTGGGGACGGGCCGTGGGAGTGCGGGTGGGTGTCACAGATGCGGGTGGGGGGCGCAGGCGTGGGTGGGGTGCGGAACCCGGGTGGGTCGGTGCACAAAGGGCTGCGGGAGCGTTCGCAGGGCTCGGTGTGAGCACACACCGGGGGTCCGCCCACAGGTGAGCGGTGTGTGCCCACGGGAGTGCTGGCAGGGTGCCTGTGCCACTTGAGGAGTGGATATTCGGGTCAGGGAAAGTGTCTCACACACGGGTGGGGGATGCCCACGGGTGGATTTTGGGGTGTGGGCACACGGAGGGGCACAGGTGGGGGGGTGTGCACGTCTGTGGGAGCGCACACGCGGCGTGTGTGGGGTGACACACGGGTGGGTGTCACGGCGCTGGTGCGGGCGGGGGCTGCGGTGCCCCGCACCCCCAATTCAGCCCCGGTGCCCCGGGGGGATCGGCCCGGCTGGAGCCGCCTCCCCGAGCGCCCGGCGCGGGGAAGGAGCCCGTGGTTTGTTTCGGTTCCGCGGGTGACTCATTCCTGGCAGATGTGGCACCGCTGAGGTGCAGCGGGGACCCACCCACGCTCTCAGTACAAACACCCCACCCGCGACAATGCTGCTGCCTCCCCACGCAGGGCCGGACCCCGCGGGGAAGGGGCTGCATTTACCCCTTGCTGTTCTTCTGCCGGGGATTCATTTTTACATCGCATCCGGCGCTGAGAGATTCGATTATTCGTTTCGGTTATTATTCTGCCCCTCGCTCTCAGCACACCCTCCTCTCACAGGGGAGAAGACGAAGCTGCCCACGCGTGTCGGGTCGCTCTGGGATATATCCCACTGCCAGCTGAAGAGTGGCTACAGAGGGGCAGCTGGGGCGTGTTTTTCTCCCACGGAGGAGTCGCATCCCTGGGGAATATCCTGCCGGCTGCGGGGAAGCAGCTCTCGAGCCCGCGGCAGCCCCGCGCCTGGTTTGGCCGCGGCCAAATTTCCGCTGCAGTATCTTATTTTTTTAAAAAAATTAAGAATTAAGAAAGAGGCAGAAGTTGCCGCTAACATTGCCTCGTGTTACGGAGAATGCTGTTACGCTGGGAAAAAGGCAGGAAAACAATGTCGCGGAAAAGCAGCGTTAATAGCGCGCGTCCCTGGGCGCCCGCGGGGGGATCCCAGCGCCCCTTTCCCCCTGGGCGTGGGGATCCCACCCCCGTGGTGGGGCTGCAGACCCCCCCCGGCCGCCCTGAGCGGCTTTGGGGCGGTGGGAGCAGCTGAAGGAGGGCTGGGGGTCTCCCCTTTTGAATAGGGGGCTGGAAGTGACGGGGGAAGCTGCCGCAGCCCGTGTCCCCGAGGGCCGTGTCCGGGACACGAACACGCGGGGGAGAGGAGGCAGCACAGCCCGTGCCGGCTGGAAGGAGAGCCGGCAGGCTTCCGTGCAGAAAAGGAGTTAAACCCCGCCGTTGTCCTTTGATTTAGGAAATGGCTCATCCAATTCAGTTCCAGATTATTCAGGGGCAGGCTGCCTCGCTCGCTCCTTCTCTCTCCACACCAGCCCAAACATCTTGAAGTAATCAGCAGCTGAGAACGGAGACGTCCCCCTGGCATCTCAGGTTAAAGAAGGAGGTCCAGGAAAATGTGGTAGAGCCATTACAAGAAACCTGAGATGCATTCATCAGAGACTCCAATTGCCATCGCATTAGGATTGATTAGAGACCAGCAGTACCGTAATGACCCGGAAAGCGGGGCATACGGGGATTATTAATATCAGACTTCTCAAAGGGAAGAAAAAAAAAAAAAAAAAAAAAAAAAAAGAGAGAGAGAGAGAGAGAAAAGAACGGAGGAAAAGAGGGAAGAAGCAGGAGGGAAAATTTAAAAAACCAAAAGCACATCGCGGGGCTGCTGTTCGGATGCAGACTTACCTGAGAGCACAGGCACCGGCGAGCCGCACGGACGAGAGTTTATCTAACTTCTGGGGGGCTGGAAAAATAGCAAACAAACATGGAAAAAAATCACCTCTGGACCCACTGAAATCGCCTGCTCCCACGCACGGCTCGCATAGAGACTCCCAGCGCAGCGGCCACGGGGCTGGGCGGGCCGCGGCTCGGGGGTCCCAGCCGGGGGTTCCCCCACCCGGGCCAAAAGATGCCGGTCCCCGGCCTGGCGACAGCAAGGACAAGTTAAAGAGCCACCAAAGAGGAGCACGGAGACTTCGGTGGCTGGTCTCCTTCTCAGTTCCCTGCGCCAAAACAAATCAGCCCCTCCTGGTCTCGGTTTAAATGTAGCTCACTGGATAATTAACTCCATCTTTCCAGCCCTGCTTTAACTGTTTATTTAGTGTCACCCCGTATTACCATCACTAGCACTTTCCTCTGAACAGGAGGAGATGGAGGGTTTCACCTCCCAAAAGGAAATTCTTCGTAGCTTAAAAGATTCAGCATCCAGGAGGTACATTTGCGAAGAAGAAAGGGGGGGACGGGATCTGGGGGTCCCATGGCAAAAGCAAGAGGAAATACGGGTGGAGATGGGAGGACAGGGACAGAAAGACGTATCGGCTCTCGGAGGGAAAAAATATCCCAAAAAGCAAAAAAAAAAAAAAAAAAAAAAAACCCAACAACGCGTGATCACCTCTAATCCTTTGAAAAATGTCCCGGTAAGTGCGCGAAGAAAGAGCCCTTTGTGCCCTGGGGATCGGCCACATCGGGAAGGCCTTATCCTCATCCTTCTCCTGCCCCAGCATCCCGGCCCGGCCCTCCTCCGGCAGCCCCGGCCCGGCCTGACCCCGCTGGGTGCGGGGGGACCCCCTGGCCGGGCACCCCCGGGGCGCGGGGCCCTGGCAGGGACGCGGCCCCCGCCCCGCGGACACCGGCTTTGTTTTTACAGGTGTCGGGAGGCCAATTTACTAACAAGTAATTAAAGGTCGCACCGGTTTGCAGGCGAGCCGGGCCAGAGGCTCCTGCAAAGGGAGAAGAGCGGTGCATATGGAGAGGGGTTTGTTCTTCCTCATTAGAAAATAGAATAATAAAGGATGGGGGGAGAGAGGGGGAGAAAGAAAATACAAATCCTTTATTGTTGGGGAATAAGCCGGGAAGCTGGCTGTCTCCCTGCGCCTCGCATTCGGCAGGGAAGGCGGCGCGGATCCGGTATCACGTTGCAGATCCTCACTCGAGATAACGAAATGCGATCTATTTTTCAGAACAGCAAGTGGATGGGAAAGGAGCCTCTACAACACAAACCTCATTGACTTAATGGGTCGGTTTTGGGTTTCGCCTTCGAAATGTTCGGCGAGCGGCAGCGTTGTGTTTCTGCCCCGCCGGCTCCCAGCCTCCAGCTCCGGTTCTCATCCCGGCGAGAAGCGGCTCCCAAAAACCCACTGCTGGTTTTATTTTGTAGCGCTATTTGTTTCCTCCAGACCATCACACATAAAGAAAAAAAATTTACTTTTGATTGGGGAAAAGCTTTATTTCTAAGCTCGGGAGGAAATGGGGGATGTATTTGGTTTACTATTTTTCTGCTTTGTTTTGATTTTTCTGGCGAAATCGAGGAAAAAAACCGGCAGCGTGTTGTGTGGGCTCCATCTTCATGCCCGCTCTGCGTTGTATAAATACATCGAATAAATAAGGGAATAAATGAATTTCCCGCACAAACAGAGCCGGGAGGTGCCCGGGCAATGGGGCCGAGCAGCGGAGGCTCCCCTCGTTCGGCCGCCACCTCTCCGCGGGCGCGGAGGGGCCAGGCCCCGGCGGCGGGGGCAGCTCCGGCCGGGCGGGGAGCGGGGTGATGCTGCCGGGGTGATGCTGCTCCCGCTCCGCCGCCAAAGGAAGGACCGAGAGGGGCCCGCGGCTGCTCCGCGCCGTTGTGTTTTTCGGTGGCTTTTTGCTTATTTGCGTCTGCCTTGTTTATGTTTTTAATTTTTTTTGAGCGGCTAGAAACTCTCTTTTTTGCTTGTTGTTGTTGTTGCTTTTGTGATTTTTTTTTTCCCAAGGGCTAAATGGGATGGGATGTTCTGGAAATAGATTTGCCTCTTTCCGCGGTTCAAAATGAAAGGTTCCAAATTTTTAGGAAAACTAAGCCCGAAGCCTTAACGAAGATTGATGTTCAGCGGTCCTTGCCTGCAGCAACTCCAAGGTAGATCCCGGCGTGTCTGTCCCCTCTTTATGTGAATTTTGATGAGACGGAAGAATAAAGTCCCCCTCAAGGATCACGAGGAAGCCTCCGCTCAGCCCTCGCCCGCGTCTGTCAGCTCTTCCGCCGGCCGCATCGGGATAATTTGCTTATTCCCAGCAAGAGCGGTGTTTGTTTTGGTCGGCCTTTTACAGGAGGATAAAAAAGAAAAGGAGAACAACAACAAAAAAAGAGAACTGTGAGGGCAAGAGAAGCCCGCTCTCGTTACAATGCCCAGGGGCTTCCCCAGACCCGTGTTCCGTTTCTCTCCTATTCATCCAGAAGTTACAAACCCTCAGGTCCGCGCTATTCCCGAGCTGACCCCCTCACTAGAAAGAAGAAAATAAATTTAAAAAATGAATTACAATAGAAATGAGGGATGGGGTAACCCACCCCCAGGCTGTGCTGGGCGCTGCTCCTCCAGGACGCTGCCGCGGGCGAGCCCATACCTTATAATTCTGCGCACTTGCTCCAGACTTTAGGGTATTAGTTGATGTTAGAGCCGGGTTTAAGGCTTCGTTCCGGTCCCCACACAGCTGCCTTGTCAATAAGGATCTGTTCCAAGTAGACATTCCTTCTGGGAGGACATTGCAGCTCTTTAAGACTTCATCTGCAACATCATAAGTACTAAAATAAAATGGCAAGGGAAAATTACCAGACACACGGTCATGGGATATGGAAGCGCCCTGACTCCAGCGGACATAGTACAGTCGCTGTACAGACTGGGTGGCAGGGGCTTAATTTAAACAGCCCCGAGACGCGAAGTACGTGGGAAAAACAACAATCCGGATTTAGGAAAACGTCGGCCTTTCCCACGTCGTGGCGCAGGCAGGGAACAGGGAGCGGGCAGCGGGAGCGAGCTCCGAGCCCCGCGGCCGGGAACGGGCTCCGCTTCCCTTGGAGCAGTGAACTCAAATAAATCCCACTTGGTAGGTCAAATAAATCCGACTGTCTTAGTGAGGACAAACAGGTTTTAAAGAGCCCCGCGATGGCTCTTAGCACCCGCGGAACGAACTCATTCCTGAATCCAAAGCGTTCTGGAGTGTGCTTAAAATACGGGCTTCGACTTATCTAATCAAAGATAAATACAGCCATAAAGACACCCCCGGCCCCCCGCGCCTTACCCTTATCTCACCGCATTGTCCTCACCTCCCTGCTGACAATAGATTATCTTTGCTTAGGGAGCCTAATTGTTTTCTAATTTTTTTAAATAATTGCTTTCGAGCGGGGATGTGCAAATGAGGATTAGGCTAATTAAAGCGCCGCCGGTGGCGCAGCGCTGCTGCCCGCGGTCTGCCCGGGGCTGCCCCGACCCGCCGGGCCCCCCCGCGGCCGACGGGGCAGAGCGAGGGGCTGGAAGGGGCGCACGGGCCCGGCGCGTTGTTCAGCTCTTCACTAAAGCACTATTTATTCATCCCCAGCTCTAAGGGAATTAAACACGGGCTGCCTTGGCAGCGGGCTGGCGTGGGGGAAGGAGTTTTGGGGCGGAAAAAAGACGGGGAAAAGAAAGAAAGAACGCGAGCATGACAAGAGGCCGGCGGCAGCGGCTTCCCCGGAGATGCGCCCGGGGGCGCGGGCGGCGGGGCTCCCCCCGCGGCCGCCGGGGCCGCACCCGCGCAGAGGCGGCGGCGGGACGCGCAGCCGCGGCCGGGGCCGTGTCCGGGGCCGTGTCCCCGCCGCCAGGCCCCGCCCGCCCGTGCCGAGGCTCTGCCCGCCGGGCCGGGCTGGGCTGGGCTGGGCTGGGCCGTCCGGGCTGGGCCGGGCCGGGCCGGGGGTGCCCAATCAGCGCGGCGCGGGGGCTCGGGCGCTTTAAGCGCGGCGGCGGCGGAGCGGGGACAAAGTTCCCCCCGGCGCCGCGACGAGCATCCCCGCTCGCCCGACACACACCGCCCTCGCCTGCCGCAGCGCCTCCCCGCTCTGGGGCCGGCACCGGGACAGGGACAGGGACCGGGATCGGGATCGGCACCGGGCCCGGGCCCGGGCCCGGCGGGCGCCTACCCCGCGCCTCTCCGCCGCCGCGCTCCGGCGGGGTGCCCGTCGCTTCCTCGTCGTCGTCCTCCTTCTCCTCGTCCTCCTGCGGCCGCCGCCGCGCTCGGCCATGTCGATGCTGCCGTCGTTTGGCTTCACGCAGGAGCAGGTCGCCTGCGTCTGCGAGGTGCTGCAGCAAGGGGGGAACCTGGAGAGGCTGGGCCGGTTCCTCTGGTCGCTGCCGGCCTGCGACCACCTGCACAAGAACGAGAGCGTCCTCAAGGCCAAGGCGGTGGTGGCCTTCCACCGCGGCAACTTCCGCGAGCTCTACAAGATCCTGGAGAGCCACCAGTTCTCCCCTCACAACCACCCCAAGCTGCAGCAGCTCTGGCTGAAGGCGCACTACGTGGAAGCCGAGAAGCTGCGGGGCAGACCCTTGGGCGCCGTCGGCAAATACCGCGTCCGCCGAAAATTCCCTTTGCCCCGCACCATCTGGGACGGCGAGGAAACCAGCTACTGCTTCAAGGAGAAATCCCGGGGCGTGCTGCGGGAATGGTACGCCCACAACCCCTACCCGTCCCCCCGGGAGAAGCGAGAGCTGGCGGAAGCCACCGGTCTCACCACCACTCAGGTCAGCAACTGGTTCAAGAACAGGAGGCAACGGGACCGAGCGGCGGAGGCGAAGGAAAGGTACGTGCGACTCCTCCGTTCCCCGCTTTTCTCCCTGCTCCACCGTGCGGGGGCATTTGGGAACCCCGGGAGCTGCTCCGGAGTACCCGGAGCCGGATGGGATAGGAGCGACGAAAACACACGGTTTCCTCCAAAATCCCGGGTATTTTTCCCCCTCTCTCTCTCTCTCTCTTTTTTTTTTTTTTTTTTTTTTTATTTTTCCATTTTTTTTTTCGTAAACCGCGTTGCGTTTTCCCTATTCCGTGCAAACCCAAATGGGTTTTTCACCCGAGATCCACTCGACCTCACCTGCCCTGAGGGAACAACGAGCCCCGATCGTCCTCTTCCAGGCCGCTCGGCCGCCTTTGTTTGCTGCCTGCCTTCCCGGGTAAACCGGGAGCGATGCGGACCCGGAGCCTCCGGGAAGCGGTCGGGATGCCGGGCCGTGTGTTGCCGGGGGGTCGGGCAGGGTGGCTCTGAAGCTCGGAGGAGAGACACGTAGCTCCGGGATGGAGAGGCGGGGGGAAGCAGAGGGAGACCGGGATGAGGACGCGCTGGCCCGGCCGGGCCGCCGCCCCGTACCGAGGCCACCCCGGCAGGCGACGCGGTGGCCCCGGTGCTAGGCGGCCGCTCGGCCCGGCGAGGCAGAGAGCCACGGAGGGCACCTCCTTCAGCCACCGAGCCTCCTGGAGAAAAACTCACACCCAGCTCCTCGTCCCCGGGCCGCACTTTCATTTTTAATTAAAAAGAAAGAAAAACGGCTCCTCAAAAAAAAAAAAAAAATTTCCCTCCTCACCTAAATTATCGAGCTGCTCTGACTCCTACAAGTAAGTGTACTTATTTGTAGGAGTGTTAAAAAAAAATAGGGACGATCTGTTATGAAATTATTAGGATTTTTTTTTTCCCCCTTGAGGAGCATCTGCTCCACGCTGGAACTAAACGCGAAGGATTTACGGTGGGCATTAGCACAATGACGATCCCCTATGCCTCATGCCTGCCCTAACATCCCCGTTGTGGGATTTTTTTTTTTTTTTTTTTTTTTTTTTTTTTTTTCCTTTCCGCAGAGAGAACACGGAAAACAACAACGCGGCTACCAACAAACCGAACCAACTCTCGCCTCTGGATGGGAGCAAACCCCTCATGTCCAGCTCCGAGGAAGAGTTTTCTCCTCCCCAAAGCCCGGATCAGAACTCGGTCCTGCTCTTGCAGGGGAACCTCAGCCACGCCAGGAGCTCCGGCTATTCCCTGAGCGGCTTAGCCGCATCGCAGACCCCTCACAGCCTCCAAGGCCACCAGCTCCAGGACTCGCTGCTGGGACCCCTCACGTCCAGCCTGGTGGATCTGGGATCCTAAAGGCCCTCGGCGGGAGGATCAGGAGAGGAGGTTCTGCTCGGGGACAGAGGCTCTGGGTTGTACATAGAGGACAGCACCCGGTTTTACAGCTCACCCGCTGATTCTTAACGGGACTCTCGGCTCTTTTCACACAACCCCACATCGGCTCTTGCTGCAATTCCCCCTCGGCGTCTCCCACTATCACCACGATTTTTTTTTTTCCACGTAGCCAAACGCAGAGAGCGGCAATAACCCTCAGCAGCCCGTCGAGTTCAGACGAGTTGGTCCCAACGGGAATTACAAAAAAACCACCAAAACCCAAACAAAACAAAACAAAACAAAACAAAAAAAAAAAAAAAAAAGGTGGGGGGAGGGAAAAAAAAAACCCCAAAACACCAAAAAAATCCCAATCCCTGCTGGATCCGATTCCACCCAAACAAATCCCAGCGCCGCGGGCGCGGTGGGGCAGTGTCCGCCGGCGCATCCCTGCTGCTGCCTGGCCCTGGCCCCGAGGAGCTGGGACGGGAACAGAGGGAGAGAACCGCTGGACTGAGCCCTGTGTCGGAGTGGGACGAGGGAGGGGAAGTTACGTTTACATTTTTCATATTTAGCCTTACCAAAAAAATTTCGATGTAGTTAAAAAAAAAAAAAAAAAAAAAAGATAGGAAAAAGAGTGAAAAAAATTTCCAAAGCTGCAGTATTAGAGTTTTACCAAGTGCCTGTGTCTGTCCGCGGCCGTGCGAGGCAGATACTGAGTGGGCTCCCGTGGACCCGCGTCCCCTACCTTTCTCCTCTTAGGTGGTGAAATGCATCGATGTGGCTAAAAAATAAGATAATAATATTATTAATAAAAGTCGGCGGCCATTTCCTCCCAAACTGCCCCTCCAGTTCCCCGTTACCTTCTCCCATCCGTGCCCGCTCGCCGCCTCTCTCCTCCGGCTTGCAGAGAGCCCGCGGATGACGCTGCCTGTCTCGAGTATTTGTTACCAAAAATCGCATGTGCTTTCGGGTTTATTTTCTATTGTATCTAAACAGTCTAAATTAAACAGCGCTGATGGCAGAATATCCAGGCCGCGCTTTTCTTTGCAGGGCCCAGCCCGTGCCACTCTGTCCGCCCTCACCCCCTCCCCACGGGCTGCAGCGGAGGGTCGGGGCTGCGGGGAAGCCGGTGGCTTTGTCAGGGACCAAGGACGGGGACAGAGGACCCGTTTAGCCTGCGGCGGCCCCGAGGGAGCCGGGCACCCGGCCGGGAGGGAGCGCCTGGCCCCGCCGCCCGCCCCGTCGGGGCCTCGCTGGTGCCGGTGCTCCCTGTTAGCGTTTTGCATCATTAAGTGCTCGTTTATTTAAGTCGCTGCCGTTTTTGTGCTCGGGGTCTTGGGCCATGGAGAAATGTCACCCTCTGCAGGAGGGTCTCGGCCGGCCGGAGCGCTGCGCGTCCCTCCGGCCCGGTCCCCAGCGGGCCCGCCGGCCCCGGGCCCGCTCCTGAGCCTCTCACGGAACCCCCACTCGCGGCCGGGCGGGGCAGCGGATCCGTGCCCATCCCTCGCCCTGCTGGGCTCCGGCTGAGGGGGAGCCAGGCCCGGGATACCGGGATGGTTTCCCTCCTCCCTCCGGACGGGCCGGGGCCGCCCCCTCGGGGCAGCCGGTCCAAACCCCACCGGCCTTCCTGCGCCCACCACCCTTTGTGAGGGCATGGCCGGGGCAGTGGGGGACATCCCGCCCGGCCGGGACACCGCGTGGCTCCGTGGGACCAAGGGCGGAGGGCGCAAATACCGCGCACGGCCGCGCAAACCGCGCGGGGGGCGCGCAGGTCTTTGCGCTCCTCTGCGGCCGCGGAAGGAGCCGGGGCAGGACCCGAGGTTGTGGGGGGAGCACGGAGCCCCCCTCTTCTGGTGAATTTCTCTCTTGGTGTGCAGCGACCCCGACCTCGGCTACCCGGCTGGGGAAGGGGACCCGAGGCCGGTCCTACGGCGTGACCCGCCGGGACTTTAGGGGAGACAGGGCGGGACGGTCCGTGCCCCCCGGTCCAGGCTCGCCCTCTCCTCCCTTTCCGGGGACCTTCATCACCCTTCTCGGGGTCTCATCCAGGCCCACCGTGATCCGTCACAAAGCAGCGCAGCCGCTCCCGTCCCCTCGGGGAGAAAAGGGGAAGCCCCGGGGAAATGAAGGATGTTTTCAGGGTCAGCAGCTGCGGGCTCTACACCTCGAGGATGGGTAAGCTCCTAAGCTCCAGCTCCGGTTTTTTTTTCCCCAGATCACGGGCTCGGTGAAGAGGAAGGATAAATATTGCCCGGGGCTCCAGCCTTGCGCGGCGGGAAAGCCAAGCAAGGACTCGCAAACCAGGAGTTGTTTTCAAAGCAAACAGCTCAGAGGCTCTTCCTGCGTCTAGGCAGGGGCAGGGCTGATTGTCGAAGGGTTGGGGAAGATGCCATGGGATGCTCCCCTTGCCTAAATCCCCTTTTCCAGCACACCTGCAGATCGGGGGTACTCTCAGCCCCCCCGGCCTCAGAGCTCTACCCATCCCAGACTCTCCGTTTCCCCAAAATGAAGAGGGACGAGGTTGGCAACAGGCGGAAAGGAGGGATGGAGGCTTCTGAGGGCATCCCCCTGGAAATAACTCCCTGGCCAGCCGTCAGGTAGAAGCAGGGAGGCCCTGGAACTGAGCCAGGCACAGGTTGCTGAGCTCTCCTCGATTAGGCTTGACCGCGCAGCAAGCTTTTCACAGCACAATCCAGCCTGGGGAGACAGTCTGAGGCTCTTTCTCACCTAGCTCTGCTTTGTATTTCCACCTGCAGGAAGGAGTTAATTCGCTTCCCCATTCCCCCCCCCCATTCCCATCCACTCCCCAGGACAGATTTCACACTGTGTCCAGGTCAGCCAAAAAAAGGGGAGGAAACGGAGAACAGCAGAATGATTAATTCTACCTGCTTTTCCCATGAGTGATCACCTGCTTTTGGGGTCATGAATAGCAGGTAGCTCTCTCCGTCTCCAGCTCTGAGAGGCTCATTTGTTTGGTGACAGCTGAGTGACAAGACCTGAAATCCGAGCCCTCAACTTTGCCTGATGTGTGGATAAAACCCTGGATGTTCCCTCAAACATTTCAGGAAATGAAAGTTGTAACGCGATCCCTTGTGCGCCCACATCTCCCCCAGCAACACACAAAAGCTCAAAGGAACCTTCTCAGATTAAATTCAGCCTGGAGAGGATGGAAGGAAAATGGAGAGCAGGCTGAGAAAGCTGGAACTGGCAGGCTTTTCTTCAGCACTTATTGGAAATGTCTGTCCAAAGCAGGGATTTAGAAAGGTCACCTCTACCGTAAGCGCTTCTTCCTCCGTCAGAGTCAGACGGGCAGCCTGCTGCTCCCCAGCCCATCTCCACCTTTGGGACAGCCTGGGGAGGCCCGTGGGGTACACTTAAAGTCCCCAATCAGGAAATTCAATGTATAAAAAGCAAACATCCAAGGAAAAAGCCAGCCCCCAACTCTCTCCTCGTTTAATTTCCTGGGTCACGCTGAGGCAGCACTGTCCTGTCCACAAGCCACACGTCTGCTCTGCCCCTGTCCTGCTGCGGCTCCTGCCCACTCCCCTTCCCACCTTCCCCTTCCCCCTGCCCACTCCCCTGTCCCCAAGGGGCAGGTAGAGTGCCACTCTGTCCCAAAATCCTGGGCCGGCTGCTGGCAAATCCTCCACAGAAGCTGCTGGTGAGGAGTGGATGCTCACTCAGCCCATGGATTTAAGGCCAGCATTTCCAGGCCTGGTTCCCTAAAGCTTGCATGTCCCCAGCTGCAATTCCAGGAGCCCAGAGCCAAGATGTGGCACATTTGTGCTCTGTGTCTTTGCAAACCAGGCCTGAACTGCCAGAAAGTCAGAGTTTTATTTTAAGAACACGGGTTTGGGAATGTCAGCGGCTGGAATGAGTCCAGGTGTGTGGTGCTGTCAGGATTAGGTCGAGGCATCCCAACTCCCTCTCTCCTGGGTAGGTGGTTTTATGGAGCTGCCTGTCACTAGGCAGCCTGTGTGCTGTTATCCAGCCTGAAGATAAAGCACTATTTAACAATTGTTTAACTATTCCTGAAGTGCTTCTGGATCTGCAGACTCTCTAAAAGAAACAGCACATGCTCTGAGATAACTCTTCACCTCTGAGCTTCTCCCTTGCTCCTGCTTTTCTCTGGGCTGCAGCTCATGATGCTGCACAGGTGGAAAATCTCTGTGTCTGCCCACTCAGTGTGCTTTGTTGTCAGTAATTTTGCACCCAAGGAAGAGCTTGCTGTGGGTGACACCACTGCAGATTGGTGTCTGTACAAGCTGCCTTCAGGGCAGGTGCTGCAACCTGCCCCATGCCCTGAACAGCAGCAGAACACAGAGTTTGCACATCCTGGCTGTGACAATCCATGCCCAAGGATGGATTTAGCTGTTCCTGTTGGGGCTGAAGCTGTCAGGTTTTCTGAGGGCACCAGGTGCTGTGTGGGGAGAAAGCAGAGGTGGCAGAGGCCGGATCTGCAGGAGCTTGGGTGCACAGTACAAAGTAACCTGAGACACTGTCGTCTTTCCCAGCTGGATGTGGACACAGTTTTAAATATGGAAATGAAGGAAAATTTGCCTTAATATTCAGGCAGAGAGAGCAAATCACCAGGCTCCCCAGAGATTTTTAGTGTTCATCCCAACTGCAGCCTCATGCTGCCTGGAAGGAGGGCACCAGGCTGAACCACCATCCCGTGTCACCCTGTCTTTCCTTCCAGCTGGACTTTTCACCAAGTGCAGGAACATTCCCTGTCTCCCTGTGGTTTATAGTGTTCATCCACATCTCAAGTTTTAAACAGAGGTTGAACTTTCTCCGAAGCATATAATCCCAATCCTAATAATGAAGTAAAAGAGCCAGATTTAGTTCAATTACGCTTTCCTGTTTTCGTTTGTCCAGTGCTTTTGGAAAATACCTCTGTGCACAGACAACTCCTCATTCCTGTCTTAGCTTCTCATCCACAGCCCGGTTCTGTAGGGATAGAGATGCTTTAGTATCTGCTCAGGCTCCCATGAATTTCAGCTGTGGTAGGAAAAGTGTGGGAAATCCTCATGCCTGCATCTCAGGATGGAAGAAAGGGGAAAAACTTCTTTTTCTGACTTCAGGATAGAAAAGCTTTTAAGATAATAGCTGGAGCATGGATTAGCCCTGTTTTACAGGAGGGGAAACTGAGACCTGGGGAGATGACAGACCTGCTGAAGGTCAGAGCAAGGGCAGGTGATGGGGCTCTGCACTCCCACGCTGCCTCCCTTTATAGTCCCCATAATAAGTCACTGCAGCTTATCATTATGTAACACAATATTCCTAATAATACAAGACAAAACCAATTGGCTAAAACACAATGCCAAATGAGGCTTGTGGCTAACACTCCTTGAAGAAATGGTCTCTTTTCTAGAACTGAAAAAAACCCCAACAAATCAACAAAACCCCACCAAAGAAAAAACACCAAACAAACTAGAAACAACTGGCAAATGAAATCACATCTGCAAACTTCCAAGGCGCTTCTCATGAGCCCTGAAAGGAGCCTGTGTCCCCCCACCCCTGCTCCCTCTGCCCTGTATGGGGTGATGGGTGTCACAGAGACCTGCAGCTCTGCCCATGAGGGCACAGGAGGGATTTTGTGGCAGTACCAGGGGTGCTGGCAGACATAGCACATGCTTCATTCAACAGAAGGGCAGCACCATCCTAGAGCAAAGCAGGGATGTATTTAGGGAATTAAGATCTTCCTATGCCTAATGTCCTGGAGCTGGCAGGGAAATTAAGAGAAGAAGCTCAAGAAGAAAAGAACTCCAGTTTATAAACTGCTGCTCCCTTCCTGGGAGCCCTGGAGGCTGGATAGAGGCACTGGCAAAAAGCAGCTGCAGAACTTACCCAGAAATCCTGCCAGGGGCTGCTTTGGTGTCCAGAGCCAGCCCTCTGCCCACCCAGCAGGGCTTTGCTGCAGGAGCAGCACCAAAGTGAGGAGGAGCTGGGAATGCTGAGCAGGCTCAGCAATGCCCATTGCAGGGGACAATTCTGTGCCCTGTTGTGGTGGCTTCCAGCCCTGCCAGCAAACAGCACTCCTGGGGGTTTACATTACTTCTCAGTGGATCTGGGATGGGGATGCTGTGCCCGATTCCAACCACCCCTGTGGTGTTTTCAGTGGGGGAAGCACATAGTTTTACACTGCTGGGGCAGCTCAGGCTGGGACACACATCACTGCTGTCCTGTGGGCAGGGGAGAGGCTGCAGCCTGAGCCTGGAGGAATCTCCCAACCCTGGAAGTGTTCAGGGCCAGGCTGGATGGAACTCTGAGCAACCTGGTCTAGTGGAAGGTGTCACTGCCTGTGGGATGGTCTTTAAAGTCCCTTCCAACCCAAACCATTCTGTATTTCTGTGATTTCATGAATTTCTATTTTCAGAAGTGCCCCTTGAGGCAACATCTCCAAAAGCCAAGGAGGTGCTGGATGAGGAGGTGGGATTATTTCTTGGGGGAACAGCACAGGGAAGGATGTGGAGATGCTGAAGCTGTGCTGTTCCCAGGACACATGGTGCCTACTGAAGTGGACAGACATACTCTGAGCAACAAACTGGCCAAGAAGTGGATGCCACCTGGGGCTGTACCAGTCACATCCCTTGTGTGCAGGATCTGCTTCTGAGTCCTCTGGGTCCCAAGGGTGACTTGGACTGAATTCAAAAAGCCCTCAGGAGGGCAAAGGCAAAGCAGGGCTTGAGGCTGGGGGACTGCAGGAGGCTTGCTCAGAGCCCCCCACCTCTGCTCTGCCTCTGAACTCCCCAACAGACAGGGCTGGGCTGGAGGAGACCTTCAGCAAAGGGACTTTGGGGCTCTGCTGCTGGCCTGTGTCTCACATCGCTCCAAGGGAATTTGGCAGTGGGGTGGTGAGGGACAATGGTGTGGCCAAAGCCTGTGATGAGGGTGGTCAGCAGCCGGTCACTCCCACCACTCCACTCCAGTCTGCTCCCACTCAGGGCTGAATTCAAGCCCAGCAGGGAAGTTTTAGGATGGAGGAGAATCAAGCCCCTACAATATGGTGACTTTCAGGGAGGAGTTTAGCAGTCTTGATCTGGTCTCACAGCACACCAAATGTCCAACCAGGTCATCACAGTGGTCCCTTCTAGTTTATGGATGTGTCAAATTTGCTAATCTACCCTAGTTAAGGAGAAGAGGTGATGTTGCATGATCTGAAGGCACCAGTAAGAGGGGGATTTATCAAAATCCTCTAAACCAGAAGAAAAAAAAGAGACAAAAGAGCCAAAGCTGTGGATAGGACTGAGACATAACATGTTCCCTCAGCAAAGGGGAGTCCAAGGTGCACACCACAATGGTTCTGCAGCAGCTGCAGGGTTAACATAAAACCTAAAACATTTTCTAAAGGACCAACCCTGACTTGTGTGGTGATTTTTTTGTGCCATGCCCCAGCAACTTCCCAGAAATCCAGCATGGATGTCTCATGGGTGCATTCAGTCCCTGCCACTCCGTGCCCTTGGGCAGCACACGAGGCGACTGTCCTGGCAGCAGAGCCATGGTGTGGCATGGGGTGGCACCGCAGGATGTGCTGTCCTTGGATGCCCCGGGATCCGGGTCTGCACCCCCCTGTGCTCCTCCGGGTGACGTTTTGGGGGCTTGGCTTCGCTCAGGATGTCTCTGTGTCCTCATCCCTCGCCTCTGCCAGGGTTACGTAGCCGCAGCTATTTGCTGGTGGCCTCCACGGAAACCGTATATCCCCCCCTGCCATCGGAGACCAGGTGCCCACGCAGCTGCCAGATTTGAAAGAGGAGCTGGCAGGAGGGGAAGAGGCCAACCCGGGTGTGCCAAGGGAGAGGGGAACCACATCCAAATCACAGCCAGCCCAAACAGGGGCCCAGCCCATCCTCGCACAGAGAAGGACCATAGTGAGATGGGGAAAATAAAAACCCTTTTGGCAAGAAATCTCTCAAGGCAACATGCAAGGGACCGGGGGCTGAGGCCAGATTTAAATTGAACCTCCTGCCCAGTGATCCGTGAGGAAGGCTCAAACAATGAGCAGGGAAAGAAAGCTGAAATGATGGTCACCAGGAGAACCTGAAACCCGCGGTGGGGAAAACAAATAAATACAGCGAGCGGAGCCTTCCCCATCCCGGCTGAGGCAATCTGTGCTTATGCAACCCTACCCGAGGGCTCCCTATCTCTGTGTACAATCTGGGCTGATAAGATTGTTCCCTGCTGAAAATCAAAACCACAGGGATTCCAGGCGGCTCAGCCGGAGTCAGATTGTCCACCTGAACACAGGGGCACTTTCATGTGGAAAAATAATCGCACGGTTATTTAGCTGAAATAAGGAGGGGGGCGGAGAGAGAGGTTCTTGGAGGATTTGGAGGTGGGTGCTGGATGTGTGTGTGCAGCACGGCAGGGACGCCAGCAAAGGCCACCACCCGGGGGTGAGATGTCCCCGTGGCATGACAATTGTTGCCTGAAGCAATCGTAGAAAAAGCAATGGGCTCTTTTCCAAACCTCGCTGGTTTTTAGTGAGAACAGCTTGGGTTTTTTTAGGGTCCAGAGACCTTCAATTGGCAGCTCCGGTGCAATAAATCCTCAAATAAGAGTCACATGAGTGACAGTGGAAGCAGCCGTTGCCACTTTAAAGATTTTTTTGGGTGGAGCAGCACATGAATAATGTCTACACTGAGTGGGATAAACATCTCCTATACATATACTTGTACATAGAGAGATAAATGCACCTGATAGAGCCACTGTGCAGAGCAATTCACCTGATAACCCATTCCCAGGAGCAAGATGTGCGGGATTAGATCCTTGTTTGCAATTATAAAGTAGATAGTGGAGGGGTTTTGTCTCTACTGTGGTTCTAAAAGCCATGGTTTGGGGCATGTGCCTCAATACCCACCTGGTTAGATCCCACCTGCTCTGAATGTCAGCCCTTTTCTCCAGAAAAAAACCCCAAAACAAACAAACAAACAAAATTATTTGGGATAAATGGCAGCAAGGGATTGCTTGGTGATGCTGGAAATGGAACCTCCTTTCACTCAGATGGGAGTGGGATGCTCAGATCCTGTACCCTGAAGCAGAAGCAGGACAGTATATGACCACCTGAATTAGCATTTGTGTTTATTTAATGCATTTAGCACCACATACTGACAGTTCACAAGTCTAAAATGCTGCTGAGTGAATATATACAGCAGAAATGTCCACTGTGGGTGGAGGTGGATGAGACAGGCTGAGGAGCTGGGCTCCCAACCCCTTGCCAAGTTCCTACACCGAAGGCAAAGATCCTGGTCAAAAGCAGTTCCAAGTGCTGTGTGTGCTGCTAGGACTCCTGCTCAATTGCTGCAGCTTCACAATTGGCATTTTCCAAGGGAATTCGTGGCTGAGTCTCTGTCTCCCTGCTGCAGGAAAAACCATGTGAACTAGGAGGGGATTAGCTCAACAGCCAGGATGGGCTGGGCTGCACATGTGGCATTATCACCTCCTCAGACAGACTTGGTTAAAAATGAGTAAGAGCCAGTGCTCCCCCTGCTCTGACATCTCTCCTCGTCCCTCAGGTCCCTCCAGTGACAGCAATCCTGCTATAAAAGCGAAATCTGTGTAAAACTGTGCTTGTAGATGGAATATATCCCTTTAATCTTGCAGAGGTGCCGTGTTCCCCGGGCCGCTGCCAGCCCAGGAAAATGCACACACACACGCAGACAGAAAAACCCCACACACACTCACAGTTTTTTGGGTGGCTGAGGAGAAACGAAGTCCTTTAGTCCTGCCCGTGGGTAGCGTGTCCTGCAGTGGCTGTCCTTCTCCAGGGCTTGGTGTTCCTGGCAAAGCTTATGTGAAATGAAAACGCCTGTAATTTTCTGAAATTCCTTAATCCTGCTTATTTTCTCTCTTTCCCCGAGAGATCGGAAGCCGCAGTGGTCTCCTCAAGCCCACCCAATAATTACAAGACATGAGCTCAACCCACTGCCGGCCAGAAACAACATCACAGGACCAAACACCAGGAACCAGCACTGAGCCCTCGCAGAAAACTGCCTGAGAGTCTGTCGCCAAGAGCTTGGCAACGACACACCAGCCAAATCAAAGCAAGAAAGAAGGAAAATACTCATTTTCCTTCCCCTCCCAGCAATCCTGCCTTTCCTAGAGCCACTGCCTGGCTGCTCCAATGTCTGTGTCCCACTTGTCTATTTCACCCCATGATGCTCCTTTAGGTCTATTTGGCTGCCAGGTTTTTTTCCCTCAGATTTGATCCATTTATCTTTCCAATTTGCTTGAAAAGGTTAAGCCCTTCAGCAGTGCTGGGGAGAATGGGGGTTTCCAGCAGGAGGGTGGCATCCAGCAGAAAAAAATCTTCTCCCTGGAGAAATTAGATCAGACAGAGCCCCTGAGGAAGCCGGGCTAAAAATAAAGCCTGAACTCACAGAGGAGTTATAGGATGGGAACAGAGGTTATGGTGCATCCCTGGTTTTATTATTAGCAGGCACAACTGGAGAGATGGGTATAAATTTACTGGCATAAATCAGTGCAGTTCATGGAAGGATATTGTGTTTTCATTAAAGGCTGTGTTCACAGTCACAATTTTACAGCAAATTGGGTTCTTTGCCTAAATCCCTCAGGTTTGCAGTGGCTTGTGACTGCACTTTATCCAGGCTACCTTGATTTAATGGACTGCTTCCCTCCTCCTTCTTTCCCTGTGAAAAAGCATCAGGCATGTTCAGCTTCCTGCATCCCAAAAACTCAGTGCTGCCCGAGTGAGGATGAGTGACCTCTGCTCCAAGTCTTGTCCCTGCACAAAACCTTACCGTGCACAGGATTTCCCTGGACACCCTGCTCTCCATGGGTTGGGAATAATACCCCAAATTCTCCTGCTTGGTGGCGAGTGCAGTCATGAGGGTTGGTGGGATCCCAGCTGGAGGATGAGCTGTGGAGTGCCAGGGAGGCTTCTGTGCCCCAGTGCTGAGCTGGGAGTGGGGAAGTGGGAATACAGGAGTGGGAATACAGGAGTGGGAGCGTGTGTGATGTGGGAATGGGAGCGGGGCTGGCAGTGCCGGAGCGGGAGCAGCTCGTTCCTGGGGCTGCAGTGCCACCTGCTGTCACCGCCGGCTCCCCGGGCACGTCCCTGCGGGGACACGCCGCGCCTCTGCCTCCCCACTGCCTGGAAATATGAAGTTAAGCGAGAAAACGCCAGCGGGGAAAAGGCAGCGCTGGGTCACAGGGGTGGAGTGAGATGAGCCCGCGGGCTCCGAGGCCACAGGGACATCCCGCTGTCCCAGCACCCCAGACGGACCGAAACACTCTGCAGGAATTATCTTTTATCTCCTTCTGGATACTCAGACACGATCTTTTCCTTCTTTCTGTGCTTAAATATGTCCTTCAGGAGCTTCACCATGAATTATTATTACTTCTTGCCGGCTCTGTGAAAAGCCTGGAATTTCCCCCACGTCCACGTGCAGCTGCTCAGTCCCACCTCTCCCATTCAAGCTCTTAACCTAAAAATCCAAGTGTCCCTTCCTGGGTCACCCATCACCAAAGGAGGGGAGATTTAGATTAGATATTAGGAAGAAATTCTTTACTGTGAGGGTGGTGAGGCCCTGGCAGAGGTTGCCACACAGAAGCTGTGGGTGTCCCATTCCTGGAAATGTTCAAGGCCAGGTTGGACAGGGCTTGGAGCAACATGGAGTGGTGGAAGGTACTCCTGCCCATGGCAGGGGGTTGGGAATGGGTGACCTTTAAGGTCCCTCCCAAACAAAATGCTTCTGTGATTCTATAATCATTACCATTAACAATGATAAAGAGAGTTTGTGCCCTGCAGAAAAGCCCCAAAGAGCTGCCATTGCCTGCATTTATGTTGAAAAATAAAGGATAGAAACTCAAGGAAAATTAAAAAAGAAAAAATATATTAAAAATAATTTTAAAAGAGCAGGGACATCCTGGTGGCTGAAAATTATGAATTAAAGGGAAAAAAATGCTCACGAAAGCCAGATCCAGACTGGCTGGGCAGCTTTCAGAAACAACAACAATTAAGTTTGGAGGAAACCAGATACTCACCATGAAAATTTGCAATTCTTTGTTGAACAAATGTTTCCATGGAAAAGCTCTGTTTACCCTTCACTTGTCCTGTCAGCTCCTGAGCTGGGATGCTGTGCAGCTGGGCAGGCAGTGCCCAGAGGACCCAGCAGATCTGGGACAGAGCACCGAGCCTGTGTTTGCCTTTTTAATCTTCTACCTGTGTGGGTTAGTGCATGAAATGCATTAATTCCTCATAGGCAACCGAGTTTTGGTAGGGAGGACTGCAAGGGCCTGATCCCTGAGCAGGGAACAGCTGCAGCAGGATATGGCCAGAGATTGGGATGTGCAGGGGCCAGTGGAGGAGTCTGCTGGGGATTTTAGAGGAAACCTGCTGGAAAAGCTCACCAGGTCCAGCCTTGGTGTCCAGAAGTGTAAGGACAAAACCATGAGACTTTTAGGAAGAAAAGCTTCATCTTTAAAAGATTAGACTCACACTCAAATGATCCATCTTTTTTTTTTTTTTTCTTTTTCTTTTTTCCTTTTTTTTCTTTTTTTTTCTTTGTTTTCCCTCAGTTAAGACGCAAAGCAGCAGCACATTTGCACCGGTCCCTGCAATCCCACGGCGGGATGCAGCCAGGAATCTGCCGGGTGCAGCGTTCAGAGCCAGGGAGGTGCCGACTGCCTCGGACTGGGCATTTTCTTACAGCACCGCTGGGATCAGCGGGGGAGAGCCGCGACGGGGAGAGGCTACATTCGAAACCCACCACTTGGCCCCGGGCGAATTGAAACGGGGGAAGTAAAACCGGGGGGAAACTTGGCTGCGGCTGCTCCTTTCACAGGCTCCTTGCGCTGGGTCTTGAGAAGCCAGCCCGCGGAGAGAGGTTTGCTCTGTGCCGTGTCCTGGGGAAAGCAGCCAGGGAGAGACGGGATCCGGGAAAGCAGCCCGTGTCCTCTGCCAGCACATGCAGGGAAGCAGGGGAAGCCGTGCATGGGCTCCTCTGCTGGTGAGGGGTGGCCTGGGAGGAGCCCGGGTGCTGCTGCCCTCCTGGGTACAACCTGCACCCCCGTTTCAGCACTCAGGGATCATTTGGGTGTCCCTTTCCTGCACAGGGAAAGGGCCTTCAGTGTCCTTTGAACATCTGGCTCTCAGGATTGGTGCATCACATCCTCCTCTTGGCTGCATCACTCTCTTCCTTGTCCAGTTGCTGTGTTCCCTGGATTGCTGGGAGCATTTTCCTGCTGCTCCACAGCCCAGTGCCCTCAACACTGCTGCTGGGGACTGTCCCTTGCTCTGTGCAGCTCCAGCTCTGGTTTCAGCAGGAGCCTGTCCACAGCAGCTGCACCACTGCCATTTATGAGGCTGTGCTGACAAACACCAGCCAAGTCCCCGGTGGGGACATGCCTTAATCCTCCCCCACACCCATCCTCATGCTCAAGTGTGTGCTTGGGACTCATCTGTCTTTCAGGCACTGTCTGGTCCTCATCCCTGTCCCGTTCCCTGCCTCTCCTTTTCCCCTGAAGATGCTAAGTGCCTCTTCAGTGTGCCCAGCTCCAGCATTTCATCTCAACAGGCCAAGTATTCACTCCGTGCCAAACTGGCAGGCAGCTCCCTTTCCTGGCACGTGGCCTCCTTGGCTTTCCATCCAGACTGATTTCTTTTAATTTCATGGTTGTATTTTTTCCCCTTCCTTTAAATTCACCATTGGTTTTGATTAGGTGGCTGTGGACTTGCAGCCCTTGGGCTTCCAAGAACAGGAAAGGGGAGGTCTGACGTGGTGGGTCTGGTGGCAGCAGCACCTCAGCCCAGCTTATCTTGCTTTTGAGAGAGGAGAGCTGCTCTGAGTGAGGGGCCCAGACTTGGCCAAAGTGGCTTTTTTTTTTTTAATTCCAGCATGCTCCTGGACTCTATGCAGCTCCTGAGTCTTACCATGGAAATGCCACCTCAACGAGGTGCCAGGGTGAGGAGAGCATTGGTGGCAGAAAGAAGATGGGGGCAAGTTCCCAGTCCTAAGAACAGGAACAATGGGGGCAACCACAAAGAAAAAGCAAATGTCTGAAGTGTGAAAGAAGTTGCTTATGCAGAGGAGGCCAGTGGTCAGCTTGGAGAAAGTGGAGGTCAGTCCCTTCCTGGCTGTGGCTTCCCAAGGGGAGATTTAGACCCACCTCTAATGGCCCCCAGCCTATCTCCCAACTGCTGAGGGTTTGTGCACCCAATGCTCCCTGTCCACCTGGGACAGCCAAGTGCAGAGTCTGTCCTGCACAACCTTCCCTCTGCCAGCTAATTCCTTGGGGAAAATAAAGAAAAAAATGTTGTTTTTTTTTTTCCCCTACCGATTTTATATGACCTGGGCCTGGGGGTTCAGGGAAGGGGAACCAACAGATAGGTTTTAAGTGGTTTGATTTTCAGTGATTTCATCTCTGGAGCATAAATGGAGCAACATTTGAATTGTTGGAGCAACATGTTGAATGGCTCTGGCTTGACAGGATTTGCAGAACCACGTTGGGGCAGTTCCTGGGATAACCAGGGTTTGCTTCCTGGAAGGACATCACTGATTTGGGGTGTCCGGGAGACACATCTTCTCCCCCCAGTCCTTGAGCAGATGTGGCCCCTGCCTCACAGAGAACATGAGCCACCACAGAGGCAGGTTGGAGGGATGGACAACTTCTGCCGGGAGCTGAGGAGGGTTTTGGGTGAGACATCTGTTCCCAGGATAGCATCTGCAGCAAACACTTTTGTCCCCAGGGGAGATGTGGCAGGGTTGAAGAGCAGCCTGCTGTCTTCACTGCCATCCAAACAGCTCTTGGAAGTCCCAGCCTACACCCTCCATCCTCCCTCGCATCAGGGAGAGAAGGCAGTGAGAGGAGAACCTGGCTTTGCCCCAGGGCTGAGCCCCACCACAGCAAAACTGAGCCCCACAAACGATACATGCTTTGCCAGACCCCAAAATATCCCAGCCCCTCCACCCTGCTGCAGTCCTTTCATTTTATTTTTAGATCCCTTACTCCTGTTAGCTCTTTTCTATTTGTTTTTGGTTCTTATTATTCCTGGCTTCCCTCAGTGTTTTGCTTTCCCTCCTCAGCCCTCATCCGGATGTTTATCCTCACTGCTTGTTTTTCTGCTTTCCCGAGGTGCCTCCTGGTTGTAGCAGGGCAGAGGTCTGTGTTTGGACTGGGCAGGGGCTGGGACCAGACCATCACCTGGAGACTGCAGCCTGGTCCAGGAGTGGAGAAACCGTGGGCACTGTGTTTGCTCTGAGTAGGAACGTGCCTGGTGTAGGAATGGGGCAGCTCCCATACAGAAGAGCTGGCAGCAGGGTGAAAGAAGTGGGGAAAAAAGGAGTCATCCCATCTCTAAGGAACTCCAGGGGACATTGGTGATGTAGTCAAGGTCACACAGGGGGTCTCCAGCAGCCCTGAGAGCTGCTTCACCCACGTGTCCATATCACCTCGTTGCCAGTGTGGTTGTGCCTTGAGGTGTCTTGAAAACCAGGCTGGGCCAGTCAGTGCCTCTGCCTACTAAAACTCAAGAAGTTTTCCTTTTGAGGATGAATATACCCAAATCTGGCTCTATTTCTTCCATGCTCACCACCATACCATGCATGGATTTTTCTGTGCATTTTCTCTCTACTCATCCAGAAGGGATTTTCAAGTGTTTTGGGACTCCAGCTAAGATAAATCCCCATGGAGTAGGTGGAATGGGCTGTTCCTACATGGGCCCACAGGCTAAGAACACCTCTGGCTTTTGCTTTATTTTCTGTCTCACTGTGAGGAAAAGTGATGCAGTGTGAAAAAGGCACTGCAATACCTCACATCAAAGAGCTATGATGGCTCTGGGTATTTTATTGCTGAATTGCAGATAAACACAGTGCACACACTGGATTTGCTGCCAGAAATGTCCTGGATTCCCTTGTTAAATTATTTATTCCAGTGCAAGGACATGGCTTTTTATAGATTTTATGCTTTTGGTGATCCTCTGTGTTCCTCTTCCCAGCAGCCTTTCTAATAGTGAGGTGGTCAGAGCCAAATAGCCATTGGGCAAGGAAGCTCCAGCCAAGGAGATGCCCACAGCTCATGGATGGGATGAAGACATTCTTTGATCTGTAGGTATTTATTTGAAGAACAACTCAGTCATGAGACCAATGCAATAATCTGGAGCAGCCTTCTACCTTTTTGGTACAGTTACAGTGAAATTTGCTTCTGAGACATTAAAGGGCTGGTCTGGAACTCTGCACATGGGCATGGGGACTTTTTATTGCTCGACTTCAAAGAGGTTCAATAACGGGAACAAGCGTTCAGGTAGGGAAAAGTTCTTTCTTTCCATGTGCAAAAGTGTGCCAGAGGACACACAGGCATCCCTGCACACATGGAGTTACAGGGCTCTGGAGAGAGTTAAAACAGAGCAGGCTGAGGAGTTTTGCATCAAAAATAGTATTATTTTTGGAAGGAAAAGTCAGCTGACACAATGGCCCAAGCTGTCAGGATCTTTTAGCTTTGGGAAGGGGGGCGGGGCTGAGGGGGAGAAATCAAAATGAAAAGCACTCATTTGGCTGAAAGGAACCAAAACATGGCAATTTTTGATCAGCTTGAGGCCAAGGATTGCAGAGCTTCATGAGAGGTGGAGTCTGGGTGCTGGGGACATCAACTCTAGCTCTCATCTCTGTGCACTCTGAGCAGCTCCTCTTGGGCCATGCACAGGGATGGGGGGACAGGGTGCTCCCCAGTGGGTCTGTCCCCAAGGGCTGGGGCTCCTGAGGGTCCCATCCAGCCTGAATTTGATTCAGCAGAAGAAATGTAAACGTTTCACTACATAGGCACTGAGTCCTGTCCCTCCTGCATAAAAAACTTGGCAATAAATCTGAGCTTTCTGCATGTGTGGGGCTTTTTTCTGGATTTTTGATTCTACAGGCAGAGCTGATTCTTTGTAGCTTGCTTGCTGCTTGGGATGAAAGCTAGTGTTAAAAAAAAACCCCATGGGAAACATGTCATTCATGTTCTAACCTGGGGAAATTTGGGTCTCCTGCATTCAGAAAAAACTTTCTCCAGGAAATCACAGGCAATGCACCACATCTCTGGCAGTGTGCTCACAGACATCCTTCCCTGCCCTTCCTCAGGACAAAAAAAGGGCTCATTTGTCTGATTCCCAGGTTTCTCTGCCATCCCTTTTGACTCCATGGCATATGGGCACACGTGCACATGCAGATGTCCACACCAGGGGCCTGAATTTTCCCTTATCCCTGGGTGGAGATGCATCCACTGCCATCACTCATTGCAGCTGAGGGCTGCAAAGGTACTGCCACACCTGCAGAGGACCATCTCTGGAAATCTTCTGGTTTTTGTTCTATTCTTTTCCTCCTCTAGTTTCCAACCTTTCACTGTGGGGTTCAGCCCCTAAAAGGGCATCCCTGCATGCTGGCTCCATGGACACTATGATCCAAACAGGCTGCTGTTCCTGGCTGCTTCCCATCCTTAAGCAAGACCCACATGTGCCTGTGGATGTTCCATGAAGTTTTCATGTCCTGCCTGATCTGTCCTATACAGGAGAGAGAGAGCCAGGGCAGGGCTGAGGGCAGAGCAAGCTGTTCTCCTTCCAGGGTATTCGACTTAGTGGAAATAAACCCAAGCAAACAATTCCAGGAGCCCTGTGCCAGCCGTGTTTGCAGAGGCTGGGGAAGCAACAGTGAAGGTTCTGTCTCTTCCTGCAGGCACAGTGAGGCTCTGATCTGGTGAGGTGCATGGAGACAGTGCCAGAATCCTCGGAAAAATATTCAAATGAAGTCTCAAAGAGGAGTGATGGTGCTGGAAATGGGCCTGGCAGCCTGTCCTGTTTGTGCTATGGGTGAGATGGATGGTGTGACACCCACGCTCAGCTCCATGCTTTGCTTTTGACCCCTTTTAATTGTAAAGAGAAATAAAATTAGTCCTTATCGGCCTCTTTCATCTCATGGCTTTCCCTTGCCCCTTTAAACATTCTCCCATTTTTTTCTTCCGTCATTAATTCTTTGTTGAGATCCTTCACACCCTGTTGCTCCAGTTTTACCTGGATAACCCTTTCTGGAAATCTGGGACTGGAGCTGTTACCTGCCAATTTTCTGTAGTTCTGCAGTAAACTGGGGCTGAACCAGTGGCTCATGCTCTACTCTGGATCCAAACCTGTGCTATCCCCCCTGCTGCCCTGCCCGAGCTCAGCCCCAGCTCCAGCCCAGGGATGCAAAGCTGGATGAGCCTTACCTGGGATGAGCCTTGCAGGGATGACACTTTCCCAGGAGGGGACTACGATCAGCCTTTCCCTGGCTGGTTGTTTCCAGCGGGAAGTGGCTGCCAGGCAGCGGGGCCACCTCTGCGGGTGTCGGGGCTGTTTCCCTGGTGTTTTTCAGCAGTCCCCTGTCCCTGTCCCAGACCCTCTCATCTCTCCCCGAGGCTGCTTCCTCGCTGGGAACAGCAGCGTCCTTTGCTGACTGCGGGCAAAGGATTTTAATTGCCGGGTTTTGGCAAGCCCGGGAGGCAGCAGTGGCCCCGCTGTGCTACCTCCGGGCTGGAGCATGAGCTTGAGGCATTTCCTTGGGCTGGGACGTGTCTGCAGGGTTGCTGGGAACAGATCCCAGCGCAGGGTACAAATGTGCAGAGGCTGGAGGTGCCTGGAGTGGGCAGTGCAATGAGGCTGGGACATCCCATATCACGGCCTGAAACATCCCAAATCACAGCCTGAAACATTCCCTCTGAGGCTTTCTGGCCAGGAGCCCCTCGGCTGTGCCTCGGGGAAGGTGCGATCTGCTGACAGCAGGGGAAGGGCAGGTGCTGGTGGGGCAGGACGCCACCAGGCTGGTGCCACTGTGTTGACCAGGTGACAGCCACCACACTGAGGAGTTGTGGAGGTGACAGCCAGGCCAGAGCAGTCAGAGAGACTTTCCAGCAGAGGTTGTTTCAACAAACTGTTCTTGTCTTTTTCTGTAGATACACGCGTTTTTGGAAAGTCTTTTTTCCCCAGGCTGGAATGGTGCTCCGATTAAAGAGAGGAGTCAGGAGGTGGTCAGCACAGGGCTGGCCATTGTCATACTGATGCCACCTAAACCTTGGGGTGACACCTTTGCCTGGAGCACATTTGCAAACATCCAGCAGCAGCCACAGCACTGCCGAAATACAGACTTTCTCCCACATTTTCTTGTTCCCATTGGCCTGCCAAGGCTCAGGGACAGACTGATGAGGCATCACAGACAGATCAATCCGCCACATTTCCCGTGTACAGGACACACAGGGGAGGGATCAGTCACACTTTAATTCCCCTGCAGGGGAACATTTACACCCTCGGGGCACAGCCACTACCTCCCAGCACCAAAGGAAGGAACAGCTGCTCTGATTTTGCTGCGCTATAAATGACACAGAAAGGACAAAATACAATTCCCTGTATCTCTGACAAATCCTTCTCTGACAGATGCGCGCTGACCTACTTTGCAGTGGAGCCAGATGTTTAAATTTATGAATACGGATTTAATTCCCTCAGACCTGGGAAGGAAAGTTGTATTGCTGCCCATCTATGCGGCCTCTTGGGCACGGAGCTGGATTTCACGGGAAAATACCATTTGTGGTTCAATCCTAAAGGTTTTTAAAGGAAATGAAAACATGAGATCATGCCTTGCCTTTTCAAAGGCAATCCCAGTGGTACAAACCGAGGAATGTTTGAGTGATAACATTTATATCAAGCTGAAAACTGCTGCTAAGAAAGAATTCCTAACCTGACTTTTTAGCAGGTCATGTTTTCACAGCTTTTGTCGTGGCATTGGTTATGACTCCATCCCTGGGATTTCACACTTGCTGGTATCCAAACAGAAGTTTTATGGTACAGGACACAATTTAGCAAATATTTCCTCATTCTCTCAATAAATCCTTTTTTCAGAGCAGCATCCCTCCCAAAGCAGTTGAGCTGCATCTGGAAAGAAGTATTTTTTTGCTGCTGATCTCCTATGTGAGTTTTACTCCTTTAAAGTATCCCAGGCAGTAATACAGGTTTGCAAGAGCACCTTGAAAGTGCCAATATCCTGAAATACAACTTGGATATGAATCCCACTGACTGCATTTGATGTGGGTACCCTATTTAGGGTCATTCAATTTGCAGCTTTTGCTGTTTCAGAAGTTCTTGTGATTCCTAAAATGTATGCCACTTTAGAAACAACATAAGGTGAAGACAAATTTAAATACAGAATAACACACCAAATGAGATAATATTTCTATTTATTTTCAGATTTTAAAGGTTCTTGTTAATTGCCCACACTTCACAGATTAAAGCAACATAAAGATGCTTGGATTTGGTATCAGAAGATACTGATAGGGGCTGAAATCTGGGTACATAGGCTTAAAGGAAGATATTCAGAAATATTTAAGGCACAGATTGTGCAAATTTTGTGTTCTGTGGGATGTCTGGCTCTGTGTGGTCAGGGAAGGGCTCTGCCTGTCTTTCAGAGAAGTGCCACTCTCTGCTGGTGCTAAATTATCTGTCAGATTAGCCAAAAGCTTTTCCTGCTGGAGGCCATGAAGCAGGAGCCTGGTGAACCAAGATTAGAACAAAATTCTTGACTTTGCTGTTGTCCAGATTCAAAAAGATGAAGGAGCTCCCTCTGGCATCCTCCAATAAATCCATAAGCCTGAAGCCTGTAGCCTGCTGGCAAGGATGCTCTCCTGGGAGGGATGCATTCAGAGTCCTTACAGCTGCACTGGATGGGGCAGGCACAGCTCCTCTTTTTTGGGAGTATTTTTATGAACACAAAACATCTGTAAGTCCATTTAATAAGGATCTTGCTCCTGTCCAGGTATTAAAATGCCAAGGGCACACCTGGAGATACGAGAATTACCTGGTTATCCTTTTCCATGGGAGAGGTCTTGTCCAGGGCAGGCTTGGCCAGCAGTGCAGGCATGGAGGATTTTCTGTTCCGGGCAGCATAGGCAGGAATTTTCACCTTTCTGGTTGGCTGGCTGCTGAGCTGACATGAATTTGCCCTGCAGTTCGGGGTTTACACACCTAAAACTTGTCCAAGGCTTGCTCCAGCTCTCTCCATCCCTTTGAGAGCAGCTGCTTTTCTTGCTTCACCTCTTGCCACAGGAGGATGGAGCACAAGGCAGAGCAGGCACTCACATGTCCAAGTGCTGATCTGTTTTCCCCTGACTGTATCTTTTGATGTGACACAAGGCTCATGATCTTCCCGACCCCTCCTGCCTCTGCTGTGGTGACAACACAAGTGACACTAACTGCCGGGAGACCACACATCAGAGGATTCTCTTGCCTCCAGAGCGGCTTTTCTGGGCTTACCTGAGCCTCAGAGAGATCAGCTGCACCCAGCCTCGCCCCAAAATATTACCTAGCCGCCTGCACTCCAATCCGCTGCGCACAAGGCCAGGACACTGGCACTGGTGCCGGCAGGATGGCGAGGTTTCCACAAGGTGGCATCCAAAGACCTGGGCTTCCTCTGGCAGGGCTCAGATGCCACAGGACTGAGGGTTTTCCTGGGGTGGCTCGGTATCCACTGCGGTCAGAGCCCTGCCTGTGGGGCGGGAAGAGGGGAGCCTGTGGGATTTGTCCTTTAGGAGACAGGCGGCTCTGACACAGCGCTGCCTTCCTGGGGCTGCAGGAGTGTTTGCCCATCACATCCCATCAGGGAAAGGCAGGCACGGACAACAAACACTCGGAGGGATCACTAAGGAATCCAATGTGCTCCCCTCCGTGCGAAAAATCTGCAGCAAGGAGATTGGTGGGGAGGGAAAAGGAGTCGTGAGCAGCAGGGAATGACAGCAAGTGCCAAAAACTCTAGGAAAAAATGACGTCCTAGCTTGACCCAGGAGTGATGTATCCAGATGAGGCAAATTTGTTTTTTACAGGGCAGCAAAGTCAGAGAGAATCCCCAGGGAGGGGGGAACGCCAAACACAACCTATGAGTGAACCCAGAGCTCCTTCTTTTTACACAGCTCTAAACAACCCCGTGGTTTTATTTAACAGGCTGGAAGATGAGGTTTGTCAGCCCTTATTCCACAAATATCATCCCTGGGGTGTGCCTGAGCTTTTTAGAGGTGACACTCAGTTCTTTACCACGCTGGGGTGGCCCTGGGTGAGCCCCGGCCGGGCTTGGCCCTGAGACGAGCATTTTGACTAAGCACAAAACACGGCTGTGTGGTTTGTTGTGTTCAGGCTCCAGTGGGACTATCAAACCATTGCAGCCCTCAGAGAGATTACAAACCAAACCAAACCAAACCAAAAGAAAAAAAAAAGGACAAATGGGTGACCTGTGTCCCACAGGGATCTGTCACACACGGGGTAAAGCCACAGCGGCGCCCACGAGGAATTTCTGCAGGCTCTGAGGAGGTACAGAGAAATGTGGGCAATATTTAACCACATGCTGTCCACCCCTGCCGGAATCAGCGTGTCCTTTTGGCAGAGCCCAGAAGAAGCTGCCCTGTGGATCAGTGGGTGGGGGTCGTGGTGCCGGGGGTGTGTTGGTTTGCTTTTAAAAATATTTTTAAACTTAAAAAAAAAAAAAAAAAAAAAAAAAAAAGCCAACAATGATGATGAATCAGTAAATAAAGGCACGGCTGTGGCTGTGGGAGCTGGCCGGTCCGTGGTGCCCGGCTCTCACACGGTGGAGCTGTTGCTCCGTGGCAGCGCAAGAGCCCCGATTCCCCCTCACCCGACAGCCGAGAGTTCATTTTTCTCTCAAAAAGTCGGAATTTGCCCGTGGGACACCATAGCAAGCACGGGTGTAGCCGAACCCTCACCCAAATTAAAGTTTTGTTTTTGTTTGTGGAGCAAGGGGCTGAATCAACGGGAGAGGCTTTAATCAGGTATAGAGGAGTTGAAGCGGGGACTGGAGGGCAGAATTCACCCAGGACTTTGCCTCAGGAATACTTGAGCCTGTTGGAGTCACGAAGATGCTCAGAGGTCTGGAGCAGCTCTGCTTGGGGACAGGAGAGAGCTGGGGATGTTCAGCCTGGAGAAGGGAAGGGGAGACCTTATTGGAGCCTTCTGATACCTCAGGTGGGCGTATAATAAAGTGGGAAAACGACTTTTTACACAAGTAGGTAGTGACAGGAAAAGTTGGAGTAGTTTTAAATTAAAAGAGAATTAGAATGAAAAGGTATTTCTATTAGATACTAGGAAGAAATTCTTCCCTGCGAGAGTGGGGAGGTGCTTGCACAGGTTTCCCACAGAAACTGTGGCAATTCCTGCTATCCCTGCCAGTGTTCAAGGCCAGGTTGGATGGGGCTTGGAGCGCCCTGGTCTGGTGGAAGATGTCCCCGGCAGGGAGTTGGAACAAAATAGTCTTTAATATCCCTTTCAATCCAAATGACTACCATTCTATGATAATTCTGTTACTATCTAGGGAAAAAATATTATTACTATCTAGAGGAAAATAAAATTTGAAAAATCCCAACAGTTCTAGCTGCTACTGACGGGCGCCCCTCCCTGAGCACAGGGAGCCCCTGCTCCTGCTGCCTGTCCCTGCTGCCACCTCAGCTGGCCCAGGCCTTGAGCAGCTCAGGATGGGCACAGGGAGGGTTTGTGTGGCTGATCCATGCAGGAATGGCTGGTGCCAGCTTGGGGAGCCCTGCCTTGGCACTGAGACAGCTCCTGAGCCTGACACTGAGCATGGGGACAAGACACAGCTCTGCTCATCCTACATCACTCACACTTTCCCTTCTCATCCACACCTGCATGCTTTCCTGGGGCAGGGAGGTTCTGGGCCCCTTTTCTCCCTGCCACCCTCAGCAGGTCTGAGGTCTCACTCCTTTCCAGCCACAGAGTTGTAGCTGCAGGGAGTAGGCTGGGGATCAATGGCTCCTTTAAATAGCTTGACCCAAAGCCTCTCTAAGCAGCTGGCTTTGCCAAGCAGCAAGAAAAATGCATGGCTATAAGATTTTCTATCCAAACATTTAATGTTAACATTACCAGGTAAACTCTTCCTTTCCAAGCAATGGGGGAAAACAATACCTGTCCCATGAGGAAGACACTGCTGCCATCCACCTGCACAGCAGTTTTCATGGGAGGGGGTCATTACAGCCCTAGCATCACAGTCCCACATCCTGCACACAGACATGGGCCAGCACTGAGCCTGGGAGCGCCCTGAAATATCCCAGGCATTTTTTGAGAGGCTTCTCTGGAAAATCAATGGGGCAGAAGATTGTGCTTAAGTGCTTCCCTGGCTTGGGGCTTGTATTTACTAATAATCATAGCTAATCTCTGCCTCATGCAAGTCAGCCTGCACACACATCTTGTTTAAGCTTTTTAAGATATGCTTTTGTTTACTGCAACCACCTCTGAGCCATCATTTTCTCACAAATGGCCTATGAATAATCAGTTATGTGCTATTAATGTTGTATGGCAATGTTCAGTGACAGAGGAGCAACGGAAATCTACTGGTCTTCAAAGGAAAACCTTGAATAACCCCGTGCAAATCCAAGTGTTTTCAGCCTGCTGCCAAGGCTATGAATATTGCAGATATTACATGTCTTTGTATGGTATTTGTTAAATAATTAAGTTGGAGGAAGAGATTTTAGCCTAAATGGCTGCTTGAAGTTGCAGCATTAGAGACTGGCAAAATTATTGCTGGAACCCATAAACACGGGTTTGCTTTTGGATCCAGACTCTTAACATTTTGTGTAGGTTAGGCAGCTGTTTCCCAAAGATCAAGTAAAGGTTCCAGCTCATCCTACCTGGAGCTGTGAAGAGACAAAGGAATGAAGAGATAATGAATGGACAGCAGAGTCTTGTTGGGCCAAGAAAATCCAAGTGTTCTTGGGCATCAACATCAATTAATTTCTACATTGTGCAGAAGGTGGTTATAGCCTGGGATTTTTTTTTTATTTTTTTTTTTTAATATCCTCAGAATTGCCTGAGCTGGTGTGGAGGAAAATTCATTTTCACAGAATCATAGAATTGTTAATGTTGGAAAAGACCCTTAAGACCATCAAGTCCAGCTGATAACCCAGCACTGGCGGGTTCATCAATACATTATATTATATCCCAAAGTGCCACATCCACAATGCCTTTTGAACACGTCAGGGGTGGTGACTCCACCACTGCCCTGGGCTGCCTGTTCCAATGCCTGAGCACCCTTTCAGTGAAGAAATTTTTTCTAAAATTAACTCTAAACCTACCCTGGTGCAACTGGAGGTCATTCCCTCCTGTCCTGTCACTTGTTACCCAAGAGAAGAGCCCGACACCCATCTGGCTGCACCCTCCTGTCAAGGTGTGGTGGAGAGTGAGAAGGTCCTCCCTGAGCCTCCTTTTCTCCAAGAGAACAACTCCTTGACTTATCCCCTGGACAAACTCCTTGGTGTCCTGTCCCTGGCCTCTTGTCCCTGTGGTCAATGCAGTCCCTTGGTGTCTCCAGTGAAAGCCACACAGGAGCTGCTCAGCTCCACCAGAACCCCGGAGAAGAGCTGCAGCATGCCAAGAACTGCAGGCCAAGCCAAGACCAAGCCTATGTTTAGCAGGTTTTCATAGAATCACAGAATGGTTTGGGCTGGAAGTGACACTTCAAGGCCATGTAGCCACCCCTCTGCAGCGATCAGGGATATCTTCAACTAGACCAGGTTGCTCAGAGACCTCTCCTCTCCTCTTAAATGTTTTCAGGAATGGGGCATTCACCAATTCTGGGCAACCTGTGTCAGTGCCTCCCCCCCTCACCAAAAACTATTTCTTCCTCATATGTACTCCCCATTAGTTTAAAATCAATGCCCTTTGTCTTATTGCCTTTTAAAAAGTCTGTCTTCACCAGTATTTGATGTATTAAATTCAACAGCAGATGGATCTTCACCCTTTGGTGGGTTGCACAGAAAGATCTGGCTCATGGGATCAGTTGAAGCCATGGCTGAGTGGTAAGGCACCTTCACAGCTTCACATTGGGCTTTCAGGTGTGAGGGCTGCTGCCAACACCCAGGGGATTTTCACACATGCTCAGGAGCAGGCAGGAAAAATGAACTGTCTCTGGCAACTCCGTATGGTTTTGTCTTTCCCATTAGCTGTCTCCTGGGAAATGGACTCCATCCTCCCCCACCTGCAGGCTGCTGGGAGAGCAAAAGCAACTTCCAGTACCTCCAAATCCTGGGGCAGGTCCAAAACCCAGCTCAGGCCTACCCCTCCTGGTTCTGTAGCCCTCTAAGCAGGAGAGAAGTCCCCCAAGGACAGCAGTACCCCCAGCCCACTGTGCTGCTCAGCCAGGCTTGACTGTTTTTTTTCCTGCAGTCACCTTTGGGCCCTGGCAGTAATCTTGAAGCATCTGCTCCAAATCATCCAGGATTACAGGAATTAGGAAAAAAAAGAACCCAATTAGAGACCTAGGGTCCTGCAAGCACAAATCCGTTTAGCCCTAATCCAGGCTGCTGCCCCTTCCCAAAAGGCAAAGGGATGGTCCTTGGGGGCTGGTTTTAGTGTGCCCCAGCACCACCAACTCTTCTCAGCCTGAATTTATCCATTTTTGCCCAGCAGCAGCACCAGGGGACCTGCTCATGTCAGTGGGGAAATGGAACACTTGGCTTTTGGCTCTGAAATCAGCTGCACAGACTTGGGGGGTAGCACCAACCTCTTCCCCTGGGCACACCCAGAGGGGCTCCCAGAGGACTGTGGATGGAAAGGGGGATGCAAACACATCTGAATGTGCCACAGGGCCTGTCAGGGGCTGGACACCAGGCAGAGTGTCCACACACTCCTCACCCTCATGTCCATTCCTCTGTGCCACCAAGGCCACCCTCAGGGCTCTGCTATGCTCTGCACTCAGCGTGGACTGGGACACCTGCAGTCCCGTGCTCACTTTGCTGGCAATTCAGTGCGAAAATGGTCTGCTGAGATAAGGCACAGAAATTGGAGTCTTTCAGTGGCGTGAGGGTAGACTGAAAAACTGTTAGGAAAATAACTCCTCTCCTTTGAAATCCTCTATTTCTTTCAGTGGGGGTCTTGTCCAGCTGGTTAAACCTTTCACCAGCAGTCCTAAACATCAAAGATAATAATGCATTATCCATGGACATATGACCCAGTATGCCCATAAACTCTGTGAATGACACATTTTAATCAACATTGGATCCCTCTCCTGTGTGGCAGGCTTTGCATGTTTGTAAATTTTACACCCAGAAGTTATTCATGAGGAAAACAATAAATGCTTTAATTGTTAATAGTTGAATGGGAAAATCTTTGAATTAATATTCAAGAACTCAGGAGGTTTACATGCCTCCAAGAGATGGGTGATGGTTACAACAGGAGAGAAACAAAATGCCTTCTTTTTTTAATGTATCATGCAAGAAAAGGTGTTCATAGCAGAACTTCCAGACAGGTGATGCTGTGACAATTAGCAGCATGTTTAGGTGTGCTGAGACATGAGATACTCTAGGTGGTAAAAGCTTTCAAAACTCAAAGGAACCTTCGTGGACAGGAAATCCTTTTCTGTCTCAAAAAGTCCCTCGCTGTGGAGACCCTTCCAAGACCAAGGTATTCTGCTCTTTTCTGGCACCTCCTCCTGCTTCCAGGCCATGTTCACCTCTGGGCTTGGTGCGACAAGGATAGGTGGGGGCTGTGGAAAAGATGTGTCTTTTTAGCAGAGGGGTCCACGTTGGTGACAGGTCTTTCCGTGAGCCTCAGTGGTGATTAGATAAACTCCAAAGAGATTTGGGGAGAGGGACTGTCCAAGAATGATGGGAGAGGGCTGGAAAAGAGGAGGAGCAGAAAGAAGGGGACCACAGGGGTTGAAAAGATGCTGAAGAAAAGAGCACATAGACAAGGGAGGGTTTGTGATGAGCAGATACTGCAGGGCAGAGGACCCATCATGAGAACACCCATGTACTTCCTCCAAGTGCTTCAGACTTGCTCTAAATCCTGCTGGTTTTGGGGTCTGGCACCTCAAATGCCTCAGTCCTGCAGGGATCCCAGGGCCCTGGGGTGGGTGGCACTCAGAGGGTGTGAGGGTGTGGGCTGGGGCTGTGGCAGGGTCACAGTTGTCCCTTGAGTGTGGGCAATGTCAGGATGTCTGTGTGCTTTGTCCTCCTGGGACACCAGAGCCATGACTGACACACCATGTCAGCATAGCCCTCAGCTCACAGACTTCTGCATTTGCTGACTTTTACTAAAATAATTGTTAATTTGCTGTATCTCTGACTTAAAGGGGTATCCCTGACTCCATCAGCTGCCTTGGAACCTGGAGCTTTCATCCTGGGTGGGTAGGAGATGCCAATTGGATGTGATCAGTCCTGACTTGTTAAGAACAGCACCTACTGAAGGATTCTCTTTGTGAATAAAAATTTGCAAGATAAAAAAATACAGGTAGCTCATTTTTCTAAGATCAGTTTCTGAAACTTCTCTGAGGCAGAAATGAGGGACAGGAATAACAGCACACACCACCCAGAGCTGTGTACTTCTTCCATTCCTCACAAGAATGAAAAGGCTTGCAGTTGAAAATAATCCCAAACTTCTGCATAATGGCTAATTTTAATTTGACTGGGGCTGTGGATGCCCCATCCCTGGCAGTGTTCCAGGCCAGGTTGGACAGGGCTTGCAGCAACCTGGGATAGTGGAAGATGTCCCTGCCCACGGCAGCAGGTTGGAACTGGATGGATTTTAAGTCCCTCCCAAACCAAACTATTCTATGGTTTTATCCACTTTGATACTCATCACAGAAGTCTCCTTCTAGCTCCAAAAAGGAAGCTGTAGTCCATCTCTCCAGTGTCCAAGGCAGTAAGAGAAATTATCTGGATTTTCTTAATGCCCAGTAGCAGAGTCTCTTCTGGAGATAATGATGAAGAATTGCAAGGCTGGAAAAAGTCTTCTCTCAGATTCTGTTGTGCAGCTTGTTGCAAAGTTTTTAACGTCAAGGTGATTAAAGCCCTGAGAGTTGTATTCTCATGCTGTTGCAGAAGGATTTGATCTAATGGCCATGAAAGTCAGCAAGAACCTGTCTTCTAGTCTTAAGATATGTTTGGTTCCGGCTTGAATTGACAGTGAGATACAGCATAGATCTCAGCTATTAATACTGAAGGAAATATAGTTTATTTAGTTATGCCACAAATAATTAATACTATTCTATTAAAGAAATGAAAGCAATTCATTAATTATGCCTACTTTGCAATGTAATGAAGGATCCACTCTGCTCCATCACCCTTGGTGCCTTCTGATACTTTGCCTGTGCTGTCAGCATTTCATGCCTTCTCTGAGCCTTGCCCTCACAGCTTAAATAAATATTCTACAAGTGCAAACAAGATCAGCAATGCCAGTGTGAGCAGCTGGACCAAGGCCCTGGGCTGAGGCACCGTGCTCTCACACGTGTGTACTTGGAAGGTGAAACTCAGAAACCTCCCAGTGACTAGGTCAGTCCTGTAACACAAACAAACCTGAAGAGACAAAATGCATCCCTACAACCCCATGTATGTAGTGACACATAGAGGTGACATGTAAACAGCCAGCTGTAATGCCTGGGAGGCCATAAGGGCCTTGGCAAGGTGACTTATTCGTAACAAGGCACAGGAAATTGTTAAAAGCAATAAAGATATCAAATGAAAATCCTGCTGCAACACTGCTAAGAACAGCCTTTCTCCTGTCACCCTGTGCCACACAATGTGGGTATGATTCTGCAGCCCCTCGATGCTTCCTGGCACCACAGACATCCCACTGACAGCAGCAGGGCTGCAGGGAGGCTGGGGACTGCTGATCATGAAGGTGACTGTGCAGGATCAGGGCAGCACATGGTGACAGATCAGTCCTGCTTCTGCAGTGCAGGAGAGCAGGAAAAAAAAAAAAAAAAAAAGGAATTTTCGATGAAATAGTTGAAGTGGTGGGGATTTACTGAACCAGTGTTACACCATCCATGCAGCTCGCTCAGTTTCCTGTTGCTAGCAATTCAGTTATTGTCCAAGCTGTCCTGCTCATCAGTGCATGAACTCTGAAAACACTTAGCCACTACCAGCTCTTTGCATTATTTCAGCTGGAAGAACCGTGGTAGGTAAAGCAGCGATGATGGATCTAAACGATAATAAAGTCTCCCTGTTGAAAATTTAAAGTGCTATACAACTATTTTTAGTGACCTCTCCAGCTGAGATAATGCAAAAAGCTAACTAGATGTGAACATCCATCTTAGGAGAATTGATTGTTGCAGTTTGCAAACCAAGGTGAACTGTAGAAGGTTAATGTTCATGCTCCAATACAAGAGATATCAGCTGTATGAAAAGTTGTATACTGCACATGTAAAGTAATAACCTGTTCAGTGGCTAATGTGGATGCAATGGGTTTTTTCTTCCTCGAGCGTGTTTATTTCCATAATGGACATTTAGTTTAGACAGAACACTAAGAGCTCCCTCCATCACAGCCTCCTCCCTCTGTGTGTGTAGATGTGTGTGATGTGTGTGGGCATGAGGGAGGAGAAGAACCTGGTCTTAGTTCAGGAAAGTGAACACGCAAGCATTCAAGCATGGCCCAAACCTAAGTTCTTGGGTCAGCATTTTCAAATTCAGGCTTTTAAAATGAGGCAACTGCATTAAGTGGCTTGCTAAATAAAAGAGCTGAGCACCAGCAGTTCTCTCTCTGCAAAGGAGATGGAGAGCACTGGGCGCCTTTGCAAAAATGCAGCACATACTGCAAAATGCAGCACGTATTCCAGGGCTGCTACAGCAAATTCTTTGCTTCTCAGAGCTCATTTATCCCAGAAGGGCTCCACTTCCAGCAATGTAGCCTGCTGCCCTGCCCCTCCAAACCCTCAGATGGCAATTAGCAACATCAATAAGTAATAGAACAAATACTTTGTCTCTAAAAAAACAAGCCGCAGGCAGAGCAGCTCATTCACTTTACTCTGAGACTGCGCTAAAAACCCTAAATTTTTAATATTTCATCTGCTTAAAGCCCCAGTCCTAAAAACATTTAATTTTGATATGAGACACTTGAAAGCCAATGTGTGATGAAGGAAGGGTGAAAGCCAAGACCTGATGCTTGTAAACAACCACATCCATCAAGTCTGGTGCACACCAAGGATGCCACTGTGGGGAAGATTTTTAGCAGAGTTCCTGTGGCTCACCTCTTTAGCAAAGAGAAAATGATTTTTCCATCAGAAGCAAAGCCTAAAGAGAATGGCAAAAACGAGCTAAAATACTGTAATAGGAATGTTTGTTAGCATTAACTAGCAATACATTGAAATATTACTGGGGCAAAAAAGCTTAAAAAAAATTGAAAAACACTGAGATCTGCCAAGAAGCCACGAGCTTTATGATCACAAGTAGCAATGTGGCTCTAGCGTTGCCTCAAAACCATTCTTTGCAGGAGACATCCCACCACTGGAGCCCTGAAGTCCCTCTGACCCATGAGTGACCTGCCACATGAGTCTGCCAGGAAACACTGCAACAGTTTAAGCTTAACAACCAAATTGGTTTGCATCACTCCTTCAGCACTTGGGGCTCTCAGGGGATAAAAAGGATCACCGACTGAGTGGGAACAATACTCACAGAAATCAACTCTGGCCTCAGGAGTCTCCTCTCACTCTGCGGTCAATAGGCAGAGACGAGCCTTGGCAGACAGCGAACTTGATTAGAGAGATGATCTTGGTTAAAACTGCCTAGATCTCCTTGCTGCTAAGGACAGAGGGGGAGGAAGGTGGGGCCGGCTCTCCAGGCAACACAGCCTGATTGACGGGGCTGGATTACCGTGCCAGCGTAACCAGAGTGGGATTAGGTGCCCTGAGTCACCTACCTGAACACTGCTCTCTCCACTGACCACACGGCAGCCCCTGGAGATCAACCTCTTCCACGTCAGTTTTGGGGACATCTGTCCCCGGGGTGACTCCAGACCTGCACTAGTGGAAGGTGTGGTAGAGACAGCGGTTCCAAGCCATAACAACCCATAAAGTCTTCAAATAGACTTGAGAAACTATCTGGTCTGAGGAGCAGCTTCCTGTACAGAGGTCTTGTTTATGAGAAGGCTTTTTTCCCAGCCTGCAGACACAGTGATGTGCTCCCTGAGGAATGGTTGTGTGCTCTTGTGTTTCTTCAAGGTGCCTGAAAGGCACTGGAGCTGTGTGTCCCAGTGTGTGGCTGGTTCACTGTACATTTAATGGGGAATTACCCTCCCATGCAGAGTTCCAAAGAAGAGCTCTCATTCCATCCTTAGTTACCTTGGTATTACAACTATGTGTTATGAAAGCATTTCAAGAATTGCTTCTGAAGAAGCACATGCATTTCAGTCTGTGAAATAGGCAGGAATGGGATGACTTTGTACTGAATGGAACCACTAATGGCATAGAAAGAAGATTCAGACCAGCAAAAAGCTTCCAGATGAAAAAAATCAAGTCTCGTTCTCCTGTTGTAGAGCTCTCTGTTGAAATCAACAGGTCTTGAAAAAGAGAAGGTAGTGCTGGGTTAAAACTTCCTGCTTGTCCTAGAGCAGCCCCAGATAGTGTGCCGTTGGGGTTACTATGGAGTTATTGAATAAAGGCTGAGAAGCTTGTTCTGCTGATCAATACCTGTGTGTGCATGCAGACCTCAGCAGTGGCTGTTTGTCTCTTAGGGGCTCCACTCTGAAACCTTTATCCAGCTTTTGTGGAGTTTTCAAAGGGGTCGAACTTCTGAGACCAGTGCAAACAAGATGTGGGTGCTCAGGACAAATAGATGCCTCCATTCTGCTCCTGCCTCTAGATTATTATAACATCTCTTCTCACATCTTTGTTTTATATTAGACTGTTAAAAAAGAAAAAGAGACAGAGAGAAAAAAAAAAAAAGGGGGTATCAAGAGGAACAGCTTTAAATGGAAATAAAGAGATGTGTCTAAATCCTTTAGGCTGTTTGGGATGTCTCAAGTGATTTAGTCTGGCTGTATCTGTACATTAAAGCATATGAGGGCACTGAGGTTCACCACTTATCCTATTAAAATGTTAGAAGAGTCTCTGGCTCAGGTTTGCCTCAGTCCAGGCAGAGCTGTGTCACACAATCCCTAGGGAAGAGCTCAATAGCTGGCATGGCATGCAGAGGCTTTCCCATGGACACAGCCACCTTATTGGGAGGGTGAGGGGGCTGAAAATCATGGAGCAGGGACTCCACCAGCAGGCAGCAGTATCAGGACGAATCATTTAATAGCTCAGGCATGGCAGAGTGTCTTTCTGCTCCATGGCAAGTCTGTACTGTGACAACAAAGAGATAAAACCCTGCCAGCTGTTTTCCAGTCGGGAGTGGGTGCTGGATGAAGGTGAGATAGCGAAAAGAGAGATCACCTCATAAGTCTGGTCTCCATATGGACACTCCCCTGATAAGGCTGTCCTGGTTGCCTGAAAATGAGCTGCAAATCCAGATTTTGGGGATAGTGAGCTACAAGTCCTGTCTGACACTATTCATTTGGCTGCCCACTGGGAAGGAATTCCTGGAGGTCCCACCAAGCCCCTCCTTGGACACTGCTGGAAAAGAGATGTTTTTCCCTCAGCAGTAAGTGGAGAGGGTGAGGATCCCATCCTGCTCATGCTGGGTGTGAGGGTCACCCACAGAAGTGGGTTTAGCTCAGCACTGTTGGACAACCCAAAAATAAAAGGCAAGTCCCCTGGGCTTTTACTCCACACAGTGAGAGAAGAGCCTGTAAAGGGAGAGCGTTGGGTGGCTGGCACAATTTTTAGGATTTCTGGGACAAAAATAGCGGAAATGGTGGTGAGGGCTGATGCTCTGGGCTGACTCCAGTGGGATGGAATGGCACCAGCTCTGCTAAGTGTGAGGAGAAAATTAATGAAGTGTGGAGGATTATGGGCTCCCACCTCTGGGAAGGCACAGAGATTACAAATATGTGAACCCACTTTGCTTTTCCATGGTTTGAAGCTGGAAATTTTCTTCCAAACTCTACTTCTTGCTGGGGAAAGTGTGTGCCAGAGAGGCCTATGTCACAGATCAGAAGGCAGTAGGGTTAGAAGGGGCTTTCTGGGGAATTTCTGCGATTTTGGGGAGTTTAGACTGGATGCAGCTAGTAATGAAGGAAGGGAAGTCTTTTCCTGGCCTTTGACTGGGGGTTTTGCAGCCAGTCATGGCAGAAGGGAATATACATCCACGGGCTTTTTCTGTCACCCTGGTGCCAAGAATAAATGCTGATAGAGTGCAAAGTGCTGTAAACCTCGGAGGATCTACGATGAAATGTTTCTTCCCTGGATCCTCAGCTAGGTTTCACCCTCGTGGGGGCACACCAAGGTCAGGGTGGGGTTCAGGCTCCTTTGAGGTGCTGAGGCTGCAGGGTAGCCTTGGGGAGGGGACAAGGGAAAGGACAGGTCAAAGTTTGGCAGCTCCTGCACCCCACAGTGCCCTTTCCCTTTGGCCTCTGATGTCTCCATCCTCCTCTCCAGCAAACACACGTGGCTCTTCTCCTGGAGAAGAAAGAAATAAGAGAAACATGGAAAAGCCAGTGCCTGGTATAGCTGGGAGGCGGGGGCAGACACGGCTGGGGAGTATTACGCTCTCTCTCACGGTATTACCCCAGCGGCAGCCAGGGGTAACTGGATCTGCGAGAGTCTGATCCTCCCAAGCCCTTAATTGGATGCGTGAAACGTCCAAAATGCGGCTCACTCTCCTGCTTCCCACAGCTCTGACACACACACACACGCTCTTCTTGTCACACAAGGGTGTTTTCCTCCCTGAACCCAGCCCCCTCTTACCTCTCCCAGCACCCAGCTAAAGCTGACCCTTTGTACAGGAGCCCTCCCAGCCAAGAGAAATGCTGCTGGTGGTGCAATATTCAGCAGATTTCCAGACACCCCCTTTTCCTGCTCTGCGAAGAAAACACTTTGATTAGACAAGAGGCAAAAGGCAGCGGGAGAGCAAATAGAGAACAGTCCCTTTTTTGGGACTGGGCTGTAGGATGGAGATGGGATGAAGGCTCCGCAAAGGGCTCTGCAAACTGGAGCGTGAGGATGGACGTGCAGCGAGCACCTGCATGGACCAGGCAGCAGCTGGGGCAGTACCCCCGGCCTGGAGAGGCTGCTGTGGCTTTTCTAAGGCTCTTGCATCCCCCAGCCCTCTCTCCACCCCAGTTTCCACTGCAAGCAGCAGCAGTACTCCTCTGCACTGTGGAACTGGGACAATGCTCCCTGGATAAGTGGGCCTTCTGCCCCCAGCTGCACCACAGCCAGGCTTTCTCCCCAACCTGCATTTGTTTTTTTGCTTTTTCTTTTTGCTTTGTTGTTGCTAAGGTTTTATCTGTGGTTTTTTTTTTGGTTTTTTTGTTTGTTTGTTTGTTTGTTTTTCCCTCTTACAAAATCAATTTATGGACAGTTCACTCATTTTCCCCCCTTGCAAACTTATTAGGTATTCAGTCCCGGCTAGCACTCGTAAGCATCCTTTGTCCCAGGGAGGGCTGGAGACCCCTTCATTAGCAGTGATTACCTCTGAGCAGTTTGACAGCCTCCCAGCCCGCTTACAAGACTTTCCCATTCAGCCCTGCCCGGGGCTGCCCCGCTTCTCAAAAGAAACGGAAATATTCAAACATTTCTCCCCCCCTTCCCAGCTGAAGAGAGGAAAAGCTGTTTCTCTTCTCCGCCTACCCCATTCACTTCACTTTTGATACAATATTTTCGGTCTTTGTTAAACCGGAGAGAGAGGGGTCAAGGCAGACTTTTTAGTGACCCTTTTCGGAACGTTTTGTTTAATGTAAATACAAGCTCCTTCACTCTTATCCGTTTACAATTATTATTATTTTTAAAACAACTAGAGGCTCGGGAGGGCGACGGCTTGGGATGGTATTTAGGGGAAAAAATTAGTGAAAAAGTCAGGGGAAGGACATTCACTTTCAACAAGGGAAGAGAAAGGGTAGCTGGAAAAAAACCAAACAAACAACAACAACAACACACACACACACACACAAAAAAAAAAAAAAAAAAAAAAAACAAACAAACAAAAAAAAAAAAAAAAAAAAAAAAAAAAAAAAAAAACCACTAAAACCGGGGTGGGGCGAGATGGGGAAACCGTGGGTTTTATTTTGGGTCTTATTGATTGAACTAAAGCCGCCGGCTCAGCTCCACGGCCCCGGCCCCTGCAGAGGTCCGGCGGCGAGGAAGCGGAGCTGGGAGACGCTCGGTTCTCGCCTTCTCCCACAGCAAGCAAGGCCGGGCAGCAGGGCTGCTCTTCCCACGGGGGCTCCGTGCTCCTTTCCCCGCCCCGGCCACTCTTTGCGAGGGGGCTGGTTTGTGCTCTTGCCGCCAGCATCCGCGGGAGGGTCCCTCCACTGCATCCTTCATGACACTCAAACCCTTTGTCGAAAGAGACATTATCATCCCCGCTGCCTATTGAACAAATTCCAGGTGGTTTTTTTTGTTTGTTTGTTTGGTTGGTTGGTTGTTTTTTGGTTTTGGGTTTTTTTTTTTTTTTTTAGTTAGAAGGAAATCCCATGTTACCAGACGCTGAGCGCATGTGCTCTCCGCTTTCTTTATATCTTTAGTTCCCCACAATAAACGCTGCTACTCTGCCCGCAGAAACCGATGGAGAAATTGAATCCAATTCACCGATTTCCCGGGGAAGAAAAGAAATAAGGAAAGATTACACTGTATTTCAGCAGATTCCGTTTTGAGGGCGAACACCGCTTTTGCTCCCAAAACAAGCTCGAGGGTGGGAAGCGCTGCCTAACAGCGAACCCCAAACCCAAGGTGAAACCCCAACCTCATTTGACGCTTAAACAGCACACTCGGGATCTTTTTGTACGGCTTAAATTCGGTGGGGTTCAGGAGGCAACAAATCTCAGGGTTTGGGGTGCCAAGTGCTCTCCGAACCCTCCCATAGGCGGGTACCCCAAAAGCAGGTGGAGATCCCTACTCTGTGCTCACTCCCCGCCCTGCGATCCGACCCTTCCGTACTCCTAAAATGTAGATTATTTACACCCCACCAGGAAAAGAACTGCCTCTAAATTGACCTGAAAAAGCAGCTAAAAAATTCCTGCTACCTGCTACTTAGTCTGTAAGGAAAACCAAGGCACTTGCATTTGGGGATGGAACACAGATTTTAGGCATGAGGAGTGTCAACGCCTTGAATCCAGGTTTTAAATTCAGACTTAAACAGAGAGGGGAAAGTCACCGTCGAGATGGGAATAAAAGGCAGCAGGAGTGAATTAAACTATCACGGAGCTGAAACACCTCTGTGCCCCTCCGGCCGCTGCCCTTGCAGGCAGCCGGAGCCGAGCGGGAGCCGCGGCATCTCCCGCTCCCAGCGCTGCCCGGCTTCCCCCAGTGCCAGGCTTCGGCTGCTAAATAAAACGAGCCAAGCAATCAGCTTACCGGGGAGGCATCTCTCTGAGGACAGGGAAGTAAACGCGATGAGACCGAGAAGACAAAAAAAGCACAGCTCAGGCGATTTAAAGATCAATGTCAAATTGTATAATATAAAATCCTTCTGCTGGGGAAAAAAGCTTAGCACGCTTCTTGGACCTGGCGTTTGGTCTCCTCCAGCAAAACTGCCGCAAAACAAAGCGAGGGAGGCGGATGGTGGGGACAGCCACGGGCGCATCGCAGGGGTCGCGATTTGGGATAATTTCACCCCCGTTATGGCCTTTCACTGGCATGGAGAACTGTTAATTCCCCATCTTTTCTTTGCCTTTGCCAGGTGAGGGAGGAAACTTAGTTTCCCCGGCGTGGCTGTGCCCCAACCACTCCTCTCCATAATATAATTTTTTATTTCCTTTTCTTTTTTTTTTTTTTTTCCCTCTCCCCCCCATTCTCTCAGTAAGTTCGCCTCCGATAACCCCCAAAGCTTCAGCTCTTGGGAGAGAAGAAGCGGCGGCGATGCGGCCTCCTTCCCTTCCTCGGGCATCCCCCGGCAGCCCCGTTCCCGCTCGTCTCGCCTCATCCCGGCTCCTCCCAGCTCCCTGCCCGGCAAAGTCATCACCCCCGGTCCCGGGGACCGGCTGGTTCGGTTCCTGCCGGGCTGCTGCTGAAATACTCGTGCCCTCGGAGATCTGCTCTGCGTAAACTGGCGGGCTTGAGAGCGACACCGTCATTTCAAAGCAGATGCGAGGGTCGTTCACCAAATATTTTATTATGGTTTTAGGCTGCTTCATACAGTTTCGTCCTGCACATGCTCTACAAGTCACCTGTGCACATAGAGAACAAGCCAAAAATAATAATAATAATTAATAATAATAATAGAAAAAATCTACCATAGCAATCCCTTAAATAAGTAAATAAACATTATATATATATAAAAAACCCTTTAAAGTAAAGCAAAACCCAAACAAAAGAACAGCGTCTTTTCAACATGGAATAACCCCGCGGGATAAGGGCAGGGGCTCAGACATTTTGCAACTTGGCATTCGGTTTTTTAATTTATTTTTTTTTAAAACATTTCCTGGGCCTTCTTTAATTATTTCTTTTTAGGCATCAATTCTGCAAATCCCTCAAAATAAAGGCGACAACGATTTTAATGACGTTTTTTAATGCAGTCTGCTGCGGGGCTGGGAGGGAGGCTCGGGCGGGCGGCCGGGGAGCGCCCCGTACCCCGAGTTCGGCGCCCGCGCCGGGCACCGCCGGCCCCGCTGATGCTCCGGCCGTGTGGGCAGGCACCGGTGAGCCGGGCCTCCCGCTCCCCACGGTTTGCCACGGCGGCGGTGTCAGATGTCACATTCACTGTCGCTGGATGTGATGGAGATGGCGGAGGTGGCCGCTTTGCTGGAGAGGCTGGCTGCGGGGCTGGAGGCGGCCCCCACCGCCTCCCCGCCGCTCTCCTCCTCCGCTTGCAGCGAGCGCACCGAGCCCTGCGTTAGGACCTGCTGCTGTAGCCTGCAAGGAACCGGCACACACAGCATCACCGCCCGCCCTCCGCACCCCGGCACCCACCGACAGCCCCCTGTGTCCCCACCAGCAACAGGCAACCCCGACCGGCAACCCCACACCGCTGCCCCCGACCTCCGGCTCTCACCACTTACACCAGTGATAGGAGAGAGAAGCTGGGTAGGCACCCAGTTCCTCAGATCTGAGCACCCCAGGGTCAGCCCCGCTCCTAGGCTGGTACACCCAGGGAAAGGCTCTCTCCCTCCTCCGCAGCCTGCTCCCACACCGGGCCTTGTCCTAGGGGTCAGTAATGCCCTGCAGCAGCTCCCAGGCGGCGTCTCCCGTCCGGTAGGCCTTACATCTTCTCTTAGATTATAAAAAAGGGCTTCGGGTGACGGTACCCACGGTCCCCACGTATGACAGCCCGACTGAGGGGCGACAAGGGGAATTATCCTCACTCCGCGATCCTGGGGAGGAGATAAAGGGGGAACTCTGCTCCCTCTGCTCCCTCTGCTCCCTCCCCTGCTTGTGTCGCTAGCGTTGGGATAACACTGCTCATTTAGAGTCGTGATTTTGTTCTGTAACATATATATATATATATATATATATATGTTGTATTTCTATTATATATTTCTATATATAAAATAGAAACAAGAACACTATCTCAAGGAATGTTCCCGGATGACTCCGGCGGAGGAACAGGGCACGGTGGCTGTGGCAGGGCCTGCAGAGGGCACGGCCGGCTCTTCTCAGGATGGACAAATCTCAAACCGGTATTGATAGGTCCGGGCAAAACTTTGAAGGCGTTTGTCTCCTCTCAGCCTCTGAACATAGCCCCTCTGCCGTCAGCTCCAGCCGCTGGCTGCGGGCGACCCCTCTCCTGCTCTCCCTGTCCCGCTCCCCCACAGGGCAGCCAAGAGGGAACCCAGGGCGGGGATCCTCCCCTATTAAATTCAAGTAATTAAAAAGCCTTAGCGTTTTCCCGCTGCTCCTGCTTTATCTCGCTGCATTTCCCGGGGAGAAATCTCCCGGGCTCGTTTCCCCCATCCTCCGCCGGCAGTCTCACACTGCCTCCCCGCAGCCTCCGGCCCCGGCGGGCGAAGCCTCCCTAAGGGGGAGCCTGTGTCCCGACGGACGGGCAGCACCTTACCTGTTCTTAGCGGCTGCTGCCCTGTCCCTTTGCCGGCGGTTTTTGAACCAGTTGCCCACTTGCGTGGGGGTAAGTCCCGTGGCCTGAGCCAGTTCCCGCTTTTTGCTGGGGTTGGGGTAAGGGTCCTGCAGGTACCACTCCCGCAGCAAATGCCTCGTCCGCTCCTTGAAGCAATGTGTCTTCTGCTCGCCGTCCCAGATGGTGCGGGGGAGCGGGAACTTCTTCCTCACCCGGTACTTGTCCACCGGTCCCAGGGGTCGGCCCCGCAGCTTCTCCGCCTCTTGGTAGTGCGCTTCCAGCCAGAGGGCTTGCAGTTTGGCATGGGACTCCTTGGTGAACTTGTGGTTCTCCAGGATGTGGTAGAGCTCCCGGTAGTTCCCCGTGTGGAAGGCCACGATGGCCCGGGCTCTCAGCACCGACTCGTTCTTGTTAAGCGCCTCGCAGGCCGCGGGGGCCACGGGCAGGGACCAGAGGAAGCGCCCCAGGCGCTCGATGTCCCCGCTCTCCTCCAGGGTCTCGCATACCCCGGCCACCTGCTGCGGGCTGAAATTGAGGATGGGCAGCTGGAACATGGAGGCGGCGCCGGGCTCCGCTCCGCGCTCCGCGCACCCCCGGCGATGCCCGCCGCCACCACCGCGCACGGCCCCGCGGCGGGGAAGCGGCAGCGGCCCCGGGCCGCCCCTCGCTCCGCTGCTGCCTCCGCCGGCGCCGGCGGAGCTGCCGCGGGAGGGACGGCGGAGGGCGGAGAGGCGATGGGGACCGCTCGGCAGCTCCGGCGACTGGGGGCGGTGGGCAGGGGCGAGGCGGAGGAGGATGGAGCAGAGAGGGAGGGCGGGCGGGGGGGGGGGGGGGGGGAGGGAGGGAAGGGAAAAAAAAAAAAGTAAGAAAAAAAAAAAATAGAAGAAGGAAAAAGGGAAACCAGAAAAGGCACAAGCACAGCTCCCCACCGCCGTGCTGCTGCGGGAGCGGCTGATTTGCTGCTGCAGGCTCGGCAGATTGGCTCCCGGGTTTCCATGGCGGGGCTGCCACTCACTGTCAGCCGCTGCCAATCACGGCGGAAGGCTCCGCACCGCCCCGCTCCCCGCCCCGCTCCCCGCCCCGCTCCCCGCGGCTCCCCGGGGACCGCGACCCCGCCGCCCTGCCCTGCCGACCCGGGCAGGGCAGAGCCTCCCGGCCGCCCCGGAGAAGGCAGGCTGAGGGGAGGAACGGGGGCTCCTCTTCAGGGTGCCGGCGGCAGGTTGGAGGGAGTGGTCCCAAAAATAGGACGGCCGGGACCCCTACATCCTCCCCAGCAAAGCTGCGGGATCCGGCCCGGTGATGCTCGCACGGAGCTCCGGGCACTCGCAGACGGAAAGAGGGATAAGGCAGAGTTGAGAAATCAGATAAAAAAATTGGCTGAGTAACAGTGATAGTGATGTTGGGAGTGTCACTGACAATGGATGCAGCGGGAGGACCGCAGAAACAGCCGAGATTTAGGGAAAACTCTCCCCTTTCCCCCTGTAGGTGACTTCCCATTTCGATTAAGACGAGAAACTATCCGCAAAGAGCTCAGAGCCCTACCCCGTTCAACCAAAGCGTTAATTTTTTTTTATTTCTATTTTTTTTTAACATTTAAACCTCTTATTCTTTTCGGCTGAATGGTCCTGAGTAGACGCCGAGAATAGTCGCGAGGAGTGAGAAGTCATTTGTAGGTCAGGAAAGCGACTTAAAGGAGATTTCGGGAATCTTTTGAAATATTGATCACCTCGTAGTAATCATTCCCCGTGGGTATTTTCGCCCCTCGGTGCCCCTCGGGAGCGACCTCTGGTCTGGGTGCGAGGTGAGCCCCGGCCGCCCCTTCTGATGAGTGGGGCCAAATCCAGACGTCTCGGGGTGGGATAAAGTCCCTTTCTGAACTGCGAACATACGATTTATTTTCCGTAGAGAACGGGAGGATGATCAAGAAGCCACTCTTTATTCTACAAATAGCTGCTCAGTGGTAATTTCTCCCCGGGAATATTAGGGACTATGCTCGGAAAGGCAGCATATATTTTGAATTAAACTCAATATGTTCTCCCCTCTGCTCTTTGAAATGTATTTTTTTTTCTAGAATGCTTGTCAAAAAAATCCCTTATTAATTTGATATCTTGTTATTGTCTCTTTCTCCCCTTATTCTTTTTTTTTTCCCATTGTTTTTGTTTTCCTTTTTTCCCTTCTTTAAGAAAGCTCCTTTGCTAGTTGCCTGTAGACCGAAATTAAACAGATTTACATTTTCTCCAATCATTTCTCCCCAGAAATGGAGCTGGACTGAGGCTCGCCGTCTTTTCTTTAGTATCAAGTACAATTTGTCTTTTGCTTGTGAAGATTTGGTAAATCAGAAGGCAGATAGATAGCGCAGATGGTCGGAGGTGTCGGGTCAGATTATGGTACGCCTCAGTACAGTGCTAAGCTCATTCTGACGGAAAACCCTGATATTATTTTCACAGATCTACACAGTTCACTTGAAAAAAACCCTTCGAGCCATTTACATCATTTATGTGAGGCTCACAGCTAGCGGGATGGAAAAGCTTTCAATACTGCTCATTTTCATAAAACCCGACAGAGCTAGGGAGACATAAAAGCGCACACAAAACTCACGAGTTCAGAGACACTCCATAGAAACTTAAAAAAAAAAATAAAAGAACTGACTTTTCGGCTTCACCTTCACCCAGGTTTGATTTGCCGATCTGTTTAGGGGAGAAAGAAGGAGTGAGAAAAAATTAGAGGAGAATACAGTCTATAAGTATTGCCGAGAGTCCTGTTCCAGCCTTCCATCCCACCACTGTCCTCTCCGTTAGGGGAAAACAATAATTTGACCAATTCAACGAAAGATCACAAATAACCTTTTCGGGCAGGAATTAAAAAAGCCCCCAGACGTCCTCGGTATGAGCATCGGGCTTCCCCAGGGAACGGGTGAGAAAGCGGCGACCTCGGCGGCTCCGGGCGCGTCCCCGCGGGCAGGAGCTGCCCCGCCGCCCCCCAGCTCACCCCGCCGAGCCCCCGGCAGCGTCCCGGGACGGGGCTGATGGAGAAAAACCTCTGCTGAGGGAGACGTGGAAGGGTAGAAAGCCTATATTAACGGCTAGCTAATTTAGAACGATGGTTACTAATATTACTGAAGGGATTTTTTTTTTTTTTTTTTTAATCATACACATGATCTGGCGCGGGAGTTACTGGGCTGCAGCCTAATGACCATGAACAGAGCGAGACAGGCTCCGTAATGAAAGCCAGGACTGTAGGCTAAAGAAATGAATCCTCATTAAGAGCGGCTCGCAGGGGCGAGGGGCTGTCCCCCAGGTCCCCAGCCTTTGTTCCCCAGAAACCGGCCCGGATGGGGCGATACTGGCAGCACTGCTGGGAGGGGAGAGGAAGATAAAGAAAAGCGACATTGAAATGGACCCAGGAACCTTGTGTTAACCGTTTAAAGGGTCACTCAAGGCGCAAAACCAGCCTAACCCAAATAGTTTTGCACCTTCTCCAGCTGGGAACGATGGGTTCTGGGATGTAGCACGATCTGGTGTGACTGGATTGTCCCTGTCTGGGAAAGGTTCTTGGGGCTCCTCGCCTTGTGCCACCAGGGCCGAGAGAGACCAGCTTCAAGGGATTTTATCCATGGCCGACACCACAAGTTCCCCGTTGCCCCGGTGCTCCCAGGAGCTCTACCGCCGGACCGGGCCGAGACAGGCTTTGTCTCCTGAGCGCGACCCGCAGCGACCCCAGGAGCGACCCCATCCCCGCGGGACGCGATGCCGCGTCCGGGGAAGCCGAGATTCCTGCGGTGCCCAAGCTCCTGGCTCAGCTCTCACTTCTTATTAGAGCTGCGGGCGAGCCTGGGGGTGCACTTGGCCGGGCCCTCTTTTTTCGCCCCTTTCCCCCCATTTTCTTCTTTCCGCCTCATTCCTCTCGCATAATAGAGACACTCCTTGTGACATAAATAGCAGGCAATGATAACTACTTTTATTTAGGTGACAGCTTTGACCATTGCTACAGGTGGCGTGATGAGTTAACCCTGCAGAGACAAACCCACTGGAGACCAAGAAATAAAACAGTACACGATACAATATTTATCAAAAATATGACCAGACATCTCAAGCATTTCTACGGCCTGCATGGACACGGGGGTTCTGGCCTCAGGATAGGACATATTCCCCTCTCTTCAGAGCCTTAAGCAAAAGTACTCTGAGCAACATGTCAATACACCTTCGCATCAGCATTTATCAGCTATCCTGGGTCCTAGAATCTCAGTCACTGGGGATTATTTATGTAGACGGAGCTTCCGAACGCAGCAGAGATGCGAATACATTTTTAAAGGCCTCGATTGGCGTTAAATAGTGTATTAAAAAATACCGTCGGGAAGGAGAAGCCTCACTTTAAAGTCTCGGTAGGATTGTCAGAGATGTGGGAGTTCATTAAGGGATGCTGACCGGGAGAACTGGAGCGCAGGCAATCCCTCGGGCGGATATCTGGGAAACCAGCCGGGATTTTCCGGCCTTGGATGGGTATCGGCAGGACCCGGGCTGGTGCCGTGGAGCGCTGCGGGACGGGCGGGGCTGGAGAGAGCAGGAGGCTCCCTGTCCTCCCCCCGGCTGGCTCTTACCCCGCTCCCTGGGAGCAGGCGGGAGATGCTCAGCCCGAGGACAGTGCCCGCTGTCGCGGATAGAAAAGGTCACTGGAAATGTCAGCCCCCCTCGGGGAGCGGGGACGGGGTTTTCGGGAACCTTTCCCACCGAGCCATCCGGGAGCTTTGATGGAGGACCTCAAGCTCAGGATGCTGGAGTGGGGAATATTTGGTGGGAAAACGACCTGTGTTTCCATGCGTTTCACGTGCATAATTGTTGAAATAACCGCTATCAATCTTTCCATTTCTTCCTAAAAATGAAGTTACATTTAAAGCTGTAATCTGCTTAATACTGAAGAGAGTTGGGCAGGCTGGACCCCCACGTAAGCTCCTGATACCTGTTGAAAGCACCGAAGAGTCCCTAAAATGCTGTTGGACACAGAGAAATGTCCACCTACTTTCTACTCTCACACAAAATATTCATTAAATCTTTGTTCTTCGGTGCATTATTAGTTACTTCTCAAAAAAAAGCATCAGGCCATGGCTGGTATGTCTGAAGTTAAAATAAAGATGCACTGAAAACTCCAAATATCTGAATTATTTTGATACTGGTAAGGAAAGATACTCCTTGTACAGGTCCCTGGTCAAGGCCATGGCTGCAGACAGAAAGGATCTACCGCCCAAGATTGATCTTCAGTTTTCTTTCGGGTGTAGTTATGAACCTGGTTTTAAAGTTTCAAATCCTTTGTGATTTGTTTGGCTGCTGCCTTCACCTGTAGGTAAATACACACACTGCCAAATCTCCTTCTATAATGAGATGTTCCTTTACAATCTTCAATCTGCTTCCATCAGGATTTCACTGAAAAAAATCAACAAAAGCAACAAAATCACAAAGTATTCAAATAAATTGTTTTTTGTTTTTTTTTTTTTGATTGATGGTGTTTTTCCTCCCCCATTAAATCTCTCCTCTCCTCTCCTCTCCTCTCCTCTCCTCTCCTCTCCTCTCCTCTCCTCTCCTCTCCTCTCCTCTCCTCTCCTCTCCTCTCCTCTCCTCTCCTCTCCTCTCCTCTCCTCTCCTCTCCTCTCCTCTCCTCTCCTCTCCTCTCCTCTCCTCTCCTCTCCTCTCCTCTCCTCTCCTCTCCTCTCCTCTCCTCTCCTCTCCTCTCCTCTCCTCTCCTCTCCTCTCCTCTCCTCTCCTTTTACATTCAAGTCCTTTAAATATTACAACTTCTCCCAGTATGGGGATGAGGGTAGTCACGAAAACACTTATTTAGGAGAAAGCGGGAATGAGGACAATTCTCGGATTTCGGGGGGAGGGAGGGGGGGGGGGCGGTGAAGAACCACGGTCAGCTACCCTGAGGTGTCTAAATGATTTTGGGGCTGAGTCCGGGAGAAATCCCATGTCCCGGCTGGCTTGGGCGCTAGCACTGAGCTGGACTCCAGCTCTTCTTGGAGCTGACTCGCTGTGGTTGAAGGCTGCTCAGGAATTGGGGTCCCTCTTTTCTTGGGGGGAAGTCCCTCCGCAGCTTTGAGTACCATGTGGGAGTCAGGCACCACCCCAGGCTTGGAAACAGATTTGAGGCGATGGGTGAAGGTGAGCATCTGCCTGGGCTCCAGAATTACAGGGCTGCTTCAAGGAAAAAAAATTATCCCGCAGCAGCTTCATGAGGACAAGAACATTCAACCTCTTATTCCGATAAATCAGGCACCTTTCCCCGCTTTCTTGGGGTATTTGGCCGGGTGTCTTCAGGGACCTTCCCAAACTCCATCATAGTGCTGGGGGGACTGGGTGCCCTGTGCTCTCTGCAGGGAGATCCTGAGTTTCCATCAGCTGGAGAAGCCGGCAAGCAAGACTGAGGGGAGCAGCCAGAACACAGCAGAGGGGTATGGAGCTCAACGAGAGGCAGCACCGGGGCCGTTTCTAACAGGATGATGGGTTTGGGGGACTGCCAGCAGTGGGGAGAAGGTTTAGGAGCCTTTTCTGAGCCCCGACTTGACTACATTTCTTTTCAGAGCAATGCAACTCATTCATCATTGATCAGAGATGATGCTATGAAAGAGCCCTTCCTTCTTGCCATCGGTAATGAAAGTGGTTGTTTATGGCTTTGGGGTTACTTGGGGACTTTTTAGAGCGATTCTGCTGGGAAGCAAGAGAAAACAAACAAGTCAGAAACAATGGGATACTAAATTCCCCTTTTTGCAGCTTCAGAAGGCGGGTTTTTTTTTTTTTTGGTGGGTACAGAGTGATAACCTCGGCTTGGGAGTCCTTATAATAAATAGATGGGTAAAGGAGCTCCCGAGCCCTGCCAAGTCCCAGTGGGAACAGGCCCTAGGGGGAATTAACCGGGAAGTCTCTGCCGGCTTTATCCAAAGCCTGTTGAACTGACTGACCACCTTCCGGGTGAACTGGGGTCCTTGGCTCTCTGGGAACTTCAGCCTCCCTTGGCACCTCTTCTTAAATTACCGGGACACGGCGAGGTGTTAATGAGCATCATTGAAGTTACCTGCTAGTCTGCTGTTAAATTCCCATTTCGAGAAGTTTAGAGGGTCTTTAACGATTTGCTTAAGGCAAGACAAAGCTTCGAAGCCATTTCTTCTTGGCAAAACATTGAATGTTTTGGGAAGACGGAGTGGCAAATGCAGAGCCCCAGGGGCATCTAGGAATTAGAGTGTCCCTAGGGAACAGGGCAAGGAGGCAGCTCTCACCCTCCGGGACAGGCAGAGAAATGTTCCTGGAAAGGACAGAACCTCACCTCTGCAGAGGCCGCAGATACCTACCTTCCAAAAGAGCATGCCTATTTCCATATCCCTGTCTTTTTTATGTCCTTTCCTCATGTCTGACCTGAAGCCAGATAGATCAGCTATTTCTCTCTGAAGCTGCATTTCTTGTTGGTTGAATTGACTGTTCTGAAAGCAGCATCGCATCTGACTGACGCCTGGGCTGCAGTTGGCAGAGAGAATTTTCTGTGTATCTCTCTCTTCACTCTGTTTCTATTTCTCTATCCTTTCTTCTTTCATCGGCTGATGTTTTTTTCCCCCTCCAGCTTGTGCCCTACCCCAAATTTATTTTCCTTTTCTTATTGTTAATCTTAAAATCCATCCTTTGCCTCAGTAATCTCAATGGGGCTAAAAAACAACCAAGTGTAGAGGGAAGCATCATGTTTTAGTTTTTGCCCGCCCGGGCAGTGCATTTTTGCCTTGTAATGCTGCACTTCCATAAACAAACAAACGCACACAATTTTGTGAGCACAATTTGTGTTGAGGCAAGCGGCGGCATTCCACAGCATCCTTAGTGTGAAGCACTGCTCCGGAATGAGAAGGGAGATGCTTTAATGCCTTTTTAAACTACCTGAGGGCCGGTCCGTGAGGGAATGAGGAAAGGAGGATTTAGGCTGATTTCCACCAGCTGGCTCAGTAAACACGAGTGGGACCTGGCGGTTTGGATAAAGCACGTTGCACTCTGCAACTCCTTATTTTTGTGCCGCATCCCGGAGAGTGTATGTGTGTAATTAACCCCCAGTAAGCTTCCAGACCACGTCTCGTTCTGGCGGCGCTGCCTCCTCTCCCCGCCCGGCCACCGCCCGCCTGCGCGCTGCCCCCGGTAGATGGAGCATCCTCATCGCTTTTCGCCCTCAGCCCTCAGCAATGTTGATCTTTCCCTCGTAAGTCCCACTGCTCAGGAAAACGGGTGGTTTGGGGGGCACACGCGCCCCGCCGATGTGTCCCTGGGGGAGCGGAGCGATAAACCCGCCCTGCCGGCGCCGCGCTTGTTCCGCTGGGTGAATGGGCTCAGCCCCTTCTCCCGCCCGCCGAAGCTGCTCCGGGCTTGCCCGACTACCGCGGCTCGCAGCCGCCCCGGCACGCCGCGCGGCGGGCAGGCGGCACCTGCCGCCCTCTCCTCTCCTCGGCGGGGCTGAGGCGCCCCGGGCCCGGCGGCGCTCCGCGGGGCGTGGCCGGCGCCGGGGGGCAGCGTCCGCCCGTGAGGGGGGCTCTGGCCCCTGCGTCCTCGGTGAGTCTCTGGACGCCTCCTCGCCTTTTCCCCTCTGGCAGCGCCCGAGGCGATGCGGAGCCGCCGCGTTGTGGTCACTTTCCCAGTGCCGGTGGCCCCTCAAAGGCGGAGGGTCCGCTGAGCGCCCCGGCCCCGCTCTCCGCCCTGAGGGACTCGGGCCCCGTCTCCCGCGCCGCCATTTTGTGGCGCTCTTGGGCAGCCCCCGTGGTGTCCCACAGGATGAGAGTATCCCCCCATTTTTTTCTCTTTTGACAAAAATAGTTTTAATTTTTAAATCCCAGCGCTTTAGGGAATAATCTGCAGCAAAAGCCTTTTGTTTGGTATGTGCCGGACTCGGTAAAATGTGGCAAGCCAGTGGGTGCTTGGTTCAGGTCTCCTCACGGGGTTCGGGTCTTCTCCAGGGTTTCCAACAGCAGTGTTGCAGAAGTAGTGCAAAGGAGCATAAACAAGATGAGCCAGGCATTTTTATTTTATTTTATCAACAGAGATAAAAAAGTCACGAAATGTGAGCGCTTCTAAATTTCAAGCAGGCTCAAACAGCCAGTCCCTTTACAGTCATAAAAAGTAATGAATAAGCGCGAGAGAAGCACAGGTTTGCTCTCAAAGGAGCCTCCCCTAAATTAAAATTATTAATATAGAGCCATCTGGAATTAATACTGTTTCACAGCCTGCAACTGGTAGAATCGAGATGTGGATTTTAAGCAAGATATTTATTTCACAGATTATGGGTATTTTCCACCTTTTAATGAAGAACTTGGCTGTTGCCAGATGGGTTACTCAGCAGTGGCATTTTTAATGTTAGTGCTATAAAGGCTTGGGACCACATCAGGCAGTTTGCTTGTGGGTTCTGCACCCAATAGAATCTTCTAATATACGAAACTTTATTGCCGCGATTGAATTCCGTGTAATTACATTAATGCCGTGCAAAAACGCAAAATACATAAGAATACTTTTCTCCTGGCAGCATTCTGAATAGCCCCATTAAAAAGAAGACATGCAGTCTGAAGCCAGTTTACCCAGGCGTGTGTGTTACATATTTAACAAAAGTAATCAGCCACATAGGAGAGTTTTCTCTGAATCTCTCATCCTGAGTTTGATGGTTTGATGCTACTTCTCTGCAGTGTGTCCAAGAATCAGTCTTTGCTAGAGTCATATCCTGGAAGATATGAGATGTGAAAAGTTTGTTGCAGTTTGGTGTTATCTACTGTTTTTAAAGTCTGCAAACACCATATATATTACCAGTGCTATTGAATCTCTCAGCCTTTTCTGCTAGTGACACATGTATCCTCTTAATTCACAGCACAGAATAGCATTTGACATTTGCAGTTACACTACTTCATTTTAACAATACCAGAATAACAAGGATTTAACATATGCATGCTTTCAGAAGCACTGTTTTCTGCAACTTTGACCTTTTCATAAATTTTGTTGTAAAACTAAAGTAGAAGAAAATAAACACTTTAGTTCTCTCTACAAAAGCATTAGTACTCTTCTACCAAAATATTCAAAAGATAAAATTATTTGTATTTTTATGTGATAATATAATAGTCTCTATCTTAATAATATACAGCTACACAATCTGTTCTATTGATGAACTTTGTGTTGCAGTTTATAAAACAATAAATAAAATTTCTTTGCCCCCATATCTTGCAGTTTTTATGGGAAGTTTCAGAAAACCGGCTAATAAACACTGCTAAATTGTCTCTTGAGAACAGCTTTTAAAAACATGCTTCAAACTAATTTTTTTTATAGTAAGGAATTACTTTGGATTTTTTTTTCACATGGTGTGAAAGCAAAAATATTCTGCCGTAATCTGTGATTTTGGGTAGTGTTTCCTAGTATTTTCCTTAGTATTTTCAGAAGATTTTTTTTTTTTTTTAAATTTGCTACCTGAAGTGTTTCCGGGAACTAAGATTTCAATCTTTTAAATACATTTGATAAAACTATTATCTCTTTCATGGAGTTTTTATCACAGCCTGTGCTAATCCATGCACTTGGATTAGGTGTTCTGATCCTCCCCTAATTCCCTTATGAGACAAATTCATTTCTGTCAAACACTCAGCGTTTGAAACACTGCCTCCACCCCCTCCTGCTCCCACAGCCTCAGTGCTGCAGGATGTAGCCTTAATGCCACTTTAGTTAAATTCTGCAGTTGTTTTCTGTTCCACTTTATCCTGGATTAGGATCTGCTCCTCGCCACCAATAGGTCGTGGCTTTGCTTCTCTCACAGTGTGATGGGGACAGTTAAAGCTGTCCCACTGTGGGACAGTTAAAGCCCGGACAACTTCGCTCACTGTTAATGCACCTGAGCTATCGAGCTGTTCTGATGAACGGTGTTTGCATCCCTTTCAGAGATCTCCATCATCCCCCAACTCTTTAAAGACTCGTTACTGAATTGCTGCACATAGCAGCACGGTACAAACAGAAGAAAGAATTTGTACCAATCCATTTTCCCTTTGATGAGCATTCTGTGTTCACTCAGGCTTAGCGTTCATACACCTTTGATTTAAATAGACTTGGTGGTTGTACGGGAGGAGTGGGCAGGATGCTGAAGGAACTTTTCCATCAGCAGCACTGCAGTCCATGGGCTTAGTAACCTTTGTTACACATTTTGTACACAAACATCTCTCCTTGCGTTCTTCATTGCCTTCTGAGAACATTAAACCTCTCAAACAGAACTGCTCCAGGAGCAACGCTTTACCTAAATTATAAATCTCTTTTTTTCCTACCCGTGGCTTAGACTCTTACAAGTCCCTCACCACAATTAGTGAGAAATTTGGTTCCACCAGATAGCAATTCAAATGCAGTTAAAACTACTTTTCTCCCTTTTATGTTAAAATGTGTGGTATTGTCTTGCCATTTTGACTTGTTTATTGTATCAACAAGGCTTTTGACTGTGTAAATCCTTGAATTGCATTTTTCTTTTGAAGTTTAAGCAATGAGTGATGCGGTTTCAGTCAACTTCGACAAAATTCTGGTCAAGTTTGGTAGGTCATTCTATTATACATTTTTTGTTAACAATTACTTATGTACTGCATACAGTGATATTTTCTGCTTTAAATGGTTATATTAACTTCAAATAAATGCATAACATTAAGTTTTGTTCTTTGCCTACGTAATGTTTTGTTATCTGGGAGGTTGTGTAGAGGGGTCCTGACAGCTATTTAATGGTAAAAATTTTATTTAGATATTTTGCTAAAATAATTGTTAATCAGAGTTTGTGCAATTAATGCTGCACAGCATATGTTTGTTTCACAGCTCCACTCATATATATGTACATAACGAAGGGTCAATTTTCTTCTTAAGCTTCTGATATAGAAAAAACTCGCAGTGCTAAGGAACATGTGGATCATCAGAAGAATTGTGAGTAGTGATAAATTATCATTTTATTGGATGCTGAACACTGATTTTGTTTCCTTAATCCTGGGACATGTTCTGTGCCTCGGGGGCGGAAGCGGGGTAAACAATGGGAGCTGTCCCGTGTCCTGCTCTCACCCTGCCTCATCTTTAGCCATCAATACTCGCCCATTCTCCCCAGCAGACTTTGCTTGTGCTCGGGCTTGTAGCTGAGGCTGTTCAGCTGCCTCATGGACAGCCAGTTTCATGCTGCGCCATTTCCTGCTCTGACTCTGCAGCTCCTCACAGTCACTGGCAGCCCTTTGATTCAGCTGTGCTTGCTCAGTACATCTGCCACTTGCCTCGCTTTCTTTCTTCATGTTTTTTGTTCTTTCCAGATTTGGACCTCTGCCTCACTGCATCTTCTCTCTTTCTGTTTTCTTAAAATAATGAAAGTTCTCTCAGTTGCTGCTATGTACTCAAGCCTGGTTCTTCTTTTTTTGCAATCAAGCAGCTGGTTACTTTATTCGAAATTCAAAACAGTAAACCCAAAGAGAAAGTCTTGCTCTGCATCAAATTTCTTCTTCCCCAGGGCTTACAGGCAACACAATACTATGGACTTATGTCTGGACTGTTTTTTTAAACCATGCTACTATGTGGAATCCCTCATAAGAATGTCTGAAGAATAGTTTCTCTACCACAGACAATCTGAGAATATCTGTGCTCACCTCTGGTATTTCACAGATAGACATTCAAGTACATAACCTCCATTAAAAAAAATAAAATTCTGGTCTTATTTGTGTTCTTTCTTTAAATAACATTTCAAATAATCTTCATGGATATGTCCAAGCAAGTACTTATTCATTAAGGAGATTATCACAATTAAATTGAAGCATCTTAAACATGAAAACATCTGTAACACTATATCTGGCACACCTTGGATTCTGGTTTAACTCTCCAGTCACACAATTAAACCTTAGAGATGAGACTTTTCTTAACATTTATGCAGGCTTAGGGTAAATGCTCTTGGGGAAAATCTGAAGGCTGTGTAGTAACATGGCAGAGCTGCTTTTGTGTTCGTTTCAGAGATACCTAAACATGTGTAAGCACACAACCAACACTCAGGCTTTTAGCAGTTTGGGTTAAGTCTTTCAAATACTTAGCAAAAAGTAGTAACACTGATGTAATTTTGTCTCCGTGTGAGTATTACTTGGCAGATGAACAGCTGTAGCATTCAGCCTTGGACTTTCAGTGTGAGACTCATCAGGCTGTTTGGCTACAGTCCCTTTCTTACCAGTGGAGGGAAATAGGCACTTTTAGAGTGTGATTTACCTTATCCTGAAGAAATAGTTTAAAGTGGGTTAGACAAAATAAACTTTAAAAGTGTCAGATTCTCAGCTGGGTGTAGCTGTAGCCAGGGGTGTGTTCTGAGGAAGGTCCCTGCACTAACTTTGAGTGAGACCCACCAGGTCCTTGTGAAAGCACAGGGTGAGTTGAACAGCTCACACAAGTGCTTATCTGTAAAAATTACTAAATGAGATGTGAAGTGTATGTTTGGTTAATAGCATTATGTTACATTTTGGTAAATCTCAAACCGTTGTCTGCAGGGTTCTGCCACATTCAGCTGTTTATTTACAGAAATGAAACCATGTCAGTTATTCTGTATTTATACTTCATGCAAGTTACTGACTTTAGATATTGAAAATATTAAGCAACTTAAGATAACCCAAGGATAACCCAAGATATTAAATTACGTTGAGAAATTTTTGCTTTTCACTGACTGACATTTCTCTGTGAGAGATGGTTTATTTTCTGTTATAAATGCAGATGCTGTTGAAAATTATTATATAGCAAGTAGTGCAAAACCAGAGCCAAACTTCAGGATGAAGTTTCAGAGCAGTAATTCCAACAGCTCAAGACCCATCTTACATCACTAAGATGCTCTTCCCAGTTGAATAGATGAGGATGTGGCAGGATGTGATTGACTTGTATGTAGGGCCACCCAGCCTGGCATTTAGTGCTTCAGGGCAGCACTGATAGCAAGGATGATTTAGCCGTGATAAATTTGAAATCTTGCATAGAAAAAAAGAGTTAAAAATGCAGAGGAAAAAAATTCACCAAGTTGTGCTTGTTGCATTGCAAGGTGAGCATACATGATAGCTCTCACAGCTTTTACTTGTGGAAAGAACACTGATCATGTTCAACAACAGGGATTCTCCTCCAACCACTCGTTCAGAAATTGTTACCAGCTGTCTGCTGTCAGAAGAGGCAGAATTAAGAGTTTGTCTTAAGAATCTCCACAAATAGCATAGTCCTTGAGAACCTGTCATTATAATGCACTTAAAAATTAATTAACCTGTGTCCTATATTAACTTATCATACATTACACATTCCTACATTGAATAAAATTCCTTTTTATTTTAATTTTTCTCTTTCTGTTTTCCACTAATTGCTTATATGCCTTTTGTGATGTTTTTATTTTTCCTCTACTGCAGTCAACTTTCCCACTCAGAACATTTGACTTTCTGGACTTCTGCAAAAGAATACAAATGTTTGAAAGAGGGTCCTGGTCCTGGTTAGAGTGAGTGAGCAGTGCATGGTTTGGAGTGTTTCAGTGGGAACACTGAACTGGGGAATACCACTAATAGTTACTTCAGTTCTATACAGACTGGGAGTCAGAAACAGCACAAATCATGGCAGTCTCACAATATTAGATGATAATTAAGATACTCACAGCTGAAAATCTCCATTTTTGACTCACTTCGTTGTTACTTTAGTTAATTGCAGGCTGTCTACTCAGCTGGCATTATGGAGATTAAGTTTTTCGGAAGGAATTTTTAATAATTCTGAAAATAAACTTTTGATTCATGGATTTGTTGAAAATACTTGAATGTACTTTTAAATTTGTTTTTTAATTTCAGTGCACACTGCAAAAATCACAGAAAAAAAGAATCAAATTGCTGAGTTGGAGGAAAATATAAAGAAAGGCAATGAGGAGCTTGCTGATTTGCAAAAGCAGAACGAGAGCAGCAAAAAGAGCTGTGGTGTGTGAGTATAAAAGAACCTGAACTCTGAGTTGTGGCTGGCATTGAGGAAGTCACTGAGGAAGGAAGGGAAAAATATGTGTGGGTGTGTTCTGTCAGCAGTGATGTTAAGGAAAACTTTAGTATTCTCCTGGGGTTTTTTTAAACTGTAAATCTTTAGGTAGAAAAATTACAGTACTACTCATCTGCTAAAGAAGATGTATAGAAAAACAGACTACATTTAGTTTTGGCTTGTTGTTTTATTAAAATCCCCAGTTTTCAGAAGATCACAGGTACTGTCTTTGCAGCATGCTAAAATATTCATGTATTAAGGTAAAAGAAGCATAATTTTTCTACACTTGGATGCACCTGAGTTTTTTCAATTTGACCAATAGTAAGAATACTATTAAAAAAAGAGACTTCCCTAAAATGGAACATCTTTCTGTTCTTTGTTCACAATATATTTCATGTTACTTTTTTTTCTATGCATATTTTCACACAACATGTGCCATAGCTGCCTTTGCATACACGTGTGTATGCTTCTGCTGGCAAATTCTAGTATCAGTTTTGCCCCCGATTGCAAAATGTTTCTTCTGGGCACAATCTTTTGATGAATGCAATGGGCTACCATTTACAGTTTTCCTTACTAAGTGTTTGAATCAAATAATTACTTTAAGTTTTAGATACTGTTCTCTTTTGGATCTTAGTAATTAGGAGTTTTTCAAGACACGATTTAGCTACAAGGAGTTTTGTCTCCCTGACAATTTTTTAAAATTAAAACCTTCAGATTGTTTGCAAGGGTAGCTGAAGAGGCAAATCTATATTTCACAATACAAAGAGTTTGTTCTAGGTGATAAAATCCATCAGTGTTCTATTTCTCCACAATCTGACTGGTTCCTCATCAGCTGGAGTGAGGATTTGTTGGCAAATTCTGTTTTGTTTTCTTACAATTATTTATCTAAAAGTAAGCACTTCAACAAAAATATCTATGAAATGCATCTGAATTTTTTTTTTTTTTTTTTTTTTTTTTACAATGTGAATGGAGTGTGTGGGTGTTTCTGAGAACAAAAAGGAAAGTAAAGATGGCATTGGGAATCTTTTAGGTTTATTTTGAACTCTCAGGGAGAAAAAGAAAGAATGGAATCATTAGTGAATGAAGTGAGTGTAGTGGCTGGCTTATTTGAATGAATTGCCATTCAATACTGATTTGTAGCTTTACCATTAAAAGAGTTGGGAAAAGATCTGACCTTGGTAAAAAATTCTATTTTTCCATTACATTAAGTTCTTGCTTCCAGTGTAGAATAAAATGAACACTCACATAAGTTTATGAAACTATTCACACTGCTTCCTTTGATAACTTTTTGAAGCTGCAAATCTGTTTGCAAATGACAAACTGTTAAGTGATGCAAATGAAGGAGTAAAAAATTAAGGGTAGAACTAACGATCTGATCTAAATTTTAATCATTGAATTCAATGGGTTTTGGCTCAAGTCCTACAAAGAATAATTAATGGCATTAGTGTAAAGACACTGAAAATGAGAAGTGACTCATTAATGAATACATGTATTCATAGAAGGACAATGCTTGCAGAAGAGTAGAGACTTTGTGTCTTAAATTATTGGAAATGTCATTTAACGACAGACTGCAATAAACAAGCCCTGGCTATAAGATCAGACAATTAGAGCACTTACACAGTAGAATCACCCCAAACTTCTAAAATTTATTCTGGTTGACACTCCATCTATACTGGCCATGATTCTAATGTTGGTTTTGTAAATTCAGATACTGTTTTGGAGTCACAATCACCCTCACAGCTGACTAATTGCCAGTGATAGAGCTCAGCAGAGCTCTCAGAGAAACAATGTTTTGTCTGGGTTACAAGATGTTATCAGTACATTGAAGCAGATTTGAAGACTTTGAACAAAATACAAGGTTCTTATATTCAACAAGTCCAGAGAAAATATGATATATGGGATAGATGTATTGGGATAATACTGTGCTTTCTGAAGAAATCCATATTGGTCCATGTTAAAAAGACCTGAAGACAGAAAATGAGCCAAATAAAGCATATTTTTAGATAAGTGATGACATTTTGCCAATATTTAGTTTCTTGAAGGATCCAAACTAGAAATGTTGATCCCAGAGCTGTAAGAAGTAGTGAAATGCTGGTGATGGAACCTATTCCAGTTTTATTGTTTCTCTTACAATTTTTAAATTGAGATGCAAGGATGGTGGGATTTCATGGAGAGAGAAGATAATTTTTAAAAGCCTCATGAGCTCAGAATGTTGTTAGTTAGGAAAAGAAATTGTTATCTTGTCCCACTAGTCAAACTGCAGAATAATTTTATTGCTTTCAGAGTAGTGTGGATAGAGATCTTTTCTATACCTTGGTTGATGAAAGGAAGGACAGATAAATGTGATGGCTACCAAGGACATCCATGAGACTGTGATGCATTTAGCAAACAAGTAAATGCTCTAATCCTGCATCCCTGCTTGTGTTCACAAACCACTGTTCTTGTACCACATGTTTTTTCCATGCCTATGGAATACATGTGAATGAAAAATGTAACTCACAACATGGTTTATACTCTGATTAATAAAGTTTCTATGAATTTTACAGCTTAGCGTTGTTTTTTTTCCTCCAAAGAAACTAATGGAGTTTCCTGAGTAAAAGAACATCACAGTGTCTGGTGTTCAAGCACATTTTTTATATAAGTATGTTGGTTTCTGCTTTTGAAAATATCTGACCCTTTTAAAATTCAGCTTTCTGCTGAATTTGCAGTAGATGCAGTGAAGTAACATTTTGTAGTTCCATTTTAATCACCAGTGGTGTCCAGCAATTTGTGCCAGGAGTGCTTGATGGTTCATGCTTCTTATACCATTTTACTTTCCTTTCAAAAACTTTTTAATGTGCCTCTCCTAAAGATCACATCTGAATTTCACTTGAATCAGAAGGTCTATCTGCCTGTTTTTCTAGTATTCCCATATCCAAGGCAGAGGTATCTCTAGTGCCTGGATGTTGAGAAAGTTGTGCTCTTTCAATAGTTAACAGTTTTGTGTGAAACTGCTCTGCTCTCAGAACTATCTACAGCATCCTGTTGTAGGAAAGTCATTTTGGTGCCTTCTGAGCAGGACTTGCTTAGCAAATGGAGGAAATTCTGGGTTTTTAACTGCTTCTTGCATTTAGGTGTGAGATGGGTGCTAGTGATACTGGTGAGAATGAAGTTGTTGGTATCTCCTACAAGAAGATTGAATGTATCTAAAGGATTTACTGATGGTGATGTGTTGAGGACCTAAAATGTAGATTTAGATACCTCATTACTTAGCATTAGCTCCAAAAATTTGTGAAGTTCATTCCATTTATTCCTTAAAAAGTACTTTTTAAAGTTTCTTAATTCTAAATATATATATTTTCTTTCTTCTTGAATTTGCAGGTTTAATATATTAACAAAATAAATGTATTCTTCCCAAATCTGTCCCAAACAAGGACAGCCTGCAAAAGATTTCTCACTAAGCCCATTTATGTTTAAGTTAAAAAAATATAAATAATTTGTAAGCTAGATAAAGTAACTTGGTGTCTTTTTTTTCTAAATTTTTTTTACTAAGAAAGACCATTAACAGCCTTTTGTTTTTTGTTTACTTTGTCCACAGCTGGAAGCCGACCTATGCAATTCTTAAAAAGCATGGAGAATGTTTGAAAAATGAAATTAAAGCTTTAGAGGAAGCTATAGAAAATGAGAGGTATCTATGATCACATGAGATGAGGTTTCCAGAACTGACTAAATTGAGCAGCAAAACTAGTGTTGTCTGGATGAAAAAATTGCCAACCTTTCAGGAGCTTATAGTCACTTATGAATAATTAAAAGAATTTTTTGTTTACATTACTATGAGATCATATGATATTTTGTAGTTGCCAAAGAAATATGACAAAATATGAATTCTCAAAATTCAATTGCTTCCCAAATGCCCATTACAATTTTTCAGAACATCATATGATTGCCTACTGTTTCAAGAAAAACCCAGTAAATAAAAACAATTAGTGTTTTCAGGTAACAGTTCAAAGCATTCAGATAATTCTATGCTTTTCCTTCTTTTTGAGTATGAATTGCATAGGATTATCAAAATATACAAATCAAGTTTTTTATAGTGTTGTATATTTTTCAAAATAACAACTAAGCATGCAGATTCACTCTTAGGTCCTGAAAAAATGAGTAAATGGCTCAGAAATCCTGGTCTAAAAGTTGTGGGCAAGCATCTAGTCAGCATTAATTGCAAATTCAGTTCTGTTCAGTGAGTGACATCTCAGGTGTTTCATCTTGATTACTTAGACTTGGCATTTAAAAGAAATTATTAATTGTGTAATGTAGCTGTCTAGAGTCTATGAAATAAAGAACAAACCCTGAAGATTCTCACTGAAATGTACCAAATCTGCTGTGCCAAGGTAACCCTCCAAAGTTCTACTGGACAAAGTAGAACTAATCTCCATTTTAGAGAGGCTGCTCACCTGCTCTGCCTGTCAGGGGCTGGAGGCTGCTCAGCCCTGTGGTGCAAAAGTCACGGCAGACCCCTCCAGATACCTAAATACCAGTTCAGTTGTAAGTTTAGGTAATTTAAAACATTGGCTTTGAGTCTTTTGTAATCATTCTTTTTGCCAGTTGTCCAAGACGGCAGAAACAGCATGCCTGAGAGCCTTTAATTAACTCACTTAGTAGCTTATCTTTCTTCTTCCTGTTCAGAGCTCTAAATTTGGGGAAAAATAAGGCTAAATTGGCTTTCTATGAGTATATGATTAAGCCATTTTGGCTTTCACTAATTTGAGCTGACAAGCCAAAGAAGCATTACTTTTAAATTGCTTCTTTAGATAACTAGTTTCAATTCCAACATGAAAGTGTTTGATCTGTTTTCCTGAGCTTAATTATAAGACATCATGAGTGCAAATCACAAAATAAATTTAATTTAATATTTTTGAAAACTGTGCCCCCAATATAGTCCCTCTGCACCAAAACATTTGATGATATGTTCAAGTCAGCAAATTCTAAATATTTAAATTAGGAAGAAAAATAAGTGTCTTTAGAACTTTATGAGCTGAATGTTCTTTTTAGCCTGGCGTTTGGGGGCACTGAGGACATGCTGCTTTAGATGAAAAGATGTTTTTCAAAGATGGGCAGATCAGTTCATGTTTAATTAGGCACTTATAATGGGAGTTTATGAAATCTTTCATGTTTCTTTGTTGTTATTGATTTCAAGAACATATAAGAATGCATATATGAACTGGAAGTTAATCCTGAAAATAAGAGATATGAAGAAGGAAAAAGTAATAAATTGCTACCCACATAATGTTCAGGGAGTCATGAGTCCTGCCCTTTTCCTGTTGTAGTTAGAATAAAACTTTCTTTAATTAATGTGAGCAGTGGTGAATTTGAAATAGTCTGTATTATCTGCATGAAGTGGAGGATGTAAATAACTTGGAGAAAATATCAAAAGTAATGATGATTACTCAAGACTACTATACTATATATGGCCATAAATATTATCTGTGAAAAATAGATTTTGGGAAAAGAATATAAAGTTTGAGGATTATATCGACAAGCTTGAAATGCACCTGTTACAACAAATTATTTTACTTATTTATATTATTTAAATAATATGCAATGCATTCTAAGTTTATTAGCAATTTTATTTTTTGATCAGTTATTTTAATGTCTATTTAATTAAATAGGACTGAATATTTTTCATGTTTCGTACCTGGGAAATTTTGTACAATATACAGAAATATTAAGTAACTCAAACCCCTTAGATTTCTGAGACCACCTGTGTAGAAAAGTAAATAGATTAGTGTAATTTTCTATATGAACTTTGAGAAATATCAATTCCTAGGTTTGATTGACAGTGTTGACTTACAACTTCTGTCCCCTAAAGTTTAACAGTCAGTTTAACAGGAACTTGTGCCTGGAGTGTAGTTTGATTTGAAAATTAGAATCTGATTGTGTTTTGCCTTGTGAATTTGTTTTCCTTTTGTAAGAGCAGAAGATTCTAGTGTTGAATTTGGACAAAAGTTTTTCTCTCTCCCATTGCCTGGCACAGCCAGTGGGCAGCCAGAACTGCCAAATGCAGCCTTTCAGTCATGCTGCCATTAAATGATTAATAGCAGTTTGAGATAAAATGTGTTTCTTAAAGAGAAATCCTAAGTTCTGTGTGCTTTGTAAGCAATGAAAACTGTTCCTCAATGCAGGAGCAGCTTAAGAAGTGGGTTTCTGGTTTTAATTGCTTTTATGCACCATAGTTTTTTTCCCATAAAGGAATTTCTTGCTAATCTTTAGGTGTACTAATAACTTAATATTTAAAAAATTGCCTCTCGGTTGTTCACATAAGGTTTTCCTGTATTAATTGATGTTACCTACTTCAGGAATTCACAGCTATGTGCTCACATGATGTCAGTAAAGTTACATTTAGTGCAACATTAATTTACAGGGCAGCCTCACAAGAAGCTGAGTGTTCTGGCTCTTTGCCACTGAAACATTTAAGTGTTTGCTTAACCTTAAGTATGAATAGTCCTGTTGTTTCAGTGTGGCTGATGTGTGTTTTTAAGGCTTCCCTGAGTCACACAGCATCTCCTTGGAGGCAGCTCTTAGTCCACTGGTGCACCAGGCTGCTCTAAATATGGGAGGTTTGGCCAAATTCTCTTCTACTGGAACTTTGATCCAGCTCCTCCAAAACTGATGGAATTGCGCCAAGGTGCAGCAGCAGACACTTTGGCCTGCAGTGAGTTTCATGATAATTACACAGGGAAAAACACATTTGTCATCTGCCATGCTGCCTTTGATTATGGTATGGTCTACATTCCCTTTAGAACAGGGAGGTTTGGCTGGTTTCTACATCATGACTATTTGTTACATACAGCATGATTTTCATTGAATATATCTGGAAAACAAACAAACAAAGGTTAATTATTTCCATATTAAATATAACCTGACTTTTCTTCCTATGATAGCAGCAAACTAACTGAGCTGATGCCATGAATTTACAGGTTTTTTTTTCCCTATAATCAATGCTTTCATGTGAAAAAAATTTGAATTACATGTATTTTATAGGAAAATGTATGAGGATTCCATAACCCAGTGTAGAAAGACTTTGGAGGAACATCATCAAAAATATACAGAAACTCCTCTTGCCCAGAAGTATTACAAAGAAGATGAAGAAGCTGAAGAAATCCAAAAGCGAGTTTTGAAACACGTTGAAAATTACAAATGGAAAGGAGATGTTTGCTTGGATACTCTGGGTACTGCTATTGTTATTTCTTTAACAATAAAGCCCTTTGGCAGTGCATTGCACATTAAAGGTGCCATATGGAAATCCTCTGATTTTCTGAAATTAGTTAAGCTAATAAAATATATTCTCTTTAATATACCATTAAAAAAAATGTAATCTGTAGCAAATAAGAATTTAGATTATACATACTAATATTCCTTCCTCCAACCCATAAATATAATGAGGAGAGATTTGTCATTGAACTTCTTGGGGTAAAAATGTTCCAAGATTTCTTTAGATCAAGCCTCTTCAAATTTTAAATTTAATTTCATCACTTTTTAGTGCTATTTTTAAATGCCATTACATTATACTGCAATTTTTGTTATCTATACTAAGCCAAGATAAATGCTCTTGATATATTTAATTTATCTTGTATTTGTTAAGAAAATGGATTTGTTAGTTAATGATCTGAAAGCAAATTTTATTTTTGCAGAGGCTGCTCCTTTTACATCCATAAATGCTTGGGCTGTACACATGTATCCTTGATTTCTAGTGTTTGTTCAGTTGGCAGGAAAGAAGTTTTATATTTACCTTTCACAGCTTACTATTTGAAAATAAAGTAATTATTTATGTATTTATGTATAGAGTGGCAGCATTGGCATTTCTGTGTGAGAAAGGTCGAATTCAGCTATTCAGTTTAAATTTATGGGAGCATTTTGGGGAAAGAAAATTTCATTTAATAACATATCCATCAAAATGCTTCATTTAGGAGAAGCTTAATTGAAGTTAGAGTTGAAGATTGACCAAGGAAATAGAGATTTATCAGAGCTTCCTGCACCTCTAGCATTTGTTGTAGCACAGAGAGGGATCTGATAGCATTCCTTGCTTGAAAAAATATATTGTAAAATATATTCCATGACATGGAAGTGCCTCTATGAGGAAAAAAACACAGGAAATCTTGCAGCTTGCTGGAGCTGCTGAGCAGGAAACCATCAAACTAGAAAAAGAAGCAGAAGAATTACAAGTGAAAACTGACTACTTAAAAAAGGTAACTGCATCCTAATTTTATTATGTATAAATACATGTGATGTATGTGATCATACATAGCACTGTTACATTTTCTAAAACATCAAAAAAATTGTGTATTTTCAAGCTCACAGAGGAACAGGATGATTCCAGCCTTATAAATATGTTTCTAAAGCATTTGTTTTCTTAGAGAAGAGGGGTCCGTGAATGTAAATGCTTTCTACTGACCTCAGTTTGTGCCACAGTTTCTGCTAAGGCACTGTGTGATAATGACTTTGGTGTCAGCTCAGGAGAATACACTTCAAAATAGATCAGGGCCACTCCTCAGTGATCCCCAGGGCTTGAGTGTGCAGCTTTCACAGGTCCTACTGGGTTTTTAAGGGTTTGGATTTAACTAAATATGCTTTTACAATAAGAATCAATTCCTTCTCTCCTTATTTTTTCCCTCCAAAATACATGTGTGGGTATATAATAGCCAGCAGCAAAACTGGCTGGTTAACTAGGAGAAGCACTGATTCCAAAGGGAGTATCTTTAAAAAAAAAAAAAAATCAACGGGATTTTATCATTACAGAATTTGGACCAACTCCTCTGTTAAAGGTCTCTTCTAAGCCTGAGTAGCCCAACCTTGTAAAGGTTTAGTAACTTTTTTATAGCATTGTATTTGGGTGCTTTTACCTGTGTGGAAAAGGGTTGCGTTTACTGCCTTGTGCTGATAGCAGCACGTTTTGCACAGGTGTTTTTTTCTGTTTATATTCTGTGATCCTGTTTGACACTCTTAGTTCCAGACTGAAGTTCCCAATGTGGTTTGTGCTGTGTAAATATACAGGAAGGGGGCTGTGGAGAATTTGTTTATAGCTGTGAAGGAAACCATGTAAGGAGCTCTAGGTTGGGATATTTAGGCACATGCTCCAAGACTTCTGTGTTGATTCGAGTTTTTAGAGTTTATCCAACCAAAAAATTTGCCTCTTTTTAACCTTGTTGTCCTTATTTCTTCAGAACCTCTTGGCTACAAAATCTACTACTTAGCGCTGATTCATTATGTTTAGAAAACTTTTGCAGCTAAAATAGTTCAAGTTCTGTCAATTTTTATGCCATTTGTTCTTTATCCTTCAAGATCTCCAAAGATACTAAAGAAGATCAAAATAATCCCCAAAAAATTGAAGAAAAAAATCAGAAAATTCTTGAGAAGCCAGAACAGTTTAAAGAAAGGTACACTTCAAAATGCTTTTCCCCCTTGCTTTTATTCAGAATACTACCTCGGATTTACACAAAGACTGCTACAAAACATAAGTTGATGTTAAATAAGGAGTGGCAAGCTTCTCTAATCCTGGTCATGTGATTTAATTATGCAATTTAATAAGTTTTATATTTCTGAGAGTTAAGATAGTGACAGTTTTTGATTCTTGGAAGCCCAATGTATCTGAAAACATGCTATAAAAATATTTTGTAGAAGCATTTTCTCCTCAGCTACTGCTGAGGGATCTGTGTAAGTAGTTTTGAATGCAACTACAGTGACTGTGTAGTCAGATATAAAGTAACATTAACTCTACTAAATCTGTATTTGGAAAAGGAGTCAGGGTTCCACATGTCAGTTGTCTTCACCTCTGAACTACTTAAGAAATTTAACTCTTAATTTAGTTCTTAAAAACAAGCATGAGTGAAAGTTTCATAGACAGGATTAATGGCTTAGTAAATTAGTCAGCAATCATTTACAGCTGGGACTCACTTTAATTTGAGCTCAATTACAATGACTGAAAATCACCAAGAGGACTATCTTGCACTTATCTGGAGTCCTTGTGAATGTTGAAACTTCTCCTGTCTAGCTGATACTTTTAGACCAAAATCCATTTTAAAGTGAAAATATGTCTGAAAGATTTAGACAATGTGATTTTACATTATGATGTGCTTGAAAAAGAATCCTTTTAGGGCTTTAAACCGGCATTTAGTGGAACATACCTATAAAAAGTGTCATTTTAGTAATTCCTAAGATTCTTTTCACTGGGACATTTTGAGTTTAATATCTTCTTACAGACCTACAAATCATTCAGATGATCATTTCTTTGTGGTGCTTTCTTTGCACCCATTTTACCTTCTCGTGTAAGATTTTTTTGTAATTGGCAAGTACAGAAACTTGGGGAAGCAAGGAATCCCCTTAGTTTTAAGACAAGGTAAGAAAAAAAAAAAAAAAAAAAAGATGGGAAGCATTGTCTTTGAATTTTCAAAGAAACCCATGTGTGTTCAGTCTGCAGAACACAAAATACCAGTTAAAGACCTGCTGTAAGAGACAGAGATCCATACTCTGGGTATGGAGGTGTAGGAATCCGTCAGTGAGACTCCTTGTGGTAAGGAATCCATAGGGTGCGCTGCCAGACCTGCCATTTGTACATTTCTTTTCCTGTCATGGAGTCTGCTTGTACCTTCACATGAACTTGTGTATGTTCCACAACATAAAGGCTTGTAGAAAATGGCATAAAATTGGTTTCTTAATATCTTTGTCTGGCATTAGTGTATTAAAAAAAAAAGTCTTCAGTAGAAAGCATGGAAGTGACTGCTTAAGTAACTATTGGTGTTAAAAATGGGTATATTATGAAGCTGAAAAAAAACCAAAAAACCCACAAAAAAACCCCAACCAACCAACCAAAAAAAACCCAAACCAAACCAAAACCAAACAAAAACAAACAACCCTCCCCCAAAAACCAATAAAACACCACCACAACCCCCACAAACAAACAAAAAAACTCTGGGAAAAAACCCCAAACAAACAGAAACTGTGTATTGAGAAAATGAGCCATAGGAAATAAATCTTTGCAGACTCAAAGCAATGTACAAAAATACAGCAGAATGTGGGTACCAAAGGCAGGAGTTTTCTTTTGAGCTGTCCTGCTGCCACTACAAAGTTACTACTGAGCAAAAAGATCTTTGTTAAGAAAGGAGATATCTTCATCTTCTGCCATAAAAGAAGAGGAAATAAAAAGGAATTGTACTGTGAATTTCCATGTACTGGTCCAGAGCAGCATGAAACCAGCAGCATCAAGGGAAAGAACTGAAGAGAGCAATGAAAGCACTGGGCAGAACAATGTACAGATTAATACCCATGAAAAGCTTTAGAAGGCTTCAAGACAAGAAGCAAGCTTGCAAGCCAATTAATTGGTGCTGATATTTATGTTCTGCTCTGGACAGCAGGATGGCAGTGGGAACTGTTCCTTTAAAAAGCCTGGAATGTTGTTTGAATCACTTAGGTCTGGTCAGTTTTTGGTTAGGAGTGTAAAACACAGATTCCTCCACTCTTATCGGCTCATGTCTCTGATTCACAGCGCAGCAGTTACACTGACAAGTGTCACAGTTTAATTTCCAAAGCAAAAGCTCTCAATCACCAAACAGGACTCAACTCTGTTGAAGGCCTGGTCTTGATGTCTCAGTTATACCTTCTATTTATTACACAGTAAGGCTGGTGTGCTATGGCATGTATAGTGCTCATTCTTTCTGCTTTTGTAAAATGGTTGAGATTTAATTCCATGACTCTATAATTCTTTCTTTATTTTTTTTTTTCCCAATTTGGTCATGTATTAATTCCATCTCTTGCTTTCCTAATGAGAGCTTTTTGCTACATCTTCACATAAAGGAGATTCCACGGTGGATTATTGCAGTTCTTTCAGCATCCTTGCATCAGAAGTGATTGACTTTTACTGACCAAGGAAAAAACTTGATAATATAATTCTTAGAAAAGTACTTATGATATTTATTATGTTTCTGGATTTCTAATGTGAACATATATGAAGAGCCAACTCAAAAGAATGCTCCTGATGAGAATACTGAACATGGTTTCAGTAGCTGTAAATACCACAGAAGCAGGTGTGATTCTTCATATGTATAATGAGATACACTTGCTTCCTGTAGTGGAAATTAATAGTGATCCATGGGTTTCTTTATGCTGCAAAGAAGAAAAATACTACTAAGGAAATGGCAATTTATTTTGGCTTAAGAATATCTGTTTTTCTCTTTGCACTTACAAATACTCCTGCAGTATGGATCAAGATAAAAGGTTTTTATCTACTCTGATGTCTACTAACAGTGAAATAGAAAAAGAAGACAAATGATTGTTCTTGTTACTGCAATGTGGATTGTTTTGAGCTTTGTGATGCAGTTTTATTTTTCTTCCAGTGGTGTTAATTCATGTCAGAGAAGATCTACATGGTTTGTATTTCTGCTTTTGTGAAGGGAAGGGAGTGCAAGTTAACTGCAGGCTCTCTTGGAAGGTTTTGTTACTTAAAGAATTAATATATTAAGAACCTCTGAGTTTGGTTTGTAGCTCTGCCTTTGAGATATTCTTCTATGTAGATATGTGTTGTTAGATGATTTTTTATTTAATGGAGAGTAAATCTTTAGAAATATAGAGTTGTCTGCTAGGCTTTACAGAGGCACAAGGAAACTGATTCCAGGAGCTTTATAAAACAGTTTTAAACGGTTTTTACTAAAAAACAGTTTAAACAGTTTTAAACTGCTTAAACTGTTGTTTAAACTAAGTTCTGAAAAAACCCCAAACCTACCAACCAACCAATCAACCAACCAAAAAATCCCTAACCATAAACACTCCCCTATTTATGATGACCTCAGCCACAGTAGCCTTGTTCAACTGATCTTAGAATGATGATTGTGGCAAAATGAGCCATTTGGAACAAAGTGAAATGGTTTTAGCCAGAGTTCTGTGCTTAGCCCTGTTTTGATTTCTCTTTGCTTTTGAGTTCCTGCATCTGAATTTAAAGAGACACTAGCCACACACATCTTGTTTTCTGTATTCAGTCTTGACACAGGTTTATCTAGAACTAATATAACAGAAAGATTTACATTGGTTTTTAATTGTTCAGGTGGTAGATGTTTTGTACAGTTTGTTCAGTCTCACTCCACCACAGCACCAGTTATAAAGATAACTGCAACAGAAAATAGTTCTTTTCATCAGAGATACTTGACTGAGGTACTTTCAGGGTTTTATGTGAGCATAGTTCCCACTGTTCACATGTATATATATGAGTTTAATGTGTTAGGTCCTTGCATTTAGCCAGTGCTTCTCAGTGGTATTTTTTTATTAGTGGTATTTTATTTATTTATTGCTATTTTACTCCACACTATTTTATTTTATCCTATGTTTTATCTTGTTTTTGTTTATGGAGAATTTCAAGAACAAAAGACTGACTCAGTTCTTCATTTGTGCTGAGCAGCATTGTTCAGTTGGCTACAAACCAGATGTTGTAGCTAGAAGCACAGAAGCACTAAGCAGGAATGCCAGAGAGAAAATAAAATAGAATTTATTATTCTAAAAAATAGTAAATGTTCCTGCGCCAAACAGCCTCTTTACTCTTCATTGTTCTGCTAACCTTTGTCTTTCTGCACTGTAAAGGGCTATTTACCCTACACAGACAATTACCCCACAAGTAAAAACACTTGCTGCAGTTTTCTCTTTTGTGTATGTGTAGTGTGAGTATTCCAGACAATCTCAGAGAGAGAGAGTGAGAGAGAAAGCGGTTTTAAATGTGAAAATGTGATTTCAGAACTCCAATAATGAGGCACTTTAATCCGAGTGTAAAACTCCACAATACTAACACTTTTCTTTGACACCGACAAAATTTAAGCCAACAATGTTCTTATGATTGGCTTATTACTCCTTTATGGCTACTTTTTCAGAGATATTCTCTCTCTGATATTATTTTTAAAAACACTTTTTTATCAACTAATGGTGCTGAAAGTGGTAGAACTTCCTTGAGAACATCCAATGCACTTGTGAATTCCACTTATTTGAAGCATTTTTATTTTATAGTTTCTTTTCTTTTGAAATGATTAGTTAGTTTTTTTTTTTTTTTAATTTAAATTTGTTTAGGGTATTTGAAGAGCGTGAACACCCATCTTTGCCAAAGAAGAAACATCAGCTGTATAAAACATTGCATGTCCCATGCATTCCTCAGAAATTTGTCCAGTCCGTGCAGAGTTTTAGATTCTCAAAACAACGAGCAGAAACAGGTGTAGTATGTTTAATGACTTCAGTGAACATTTTGGGTTATTTTTGTTCAAAAGAATGAGTAAATGATGATAACAAATCTAGTGAGCTGCTCAATTGCTTATAGTTGAAGCCAGGCTTTCAATGGGAGTTGGGTGCTTACCTTTTTTAATATTGTGGAAATCTTGTGTGTCTGATTTCTCCCTTGTCTGTTCAATGAATAAAGTAACATGACATATACCTGATGCATAGTGTCAGAAACATCTGAAATTAATTTTATTTCAAATCTAAAATACCTTTAGCACTGTTCTCATTAGAACAGTAAATATTAAACAACTGTTATTTGTTTGATACTTTAATATTTTGTGATAAGTTTCTTTTTGCTCTCTATTAAAAGGAAAATTTATAAGGTTTGTTCACAAGTTCTGTTTAACAATGCCATGCTTTGGATACTTAATCTTATTGATAATATTATATAATACGTGTAAATTTAGGGAGAGAAGAAAAAGAGAAACCAGTGGAACTTTCAGTGGTCACCAGCAGTTCTTCCAGCCTTGAAGAAGATCTATCACAGGTGTGTTGCTCTCTCACTGGTAAAAATATGAAGTTATATAATCTGTTTTATGTGGTTGTTTACATTTAAAATACTTCAAATATGCCTCATGGCATTATGTCTTACAGAAAAGCTGTTAGCACTGTAAATTGCTAATCATGGTAATCTGCAATTGCTTGGTAATCACAGCAAAAATCCTTTTTTGGTGCCTTTTCAATCTGAAAATATTTGTGTTCTTGCAAAGTGCATTCTAATGCCAAAATCGAGGTGGACCATCTTACCAACTCATTTTGTAGTTTTTAGTATTTAAAATAACCACTGTAGATTCTGTATGTAGCAAGTATTTGCTACATGAGCCATCTACTCCATAATGAAGGATTTCATAAAGGACTGAGTGTACAGGACAGCCCACAGTTAACAGCTCTATTCTGAGATTTAGCCAGAAACAGAAATCTGGGCTGAGAGGAATAAAACCATGAACAACACTCCTTGGCACACTGTGGGAGCACACCACAACTCCATTTTCTCTCTCTCACGCATAAGAATACGACATTTTTGAAATGGTGGAGTGAATTGCAGTTTTATTCATATACAATATTTTTAAAATTCAAATACATTAAACTAATCCAGAAGAAAGCTGGAGGTACAACTTGCAAAGTTGTGGAAACCACCAGTAATCTCATGGAGTACAAGACCATTCATAGCAGCAAGACATTGTTAAAGTATTAAAAGGAGAAATTAAAGGAGGTTAAAGTATTAAAAGGAGAAATTAGAGGAGGTAAGGCCATAAGGGGTAGAAGAATTTTTAACTGTGTTTGCTGTGCAGGAGCTTGGGGAAGTTTCTGTCTCTAAATCATCTTTCTAAGGGACATCTCACTGGATCTATTTAAAATCAAAACTCAATGGACAACAAAAAAAATCAGGTAAAAAAAGTTAGCATAACCAGTTCTGATTTTCTTAAGAATTTCAAGGGAACTGAAGAATGAAGTGAGTGAATCACTAAATGGTTTAGAGTGAAGTAAGTCTGTGTGAGAAGACAAAGCCTTCATAACACCAGACAAGATGAAGGACAGTGACAAGACTGAGTGGGACAAGACCAGAAGAAAATTCAAGCAGTTCTGATTTGTGACTGGCTTAGGGAGTGAGACATGATGAGGATGATGGAAGGGCTGTTGCCAGGGTAATCTAGAGATGATGCTGGGAGTCTGGGACCTAGAATTGCACTTAGACAATTGTAGGAAGCAGTAAGTCAAGGTTAAGAGAACTTTAAGAAAGGATGATGGCAACAAGGAAAAGAAGATAGAGTCAGAGGAAAAACAAAAAGATTGGAAGAAGGTTGCTATGCTTCAGAAAAGGTGTGCTGTACATTACAGGAGATGAGTGGCAGGCAAATTCTGCAGAACTCCTACCTTACATAGAATTCAGTTTGATACATTTTATTAATTAAAAATAAAAAAGAAATAGACACTCACTGTAAAGTCATGTGTTATTTGATGCTGAGGCATAGATTGTCTTGCCCTTAAGGCATGAATACATGTTACATAGAAGAGTTACGGTTTCTGCTCTGGTGAAAATCTGTGAGGTGGGGGTATATCCATGTTTTCTGCAGATTTTCAATCCCTACATGAGACCTATGCTGACTGAGACTGATGTGGATGCTCAGTTGGCCTTCAGAGGCAGAGCCAGGCCTGGCCCCAGCCCTATTTTGGATTGACAAACATGAGGAGCCAGGCTGCAGCAGCAGCAAACCTGCATGAAGTTTGTAAATGATATAGCATTATTTGTCTTACAGAAAAGTTAATTAATCACATCTAGTTATCAGTGCTGTGACTAAGACTTTATTAATAAATTACCAAAATGGTTTTGGGTATCATGCTGTCAAAATGTAGGTAAAACAAAGAGAAGGTTTTTACACTGTCTGATCCTTAAGTTCTGATTAAAGAAGGTATTACTACAGTCTAAGAAGAAATCAGAGTGATGTTCTTGAAGTGACAATTTCACTTGCTGCCTCATTTGAATTTTTTCTGTCTTTTAGATGGTTATTGACACTGCAGGGACTAAAAACCCACAAATTGCCCCAGTTCCATCAATAGTAAGCATACAAAACCAAGTGAAATTCAGGTAACTTTATTAAAATAGCTTTCATTCTTGAGGCTGGGGTTCATGGAAAGAATTCACATTTGGACAAACATTAAACTTTGTCTTTTAGACCATCAGATCTTCCAAAGCAGTTGGCTTCCAATCAACAGTTTGACAGTGCAAAAGAAGTATTGGGTAAAGTACTACTGTAATGCTTTTTGTAAGGTTGGATCGTATAATTATACACCACAAAATTCTAAGGACCAGATTTTCATTCTGACATTAAGAGGGCCAACATTTGTATTTCTTTTCCACCTTGATTGTTCAGCTCAAAATTTGAGTATAGCAGACAGGCAGAGTCCTAATTTAAATAGAGACTTAACTGCTCAGTAATGTAGGATTTAGTCTGCACTGACCATTGTGAATAAAAGGATCTGTCCAATAGCTCTTGTAAATTCACACCTGAGTCTCAAATTACTTGGGTAAAATGAAACTCAGTCTTAATATCTAGCCAGAAGGTATGAGAAAATGCAAAGAAAAGGGATATAATAAACCCAGTAATTTAGGTATCTTACAGAATCAGATCAAAATCACTAAAGATGAAAATTAACTGGAGAAAAACATGCAGAATGCTTAAGACATAACCAGGGTAGTTACAAATAGATCTGGGATTTTTGAAATCACAAGGAACTGAGCTTCAGTTTAAATATTTCTTTTTGTAATTGTACTGCTAATTTAGATGCATGTAAAAGATTATAGCCCAGATTATTTTACAAAGAGAATACTGAAACATAGGACCTTAACCCATAGTGCCTGAGATGTGGCACAGTCTGAAGCTTAAAGCAGAAATTCTGACAGCAGAAAGTCTGATAATGTTTCTTCTCGTTTCTCATCCTGAGTCTTGACCAGCTCTTTAAACTACACTTCATCACTGTCACATGGATGTGCTTTTTCATATTGTTCCCAACCTGGTTTCTGTTGATTATTAACACCCTCAGAGGGCAGTAGCTGGAGGATACAAAAACAGCACTCTCAAGGAACAAAGGGCAGGTTTGAAGAACACCAAACCACAAGCAGCAGCCTGAGTAATGCTTTGACAACAGCAAGTGGCAGAACAAGAGGTAATTGTTATGGACAGAGCCACAAAGTGGGTTATTGAGAAAACCACACTTTCTTACCAATAGCAATGCAATGCTAGTGAACTTCTCTGATGGATTCTTCCCACAATGTCATTTTTATGTGTCTGTTTGAAATGCTGTTATAGTACAGGCAGTGCTGTCTTTTTTGTGCAGCAAGCCAAGAGGCCAAACGTGTTGATGAAGAAGCAGATGAGCACATGGACTGTTTGTATGTACCTCAAGTAAGAAAAGCATTTCTTATGTCATAAGTAAGAAGTTTATTTAGAATAGAAAGTATTTTGACATACTTGATTCAGTTAGCAAGAGGCAAGTCTCAGAAATCGGTAAAGTATCAATTGGTGCATAACTTTTTCATTAATATGAGCTGATGAAACATTTTGAAAAAAGTCTGCATTTAAAACTCATATATTGCACAGAACTATAAATAAACAGGCTCAGTGCTGACTCTACTGAGAACTTATTTATGGTTCAAAGGACTAATGATATTTTGGGAAATTTTATATGTTATAAACATGATTGTTTATTTCTTTTTAATAGGATGCGCACAAAGGTTTTAAGACAAATGAAGATAATCGTGACATAGCAGAAGAAAGTGCAGAGCCTTTCTTAAGAGCACTTAAAACACCTGACTTAAAGGGGAAAAACCCACACTCCTCAAAAACACTTCCATTTGACTTGTATGATTTCAACTTTTATTTTGATTCTGAGCCAATAAATTGTACTCACTTTTATTGTATAAGCATTTCTGCTCTTTTTCAAAGGTACTAGAGAAAGAATTTTCTAGGAAGCTCTTCTGAAAATGTTCAGATTTTTTTCCCGAGTTATGCTTGATATTTATTAAGTTTTCTTCTTACAATATCATTTCCAGTTGATGCTGTTTTGAAAGATCAGTACTTTGCTTGGAAATATATGAGACACATTGTCTTTCCCTGCAGTAATATTTGTTACTCTGATTTCTATCTTTAAACATGCCTTTGGGGTTTTTTTGTTAAGAGGACAGGGAGTTGGTAAGATCACCACCCCCCTTTACTTTAAAGAATTGTGTTACCTGTTCTGTTATGCAAAAAGCAATTATTGATGGAAGTTATGGGGATGTAAAAAAGTGAAAAAAGAGGAAAAAGGAAGAAATAGGAGGAAAAAAGCCATCTACATCACTTAAAAAAACTATTAATATAGTTTCTACCTTTCTGTATTTAAAGCATTCAAAATTTAGGTTGTGAAGAGGGAAGATCAAAATCTCCGGCTTTCTTTTCTCTCATGAACTTCTCCCAGAAGTCACCTGGATTTAATTTATTTGATTCTTCTCTGTTTGGAGCACAAAGTTCATCTGATGAGGTAAAAATGATTAATTGTGAACATTATTTTCCACAAAGCAAAATATGTGACCAAAATAGCATTGACACTGAATGAGATTTTTCAGACTTGTTATCTTTGTAGCAAACTTTTTTTTTTTTAAATCTTGGTTACTTTTAAGTTTGATATTATTTGAAAAGGTTTAATTCCTTTTCTGACAATCTCCCTATGATGACTTCTAACCAAGTATGAATCTCGATCATGTGCAAATATACAGTGACTCAATTCACCAAAAGGCTTCTGGTTCAGTGTTATAGTGCAAAATTCAAGCTCTCTAGCAGAATTCACAACTCACAGGCTTCTCCTGTGTAGTTTTGTCTTGATGAAGGGAAGAAAGGACAGTCTGTTAGGGTTACTGAACAGCAAATATGGATTAGCTATACACAAAAGGAGGAGCTGGTAGGCAACTAAATGGAATCCAGGCCTTCCATTTTCTTTGGAGGATCCCTAGCTCCAGTGCTCTAGAGGAATTTTTCCTCTCCTGGGCTGGTAATTTGGGATCCAGGTTGGATGTATGCATCAGACAGGGCTTGGCAGTGTAGTTCCAAGCCCCATGATGCAAATAAGCGATTTGAGACCAGGTAGCTGCTGTTGCAGGTGGCTGGGAGCTGAAGCAGGGATGAGGGAAAGCACCTTTTTATTGTGGGTTTGGTATCTCATAGCATGAACTGTGTGTAGTAGAAAACACACAGGTGTGTGGATTGTGAATTGTTTAGGAATTGAGTGGATTTTAAGTCACTCAGTGTTGTCAGAACCCACATTATTTTGTGCCTTCTCAGCAGCAGAAACTAAGAATTTATCAGGCTGTAGCAGCTCTGGGATTCTTTAAAGTTAGATGGGAGTTTTGAAAGACATCAGTATCTATTTTAAATCTAGTCCAAGAACACATTTTAAGAGTGACAAGTGCTACTTGTCCTGCTACTCCTTCTGGCAATTTGAGGCCCTACTCAGTAGTATTTGTGTTGTTGCTTGGAGATTTTATAAGTCACAGATTTGAACAATTTTGAATCTTTTTGGTTTAAAAAACCGGCAGTAAGTCAGGTCAGCTTTTGGACTCTTATCAGTCTGATTTTTTTCCTAGAAGAATGGAGGAAGGGTGTTTGCAGCTGCATGCAAATATCATAAAACCCATCTGATCAAAGAACTTTCCTTGCAACTTTAGGTACTCATAAATACCTTTAAATCCAGATTTTGTAAAGGCTTCTAACTTTCACTGAGACTGTTTTTCTCATTAAAACCAAATGAACATATTACATATCAGCAATAAAGTTTACTTTTTGCCTTTCTCATTGGTTAAATTAAAGATTTGTTTATACTTCAGACAGAGGAAAATTATTCTGTGGGAAACCTGAACTCTCTGTCCCTACACAAAGATATCGGTAAGTCTGAAACTCAGATGTATTTGTGTATATCAGCTCCCTCCTCCATGTGTTCCTATGACTGACAGGCTCATGATGCAGCTTAACAGAGCTCCTTTGGCTGTCTGAAAGGATGTTGAGTTGTGATAATGTAGCTCAGTGGTTTATCGTGCTCATTTGTGTTTTAACTAAATCTTTAGCTTAAATCTTCCCTTGCATGTTGGGCTCCAAATGCCTGATGTATCATGGAAAAGAAGAGGCATGAGAAAGAAAGAAAGAAATAGGGATAGTGTTAGGTGTGTTCGAAGCAAAATGAGAGGACTTGCAAAGAAGAAGAAAAAGTTCAAGTGTTTCAATGATTGATCACATTTTTCTCTAAATAAACACTTTTGCAGATTCTGTTTACAGATTCTCTGGTGCAAAATGTGTCATGCAGAAGTGTTTTGTTGTTCTAAACCATTCAAGTGCTCCACACTTCCTTCAGTGTCAATTCTAACAGCAACCCCCTAGAAATACCATCTCTGGTGCAACAATAAACACACAGCTGTGGGGTGATGCTCAGTGGGATATTTGGCACAATATATTAATAAAGAAGAATATGCTGAATGCAGTATTCTCTCAGATCTAATCTAATAACAAATATTATATGTATTCCATGTAGGAAGCTTCTTTGATAAATCAGAAAATGAAGACACGTTTGTCTTTCCCTTCCACTCGGAATCAAATTCTCACGCGTTTGGAGATGGAAAAGATGACGTTGGTTTTTCATTTGCATTTGGACAGGATCAGAGATCATCACAGTCTCCTTCTATGGAAGGTTTTCATTCTTCCATACAAAATACAAAGCCATTTACACTCTTTTGAGTACCTTTGACTTCCTTTTAAATTGTTTTCCTACTTAGCCTTGACAAATGTTTCCAGTTTCTTGAGTTAAAGTACAAAGCATTTCTTCTCCTTACATTTCTTGTAAGAATACATTATTGCAATTGCTGCAATGCATGTTCATCAACCACACGTTTTGAGATCTTCTTATTTATCTTTGAAGTGTGTTTGTTCATAAAATATTATGATATGCTCTTGCTAAATTGGCACTCACAAATAGAAATATCATTTTAGGGTAGAGTGTTAAGAGCATTTAAACATATAGAGGAGAACTTTCAGCTTCTGATATAAACTAAATTACTTGTGTTAGTAAGAATGACTGTTGTAGCAGTTAAAGCTGAATTTGAATTAAAGACAATGTTCTTGAGTGTTCTGTGTATAACAACTGCTTTATAAAATATTTGAAATAAACATTTTTGTTCATTTATGTAAAGTTTTGTAGGTATTTCTTAATCACTGAAGTCGAAAAATGTTGCAACTGTAATACTTAACATCCCTTCCTTCCTTCCTTCCTTCCTGCCTTCCTTCCTGCCTTCCTTCCTGCCTTCCTTCCTTCCTGCCTGCCTTCCTGCCTGCCTTCCTGCCTGCCTTCCTTCCTTCCTGCCTTCCTTCCTGCCTTCCTGCCTCCCTCCCTCCCTCCCTCCCTCCTGTTTCCTCCTCAGACAGAAGCAGTTTGCAAAGTCCAGCTGTGGTCAGCTCTATCCCTCACTTCTCCACAAAGGCTTTCCTTATGGAAAGAATGGCTGTTAGGACATCAGGGTTACTCAGCAAGGAATGCTGACTGATCTGAGCCACCAGAGCACTGTGCCCTGGGAATCCCTCAGAATCATCTTCTCTAGAACCACAACTTTCATATTTATGGCCTTTGAAGGAAATATTAGATCACTTTGAAGTTATTTTTTCTGTTATATATGAAGCAAGGGTTACTAATTTTTGAAACTCTTCGCATATTTATAAGTGAATATATAAGTCACTTACTACGAGAAAACTCCCTACCTGACATTAGCAAGCAAAATAAAGAGGTCCACATCATTCAGCAGACTTCAGAGACTTCAGAGAACAGATTGCAAATGCACAAATGAGTCAGAAGGGCACCCAAACTGAGTGGAGCAAGTGGCCAAAAAGCATCCTACCTGCAGAGTGTGCACAGTCTGCCAAAAAAAAGTCAATCAAGTCCCAAGTGGAGTAGAGTCCCTTCCCCTCTTCTGCCCTGAAAAACCCTTGATGACCAAGAGCTTGATGATCTATGCCACTGTTTCTTTTCTGCCAAACTCCTAAGTGCCTCAGGACTATTTTTATGCCTAGACATTTGTGAAAATTGGATTTTTTTTTTTTTTTTTAACTGGAAGTGAATCAGGAACCTTTAGTGAATTCCTGCTGAGGTCCAGCTACTAAGAAGTGAGACACAGCTTTTCTAATCTACTGCATGCCTGTCACTCTGAAAAACCTAAGGTAGAGGAAAGTTTAGGTCTCTACCTTTTATTTGAGGCAGTGTTTATGGTACATTGCTGACAAATATTCTGATATCATTTAGAAAACCAAAAGTTTAATTTGGCTTGCCCACTTATTCCATAACCAAAGATCTTTCCTGATGAATTCTGTTATCTGTGCCCAAGATGTTACAGGGTACAAGTCAAGGCTGCAGGTTGAAGTGAGAGAGACCACAGTCCTAAGTCTTTACTGACACAAATTGGATAGACTGATTAGTAACAAAGCAGAGAAAGCTGCTTCAGAAGAGGCAAGCTCTCAGCATTTGGGATACTTCTCTGAGGTCTAAGACCATGAACTGCTTATAAACACATGCTGGGATTTTTTTTTCATTGGCACCTGTCAAATTCCACCTAGAAATGGTCCCTGGTTATGCCTATAAAATCAAAAGCAGTCTATGTGTGTTGATGGATTGCTGACACTGGTACATCTCTCACTAGCCAGTGTAATTTTGGTTTGCCTGTTACACACTCAGATGCTACACCCATTTCTAGCCTGAAAGCTGAGCAGAGGGAGATTCTCTTCTCAGTGTAGCAAGGGCTGCTTGAGAGTTAAAACCGGTACTGCAGGTATCCCATGCATGGCTGCAACTGAACTGGAGCCCAGGAACCTCCTGAAGCAGCAGCAGCTGGGAGCTGCAATCCCTTAAAAGCTCTGCAGCTGTCAGCAAAGTGACAATATGGTGACACTGTGCACTTGTGCTGTGAGTCCTTGGAGGTGGAGGTGCCTTTTTGTTCTCTCCTTGGATTGTACAGAGTAAAACAGAGTTCAGGCTCACAATCAAATCCAAAGGTACCAACAGCAATACCTCCTCTTAAATAAGCAGGGCAGGCATTTGATTATAGGAGTATCCTAACTAGAAGGTAAATGTTTATTTAGAGCCCTGGTATCTTTACTGTTCCGCTTAGGTTTCTAATGAAGTTTTTGACAGAAAACCACTTCACTTGAAATATTGCTTGTAGAAGCTAATGTGCCACACTCCATTAGGTTGAATAAATATAAATAATAAATATGTTGTCTCACCAGCCTTGTAGGAAATATAATGATACCTGAATAAATAGATTTTTGAATTTGTTGAGTTAATAACTTTGAAGAAGTTTACTAATGAAATTCACACTTTTATCTGCTGCTGTGGTGAGGAATTTCTACATGCCTCGGTTTTCTCTCTCTCACAGAAATAACAGCTATATGGAAATACCATTTTTCTGATGAGAAATAACATGGAGAGCATTTCTACACGTCTGCCTTGTTCTGCAGATCTTCCAGTCATCCAGTAAAAAAATTGTTTTAATTTCTAAGGTAACATAACATCATGACTGGAGCACCATCTACTATTTTACTGATAATTTTACTGATACATAAATGTAAAGCATGTTTGTAAGTAGTTAGCGATATTTGGCTGACAAATAAGCAACTGCTGTGTAAGTTTGACACTAAAAAATTAATTTAGAGACTATGAGACTAATGTAATTACTTCCAGGGGTTGTGGAGTATAAGATTTATTTTCATGTACTACTGTTTTCTGCCTTCAGACACCACTTTTAATAGGAAATAAGACATTCAGCGAACTGTTCCCACTTGAAAATCAAGTTTCATGTTCAGAGCAATTTATGAATTTTCTGTAACTTCAGTCCAAGAATATCTATCTCAAGTGCATATGCCCAGCATAACACTCTGCACGACAGATTTTGTTGTGCTGTTATGTATAATGCTTAAAGTGATAAAACTACAAGAGTTATTTGTATTTTATACAGAAAAACTGTATGAATAGGGAACTGAGAGTGTTAAAAGTGTCTCTTTACCACAGTGAATTGTCCATGGCAACATGTGAATGCTTTGGGGAAAACAAAATTTTAAAGTCATGACATTGTAGGCTCATCTAATTGCTCACTGATTTTATGTGTAATACAACAAGAGCAACCAGAATTCCGAGATGGAAAAATTGCAGTGTACAAGTGGTACAAACCTGGAGTTGCAACTCACAGAGTAGATCAGAGAACATTGTGTATAAATAGTGGCTTTATTTCTAGCTACCTCTTATTACAGCACTGAACCCCATAGAAATTCTGTACATCATTTCATCCCTAGTCTGGGCTCTATGCAAAGAAAAAAAAAATAGTTTCAATTTTTCATTTCAAGACCATGAACATAATTAAAACTTCTTATTGGGAGTAACAGGACAGTATGTGGGTAAATGGCGGCTTTGGGGGCAGGTGAATGACTGCATCCTCAGAAAACAATCTTACACTACAGCATTAATACGTTTAAGCATTTCAAGGAAATAAGCTTTAAGTGCTACATATTGTAACAGATTGGAATGTGTAGACTTACAGTATTAGATGGCCGTAATCCCTCCAGTGCAAGGCTGATTGCAGGGGTAGCAAGAGTTGGCTAATCCTTTTGGGCCAATGGCATAAAACAAGGATTAGTTTTTCATTTACTGCAGCTGAGTGGGTCATTAGGATCCAAAGACACTAATGAGCCTGAACAGGCAATTGGATTCCAGTTTCAAAGTTATGGGCTAGTTTGAAAGGAGATGGATTGTGTCTTTTAATGATTTAAAACATGATGTTTTGATGACCTTTTACCTGAGAAAAATTAATGTAGGATATAACCATGGAACACAAACCTGGAATGCTGTTTTTTTTTCCTTCTGAAGCTTGAGTTGTTGCCAGATTCGTTGCCTTAGAGGCTGAATGGCTCATTTAGAAATATCTCTGTTGCCTTGCTTTTATGTTCTGCTCTTGATGTCTCCAGAGTTGACACAAGTCACATGCGATCAAGTCTGTATTCCTGGTGGACAGGCACTGTCCTAATATTCTCTGACTCACACCCAGGTTGTTTGCAGCTCAGCAGTTCTGCTTCCAGACACATCACTTTGTGTTCTGATGCTAACATCTTGCCGAGAAATTGCCTCTTGGCACATTGTTTCTTGGATCCTGTACCTTGCTTGATTTGATGTGAAGATGATGCTCTTTTTAGCACTTGCAACACGTTACCTTTGGAAAGGTAAATATTTTCCCCGCCTTGCTACATCGCAGATATTTTTCTTCTCAGGAATCATTTGAATTCAGCAATAATAGGTGGCTTCTATTTGGTTTCGTTCAAATTAAGCAAGGGTATGAAAGAAATATCAAAAGATGGACATTACCATGCTAATAGAATGTTTAGACATACACAAAAGGAAAATACTTTGACTGTTATGACTCCATAGGAGAAATAGTGTCAGAAGTTTTAATAACATGAACTTGATTTTCTGTATCATATCACAGTCTACAAAGCATCCCCAAAATTACTTCATACAGCACAGGACTTGATCCATCCACAAGTCCTTTGAGGCTTGGCTTGGGGAAGGGAAAGAAGCAGAGGATCAAGTTACAAAAAGTTCTTGCTAGTGGGGAACCAGCTGTTCTGACTGGTGGGAAGCTTTGAAGCTGACAGTCCATACTGAAACTCAGTTTTGAGGTTGCAATCCTTATCTGCTCCCTTCTGCCAGAGCAGGACTGCCTTGAGCTAAGTGTGGTCTCTTGCTGCTCTTTTCTTTTTCTTGAGGCACTTGTGTGGCAAGTTTTAACTATTTCCACAAAATTGCTAAAGCTACAATCAGTGATGTTGCTCACTGCAACGGCTGCAAAGGGCTCCCATCCAGAAGTTATGGGTAAAAAGTGGTTAAAAATGATTCTTAAGAAGTACAAAACCCCTGGAAGCTCTGTTTCCATTGCATGCCAGGGAGATGCCAAGCCTCTGGAGCACTCTAGCCATTACCCAAGCTGTACAATCCAATTTCAGATCATGCCACATGGGCTTAAAAAAAATCCCTGGGCACAGTACATTCTTCAAGGTGATTTTTTTCCCTTGGGAATGAACACCACCACTTGTGTATTTCCTTCTACAAATATTGAAAGAGCTAATCATAGGCAGCTGCATATTTATTTTTCTCCCTCACAGTTGAAAAAGGCTCTTGAAAAACATACAAGTTGTTACCAGTATGATCTTTAATGAGGAGATGTTAAACCAAGGCCTGACCACCTCTGCTCAGTGCAGACCCAGATTTGCCACTGCTGCTGTTTTGTTGAAGGCGAGTAATGCAGAGCCATGGCTTCTTAGACTTCTAAAATTTTTCATCTTGACCTGATACTTGTGATTCATCATCAGGCACTAAAGAGTAGTAGAGTTCTGATTAAAAACAAACAAACAAACAAACAAACAAACAAAAATATATATATAAATCACAGATTAAGATTTCCATTTCACATGGAAATCACGACCCAACTTCAGGAGTGCTTTTGAACCCAGGTTGGCCATCCAGCCAGAGCACTTAAAAGAAGCTTCTTCTGTGAAGTAGGTCATGACTTCATGTGAACCTCCACTTCTTGGATTGCGCTCTTCCCAGCTCTCCAAAAAATAGGTCTTTAATGAATTTCTAGCACAGGAGAAACATTCTGATCACATAAACCAATGTTTGGGTAGATTTTTCTGCTTTATCACTTGTAGACAGAGTTATATCAAGATTACCAGTTGTAGTGACAAGGTTTTGAATAATTGTTAAAGGAGCCAATACTTGGATGGACAGAAGAGATGAATTCTCTAGATCTTTCTTTTAAATAGTGCTGAGATAATCTTGTTGCTTATCAATATGATACTTGGATTATTTGTCTTGTGTTGCATTGGAATTATATCTGGTCCTTAGGTGACTTTTGCCACATTATCACAGTCATTGAGCATCCACAACCCTCATTAAGATAACAATGAACAGAGTTTGGTGCAGATTGTTCTAAAGCAGAAAAATTCCTGTGTTGCCAGAATTTCCTTGGCATTACCTTGGGAGTCTCTGTGATTCAGAGCAGAAGCAGAGGGTCAAAGTGCTGAGGCACAAGTCTTTTTTTGGCGTGTGAATGCCTTGTTTCCAGCAGTGTAGGGCTGGCAGCAGCATACACTGCCCTGCGTGTTTATCACAGCTAGCTCACATATTGCAGTGTCAATATTTTATCAGAGAACACTTTACAACTTTACAACACACACACACAAAAAAAAAAAAAAAAAAAAAAAAAAAAAAAAAAAAAAAAAAAAAAAAAAAAAAAAAAAAAAAAAAAAGAGAGAGAGAAGGATGCTCCAGTTGCTCCAGTGGATGTTGTATATGTTTCAGATTCCTCTGTTGAGTTTTATCTGAGCTGACATTACTGAAATAAAGTAGATTGTCAAAGGCTAGGCAGAGTGCTTTTATCATTTGCAAGTATTGGCATCGAGTGAAATAATGATTCAAATTTCTGTTTTCTGTCTTTTGTGGATTACTCTGTCAGTTACAGTGATGCTTTTGACAAGGGAGTGCTGCTGGGTTAGTGATTTCTTCCAGAGCTTCAGAAACAGTGAAGTTATCTGTTCATCAGATCAAGGCTGACAGCTGTTCTTTTACAGATGAGGAAATGGGCTCAGGTGAAGGGTACGGGATCATTCCTGCATTGCAAAGAGTCCTGGCACTGACAGGTCAAGGAAACAAATTCCCTGCCTTGTAGAAGGGCCCTCTCTCTTTTCATGTGACACGTCAAGCTTCACAGTGGAGTGTCATTGCCCCAGCCAGAAGATTTCATTCCCAACTACTGGCTCTCTGCCTGCTGCAGCAGTGGATCTCCAGCTGTGATCTGTGTGTCACAGCATCCCTAGGCAGGTTTCAGACCCTCTCCAGCTACAGCAAGTTTATGCTTGGGTTCGAAAACTCAACATGTTTCCACTTTTTCCAGACAAGGGGGGAGGAAATCCAGGGTAAGAGCACAGTAGAAAAAGAAAAGCCTTCAAAAGGAGCCTTGAGGATTTCTATTTGTGTTATCTTCCCAGGGAATTGCCACCCTTATCCTCACTCTGTCCTGCTGCTGCCTGAGAATCATAGAATGGTTTGGGATGAAAGGAAGCCAAGAGGCCAGAGAGCATCTAGTTCCAACACAGTGCCATGGGCAGGGACACCTTCCACTATGCCAGGTTGCTCCAAGCCCCATCCAACCTGGCCTGGGACACCTCCAGAGATGGGGCAGCCCCAGCTTCTCTGGGCACCGTGTGCCAGGGCCTCAGCACCCTCAGAGTCACGAATATGCCCTGGCTAATTAGGTTTTCTTTATTTTAAGACAGGACATGCTTGCTGCAGATCAGCAGCAATGATTTTAGTCATCACAGTTGTAACGCCAAATCCCATAGCATCAGGGTTCACCTCAGGAGCAAAGGAGATCAATTTTCTGAATTCATGTTTCCCCCTTTGATATGTATAGTGTCTGATTGTGATTTCAGCAAGATTCTGATGATGTCATTGCTGATATTAATGAAATTAATAATATAGAGTATGTTTTGTTTTTAAAAATGTGTCTTCCCGTAGTTCTTAAAACACATCCTTGTTCAGCTTTCCAAGTTTTCTTTTGCATCCATCGCTCTCTGGGCTGCCCCGTGAGTCTCCTTGCGGGAGCGTGCAGTGGGCTGGAGCTCCAGCAGCGGGCTGGAGCACTCAGGAGAAGCCTGTGAGAGCACCGAGCCCCTGGCAGCTCTGCTGTGTGAGCAGCGGGCCAGCACAAAGCTCTTGTGATAGCGCAGCATCATCAGAATGTGTGCACACTGCCGCCAGGAATGATTCATTTCCACACTCCAAAGGGGTCACCGTGGTCTGAGGCTGCTGCCATGAACACAGGCAGTGTCGCTACAGGAAAGGACTGAGAAGAAAGAGTGTGGGCTGTGTGCTCTGCTTATGGAATAGAAATGGGGGGACAAGCAGGAGTCAGCAGTGTGCCCAGGTGGTCGAGGAGGCCAATAACATCCTGCTCTGCATCAAAAATAGTGTGGTAGCAGGAGCAGGGAAGTGATTGTCCTTGTGTGCTGGGCACTGCTGAGGCTGCTCCTCAAATCCTGTGATGAGTTTTGAGCCCCTCATGACAAGAAAGACCTTGAGGGGCCAGTGCAGAGAAGGCAATGGAGCTGGGGAAGATCCTGGAGAACAAATGTGATGAGGAGCAGCTGAGGGAGCTGGGGAGATTCAGCCTGGAGAAAAGGAGGTTCAGGGGGGACCTTCTCACCCTCTACAACTCCCTGACAGGAGGGTGGAGCCAGGTGGGGGTCAGCTCTGCTCCCAGGGAACAAGGGACAGGACAAGAAAAAATGGCCACAAGTTGTACCAGGAGAGGCTCAGGCTGGACATCAGGAACACCTGTTCATTGAAAGAGTTGTCAAGCATTGGAAGGGGCTGCCCAGGGAGGTGGTGGAGTCACCCTGCCTGGAGATGTAGCGCAACCCAGGACTTCATTTCACCATTTCCTCTACGTCCTCAGGTGACCTGGAATAGTCTCATGCAATAGAATCAGCTCCGCTCATCAGCAGAGCAATTAATTGCAATACTGCAAGGGAAAACCAGAGGTGTGATCTCACACCATGGATACAAACCCCGAGCTCCTACTGACCATCACAGACGGGGTACTTCTGATAGCAAAGCTTTGATATGCCAGGGTGACTGAAAAAAAATCAGCAGGAGCCACAAAACAATACTCAAAAATCTTGGTGAGTCCATTTTTCATGCTGTAGAGAAAACAGCCAGGACTGACCTGCATGAAGTTAATTTGCAGGGCTTTTTTTAAGGTTCCCACAGGAAGACCAGGCTGGATGAAGATTTAATCAAATACCTGTTTAAGAGAGGTGTGAGTTTAAGTGGCACAAGGAACAAAAATGAATTCTTTCTATTTTTAATGCATTTACAAAAGCTCCTGGTAGTTTATATTGTACTGTGTAGCAAACCGACCTGCACAGGGCTCATCTGCCTCTGCTTATTGGTATTTAATTATCTGAGGTACCCTTTGGACATCATAAACCTCTGAATATATGAAGTCTGAAAACACAGACACACAGATTGTTTCTCTTTCCGTTATAGCCCTTCGTGTTCTGGGGGTGCCGCACAATGCTGGGACAAAGTGACTTTGAACGCCGAGGGGATTTGTGGCCTCCAATGTAACATTACCAGCAAAGAGCACAAGACCTGGCAGGGTATATCAAGGGATTCAGCAATGGAAAAAAAAATCATCTCCTCTTCCTTGAGGATTTGTTCTTGAGGTTTTAGAAAAAATGACTTGCAATAGGAAAAAGGAAAGGGGGAAACAAGAAGAGGCTTTCGACATTAATAGGAAAATGAAGATAAGTAAAACAACCTCCCCTCCCGCACAGAAAAGATTTCAACACTGAAGCAGCGACAAGTCTCTTTTTCACTTCACCCCATCTGCACCGCAGCCCACCCGCTTTCCACGTGTCTCACATCCTCACAGAGGAAAACCTCTGGCAGTGTGTGACAGCCCCGGGCTGGCCAGCACACACGAATTCCCTTCTGCAGCATGCAGTCAGATCCCATTTGGACACTGCCAGGGAGGAACCCAGGGAGCCCCAGTGCTGTGGGGTTAATCTGGCACACACTCAACCCTACAAGGCACAGAGAGGTTTTGGAGCATCCAAAGAAAGTCTGGAAACCTGGTGAGAATAAGGACAACTCCTGGGCAAGACAAGCCACCCAAAATCGTCCCCAGAGGGAGGGAAAAGGCCCGAGCGAAAAGGTGACCTCTGGGTGCTGCTGGCTCTCCCCACAGCAAAGGCCATTCACCATCTTGCAGTCCACAGAGATGCTTCCTAGGGAGCCTTCAGGTCTCTGGCCCTCACACCTTCTCCCTCTCGATCTCCTCAAGCTCCAGCAATGAAGCAGGGCCAGGCAGCCCCTCCAAGGTCGTTTTCATCTTTTCCTCCTACTGTGGAGGAAACTGCGTCACAGCTGTGACAATGTTTTATGTCTTTCTGGGAATAGGTACCCCAAACTCTGGAGCTTCAAGGCATCCCTCACCTCCCCACCTTCCCCACAGCCCTCCCGGGACCCACCACAGGCTCCAATTCCAGGCTGCTGTGGAATTTGGAGCATCTGCACCAGCCTGTGAGTCTTACACCCAACTTTGCTCTGAAGGCACAAGCACCTCCGTGCCAGGAAAGACAAGGTGCAGGAGCAATCCCACCTTTGCAGCTTTCCCAGAGGAACAGCTGTGTGGGGAGTGCTTCCTTATGGGATAAACAACTTCAGAGAAGAGACAAGCACTGAGTCACAAACCGCAGCTCTGTGAAATGATCTCATGGATACCCCAACACTTACCACATGCAGTAGAAAGAGAAGACTGGTTGAACCAGGACTTTTAATAGGCCCCTTTCCATTTCTTCTATCCCACATGTAGAAACCTGCTTGGGGAGGGATTTTTCCTCCTCCTCCTCCCTCTCCTCCTCCTCCTCCTCCTCCTCCTCCCCCCCAGTCAAAATTAGCTGTTTACTCACACGACATAATGATAAATTCTATTGAGGGTTACAAATGCCTTGTGCTCTTTCCAGAATGTTGACATGTTTATCCATAATGTATAGTCCGTGTCACTTGGTCTGGGCAAGAGAAAACTATAGTCACTGCTGAAACTTGTTTATAAATGCGGCTGAGATTTCAGGAATCATGTAGTAAATAAACTAAAATTTTAAAAAATTAAATAAACCTCCATTTTATTTAATCATCTTCTCCTACATTAAATAATGAGTTGGGTTTTTAAAATCACTATAGTGAGTACTTGGTAAATTTTGTGTACATATTTCTAGTTGGGAAAACATCACTGCTGTTATGACTTGACTGATTATTTTTTAAGCAATCCTTCCCATTCCCTATCAGTCAAAGTGAGGATATGCCTGAAATATTGTATAGTTATAGCTGAGAGAGGCATGCAGCAATTATCATTTATATTAGAGTGCCCACAGGGCACAGCTTCATTTAAGGCTTCATTGTGTTACACACAATGAAAGAGTCCAGGCCTTAAACATTTTACCGTTTTAAAAGATTGGCAGACAATGAAGGGCTGGATGATAGAATGCTGAGTGCTTCCCAAAAGTTCCAAGCAATTTGACAGGAAATCAAATATGATCAGTGGCTGGCAGTACCAGTCAGTCTGACTTATCTAAAATCCTTTAAACAGAAAGGTTCAACTAAAACACTGGAAGAACAATCAATTCCCACTAATCTCCTAGCATTTGCAGAAGGGAGAAAATTTTAAACTAAATTCTAAGCCTTTGGAAATTGTGCTAGTTGGAAATAAAAATGGAATTCCTCTAGTTGGCCAGATTTTGTTAGGCTGTCTCAGGAAGACACTGTGCACCAAATTCAAACAAGGCCATTTCCACTAGATCAATGTTCCTGACAAGCCGTGCTCTGAGCAGAGTTGTCGTCAGGAACTTAAGCTGGGAGAATTTATAAAATCTGAAAAACAGCAGCTTTCAAAGTGTTGAATGTCCTTTCAAATTCTTGTCAGTCTAGGAAGATGATGGAAGAACAAATCTGATGAGGGAAAGAGAAGCAAATGGCAAGGAGGAAGAAGTTGTAGGGGGGGAAAAAAGAGACAGACGAACAATTAGTGCCTGAGATGTACATTTCCTCTTGCTTACTCCAAGGTTGTAGTAGGACTTTAGGCAGGATTGATCAATGTCTGCATGTTTCAGTGCTTTCAGAGGTGGGTTCAGGCAGAGGTAGGTGGGTCTGTGGCACTGTTGCATGTCCTCAGCCCTTGGCATGCTTCCTTTTATCAGGAGCTGCAACAACAACTCCAGTGCAGGGCAGTGTCAGCATGAAGGACTCAAGGCAGCTCCAAGATGCCAGGTCAGTGGCCTGAGAAACCCGCCTTGTTTTTCCTGTCATAAATCCTAGCTCTGTTTGGTCCATTTTTATTGTCATTACTCCAGTCAGCACTGCAGCTTCTGGCAGCTGCTGAGGGAGGTAGAAAAGAGGCCACCCATATGGTGAGCACATCGTACCAAAGGTGCCTCGGCGTTTGGGAAGATCCCTGCAAATGTCACTGCTGGGTCACTTAAGGCCTGATTTTATTTCAGCAAAGTCAATAGGGATTTTGGCATTTATTAGTAGGAGCAGAAACAAAACCTTAATCCCTGGTAATTCTGTTTGTATTACATTGTACACAGTGTCACAGATGTGCATGGGATACTGTGAAAAACACGGGGTCATATGCTACTGTCACCTGCTCTCTCAAAGCAGTGGGACTGAAGCCAGAGTGGACCTGCAGGAAGGCAGCCTTGGGCCACTGCTTTAGCCTCCAGTTTCATTTTTTTGTCCGTCCTCTGGGAGAAAAAACAAATTTTTGGGAAGTAAATGTATGTCATTAAACTTAGTGATGCCGCTTCCAGTCTCACTGCTGGTGAGCTCTCAAGATGCTGGGAGTATCACTTGGCTAGAGGCAATCTTACTTCCTGCATGTGTTGTAAGATCTGGAGCAGAATGACAGACACGAAGTGAAGGCAGGGGCATTGAGACAGGTTCAAGTGGGGAGGACAAGCAGGAAAACACAAAATAAGCAAGAAAGCAGGATATGAAGAAAAGAACAGGATCATGAAGCGTGAAGAAGGAACACTGGGTGGGAAAATAGATCCCCAAATGGGTCCTGTTAATTCCAGCTGAGTCACTGTTCTTTGACCCAAATGCTTTATCTCCTCAGTGTCTCCTCCCTGCTGTGTGCTGGGCACCACTCTGAGGACATGGCCAAATCCTGCTAGGCAGGGACCTCTGCTTTCCTACTGCTTTTGCAGCTCATTGTGAGGACATCAATGGCTGATTACATCAACTTAGAAGGGCAGTGATCTGAGGAGACGCTGAAGTAAGGACACAGCAAGTAAAACCATTGCTGAGATGGACAGCAGCAAAGCAATGTGGAAACCCTGGTGCAGAAGTGCCCGAGTGTCTGTGTGCTCCCACTTATGTAACTCCTCTGTTGTGCAAAGTGCCAGCCCTGGCACTCAACGCTGCCACACTGGCCTGGCCTGACCAAGGCATAAAATATCTTTTCATTTGGTGCTTGCTGACAACGTGCCCCGTTGTTCCGCAGTGCTGGCCTGAGCAGGCCAAAGTGGCCGCTCTTCGTTTGTGAAGTGGGCTGCACTTAATCCAGGCACTGCTCCAGCCCTGCAGGCTCCACAGAAAGGACTGGCTGCAGCTGAGCTGTTTACACACTGCAGAACAGGGACTGTGGCTGGCCAGCTTCTTGGATATACTCTTGGGAATGCAAGGACACCTGTAGCATTACAAATGGAGGGGGCTCCTGTCACTGGGGAGGGATTCTTGTAACGGAGGGAGCTAAACCCCTTGAACTCGCAGCTCACTTCTTTCTCCATCTCTTTGTGACAGCCAGAGGTACCTGCTGAACTTCAACAAGTGATTTTGTTGAGACAGTTGTCCATAAGTGACAATATTTATCATGGGATAAAATTGTTTTGCATGAAGAGCTTGTTTAATAAGAAGTCAAGTGTTAACTGAGTGGTTGCACTCTGGAGCCAGGGAAAGCAGAGCAAGGACAAAGCACATGTTGCTTTTCAGCTTTGTTCCTCTTGCTGATACTTACAGCCTGGTAAAAGCACCACTCACACTCTCATATCTGGCAGCTCTGGCTGTTTGTGTCTTTATGATCACACAAACTTTGCTTTCACAAACTAAGTGCAAGCAGAGGTTTGTGCATGTGCAAACAGCACAGTCCCTGTCCCACAACCACTACATCTGTCAGCCTTTACTTCTCAAAGTACATGTGGGTATAGAAAGGTGTGAAATCAATCCAAAGTCCAAATAAACTGGAATAGTCTGGGTTGGAAGGGATCTTACAGATGACCTAAAGACAATTCTAACACCACTGCCACAGGCAGGGACACCTTTCAGTAGACCAAGTTGTTGAAAGTCACATCCAGCTTGGCCTGGAACAATTCAAGGGATGGGGCATCCTGGTGTGCTAGTGCCATTAAATACACTTCTACTTAGACCAGCTATAAACACCATGTCATAATTTCTGGGCCCAGTCTTATTAAAATATGTCAATGGTTAATCTCTAAATTTATTTGTTTTATGTAACCTTTGGAGAGCTGGGCTTGTCACTGGACAGCCTCCCAGTATCTCTTGTTTTCAAAGGGTATAAAAATTAACATGTTAATAATGACTTTGTCACTATCATTATTATTTTTATATGCTACAAGGTCCACACATTTTTTTAACACTTCCAGGGATGGTGATTCCACCACTTCCCTGAGAAGGCTGTTCCAATATTTTTATTAGACTGAACAAGTGGGAGAAAAAGCTAAGTTGGTTAATTTGATTTAATTTCAGCTATGATGGTGCATATTTTAGTTGTTTGAGCTGCATCTTGAACAGGGTACAATTAATATTTTTCTGGAAGCAAGCTGAGTGTCTCTTACATAAATACTTATCCTCTGAGCATGAAGTCATGATTCTGATAAAGCTGAATTATGACCTTAATAATGCACAAACATTATTCACCCCAGGATTCCCACAGAAAACAGACCCATATGCCACTGAAATGTTATCATCACAAAACATTTATTGGGAATAAATACTGTGAAGCTGTGCTGAGCTTTCAGCTCCAGGAGTTTCAGGTGAAAACCTGGTGCAAGCAATTCCGAATTTTGGCTGAGAAAAATATTTTGGGTTTTATTTTTGTACACCAGGGATGAACAGTCCTTCTTTCCAGGGAAGACATGATCTTTCTGAAGCTGTTGGCAGGAAAAGACAACACTGATCACTTGGATGTTAAATCCAAAGTGTGCATTGATACTGGAGCTTTTCCCTTTCTGAGCACTTGGAGCTGCTGTGGGTGCTGTGGGCACGAGTCTGGTCACATCAGCTTTTTGTTACAGCACCAGACTGGCAGAAAGGGGCTTCTCTCTCCCCAGAAAATAAACTCTGATCAATAGAACACACTAAAGATGATAATCAGGGTTAGACCATACTCCTGTGTCTCTATTTCCTTTATTTGATCAGGGAAGGTATTTTGATAAGGCTGGGGGTATATTTAAGCCACTCACCTTCCCATGCTGTAATGGAAAGACTGGATCACCCAGCACCCAAACCTCAGCTGGGAAGGCAGAAAAAACCCCAATTCCCAGCATTTTCATCAATCAGCATACAAGATTTATTGAATTTATTGACTATTTCCTCTTGTATCTCAACAATCATCCCTTGTGCCAGAACATCTCTGAAATGGTCTTTTCTCAGCCCCACAGTTGCCGTTTCCAAGACCAGCTCACCTCATGCACGTGCAAAACAAACCAGATTCTGCTCTACTTTCATTGTGCTTTGTGTGTGTGCTTGTGACATCATTTAAATAAGCTTATCCTGCTCAGAAAGAAAGAAAAACATTCCTACCACAGTTTAGGTAAACCAAGCAATTATTCTGTTACTAAGTGTAATTAATGCCTAATGATTTGCTTTGATTAATAGGACAATCAGCATCTGCTCCTTGAAATAGGGATTAGTAACCCAAGCCATCTCTAGTATTAGAAGGTAGGGGGTCCTTTTGTACTAAACCCTATTTTTCCACATTCATCTCAAAGCAGAAAAGCTTTGTGCTATATTCTGAAAGCAGAATAAAGGAAAGGTAGTGTACTTATGAAAAAAATATAGAGAAAGCTTTATAATGTTCTCATGAATTTGTGGGGTTTTTTGAATGAAACCAGTGCATCTCCATCCTTTTAAATAAATTACTCTCATCTAATTCTCTGATAATTTTTACAAGCAAAGTTACAGTCAGAACATTTAAGAATTTGCATCTGCTAGGCTGGAAGAGTAAGTTTAACTAAATAAGAACCTATGTTTAATATTTCTGTGCAGCTGATTACTACTGGATCTTCTCAGTATAGTAAGTAGTAAAATGGTATTTTATAGACGCAGTGTTAATTTTTCTAAATCTCCTGATCAGTTTATCTTTTTTTTTCCCCTCTGTGACTGAAGAATCACAACACACAACGCAGCTGCAAGGCTAATCATTCTTTAGTGTCTTCTATTGATCCTGGAGATAGAGCTGGAGTGGGGTTAGGTCCAAACACTAATCCAATCGTATAACAGACATCCCCATATGGTTAGTCCCCAGCTTTGCCTTAAGCCAATCAATAATCACTTTGACAAAGAAAAATATATTTGGATTTTTTTCCCCCTGTGGAAAGGCTGAGCTCTGAATGCTCCATCTACCAAGTGTTCTGGACTTCTCAGTCACTTCAGTGCCCACTCTGACACAGAGCTTGCAGTGACTGGTAGATAACCAAGGAAATTGTCTCGTTTCTGGCATTAGTACAGAGCCAAGGACAGAATCAACTTGAGCCACACATCTTGCTTCTAAAAGCCTTTAAAGGAGACTGAACATCTTGTCAATGAGTTGGACTTTCTTTTTGATATAAAAATGTCCTGGAAGAAACAATGTCAGTTGGACTTGTAGAACTTGGGAGCTGTGTGAGGCTCAGGTGGAGGCTTTTCCTCACTATTCAGGGTTTGGACAATACAAGAACATGGAGAGGGTCTGTAGGAGGCACCCAGTAAGACCTTGGTTTATTCCATTTATTGATGTTTTCACAGGAATGTTCATCTGCTGTGACTTGTGCAGCACTGAAAGCAGTGAAGAGACACCATGAATGCCAACTTTTCATGTGGCTCTAATTCAGCTCCTCTTGAGTCTGGCTGGTTGAGGGCTGACTCCTGTGTTTGATCTTAAGCCACAGGAATAGGAGCTCCTTTGTGTCCAGAAACTATTTCCAATCCTTTTGCACAGGAATTCATGCTGCAGTTGCAGACAGACTCTGCCGGGTCAAGACTGGTGATGAAGGATGATGACTGAAGATCAAATGCTCCCTGAAGGTTCAGATTAATCCAGTGAATAATTCTCTGATACCAAAATTTCAATATTCAGAATGGACTGCCTTTGGCCAAATGGGAGCTGAAACAGAAGGACAACACGTGGACAGTTTTAGGAGCTTTTCCTCAGCAGGTCTTTAGAGAATCTAAACACCATCAGGTACCAAGCACTCGAGATGTCAGAAAGTTCTTTGAAAGCCAGAATATTGCAAAGTAGGAACCTAACAAAAATAACCTGCCTAAAAGATGACAAAATCCAGCTTCTGGACAAAGCCTTTCCTGACGTTTCTCCAGCTGGAGGATGAGACTCTTTAGGTGTAAGTTCTCCAGTTGGTCCCTGCATTCATCATTGCACTATTGTGCATCTTTTTACTTTTGCTTTTAATTAGAGCTGCTTTGGGATTGGTCTTGACAGCAGTTTGAAGTGGGTTTTTGTTCAGAAATGTCACAGGAAATATATTAATGGAGAGATGCCAAAGGTATTAAAAGCTATGAAGTCCCACGTTACAATGGAGAGAAATTCTCATATATATTTCAGTGCAATCTTTGAAATATAAAAGCAGAGACAAAACATCTCTGGTGTTTCTTTCCTCCCTTGAATTCCATCTTTCACCACCCTATTCCCTTTGCAGGTTGGTGAGTGGCTGTTGTTAAATATATGCATAATAGTGAAAACCACTACATAATACAATGCATTGAGAAAAGGTCCTGCCAGGCTTCTAGGTCAAGGGAAGGAATATCTCTTTTTTCCCTAGTTAGCTTATCTCCCCATTTTTCTCCTTTTGCTTTATGAAAGAGGTGATGGGAAAGATCTCCAGCTGATGGAGCTATTCAGAAAAAGAACTGACATTTTGAGTCAAAATTCAGGCTGCCTCCAAACATCGTGTCTCTGGTGCTATTAAACAATAATAAGATATAATGAAATTCATATTTACCCTGAAAACAGAAGGTACACATGTATTTGATTTCAGAAAACCCAGGTAATTGACTTAGAAATGAAACCTGTGGCAGATGGCTGTGGAATGGATGATTTAGGTAGAACATGAAAAAAAGTAACGCTTAAACCTTTGGGAAGAAGAGATAAGAGCCAACAGCAGGCAGAAGCACAGATGTCTGCACCCTTATTCTATAGAGATATGCACAGAAACATGGGGGAAAAGGCATGGAAAGGGATGCCCACCTCAGCACAACCCACCACTGGGATCACCGAGTGTGGTGACAGATTCAGGCTCAGAGGGGCTCCCAGCACAACACATGTGCCAGCCCCCACACGCCAGTGACATGTCCCTGCCTGCCTTTCTGACATTGATAGTGATTTTAATCCCCCCAGTGTGTTAAATTTGCACCTTCAGTGTGTTTAACACCTTTATTGTATGGCAGTGAGGACTTGGGTGACATTGAGGAGGATATTCTACCCCAGTCTGTGGGTAAAAGCTAAAAGTTGTAGCCCTTAGCCAATAGCACATATCTGCCTGATTTATGTGCAGTTTCCTTCTTTGGCCCAAGCCTGTAACCAGTTTAACCCTGGCTTTGTGATAAATCACCCACTGCTTGACAGCTTTCTGGAGATCAGCAGAGGCAACAGCTCAACTTGCATGAAAATCCATCCACATGCAGATGTTTCAAAAGAAGCTGGGGTTAAGCATACCCAAACTGTCAATAATTGGGGAAAAAAAGTCTTCTCAGAGTCTTTTAAATGGTCTTTCACACCTGCAGGTTAAGTGATTTTGTCTTGCTGATTTCACCACCTTCATCATATCTCACATAGTCCTGACACAGATTCTGCCGCTATGGAAATTGTCACAGAACAAGCTCTGTCCCTTGACCCTGTGGATGGAGCACCTAAGTAATGTCTCTTTCAGGGTGACTCTTCCATCTCTGGTTCTCAGAGCTGCTCTTTGTAAGATGATTCCTGAGCTGTGAATTGATCCTGTTGCACAGCCAGGTAGGAATTACCACAGTGTGCTTGAATTCCAGGTGACAGTGTCAGGATATGGCATTGCTTCTCCTGTAGCACTCATGGGTGTGTGACCACAGAGGATAATGCCAGAGCACAAAGCCAGGCGGGTGAAGAAGCCCTTTGTGTGCAGTTTGTCACCCTTTAAAGTGTCAGTGATGAGATGGCCACGCTGCTGCAGCCAGGAGTGAGCTGGAACACCACGAGGGCTGAGAGAGAAGCATTTAGGTGAAGATCCAAAGTCTGCAAAAGTCTGTACATGTCCCACACAATTTCACACAATTTGCCACGGCCAATACTTGTATAATGCATCTCTAGGCTGAGTAATTCCACAGTGATGACCACAACCAAGGGTAGTACAACTTGGAGATGCTTCCTGGCCTCCCACCTAACAGCATCCCTGAGACCTGAGCCCTGCAGCAGCATGAGAAGGGTTAGGGAATTCTTGACATGCCCATGAGATGTCTGGCGCTGAGGCAAGTGAGTCCCAGAGCAGCAGCAGCGTGTGCAAGCAGGGTGGACCCAGCAGGCTGCTTCTCCAGAGTGAGAACTGGATTTGTGTTGTTGAAACCCCCCTGTAAAAGCTTTACTAACTCAGTGCTCTCAAGGATGTGTACTCACCGTCCCCACCAACACCCACTCAGCTGAACTCATCTGAACTCATTCTGTTGCCTGACAGGACATCCCAAGCTGGCAGAGCACTGCAGAAAGCTCCATGTCCTTTGGAGGCTGGATAAGAAATGTCATTGGGCCAAAGAAAACATCAGCATTGCTACAACCACCCACTGTGCTTCACAAGAGCGATGACTCCATCAGTTCCTGGTCCTGCCCTGCTTTCCCTGCCTCTCAGCTGCAGGTTTAAAAAGCCTCTACCAATATACTTATCTTCAAAGCTTCCAGGGGCAAAACTTTCCTCATCACACCTCTCAGGCTCATATTCACAAGTACAGCATTCAATGTACAATCAACACCCACTCAGCACAAAGATTATTCTTGACACCAGAGGAGAAGTTAATGTTTGAAGGAATAGAAGAATATGTAATTGAGATTCCCCCAGAGCAGAAAGGAGTGGAGGAATCTGCCACTGCACATCATGCATCTCACTAACAGATCCATATTCATTGTGCTTAAATGTATTCTGGTAGTTCTTATGTATTCGTCATAGTTCCTAACAATTATATCTCATCTCTTTGTTAGGGACAGAAAATGTAGGCTTAATAGGATGTTAACAGACAAGGAGTATAAAGTAATTGCCCATTACGCTATAAATGCGTTATAATCATTTGCCAGAGGGAGAAGAAGTCTAATTGAATAAAAAACTCTTGATGGTTTCATTATGCTTCTATTAAAAGGCAGTCAGGCCTCCTGATCCAAATACAAGGCTTGACTCTTCTTTCATTTACATCTGTAAGAACTGAGGGCAGCCACAATGTTATTGATGGATTGGCAGCGACACAGAGCTGGAGTAAGAGAGCTCAGAGTGAGTCCTGAGCATTTCTGAGTCAAGATGTGATGAAAACATTTACCATGCATGTGGCAGAGAAGAAAAATTTAATACAAATGTCAGCAAAGCTGAATAAAATGCTAGAGCTCTTCCCAGAAATGACAGGAATCAAAATCTCTGTGTGTGGAAAAAGCAAAGGAAAAGACCAAATTCTGGCTTTCAAACTGCACTCATAAAAATCCACACTGATTATTTGCTTATTAGTTATTAAATAAAACTTCCTTATCTCCATCCTCCCTGACACCCAGTCAGAGCAGAGCTGTTGAAATCCTCTCCTGTCTTTGCCAAGATCAGCCCAGCCTTTTACAACCACTCTCCAACTCCCCCTTTCTCTGCTGCATCTCGTTTGAGCTCCTTGTCCTTGCCTCTGTGCCCTGCGTAATTCCAGCTCTCTCCCGCATTTTCCATGCCCCGTGTACCAGCTCCTCTGCACTTTCCCCTCCTGCCACCACTCACAGCCCTCCCCAGGTGCTTCACAAAGTCATCCCCTCACTGACTCCCAATAGTTTTTGAAGACCCTTTGCTTCCATGACCTTAAATAAACACAACCCCTGGTACCTTCATCCACTCACCCACATGACAACAGGGACTGTTACTCCTCCTCTGCATCAGCCTCTCCAAATGTGGATCTTCAGTGCTGCTGTGTTTGTCCCTGCTTTCCCAGCCTGCTTCCCCTCAGTGCCTGCTATGGAGTCATTTTTGAGCTCTATGGGATGGGAATGGGGAGTTGCAGAGGTCTTCCCTGCCCTTTGAGGAAAAATGTGGGGTGGAAAAACACCTAAATTTGGGTGTCTCTGAATCCAGCTGTTGCTCCTGCAGCAGGGCATGGTGGGCGAGAGGCAAGCAGGCTAGCAAAGGGTGAGGAGTATCCATGATTTAGGACTCAGGAAGAAATCCTTCCCTGTGAGGGTGTGAGGCCCTGGCACAGCCTGCCCAGAGAAGTTGTGGCTGCCCCATCCCGGGAGTGTTCAAAGCCAGGTTGGATGAGGCTCTGAGTAATGTGCTCTGCTGGAAGCTGTCCCTGCCCATGGAAAGGGGGTGGAATTAGATGGTCTTTGAGGTCTCTTCCAACCCATACTACTCTGATGCCATGAATCTGTCTGTTCTTGGGTAAGCCTGTGATAATTGCTGGTGCCCTGCCCACAGCAGGAAGCCCTTGATGTCTCATCAGCTGCCCACAGACCTCCATGGGACAGGATTTATGCCTGGGGAGTCCTCAACACAGGAGAATTTGGGGAAGTGGCTCATAAGGTCAGGGACACCCCTTAGCTAGGCTGTCTCAGCAAAACCACTTTCAGCTTGTTTTGATTGATAAATGTCTTTTTTTCCAGCCGGAGCAAGAACTGATACTTCATGCCTTTTAGAGGATGACTTTTCTTAATTGCCCTTGGTGGGTCTCTGAAGCATCACACACAAATCCCTGAGGATCTGCAGCCCACTGCTGGGAGAGTGTTTACCACTCACTCCCTGTTTTCCTCTGACCAGGCAAATTATTGAAGCTACCTGAGCAGAGATGTTTGTGGGAGCTGAGGGTGTGCTCTGGAGGTAGCAGGGAGCAGAGATCTCCCCTGCAGGGGGATTTTAAATGGTTGGAAATCCAGACAGCAGCTGCTCCTCATTCCCCCTTGCACACATGCAGGATATCTGTGTAAGCTATAAGACAACAGCAAAAAACCCCACTGGCCATTTTATTGGTTGCAGAGATGATGCTCTAACTAGAGTCATCACCCAAAACCAGTGAGAAAGTAAATATCTATACACACGTAGCAGTAAATCTTTTTGGCCCTCAGCCCTCAGTCTCTCCTGGCTTTCTATCTGAGTGCCTGCCTACCCAGACACTTTATTGCATACCAAGTCTTTGCAGACTGAGAATGCAGCAAAGTTTTGCTTTCCTCCTCCTCTCTCTCTGTCTGGCACTCTTTTAGATCTGGTCTGAACTTGTGTCATTACCAGCATGTTTTTGGAAGTTCAGGCTCAGTGCTCAGCACAATAAACAGCTGAGTTGTTTATGTAAAAAGCTCAGCTGTGTAGCTGATGTTTGGGCACTATGGTACTTTGAAGGAAAAACCTCACCTTTTCATTGGGTTAGTTTTGAGGGAACTATACTGTGCTCAGCCCAGCTTCTGGACCTCACTGGCTGTTTTCAGTCACATCTGAAATGTTGATTTCTTTGCAGCTCTCCTGAGAAGGGACAGAATGGAGGCAGGTGAATCCCTGGCTACGGGAAGGACAGGGTACAGCTGTTTCCCCACGTCCAGATGTGAAATTTTGGCCAAGCAGCACCTCAGCTGAGCTGAGCTGAGGGGAGGCAGCTGGGGGCAGAAATCTGGGGGACAAAGAACACACCCCCACTGCAAGTGAGACATCACTACGTCATGTTACAGCATTGCTTCATTATCCCATGCTGCATTTTTATCTGCATTTAATTGGCTCATGCATTTGCATGAACAAACCACTGCATAATCCTTGGATTGTGAATCACAGAGTAATTTAGCTTGGAAAAGCCCTGTAAGATCATCAAGTCCAGCTGCTACCCCAGCACCGCCAAGGCCACCACTAACCCACGTCCTCAAGTGGCACACCCACACATCTTTTAAACACCTCCAGGGGTGGTGACTGTCACTGCCCTGGCAGCCTGTTCCAGTGCTTGACAACCCCTTGGGTGAAGAAATTTTCCTGAGCATCCAAACTAAACCTCCCCTGGCACAACCTGAGGCCATTTCCTCTTGTCCTGTCCCTTGTTACTTGGAAGGAAGGATGTCCTTTCTGGGAGATGCAGAGAGCAATTGGCTACACATTTCAGTCACTGATCCTTGTACACAGCACTCTGCTGTTTTGTAAAAATATAGATACTCTCAGTTCAGGAAACCCCTGCAGAAGAAATGTGGCTAAAATGAGCAGCCCTGTGTGCTGGCTGCTTTATTTTACACTAATGGGAGGGAAAAAAAAAATAGAATGACATGATAAACAAAACTTGGCGTAAAATATAAACAAGGATCACTAAATCCGTGTTGTTTGAAGATTAAATATCACTGTTGCTTTTAACCAGGTTCATTCTAAAACATTACAAAGTTTTTATCACTTTTGGCTTGTATCTAAAACTCAGTAGTTTTAACATTTTCTGTTGGTTTAAAATAGCCAAACAAAGGAAATAAAAGTGTCAGCAGAAATTAGAAGTAATACTGCTAAAATCTTTAGACAAAATTTTCAGCTTGAACGTGTTAAAAAAGATCTATGTACATATCTGTAGAAAATCTGAATTTTAGAGAGAATTGAACCATTATCTTTCCTGGTCTTCCAAATCCTCTTCAAACAAAGTTACATTCCAACTTCAAAAACATCGGTATTTTAAATGTTTCACCTGATGTCTTGGAATTTCAGTTCTGAGAGTAAAAAATACAGCTCTGGTTTGGACAGTTATCAAAGCATAGATTCAGGAGACTAGTTTTAGGCACCCAGCCTTGAGGTTTTGACCAATGGGATTACACTGCTAGAAACAAAAGCAAAGCCCCAAATCTGGGGAAAATAACAATGCAGAAAGATCTTCTGAAGGAAGGGCCATCCACCTCCTGCAAAAGCTGCCAAGGATTACTGTAAAGCAATAATTAATGACCATTGCTGCTGGGTCTCTAACTGATGCAGGGGGAATATTGATATAATCCTATTAGTGTGTTGCTCTCATTAATGTACTTATGTCAATTAGCTGAGCATTTTAGCAGAAAGGTGAATTTATGAATTTTTTTCCTCCATCCAGCATAGATTTCCATTGCAAAAATCAATTTTGAACAACTACCCAAGATCAAGGTCCGTTAATGAATCTTATCTGACACTAATGTTGTCTAATTACATTAAAATGTCACAACTAATTCAATGGCAGCAGAGCTCCCCACTCTATAAACAAAGTTTGGTTACATTTCCAAAGAATTTAATGTTTGATCAGGAAAATAATGAATGGAACTCCCAGTTTTTATAATTTTCTGCAATTTTGTCATTCTTGAGTGTTTTGAAATAAAGAGCAAGAAAAACCTGGGCTCAACAGAACATTCCATGCTCTGAGGAGACCTTAGAACTCCTTCCAGGACCTCAAAAGGCTCCAAGAGAGCTGGAGAGGGACTTTCAACAAGGGTGTGGAGTGATGGGCCAAGGGAAAATGGCTTTGAGCTGACAAATGGCAGGTTTAGATTAAATATAAGGAATTTTTTTTCCCTTGTGGGGTGGTGAGGCCCTGGCACAGGTGGCCCAGAGAAGCCGAGGCTGCCCCAACCCTGGAAGTGCTCAAGCCCTATCTGGATGGGTTTTTGAGCAACCTGATTGCTCTAAAAGAGGGACTAGAGGCTGCAGGGAAGACACAGTGAGAATTTTCATCAAGACTTGAGCCTTGATAATGAGTTAAAATAAGACACTGAACCAACAGCTCTTCACATGACTGAGAACTGGGGCAAGGAGGGGAGATCTTAACCTAATTCCCACTGGTTTGATTTTTTTTCTTCAACAAAACAAAACAGCAGACTCTTTCACAGTTGCCAGAACTGGAGCCTCAGTGAGAGATTATGAGGGATGCAGCCAGTGACTAAGTTTGGATACAAAACATTTCTGATTGGTTTCCCACAAGATGAAATTCTGTTATAAAACCTGCTGCTCATTTTCCATTGAAAGAGTAATTTGGGAAACTGTCTCTCTTTGTGCTCTAACTAGGCAGCAGATGGCTCCAGATATGTTTTACTTGGTTCTATTGATTTCACTGCACGATTTAATTTTATTTCTCAGCAGAGCAGATTAAAATATGTGAGATGCTTTATAGGCCCCTGAAATGACAGAAACCTGCCCTGAAGAAGCTCCAGCATCAGTCCCTCACCAAGAGTACCTCTTTTCCTTGTGTCAGCTCAGAGACGTCCCCTTTCTCCCCACAGTCTCCAGCAGCAGCTTTTGGGTCCAGGGGATGGTGTTGGCAAACCCAGTGCAAAATACAGACAACCAACAGTCAAAGGAGGAATAAGAGACCTTGAGGAAAAGAGGTGCAATGTGGTTTTTTTTTTTTTTTTTAAAGCCCATCCCCAATGTGCACTTAATAAATAATTAATTGCTGTTATTTCCAAGCTGAGATCCATTTTCACACAAATGCACTTTTAACTCCAGTGGTAAAAAAAAAAAAATAAAAAAAAAAGGATGCTTTTTTGTTGATTCTACTTCAAGGCAGCCTTGGAGCAATAAACCAAATTGACTGCTAAATTTAGACAAGAATACAGTCTGGCCCAGTCATCTCAAAGTCCATAAATTTATTAATAAGTGAGATCAAGACAAGTCAGGAAACAATCCCTGAGATGCAGAACTGTTTCTCCTTTTACTGGGTCAAGGATAGTTTAGGGTATGAAACACATATCGTACTCTCCAATTTACATGTCTAAGTCTGGATTTATTTTCTTAACTGTAAAAATAACAAACTTCATGGAGGAAGAAAAGCTTCCCCTGCTGAGGGGCTGCGTGTTCCACACCTGTAACTCTGCACTTCTCCTTCCACCCTTAGGACTCCTGCATTTTCCAGCAGAGAGAGTGTGTAAGTAGTACTTCTGTATTTTTATCTCTCTATTTTATCTTTATAATTAGTATTTCCTTCGTGTTCCCAGGCAAAGGAGTCCCTGGCAGTGTGTTTGAATCCCACACTGGCACCTGCATTTTTGTGCAAAGCAGGTGTGGTGGCTGATGCTCAGTCACATTCCTCACATAATTCCTAACTTTTTGTCTCAGGTATGGTATGAAGGTATCTCACACATTTTTCCAGGTTAGAAAACAAACCCACAGCAAGAACGAGTGATCTGTCTCCAGTGCTGCACAAAGAAGGGTACAGCAAATTAAAGATCCATTGCGTGGCAAGGTGGGAAATAAAGAGGTGGGATATGAATGGGGAATCCACTCCCCTCACTGGAGAAAGGAATTGAATCTCATCTTCCTGGGGAGGAGAACAAACAGGCAGGTGTCACCTCAGAGTAGTTAATGCCATCATCTGTCCTCCTGCTCTTCATCATCCTTGTACTTCACAGGTAAGGCATGACAAGAACCTTCCTGAAGAAGCCTGGAAGTTTCTCCAGGCACTGCACATGACACCTGGCCTTGAGAGACATCTCCCATTTCTCTCATCATCTTCCTGCCCATACAATGAACTTCTGCAATGGCAACACAGCTACAGCCAGTGGGGTCACAGATTTTATCACAGTTTTATGTGTAACACCTGGAAAAAAAATCATTGGGCAGACCCTGTGTCCAGAGACTGGTCAGTATTGTGAGAGACACCAGGAATTTTCTTGGATCTACCCCTCTCTGTCATCTTTCTCCCCAACCATCTCCTTTCATTTTCCCTACTCTCCTGCCATTTGTGCTTGGGGATTGGTGCCTGAAAAGGGCTCTGCTTTGCAGAGACAGGTTGTGGCAACAGCTGCATCTGCCACAAGGGCTGCATTAAAAACTGGAAAAGCCAAGAGGGAGTTGGAAGCCGAGGATGTGAGGAGGAAAGGCATCAGCTGACAACAGGGGTGGTTTGTACCTTGTCCTGCTGGAGAGGCTGTTTTCCTGCAGTAACGTACTTCTTCAGGAGCTGGTGAAGGCAAACATGAATGGATGCTGCAGCGGCTTTCTCTGGGTTAGAGCTTGCACTCAGGAAAATTACAGCCTTTTAGTTACTTAGCAGGAGCTTCCTTCTATGCCAGAACACTTGTGTGTCCATCACCCTCAGAGAGAAAGGCAAGAACTTGTTCTGTGCTCAGAGCATGAAGCTGAGGCTGGGGTGGTGCCATGAGCTTGACCCTGTCACTAACAGAATCTAAATTAATCACCAGGTTTTCAATATTGATCTGTGATTGTGAATATTTCAACTCAGACTCTGCCACAATTATGGGTGAAAGTCTCTCCACTCACATCCCCACGCTACAAACATGCAGTCCAAGCTCTTGGAATCATAGAACAGTAGAATGGTTTGGTTGGAAGGGGCCTGAGAGATCATCCAGTTCCAAGAGGAGGGTTAGAAACAGGTGATCTGGAGGGATCCTTTTGGTGGATGGTTGGATCCAGATGATCCCTGCCAGATGATCTCTGCACCTTCCACTATCCCAGATTGTTCCAAGCCTCACCTGACCTGGCCTTGATCACTTTCTGGGATAGAGCATCCACAGCTTCTCTGGGCAACCTGTGCCAGTGCCTCCCCACCCTCACAGTGAAGAATTTCTAACATCCAATCTTACCCTGTCCTCTGTCAGCTTAAAGCCATTTCTCCTTGCCCTAGCACTCCATGCCCTTGTAAAAACATCTTCCTCATGGACATTAATCAGGTAGTGCTCATTAATCCACCTGCTCCTATGAGGACCCTTTCCAGAGAAGCTCACAGAGACTGATACAATTCCTGTTGTCAGTTCCTGGTGTCAGCAAAACCTTTTGCACTGGTGAGGAAAGAGCTCCTGCTTAGAAGCAGCTACTTAACAATCCTTGGGATTTTTTTCTTCCTTTTCCTTTAAATTGCTCGAGTCGAGCACTCCACTGAGCAAAGAGGGGACAGTCCCCCAGAAGCAACAACTGCCACCTAATTTCACCAGCAGCACTTCTCCCATCTGCCTGGCCATTCTTCTTAAATTGCTGTCTAATTTTCAGTATAAAGAGTGTCTAAGGTACACACTTCCCATGATGGCAGCTTTATTACAAACCTGTGAGAAGAAAAGAGAGCTTTTGTTGGTTTAATTCCTTGCAACTTCTGAATTGAGCTTCCCCAAAACACATGCACAGAAAACGAAGAAAAAAGGTGCTGTTTGAAAGACTGCAAGGAATAAGCAGTGGAACACGTTTTCTTGTCATTTTTTAAAAATAAAAAACCCAAGCAAATACTCACATATCTGCAATTAGAACATTCATCAAATACCCTGTGTTTTGAATTAGCTGTTGGAACAAAAACTAGAATTAAATAATAATAAGCATATTTTAAATAAAAATAAATGTATTTCCAGAGTGACTGATGGGTGTAAACTGGGGGTGTAATTCTCAAACACAGATCCACCCTCAGAACACCACAGACCTTCACAAATACAACTAATGGCTGATCAGTAGGTGAAAAATAAGAGCAAAAATAAGAGCTTAAAAAAAACAAAACAGGCTAAACAGTTGCTGTTTGGTTGACTTCTGCCACTAGAAATCTAGGCCAGATGCAGCCCTGGGTTTCCAGTCATTGAAGAAAGAAGCTTGTATAAAGAAAATCTATTTTGCAAAATACACAAGTGAAAGAGCTTGGAAGATCACCAAACCTAAACAGTTAAAAGCAATCACGTTTCAATTAAGATGAATTGAAACAAACAGTCTTTAGAGAGGATGGTAAACACAGCAATGTTTGACTGAGCATTAAGATGAACAAAGAGCATACATCTCCTGAAATGCCTTTTAAGAGCCATCTCATCCCAGCCCCGCCACGAGACGTTGTGCCTCCCGAACCACCCAACTTCTCCCCGCCAAGCAAAGCACAAAAATGAAATAGTTTTTATCCTCCCCATTCCAGATTAAACAACGTTTGAGAGAACCATGTGAAGCAAAAGGGAGAGAAATGGCTGCACGGTATTAAGAGAGTTAATTATAGATGCAGATTAAAAGGCAAGACTGAGTGGTGGAAGAAAAGGGAAGAGTAACCTCCGGCACAGAGATAGTGACATGCAGCAGTTGTCAGTCACCTAGCAACAAGTTTCCTATCCCTGCTGTGCTCTTTAATTCAGCAAATCTGCTCAGGATGTTGGGCTGTTCTCCTGACAAAACGCATTATGTAGCAGACTAAAGGATACAAAAATCCACTGTACACAACACTCTGCTCCCTATTGACCACTGATCCTTTCTCTCAACCCACAAAAGAGCCTTGCATAATGCTCTGAAAAGAGAAAAGTCTCAACAGAGAAAACATTTGCTTGTAATTGAGATTGACTACATAACGAAAATGATGTTCTTTTTTAAATTCAGCTTGTTGAGGCCACGCTTTTTGTCTCCTGGCTCTCAAAACCCATCCCTGCTGGGAAAAGGGGCAAACATTGTACAAACTCAAACCTGTGTGTTTTTTCCCTTCCTTTCACTGGGAGCACACACGCGCACGCATGCATGCACACGCATTTTGTGGCTAAATGGGCAAGACGGGCTCCTGAAGACTTAAACAAGTTTGGAAAGAAAAAATAAAAAGAGGGGACAAATAAGAAAATCGTGGAGTGTTTCTGTGTTGAAGGGAAGCTGCCTTACTTCTGAATGGAAGCTGAGGTGGAGGTGAGGAGGGCAGAATGTATTTTGTAACTGTTCTGGCTGACTAAGGAGCAGCACTGTCTGAGAAAATGAGTTGTTTTATTCCCAAATCCACATAGTGAGTTATCAGCAAACTCAAGTATCACAGAATCACAGAATGGTCTGGGTTTGAAAGGATCTTGAGGATAATTTCTTTCCAAGCCCCCTGCCAATGTCACCCACTAGTTCAGGTTGCTCCAAGCCCCATCCAGGCTGGTCTGGATCTATCCCAGGGATGGGGCAGCCACAGCTTCTCTGAGCACGTTTTGCCAGTGCCTCATCACCCTCACAGTCAAGAACTTCTTCCTCATATCCAAGCTAAATCTACTCTGGCTCCCCAACTGCATTCCCAGACACACACATACCTACTTCTGCATCCGAGTCAGGACTGTGCTCTGAGATAATAATTATCTAAATACAAAGAATAAAAAAGGGAATGAGTTGAAAAGACCTGAATTTTGACGCAATGAACTCTAGTGTGGCCCATGGCAGAAGTTTGTGTGAGTGCTCCTCACAGACCACTGCTCCAGCAGGAGAGCTGAGGGCGCTGGAGCAGCAGTGCCTTCCTAAGACTAATTGTTAGGTCTCATCTGGAGTCCAGAAGGAAGCACGATGAGAGCAGGTATTGACGGAGAAACTGAAGCCCCATGCAAGTCACACAGAAGACCACAGCAAACTCAGCAGAAGAAAACAAGCCCCTGAAGAGGGGTCTGAGTTCCATTGGCACAGTCAGCTCTTTGGGGTGGAGGTGGGTGCAGTTTATCCAGTCTGTAGAGCACCTTAACACAGCCAAGGATCAGCATCCTGGCAGCTCCAAAAGTACAGAAAATGGCAATAACTCATGTCAAGCTTTTCTGCTGACATCAACCAGCTGAGTCTGCAACTGTGCAACTCCAGATGAACCAGTGTTATTGCCCAAAATCATCTGGAGTTCTTCCACCAGAGCAGGTGGCTCTGAGCCACATCCAACTTGGCCTTGGACACTTCCAGGGAGGGGTTGCCACAGCTTCTCTGAGCAGCCTGTGCCGGTGTTTTACCATTACCTCATTGTAAAAACTTCTTCCTTATATCCGATTTCACTTGACCCTCTTTTAGTTTAAAACCATCACCACTAAAACTTTTGTCTCAGTCCTATGGGTCACACCACCAAAAAAAGAGAGGGGGGCTGTGCATCAGGAAATGCAGCAGGGCAATTTCTCCTCCAAAAAAAAGCTACACAAAAGACTGAAAAAACACCTTGGTGCCCCAGCTGAGGGAAAATGGAAAGGTAATTGTATGAGTTATGACATGAAGCTCCCAGAACAGCATCACTTGGAGATTGTAGCAGGCCAGGGTGAGGCTGGTGGGTACAAAACTTCATCCCAGGAAAACAAACCCACTTGGATTTTGTTTAAGCTCAGCAGTTTCCATCCTCAGCTCTCCTGGAAAGGGAAGGGATGAAGGGCAAAGGCCATCATTTACCCAGTGTGTAATTCCAGGGATGGTAAAACACATTCCCCGCTTGTACCTACAACCCTCCAAATATAACGCAGAATATAATAAAGCCTGTTCAAGGTAAAGGACTGGAAAGGGCTGACATGAATGTGTTATTCAACCACAACCAAGAAAAAATAGACTTTTATTTTTAAAGTTCTCTCTCTTAAAAAGTTTTTTTTTTCCCTTTGGAAACAATCAAATTGTTTACAATTCTTTTCCTCACCTTTTTAAACAAAACAAAAACTTACTTTGAATCAGAAAATATAAAATATACAAAAATTGATTTCAACTGATAAATATGAACTTAAGGGGAGTTAAATATGGTCTTCGGGAGCTGCAAAATGTTCAGAAGGTAATGTGCAGCAGTAGGAAAAGAGGTTTTGTGAACCCCCTCAAGAGATGCTAAAAATAAAAACCTGAAATAGTAGAAGGTTTAGAGGAATGCAACGGGGGGGGGGGGGGGGGGGGGGAAAGTAAGTAATTGTGGTGCAGAGGAAATACATTTTGTTTTCTCCATAAATAATATAGTGTGGGTTACTATAGAATTTAAGACTCTCTGTCATTCAGAGACTGTTTCAGTCAGATTTCACAGCCATGACAAAGAAAATTCCCTGTGAGGGAGCTGGATCAATCATAGAATATGTGAGAGTCCAAACTACTGAAAAAAAGAAAAAGTAAAAAAAAAAAAAAAAAAAAAAAACCTAACCAGTAACTTGTAGTAATAAATAATTAAAAGAACACACGAAAAAGTATTTCCATCCAGTTTCTGGAGCTTTTTAAATATAACAACCAGTATAAATCTTGCCCTAGCTTAGCACTAAGTAGCCTGAGCACACAAGTTGCAAAGGGGATCTTGTCTCCTAAAAGCAGAATTTCTGCTAAGCAGGATATTAATTTTCAGGTATAGTTTTTAGAGACGTTTTCTCTCAGAAAAGCTAAAATTAAAGTGGACACCAGGGTCAACCCAGAATAGTTGGATCACGTCCTACCAAAAATAAGGATCGCAAGGGATTCTCCCGTTGATATTTTAAACTTTTGTTCATGCAAGTTTTAATCAATTAAAATGCATTATCTACCCTCTTAACTTTCTCAGAGAGGATTATCTGACATTTACTATTCACCAGTTTTGCTGAAAAGGTTAATAGTTCACGGGCTGGAGTTAGGGGTAAACAGAATTGATCATTCCTAATGCCTTGGCTGGAACGGAGGGGCTTTGTGTTGACAGGCTGGGAGATGTAATGAGCCTCTAGTACATTCTTAAGGCTTGTTTCATTTGCCCTGTGAATGGGGAAAGTAAAATTATTAGTCTATAGGTGTTTTCCGTGGTTCTTTCATAAGCAGGCCTCCTGACACCAATTAAAGAGATTATGTCATCAACTGAAAAGAAAGCCATAACCTTGTATGTTAATGCCGTGATTACTTAAGACAGGGTCACTGGGCCCAATAGAACAGGGAATGACCTTGGTGAAATTAACTTCGGAGCTCAATTCCTAATTAACTGTTTTCAATGAAAGAATGTGTGATTTCAGGCTATTGGTTAAAATAGTCACTTTTTTCTGTACAAGGACTTTGCCACCAGAAGTTAGTCTCCAGCAGCATTAATAAAAAAAAAAGAAAAAAAAACCTTAGAAAACCAGGAGTAAGATTAGGAGATGGCAAACAGCATGTTCAGAGCTTTATGAAAGCAGATATTGTCCCCTCGATATTTTGCCTGAAAAACTGCATTCTTTTGAGGCTTCTTTGCCCACAGTGCAAAATTTCCAATCTTTGGGGAGGAAATGACACATTTCACCACACATCCAGGGCAGGAGGAAAAAAAAAAAAAAAAAAAAAAAAGTATTGAAAACACAACACTACTAAAAAGTAGCTATGTATAAAATATAAGCCTGTGTTTGTAGTATTGTTTGTTAATTTAACATTTTTTTAAATGGAATTACAGCATATATAAAAATTTTTCCAGGGAAGCTGTATTTTGTAGCATTGGAGGAATATGAAAAGAAGGCAGGGAAGGGTTTTAAGCAGCTCACTCTCAGATAAGGGTAGAAGTGAGGCTCCAGAAGGATGGCAGATTGCCAGGGCACCCCTGGACTTTGAGTTCTATTGGAGATGCTCACTCAGAGATGCACTCTCAGCCCTGGTGAAAGCACTGGCAGGGGCTGTGCAGTCCCCTTGAAACCTTTTTTGGCACTGAACCTGCCTTGGATCTCTGACCAGCTATGTTAAAGTCACACCTGTACCTGCTTAAGTTTCCCAGGAAGAAATACACACCTGAAAATGCTTTCAGCACTAATAATCCAGCTGATCTGGTGATTTAAAAAAAAAAAAAAAAAAGTTTAACTTGTAAGCCTTTTTCTACTTTCTTAAAAACTGTTTTAGGTGTGGCGCAAATCATACTCAGCCTGGGAGTACAAATCCTGAGGGTGCTGCTAATCCAACACTGCAGGAAGCAGAAAATTCCCTTTCAAAATGGTGGCAAAGTTAGTGGTAATTGCTTCCTGTGTAGGAAGACTTCAGACCTGAGCTACCATTCTGAACAGGTTCCACACCCATAAGGTTGGGTTTCACAGAATCCTGGAATACTTTGAGTTGGAAGTGTCCTTTAAAGGTCCAACCCCCATCCTCAGCTGTGGTTTACAGGGTTTAATGCTGTGTCTGCACAGGGCAGAGGTTCCTTCCTCTGAAGGCTGTGAGCAAGGCAAGCAGAGTGGACCTCCAGGGTGTCACACTGTGCAGGGTGTCACACTATCCCCAAGCCAGGACAGGCCATGGGGCTCTGCATCTGCTTCTGCTACAGAACTGGGAGATGGAGCTCACTCCTCTCTGGTGTCTGTCATGGGATAAACACCAGAGGAGGTCCTGAAGTGGAAGCAGGAACCTCTCCCATCTGCCCACATCTTATTCTAAAGAAGTGATCACACAAAATGTCCCAGAGAGGCCTGGAGTACCAACGCTCAGAGACAGCAGAGGTACCTCTGTGCCACAGGCAAGACCCCAAAGGGAGCCTGCAACAAGGCCAAGGATGAGCCAGCTTCCTGAAATTCCATCTCTGTCCACAATCCACATCTGGGCCAAGCACAGAACGTGGCTGGTTGGCCACTGGGCCAGCTGCTCCTCTCCTCACCAAGAGCCAAAACCCGCCTGGGCTTGGGCACAGACATCCACTGTTCACAGGAACACTCTGAAATATCAGAGCACAAAAAATACTTTTCCCACGGTCTCCAGGTCATCCAGCAGCATGTTGCATTGGCAATCCAGCTCCAGGAGACAGCTAAAAGGACTGGCACTGGGAATAACACTGGTGTGATCACTGATACCTGCCTGGAGATACGGTCTGCAGATAGGAAGGCATCAGCTAAACATAGAGGTCTGTGAACCTGTGACCTTGTATTGCGGGCACAAAACACTCAATTCCCTTCAAACCCAACCAAATGTGGGCAGCTGCTTTCTCTAAGAACCAAGAAAACAAAACTTCATTTGGCTTCCTGGCTTTCTTTATTTCCAGGGCTAAAACATCCCTCTCCAACAGGGCACGGATGTAATCAAATAAACCCCAGGGTTGGATATCACCACCCTCCCAGAGCTCACTTTGGATAACCACCTTTCACACCCCAGCCCCTGGCAAATAAATGGCAAAGGAGCAGTTGGTAAATTTGCTGCAAGGTGCAATTAAAAGCAAATAGAGACATTCTGCCTGCTGAAGGCAGTGTATTCTTTACTGCTTGTTTGTGGAGGAAGGAAAAGAAAAAGAAAGGAAAAGATTCCTCCCTTCCCTGTGGACCACCCAGGGAACTTTTTGTCCCCTAAATCTGACACAAGAAGAAAAAGAGGTACTTGTTGCTTACAGCTCCTATGCACACTCTCCTCCCCATACAGTACCTTGGGAAGTAAATTGCATTAATGTGCTCCCTGAGTAAAACGCAGGTGTTGTAACACCTGCATTTTCTAAAGCTGGATTTCACAAAGAATGTGAATTTTCAGGGGCTCAGAGCAGGTGGTTTGTACAGAGGTGATATTTAAGGGACTTGGGACAGCACAGAACAACTAAATTGGGAAGGTTCATAGCTTTATTATGAATTCCTGCAGTATTATGAAATCCTGCAAATTATTGATGACCAGAGCTAAACCTGGACAATGCTGAGCTGTTCTCAGGAATTCAGCATGGGTGTGATTTTCAGGGGGTGGCACTGGAGTCCCTGTGTGTGATTCCCCTTCTGGCCCATGCTTTAGCCGCTGCCTGGACCTGACAAAGCTGTTCAGCACTTTACAGGATGCAGCTCCTTAGACAAAGCCCCTGAGCCCTGCAGGCTCCGAGCCACCATCTCCATTGAGGAGCCAGCCCAGAGTGGATGGGATGGAGCAGCTCTTAGGGAATAAATATTAGAGTTGTAAAGAACATGACAGCAACAGCACCACGGCTGGAAAGCCTCCTGGTACCGAGGATTTTCTAGGAATAGGGAGCAGCTTACAGGCTGCAAAGGTTGAAGTGGAAGATCTGCTTACTCACATGAGTAAGGGCTACTAGCTGTAGGAAGGATTGCAAGATTAAGCTCTTAAGGAATGAAGTGCTAATGGGTCTGACGCTGAAGTGGCTCTGCAGTTGCTTACACAGCTGAGGAGATGGCCTGTGACATAACACGCTCAGCCATGCAAGCTTCATATGTACATGTCCATGTCATAACACCAGCAACCTGCTAAGTGCACATCATCCCTCCCACCAGGGACATGAGGGTTGCCTCCTTGTAAAAAGCATGTTAAAATCCAGAGAATATCCACTGCCTTGTGCCAACACTCATCTGAACATTGAATCATGTCAGGGGGATGCATCTGGGGTGAGAGGCCCTTCCCTCAGCCCTCCTCCCCCACTTCTCTGGGTTTTTCTGTACACCAAAAGGTCAGAGCCACAAGAAAGGGTTTGGGAAGCTCTATTAAGGGCAAGAAGATGATTCCTGCAGTGGAGACAGCAGGAAGTGGCAGAGCTTTCCAGGGACAAGTTCTGGTGCTGAGGGTGTGCAGAATACGGAACATAAAGAGGCAAACCACTGAACAAAGCTGAGTGATAATTGAGACAACTTAGCTCATTCAAATACAAGTGGAATTGGGGCTTTCCCCGTGGTTTAGAATATTTAGAAAGTATCTAAAATCTGTGTTGCCTCAAATCCAACAGTGAGCATGAGTCCACCTCTATGTCCTTCTAAGTACCATGGCCATGTTTCATGCAGCTTCAAATTAATAATTAATACCTAATTCTAGTAGGTATATTATTGCTACTACTACTACTATTATTATTATTATCCCTGCTCACATCCAGCCTTATCATACTCTCATGGTCTGTCAATAAAATGCTATATGATTTCATTCCAACTCACTACAGTTTTTACCCCAATCAAACCTTTTGCAGATAACTGCTTGTTGCCAGCAAACACAGAAGGAAATGCTGCTTTTTTTCCCCCACTGGGTGCACTGAATTTCCTTGCTGGAACGCAGCACTTCCATGGGGTGTTTGTTGTCCTGGACATACAGGCTAGAAACACACCACAAGGGAAAGAGGTTAAATGCTGGTGTAAATCAAAACATTTAGTTCAAATGCTTTAGAGGACAGAAAAGCAGTGGAAGGCTCTAAATATCTCCTCCAGAAAGCAGATTTACCTTGTAATGAAGGTGGAATAAAACTTTCCAAGGGGAAATGAGAGATGAGCAGCAGAAATGACTGACATCCGTTTCCTTCCTTCTGTTGTGGGCTATTTTCAGACATGGGTGACAATGCCTTTTCCTGCTTCCTCTGAAGTCCACTCTAGTAAATTCAGAATACAGAACTGCAGAATTGTTTTGGTTGATAAGGACCTCTCCTCTAAGACCATTGAGCCCAGCCATTAACTCAGCACTGCTGAGGCCACCATGTCCCTAAGTGTCACACCCACACAAGTTTTAGACCCCTCCAGGGAAGGAGACTCCACCACTGCCCTGGGCAGCCTGTGCCAGTGCTTGACAAATCCTTCAGTGAAAAAAAATTACTCGTAATATCCAAAATAAAACTATCATGGCACAACTCGAGGCTGTTTTCCCCTGTCCTGTTGTTTGTTCCCTGCGAGCAGAGCCCGACCTCCAGCTGGCTGCACTCTCCTGTCAGGGAGTTGTGGAGAGTGAGAAGGTGCCCCCTGAGCCTCCTTTCCTCCAGGCTGAGCTCCCCTCCATCCTTCAGTCCCTCCTGGTGCTCCAGCCCCTTCCCTATCTCCATTCCCTTCCCTGGACACACTCTAGCCTCCCAATGTTCTTCTTGTAGTGAGGAGGCCAGAACTGACCCCAGGATTTGAGGGGCAGCCTCAGCACAGGGGGACAGTCACTGCCCTGCTCCTGCTGCCACACCAATCCTGACCCAGCCCAGGTGCCAGTGCACACCTGGACACAGCTGGGCTCGCCTCCAGCCCCTGCTGACCAGCACCCCGGTTTGACAGAGCGATTCTGTGTCTTCCTGAGCTGGGGGCCTGGTCCCAGACAGCCTCAAAGCCACCTGCTGTCCTGTTTTGGGACACGGCTGCTGGCAGCACACCATGGCTGGGGCCAGTGTGTGAGGGGAGGACACGGAGCTGGGTCAGGCTGGAGCAGCCGGGGCCAACTCCTCTTGGCCTCTGCGATGTTGGAGCACAAAACCCGAGGCTCTCGCAGGCTTCCATTCAGCCTCACAGATGCTTTCACGCTGCGGTTGTTCCAGGTGTTCCTGCTGCCATCCCCCGGGCAGCCGGGCACAGGCACGGCATCTCCTGCCGGCTCCTCCTCACCGCGCTCCGGCACTGCCCGCCGAGGATGCTCCTCTCCGCCTCGCTGTGCTCTTTGCACCAGCTGGGATTGATTTTTTTTCCCCCTGACAAAAGGAGCTGGAGCCCTCTTGTGTTGTTGAGTTGCGTAGCATGCAACGATCCCTTCGGAAATCCCTTCGGATGAAGCCGGCCCGGCTGCACCGGGATGCTGCAGGCTAGCTGCTATTAATAGGAGCCCATCTGCGCTGCTTGTCTTTGCTTGTGTAGCAACATTGCACGTGATAATGGCAGGAAATGGATTTCAGCTTAGAAAGCCACGTGTTTAATTGTAAAAGAGAAATAAAAATCTTATTATTGAAAGCCCTTCTACTCTAATCTCAGCTTCTGAAAAATTTGGCTTTTTCATAGACTCAGAGAAACACAGAATGAATGGTTTGGGTTGGAAGAAACATTAAACATCATCCAGTTCCACCCCTGCCGTTTGGAGGAACCTTTCACTCTCTCAGGGTGCTACAAATCTCATCCAATGTGGCCTTGAATACTGGCAGGGATGGGACAGCCACAGCTTCTCTGGGAACCTGTGCCAGGGCCTCACCACCCTCAAAGGGAAGAATTTCTTCCTAAAATCTAATCTAAGCCTGCCCTCAGTGAGTTTGAAGCCATTGTCCTGCCACTCCAGCCCTTTGTCCAAAGTCCCTCCAGCTCTCCTGGAGCTCCTTTGGGCACTGGAAGGGGTTTTAAGGCCTCCCCAGAGCCTTCTTTTCCCCAGGCTGAGCACCCCCAGCTCTCTCAGCCTGTCAGCTCCAGCCCTCTGTGAATATTCTTGGCCTCCTCTGGATTTGCTCCAACAGGTTCACTTTTTTAATCCCTGCTGTTTAATTAGTAGGATTCAGAATGTACCATATAGGTAAGGAGCATAAGTTAGAACGATGACTGCAGGATTTGGAGTTTCACTCAGATTTCAAAGGTGCATGGGATAAATCAATCTGCTCACATCTGCTGCAGAGCTGTGCAATATGACTGATTTCTACTGATTTCCACTGGTTTCCACTTGATTTCCACTCAGTTTGTCTAAACCTGATCTTCCAGTTTATGGCTACGGTAGAACAGCACACACTTGGGTAGGGGCAGCACTTTGATGGCTGAGAATTCCCAAGATTATTGGAAACTGATCCAAATTTGGTTCTACTTTTCATTATTTTTATGCATAAATAATGCTTTTCTACCTCATTTAGTAATATCAGGTGACAGTGAAGGCTGATATTGAAACCACTTCAAATAGAAGCATCAGGATTTTATTTTTAGAAGCTATTACTTAAGCCACCGCAATCATGCCATTTGTTCAAAGCTGGGGAAAACCTGGGATGATTTTTGCTTTACATTTTCATGTTTGGAGATATTGTGTTTGTTGTAATACCCTTCTGATAAAAGAGTCTCTGCAGCAGTTGGAGCTTTCTGAGCTGATAAGACAACACAGTGACCATCCCTCCCAAAATTCAGGCCTTTTAAGATTCTTCCGGTTGTTTATTCGTAGGAAAAAAAAAATAAGAAATGCCCCCAAACATTATTCACTAAAACAAAATCTGTCTGCATTTGGTTGGACACATAGATAAATTCAGTACAGGTGAAGGTCATATTTGATCTTTCTCCATTTTGCCTTCTGGTTCTCACCCCATGTCAAAGCCCTTGATTATAATCTGCCGCAAAAGCGTCTTTGGCAGGTGATGCATTTCCTCTGCTTGTGGTTAAGCACAACACCTACAGGCAAAATGATCTTTTACAGTTCAGGACTGCCGTGGCAACAGCTGGAAGAGGTGACTGGTTGGTATTTCAGTTTTTCTCGTCTGGGTTTCAGAGGCATCAGGGCCTGAACTGCAGTGAGCTGTGGCTGAGTCCCACCCCAGCACAGCTGAAATGGAAATAATTGATGCTGATGGTACCTTTAACTGAGAGAGAGTCCTTAATACCTCCTGCCAAGAGCAGCTGAGTGTCTGAGCCCAGGCAAGGAGGGAAGGCCCTGACAGAAGACATTATGGTAATGTACTTTAATGGGACTTGCTGATTTGAATAAAGTAGCATGTTAAACACTCCACGGTCTCCTTGCTGTGTGCCACAACCCTATTTACAACTCTGTATTTAAGATATTTGCACTCAATACAATCTGAGACAAGCCAACACGCCCACATTACAGTATTTTTCCATTTATTTTATTCTTGAAAATTTAAAAAGGGTGCATAGAAACTTTGTCCCTTGGTGGAAACCTGACAGCTCAGAACAAGCTTTGCAGCAGTGTTCTCCTCGTTTACCTCTTGGATGCATCTTTTGCAGCGAAATGCTTGTCCCAAGGCCAAGGTCAGCACAAAGTCACCTGTCACTTGTAGGCAGCACTACTGATCTCAGGGAAGAGCTAACACTTGGGTTTGTAGTTGTTGGAGCACTAGCATGCTTTATTATCCATTCATAATGAAAAAAAAAAAAAAGCTAACATTAATAACTGTACATACTAATGGCTGCAGAGCACCATAACCTGTGTTACACGCTGGCCCTGGAGAGCACAGCTGAGTCAGAACAGCAGCCTGGGATGGATGTGATGATAATGTACACATTAAATGTACACGTTAAATGTACACACCCTGCTGCTGCCCCGAGCTCTGCAGCACTTTGTTCTTCAAACACCCTTTGCAATCCAGCCTCTCCTTTCACATCCAGATGAGAGCATCCATTCCTCCTTCTGCTGCTGCACAGCCCCTGTCCCAAATACCTCCCTCCACCACCTTCACTTCCTTAAATCATGGCTGACTTCATCACCAATGGGCCAGGGGTTGTAGGTGACTGTCCTGTGGGAAGCTGATGGAGCTACTCCTGCTCAGCCCCTGCACTGCTGGTCTTGGACCAGAGGAGAATTAGGGCCTGGTCCTCTTTCCATCCCTTCCGTCTACTCAGATTTCAGCCTGCATTTATAAAAAATCAGGGTTTGTTTAAGCTACAAATGTCATTTTTAATTTTAATTTAATCTTGTGTTTAACTTGAAATGGGAAGCCTTTGTTTTCTTTGAAGTTCCTTGATGCAATTTTCCTTAAAATTAAGGAATCTTATAATGAAAAATTGTCATAGAAATCAAAATGGCTTGTATGAACAGCTTAACTGCATCAATATGATTCACAGCTTTCTGAAATATTTGAACCAGTGATTATTTATTTACTCATTGAATATTCATCTTGGTGAAGACATTTTGAAGCTAAATCTTTCTCCTTCTTTTACCTACAGATAAACAGCTGCTGAGTTCTGCTGCTCAGAGCTGTGTGTCACACAACGATGGAACAATTTGGGTTGGAAAAAACCTTGAAGATCATCTCATTCCAACCCCTGTCAAGGGCTGGGACACCTTTCACCAGGCTGTCCACAGAAACTGTGGCTGCTCCATTCCTGGGAGCATTCAAGGCCAGGTTGGATGGGACTTGGAGCAACTTGGGATAGTGAAAGGTGTCCCTGCCCAAGGCAGGGGGGTTGGAACAAGGTGATCTTCAAAGTCCTTTCCAACCCAAACCCTTGGAGTCTGTGATTCTAATTTAATGGCTGAGGGTTGTCTCTGGTGACTGCAAATGGGTAATTCTTGTCTTGAGAAGATCAGTGTTGATGAACAAATTGTCGAAACCTGCTGACCATGGCAAAGTAAAAGAAGCTCTGTGTGCAATTTTTCTGCCCCTTTTTGAGGGTGCAGAGATCTACAAACCAACACCACCCATCAAAGGATGTCATGCTGTGGGATGTGGAGCTGAAAAGTACAACCACCCCCAGAGCCCACGGTGGGGCAGTGCCCAGCTTCTCCCAGCCTTCTGCTGCTCCAGGAGCCTTCTGCAATGGGAATGGTGGGATGGGAAGGCAGGAAGGGGCTGGTGTGGGGGCAAGGGCAGCTGTGACACCACACTGCAATGTCACAGGCTGCTGCTGCTGCTCGTGGGGCCCTGGAGAATTCATGAGAATTGACAGTGAGGTCAGGGAGATAATCTGAAGGAGCTAAAATAGCTGGAAACCTGGGGAGAAAAATGACAAGTTCTTTTGCACTTTTTGAAGCGGAACCTTTTTTTACTTCTAGGGACAGATCATCAGAAGGACTGATATACACAGTGGCTACCTAATTCCTTTAGAAATGTGGGTAACGAATAGCAGAGGAAAAAGAGGTAAGGATAATTTTGGATCTGAGATCAATGCTACTGGAATTTTTCTTTTGATTTAAGAAAATTTGCTGAAGGTATCTCATTGTTCAAAACCCCCAACAATACACCCAGATGCATTCAAGCATGACTAGATGTGAAGTGTAATTCTCTCAATGGCACGACTGTCACCCCGGGATTTTTTAGCATATGTGGGGCAGGAAGGAGACAGCAGTCAGGAAGCAGCTTCCTTGAAAAGACAAATCTTTCATTTTGGATAGACCTAAGGTAATTCCTTTCTTGCCACTGAATTCCTGGTTCATAGTCGTCTGTGAGAAGGTGTTTTAGGGCACAGGTTAGTTCAATGCAGAGAGGACTTTCTGAGCGTCCCAAGTTTAAGTGCATCATGTTTTAGGTTCTGTAAACACAGGAATACAAAGAGGCTGACAAACTTTTGTGAATCGGACCATGAGTCATGATTAATTTATCAAGCTGTTCTAGATGCATCAACTAAAATAACAGAAATATAAACAGAAGTTATGTAATTCCTCCTTGCCTGTGCTTGGGCCTTGCTTGTGATGGTGGAAATATAAACTGAACTAGAGCATATAAAAAGATTTCCAAGAAAAAGCCTTTGTTTAATGTTCCCTATGCATCAGATATTCCACTTGCCTCTCAGATGCATATATTCCAAATCATGCTTTTGCTGCCCACAGAAAATTCCTCCATCTATTTATACTTTCAAATCTATGATCTTACACATTAATAAATAGTAATGAAGTCCTGAAGTAAATACCAATGTGACGGTTTCACTGGAGATCTCACTGACATTTATAAATATCTGCAGCTTTCATGGTTCAGGACACTGGCAGAGCTCACAGATTCTGTTAAACTTTATCATATAATTGTACATATGGTCCTTCTTTTGAAAGTATAATGCAGGGGGCTGATGGAATATTTCTCTTAGGCAGCACTGTGTGTGTTTCCCTGCTTTATGAAAAGCCCTGCTCCTGTGCAGATATATTTTAGCTAAACCCACCATTTTTCATCTCAGCTGACACCAAGCAGCACACAGAGTCTGGACTTCCCCAAGCTATGGAAATGTTGCTATCTTGTGCTTACTCACTGCTCTGACTGAGTCATCCATTTATATGTCTGTGCATTTATAGTCCAGGAGATAATCCAAGGAGACTAAAAGCCATTGCACCCCTTGTGTGTGCCTTTGTCTGTCAAAGAGATTACAGGACTTGGGTCCCCATGGTGGAAAGTTTAGCTCAGTGACCCAAGAAATACTTTCCAATTGAATTCTGTCATTGCCCTGCTCCAAAAGGTAAGACAGAGGAATTTCACAGGACAGCCCAGAACTCAACCTTCCCTGGGACAATACTGGGCCAGAGATTTTGTTGCTGGGATAAGGCCAAGGTGAAGAGCTGTAAAGAATCAGTAGCAATGAGTTTGAGTCCAGCTTTTCCAGAAGATGTTTAAGTGACCAAGAGCAAAGGACTTTTGAGATGAAAACTCATTTCAAGCTCAGATTCAGGAGTAGCACAGGGATTTCCAAGCCTGTTTCTTGCTGGAAATATTCAATACTGCCTAACTGTGCAAAAAGACAAATTTCTCAATAGACAGAGCCCTACATACTCAGTTATCTCCCAATTATACCACAAGATGGGGAAGTGTGAAGGAATTCTCCACTCCAGAGAACTCTGTCAAAGTAAGACTTTACTCCTCATACAGCAGGGAAGGTCCTCACTAGCTTTAGTTTCCCAGAAGTCCTGTCATCTGAGCAGGAATCAAATAGTTGCCATCCCTGTTGTCTGCTACAGCTGGCAGGAAATTGATAACTTCCAGATAAAATAATGGCTAAAACTCCTTTTTTGCACAGTTAAGCTTTCACACTTTGAGCGAGTTCCATGCTCAGTCATCCCCAATCTGACATTGGATGGAGGCCTTGGCGCAGCCAGAATGAGGAGAACTGCTCAGAAAAACTCTCTTTGTTTTTTTGTTTGTGTGCAGATGAGACAGAGAGAGTTGCTCCCAGTAACTCTGCACTGGGATGGTGAAAAGAAGTTCTGTCACCTCCTAGATGGATTCTGCCAGCACTTCTGAAGCCCCAGCACTGCTCACATTTAAAGCCAGTTAAAAGTTCCAGGTGCCGCCTCTCTGGAAAACTTCTTAAAAATGAACTTCTAGGAACTGTTGCTTTAATCCTCTGTCTGGTCCCTAGGGACATGAGACCTGTGTTTGCCACTGCTGCTGCTGAGGATGAGACTGGAAGAGAGCAGCCAAGGCAAATGGGGTGGGCTGCTGTTGAAGCAAACACTAAATCCCAGATCAGGTGGGATTTCTGCTTGCAGCTGAAGGATGGCAGCTCTGAGCACACCACACAAACCCAGCTTTTTCAGACCATGCATAAAGCACCTTCAGACTCTCTCCAGATTTCCAGAGATGTATTTATACTGGCCTAAAATAAATGTAACACAGAGGAAGGGAGAAGGGCTTGCTGCATATGCCACAATACAGATCAAGTCAAGCGAAAAAGCCAGTGTTGGTGGCACATGAAAAATTAGCTCCCTGGAGCAAAGTAGGCAACGACTTATTTATGCTGGCTGGAAAAACTGCTTGTTCTACACACTTGCTTTCCTCTTACCTACAGCTCTCCCCAGGTAAGGGTAACCAGCCTGGTAATTTTGCATATCAGATCTTTTTGCTGGTAATGTTTGTAGGTGCTGGATGTGTGGGTTAACCAGTGGTTCACTGCCAAGTGATTTAAGACATGTAACCCATCCCCAGTTATCACTGTGATACAGGGAGGAAAGGCAGTGATCAAAGTGTGTGCCTAAGGAAAGGTTGTGAAGTTGTGTTCTGACCCACATCTCATAGGGTCACAGAATTAGAGTATCCTGAATTGGAGGGGACCCACAGGAATCATCAAAGTCTAACTCCTGGCCTTGCCTCTGCTTTGCCTCCTCTGTGGCTCAAGACTTTGTCCAACTTGCAGACATGTGTGTGACCCCAACAAATGTTTCATGTCACCACTTGAGCCCCAGGGGCTGTGCAGGGCAGGCACAGCCCTTGCTGTGCAAACCAGCTGGTTGGTTTAGAACCTGCAGAACTGAAGTGTAGGAGGCAAGGGTGAGGGCAGCTGGACGTGCCACCTCTCTGTCCTACTAAAGGAAAGGTAACCATGGGCAGGAGGAAAGGAAGAGGCCTCAATTTGTACCAGGGGAGGTTTGAAATACGTATTAGGAAAAAATTCATGACTGAAAAGAAAGCTGGGCATTGGAACAGGCTTCTCAGGACAGTGGTACAATCACCATCCCTGGAAGGGCTCAAAAAATGTGTGGATGTGGCACCTGGGGACATGGTTTTGTGGTGAACATGGTGGTGTGTTAATGGTTGGACTCAATAATTTTAAAAGTCTTTTCCAACCTTAATTAGTCCATAATTTTAAGAATGTTGCTAAAAATGACCACTGGAAAAATGAAGTTTAAACATCCTTCGGTGAACTCACCAAATTAGTGCCCTGGTTGCCTGATTGGATGGATCACGCAATTTCTCAAGCTGCTCTCTTGCTAACACGGATAATTATCCCAGCTCAGATAAGCCCAAATATACCAAAATAACATCCTTCCCACTTTTTTTTTTTTTTTTTTAAATTTTGATTCTCCGAAGACGAGGTCCTTTAAAGGTCACATCTTGACAGAAATTCCCCTTCTTACCCCCCTGTTGTGCTAAAATAGATTAGTATTATTGACCTTGACAACAATGCCTGAAAGGTTTAGTGACAATCCGTTCTGTATCAACGAGCACAAAAACTGCTGTTCGTGGGCTGGGGCGTTCTCCGTGCACAGAGATCGGCTTCTCCTGACAAGGCACGGAGTAAAGAGATTTAATGTACCCATCTGAATGTGAATTGGATCGTACCCTCCTGACATGAGATCCCCAGCCCCAGGCAGAGCCTTGCCCGGCGCTGTGGTGCCGCATTAGTGGCTCGTAATGGCCACGAGAAGAAACAGAGCATGACAAGAGCTAAATAACATCAGAGCGGGGAAATGGCCAGGTTTCCCCCAGCCCCTCTCCTCTCCCAGACTTTTTAAAACGTGGAAAGCAACGAAATGCTTTTAAAAGGGACTTATTTTGCCTTTGGAACAGCTCTCTCTCTCTCTCTCTTTTTTTTTTTTTTTTTTTTCTTTTTAATAAACATTTTTTTAGAGGTGGATGTGTCACTATGAAAAAAAGCATCCATGGGGGGCTCATGTTTAGCTGGTCTCCCATGTTTAAGTCCAGTCCTCAGCCTGTGTTACACTTATGTGTATGTGTATGTGCCTGTGTATGCTCTTACACTGGGGCAGGAGGTCCCTGTTAATTGAATTCTTCTTTTCCTCTTTTCTTCCCTGATGCCCTCTGCAAAATGATCAACAAAAACAAGGCTTGAAACTCTGGCCTCAACAAGGGCAAATTGAATGTGCCCGTGGTGTCAGTGGGGGCAGGATTTCACTTGTTCAGTCAGAAACAGGTTTTGCCAGAATCCTGACTCTTTCCCCTCGAGTTACGGTGATTACTGGGGGAGAGGGGAAGGGGGAAGGGAGAGGGAAGAACTATAATAGATAAAGAGGTGGATAAAAAAAAAAATCACACGCAGTGGTAAAATGTACCCTGAGTATTGTTATTCTGGTGCTTTATAATAAAATTTGGAAAACGAGGCACATGAAGAAAAAAAAAAACCACGAGATAAAAATTAAGGGGTTTGTTTCAGCGTTTACCTTTCTCTGGTTTAAGGAGTCATAAATAACCCCTCCTAAAGGACTGAGTTACCTCCCGTCATTAGTCTTATCACCACAAAGCCTTTTCTATCATGTTCATTTCAGGGTCAAAAAATTCACCTTGAAAAGCCAGCAGCACACAGCAGATTTCCCTGAGATCCAAGCAGAGAGACTTGTTTACCAGCCCTTTACACTATTCCAGCACTGGGAAACCAACCAAGGCTTTGGGTGTTTGGCCTCAGGGTGTCTTTCTCTGGATCATTGTGTCGGGAAGTAGCATGGAAGTAAACCAACAGCTCTCCATGGTCTCTTTTGGAGATGCAGGATTGTTGCCCAAGGATCAATAGCTTGTGTTTCAGTCCATATATTATTGAATTGGTATGACTGAAAATAACATTTGGGAAGAAGAGGAGTTGCTCACTTCACAATTCCCAGGACTGGAGAACAGTCAGTATGGGGACATCATTGTCCAGGGAGGCCACAAAGGTGATCCATGGGCTGGATGCCCTCTGCTAAGGAGACAGGCTGAGGGAGCTGGGGCTGTTCATCATGGAGAAGGTAAGTTCTGAGGGAGAACTTAAAGCCCCTTCCAGTGCCTAAACAAGCTCCAGGAGAGCTGGAGAGGAACTGTTTACAAAGGCATGGCGGGATAGGACAAGAGGGAATGGCTTCAAACTGACAGGGAACAGGGTTAGGTGGGCTGTTAGGAAGAAATTCTTCCCTGTGAGGGTGATGAGACCCTGGCACAGGTAGCACAGAGAAGCTGTGGATGATTCTATCATCTTGTTCCAACTCCCCTGCCATGGGCAGGGACACGTTCCACTAGACCAGGCCCCATCCAACCTGGCCTGGAACACTCCCAGGGAAGGGGCAGCCACAAGTTCCCTGGCAAGAGAAGTGCCAGTCCATCTTCAAGGCTCCTTCCAACCCAAACCATTCTCAGATTCCATGATTCTTCTCACCTGTGTGGGGAAGAGACTAAATTTGGATGAACATCTGTCTGCACACATATTTCCAAGCCCCAGTGTTTATGTAGAGACCTCTAGAAATCTCACCCCCCTTTCCTTCTCAAAAGGAAGAGCACAGTGTTACTCTCCCAGCTAAAGATGTTTCTCCATTGCATATTTCACCCTCCTGAGCTCATTTGATTCCTTCAGTGGCAGAAAGTACAAAGACTTGCCAAAAGAGATCTTTGACCATGGTAAGCTCAGCGGCATTGCACATCTCTGGTAAGCAGAGAATCACCACCATCACTTGCAGCATTAGTTTAATGCCACACGGCTGCTGCAGGTCCATGAAATCCAGCTTGGGTGGTTGGTAAAGCAAATTCCTGCTTCAGTCATTCAGTCAGTTTGCAGATCAAAGGGTCTTGGTTAAAACTAAGGCACAGGTTACTTGAAATACATTCTTGGTTGGGATAAGCCACTGTGGGGTTCCCTACCTCCCAGTTGTTGCTCCGGGAATGCAAACAAAAGGGGGAGGCAGCAGAGGATGAACAAAAACTCCCGAAAGTCAAGGAAAGAACAAGGAGCAAAAGAGAAAAGATTAATCATTCCGTCACCAGCAGACTCCTGAGAGGTCCATTTTTTCTTCCATCAGGAAAAGTCCTTCCTTTACCATCCACAACAACCACCTGACCTCCTGCTTGCCTTCAGCCCTTTCCCCCCGTTTCAAGCCCGTAATTACCGGCACCAGGTGCATCGCTCCAGCCCATCCCTGGTGCCGTTCCCATTCACAATGTGAAGGATTGCAAATTGCCAGCCTCCCCTGAAGTGCTTTGTCCCAGCCTCCTGCCCCGGGGGTAGCACTACAAGACACAAAGGGGAGGGAAATGGAATTTACTGGAGGAACAAAGGGCATTAGTGCTGCCCGCCTCTGCCCCAGGTGACCTGCGGAGCTGCCTGCGGGCTCATGGTGCCTGAAGCTTTAGCTTTCATGTTTTCAGTTTCTGTGCTGCCTAGCTGTGTAGTTCTGAGCCTCGTATTAAGTGTCAGTCACCTCTCCTTAGAATGGGAGACAAAATAAATCCTTTTCCTTCTGAAGACCAAGGACAACTTTCAGACCTAAAGCACAAACGACAGTGACTGAAGGGAGGAACAAGAAGAATGGGACCTCACAATTGGGCAATTAAATTGGACAATTAAACCCCAATATGCAAATGGACCAAAACTTATAAAAGTGTGAGACCTTGTGACCAGTCAGCCATTTTGTGACCATTCTTAGTCCATCTTGGGTGTATCCCTGGTCAGGTGATTGTACTGCCCAAGGAGTACCCTTAAAAGCCCTTCAATAAATATCTACTTTATTCTCCAGCTCTGTCCAGTCTCTGTTCCAGGTCAGCCTTCCCAAGGCATCAGTTTCTGGTGGCCATTTAGGGACAGTAAGGCATCATTTGGGGCTTGTAAAACCCCGAGCTGCCAGCAGGGCTGGCAGGCAGCTGCACCTGGAGCCACGGCAGCCACAGCCCTTGGTGCCATTACTGTGGGCAAGCTGCCAGTCCTGTTTCAAGGTTTTAATCGCTAAAGTATTTCAGCTGGTGGGCCCCTCGGTGCTGATGGAGGGCGGTCAGCTCAGGCAGTGTTCACCCCGTCCCTCCCCAGTCCCTCACAGCAGAGTTTCCCATCTCTGGATCCCTCACAGGGTGTGGTGTGGTCCTTTGGGCACGGGGTGGCTCCAGGCTCTGCCGATGGCTGCGTTTGGGATCAGGGGCAGGAACAGAAATGCTGTGAACACACGAGGCACCCGTGATGTTGCCTCTTCGTCTCGCTGAAGCTCCTGGAATTTGCCTGTTGCACCCACAGGAGCAGGACTCACCTCTTTGTCTGTGGCAAGAACTCTCCTCAGCCAAGGCTGATCCACAACTGGTACCCCTGGGCTCTGCTCTCAAACAAATTAACAGGAACAATGATAATCCTAGGAAAATGTTCTCATGGCTTGCAGCTCTGTCCTTTGGTTTGGTTTGATGCAGCAACTCCGGGCATGGATGAACCAGGGATGAAGAGACAAAGTGCCCCCCTCTTGGCCCTGACTTTGTGGCACACATAGAATCATAAGTGGTTTATGTTGGAAAGGACCTTAAAGATCATCTCCAACCCCCTGCCATGGGTAGGGCCACCTTCCACTAAACCAGGTTGCCCAGGGCCCCATCTAGCCTTGCCATTCCACTGCATGTGAGATTTCTTGCGAAATTCCTACAATCCCTTTGCACCTATCTGAATCAAAGGTAAAAAATCAAAATCCTGTCTTTTCCGCCCAGAAAAATCCCAACAAAAATCCCAATGCCTTTAAGCTGAAAGAGAGTAGGTTTAGATGAGCTATTAGGAAGAAATTCTTGGCCGTAAAGGTGGTGGGGCCCTGTCACAGGGTGCCCAGAGAGGCTGTGGCTGCCCCATCCCTGGCAGTGCTGCAGGCCGGGTTGGAAGGGGCTTGGACCAACCTGGGAGAATGGAAGGTGTCCCTGTCCGTGGCAGGAAGGTTAGAACAAGGTGAACTTTAAGGTCCCTTCCAAGCCAAACCATTTGATAATTCCATGGCTCTGTTATCCAGTGGAGGGCAGCAGTACTGAAGTTGCTTTCTCTGAGTATCCCTAAGGCAGCAGCTCACAGCAGATGAGGAGAGCAGCAGGGCAGCAGCTCTGCTGAGCTCAGCACAGCCTCCTCCTAAAGCCCCTGCTGCTGCCTGAGTTACCCCTGCCAGAGCTCTGCTCCCCCTGACAGGACCGTGCCCACTGCTGGCTCTGGAAAACTCAGCTCAGGCACCTTCCTGCTCTTCCTGCAGATGCTTCTGACTCATGCTGATCTCCCAAAGATTAGGGAATCCAGCTTTTGAAGTGCTTTGAAACATGTGTTACAAAAGAAAATAAATTAATTGAAGCAACATTGGTCTGAGCCCTATCAAGGCTGAAATCAGACAGAGGCAGGAGGAATGTCCTTTTTTCCATGGCTCCCTCTGACCCATGGGCCGGAGGAGGAAGTGGGCAGATATTTTTAACAGAGACATTACATCACCTTTTTTTTTTTTTTATTCTCCATCTGTATGAACTGTAAGACAAAGTGGAGCCAAGTGTAATTATTCCTAAAGAAATTAAGCACAAGCATATGCACAGCATCAAGGTGGAGATCCCAATACAGGAATCCTCCCAATTTGGCTTCTCTCTGGGCCAAATGAAGATCTGTCCCTCTTCCACCTCTTCCCTATAAACCTGCAGCTACCTGTAAAGCTCCCAGGACACCTGGCCATGCCCAGTACCATCTGTGCACTCACTGAGACTGGTGTAACTTAAAACCAGAAACACTGGGAAATAAATCTCTTGAGGGACACTTTTCTTGGGTATATAAAACTCTCAGGTTTGCCATTTGATGCAGTAAATATTTTCCCCATGGACAAGTTATTCTAAATTGGAAAGGAACGGCATAAAAAAAAGTACTAAAACCTGCCTATGTCCAAACTGGACTTGATCCCAAGCACTATAGGAAATGGGCTCACCAGTGGGATGAGGATCCTATTCCATATGAAGCCCTCACCAAGTTTTTGTCTGTTTCTCCATGGTTTGCCCAGGTCACCCCACAATTACCCATAGAGGTTTCCCTCAGCTGCTGAAAAGAGGAGCACAGAAATGGGTAAGAGGCTGCACTGCAACATTCTTGGAGTTTTCAGGTTCACCTGGATCCCAGACATGACAACAGCCTGTCTGCTTGCCTCACCCCACCGCCTCACTCTTCCTGGCTCTCCCAGAAGAGGATTTTTCCAGCCCAGGAGCAGAATTGGAGACATTGTTCCCATAAAAAGGCTTTGACATCTCTATGTGAAGGAATTTGGTCAGTAAGAAGCATTGCAGACCACAGGTGTGGGTTTACCATATTGCAACACCCTGATTTTTGGAGCACACTGAAAATGCAAGGTTTTTTTAATCAAACTACAGATTCCCCCTTCATAAAAATAGGAGAATACCAGCTTTGGATTGTCTATTCATTTTCATTTATTACTTTTTATTTTCTATTAACTTTTGAGTAATTCTATTTGTTTTCCCATATTCTTTCTATTAGTTTTTCTGTTTTGATTTTCTGTTTCATTTCCTCTGCTACTTTTTCATCATTCTACTTACAATCGGCTGAACAGACAGTTCTGGCCTCTTCCCATTGATCACACAGGACTATTTTGGGTTTCATTACCTTGTTTCTCTGTTTTTGTTCTGGAAATCATACCCTGTCTGCAAAGAGAAAGAGAAGGCAAGTACAGCGTTTTGACCTTCAGATTTCTCTCCAGTTTTCTACTCCTGAGATGCCTGGACCTTGTCTTCACATCGGCTGCTTTTTCTACTGCTCAGCTCAGCAGCAGCCAGACTTTGTGGCAACATCCCAGATTCAGCATTCCCCACTAACCAGGAGAATGAGGCCATCCTATTCTAGGACATCTCCCTGAGAACATGCAGACAATTATTTGAAGCACAGGAGGGAAAGGGGTGAGAAAACTGCAGTACTGAGAGAGAGGCTGTTCCACAAGCATTTACAAGTCTCGTTTATAAACAGATTACTGCAGGAAAGTTCAACGTTCAGAGCTGGCTGGAAAACCCCCTCAAATACAGTTTCCTTTGACTCTCCCTTCTGCAACAGTTGGGACTCAGTCTGAAATTCAAATTAACTTTTATACCCAGACTACAATTCCATTTTGTGCCCCAAAGCAAAATCTCCTGCATAATTGTGTGTATTTAGGTCACTTCTCCATTGCTTGCTTCCGCAAAGAAAATTGCTGATTTGCCAGTGGAGAAAATTCCTAATACAGTTTTCAAAAGCACTTTTGCAATTAGAGATTGTGCTCCTAAACGAGACTGGAATGTAGGCATGGATTTGCTTGGGTAATGTCTTGAGACTTTTTAATGTCTGTTTTTGACAACAGTGACTTCATTTAAACACAAACTGTATTTGACATTTATACAGGGCTGAGCTTGTTTGCCAAACTTTATTAAAAGAAGTATTTATCCTGCTTTCATACTTTAATCAAATATTAGCCATAAGTATGCAATAAGTGCAAATATTAATCTAACTAATTAACATTTAATCTAGAGAAATAACATCATCTTTTGCTGTTCTAAGGCTCTTTTCACTGCAAGTTTTTCTCTGTGCTTAACGCTGAGTGAAGCTCTTTTGTTTCTAAATTTGTGCTGTGAGAGGTTCTGGGTTGGTATCTCCTCTTTATGTCTGACCGTACAGCACCAGCCACATGTATGGGCAGATCCATATAAACATTTTAACTCCTCCAGGTATCAAATTAAAATATTCTGAGCTGACTGCAATGATGAAGAAAGCTCTCCTGGAGGCTCAGTTAATTGGCTGAGACCAAGATCTACACAAAGCAGAGCTGTATCTCTGTATCTTGCAATGAACTAAGGAGCATGACTCAAAATTTATATTTTTTTTACATCTTGAAACCCATGGCTTGTGGCTTCATGAATATTTCTTGTGAATCTGCTCCAGAGCAGGTCCAAACATTGAGCAAAAAGCCCCACCAGGGCTGCACTTCAGGGCAATGACACCAAAGCTTGGGCGGTGGAAAGTCAAAAGCTGATGCTGCATGTACATTTCTAGGCATTAATTAAAAAATCAAATCAAATCACTGCCACCCCACCCCCTCCAGACGCGTGCTAGGGACAACAAAGCATGGCAGATCCACCTCAGGATGCTGGGAGAGAGGGGAAAAAGAATCAGGTCAAAGCACACAATACACAAATCCTTGTGGTGCCGTAGGGCACAGTATGCAACGACCTCAGACTGTTTTGAAAATCGATTACAGAAGGCCTTCAGCTGAATGGAGTCAATGACCCTCTCCCTGCACAGCAACAGAAAACAGCCGCATCTTCTCTGAGCTCATACAGATGAGGGGTCCCAGCCCAAGATCCTCATGGTGGCAAGGACAACGATGGGAACAGCCTCTCCCAGCTACTCTTCCTCAGACCACGTGATGAAAATGTGGATTTTCTTTTCAAAAAGATTTAATTTCCATGAGATCAAAATAGATGAGCCCCAGTTTTCTTCTTCCCCTTCAGAGAAATATCACCAGCTGTGCTGGGGGTCAGGATGTAATAGACAAAGAACGTGTGTAATTCAGGAACTACAACTGCCTAGTGAAATATATGTCAAAAGAGACAGCTAGCCTGAAGGCTTGGGCTGCCCTGTGCCTTTGTCTTAAGGTTTTCTCTGGCTACAAGTACAGGAGAATTGGGAATGGTGAAATGGGGTGAGTTCTAGCTGCTGCATCCTATTGCCAGTGTCTCCTTTTTTGCTCTTACAGGATTTGTAACTCCTGCCCAGTTAAAGCTGCTCTGCTCAGATGGTGAAAGCTGTGACCAGCACAAAGAGTGATGAGGTTTGGTGCCAGGGAGCAGAACAGTCAGACACAGGAGAGGAACACTGAGTCATTCTCTGGGGAGAACAGAATGGCCATTTGGGTAGCAAAATAGAGGCAGCTCTTAGACTCTTGATGCTCCCAACGGACACTGAAAAATGAGTTTGGTCATGTCACTGGTGGGCAGATTACTTCTGATAATTGTTTCCATCATCCTCATCAGAGTAGGACTGGTGAAGTCTTTGGTTCAGTGACATGCACTGAGGCTGCTCTCTCCATCAGTGCCACATCTTGAATCCTGGGGGTCAGTTTTGGGCCCCTCAGGACAAGAAGGACATTGAGGGGCTGGAGTTTGCCCAGGGAAGAGCAACAGAGCTGAGGAAGGGCCTGGAGAACAAGTCTGATGAGGAGAAGCTGAGGAAGCTGGGAAAGGGGCTCATCCTAGAGAAAAGGAGCAGGACCTTCTCACCCTTGACAAATCCCTGACAGGAGGGAACAGCCATATGGGGATCAGTCTCTGCTCCCAGGGAACAGAGACAGGACAAATCGAAATGGCCTCAAGTTGTGCCAGGTGAGATTTCTATTGAAAAATTTTAGGGAAAATTTTAAGGTTTTAAGGAAAAATTTCATCGGACGAGTTGTCAAGCACTGGAACAGGCTGCCCAGGGAAGGGGTGGAGTCACCAACACCGGGTGTGTTTAAAAGATGTGTGAATGTGGCACTTGGGGACATGGGTTAGTGGTGGCCTTGGCAGTGCTGAGTTAACAGCAGGACTTGATAATCTTTTCCAATGTAAACGATTCTATGATCCAAAGAATTGGGAATCAGGTTGGAGAGCATTACTTCCACAGAACTCATAAATTGGAGCACAGGGATTACATCACTTAAAAGCACACACTCTTCAAACACTGAGTACATGATACAGCAGCACCAGTCCACTAGACTAAGCACATTTTCCAGGAAATGGTGCAAAAACCTTTTTGAAGTCAAGCAGTACTGAAAAAAAAAAAAAAAAAAAAAAGGGTCAGAAGTAGCTGCATTTTTTTTTTTTTTGCGTCAGCTAACAGACTGTGCAACTGTGTCTTCTGTTGTTTCTTCTCTCACAAACTCCCCCACAGCAGCAGAAGCAGCAGAGGAAATGAATTGTGAGTGCTGTGCCACACAAACATCTGAAGGGGTTTACTCCTGAGCACGCAAGGAGCTGCCTGGCCTCAGCTGGGAATGGATGTTCAGCACATGCTGCCAGCGTGGGATCCACCCGGGGGGAATGGACACAACACGAGGTGTTCACACCACGGCATGAGTTACCTGCCTGCAGGAAGAGTTTGGCTCTTTAGCAGTGCCTCAAACACGGGGAGAGGGTCCAGCCTGCAGAAAACTAGGGGAGAACCGTATCACTCTCCACAGCTGCCTGAGGGAGCCAGGGGGGGCCATGTAGAATGATACTATCCCTAGTATGAGAAAACCTTGCAAATGCAGAGAAGATGCAAGAGGGAACACAGTTCCCAACAGTGAGGGGATTTTCAGACTTTTACAGAACAGTCTGGCAGCTTCAGGCCAAAAAGAGGTGGACAAGGGAGAAGAATCAAAGGGATCAGGTGCACGGGAGAGGTGGCAGAAGGAATGTGCTTCACTGCATGCAGAGCAAGAGGCAGCCACAGGACAAGACCCAGCTGATCCCTGGGTAAAGGGAATATAAAAATCAGGCTAAAGGCTACAGTCTATCTAGAAACCAGGTGATAAGGTGAGTACAGCCCTATATCAAATGCTAATATGAAATCTCTGTATTGTTATTAGACAATAAAAGCTGGGCTGTGGCCTGGGGCAGGGTTATTCTGGCACTGAACTCATGCCCATGCTGAGGTTTTTGGGTGCAGGCAAACTGAGACCCTCAGCCTAATATCTGAAACAGGGCAAGCTTCACCCCTTCAGGCTGGCACCTATCCATATTTCCTTACACAACAATAAAGTTTTCATACTGAAATTCCCATGAGCTTTAAGAGTGTAGAAGCATTAAGTTAATATATTTTTGCAATTAAATATTTAATTATTTTAATTAATGCTGCACATTAAATTGATATTACTATCATTAAAAGCCTTCTTTATCAGCCTTCTGCTTTGTGGGTTTTTTTTTCTTCCTGAAACTGATTCTTGACATCTGATCAGTCTGCAGTTTTTTACTGGGAGTTAACAACAACCAGCGGGGGGCTGACTTCAGTTGCTTTCCTATTCCAGTTGTATATAACCTGCTAAGACAGCTGCAGGTGACCATTAAAATCCCCTGAATAATAAATAAAAAAAAAAAAAAAAACACCTTTTCAACTTTGCAAGTACAAAGTTCCAAAAACCACTCTGAACTGCACACTTCTAGATACTTACAACATGAACTAAAACATTCTCAGGATTAAGACTGATTTAAGCTGATGGTGTCGCTTCATATTCTTCAGGTAACAGACTCCTACTGTACCCCTGACAGGGATGATCACCAGAAGAATAAATTACTCTTCTAAAAGAATACTTCAAAAGGATTCTGGCATTTTGGAAAAGGTAATTTGGATAAGCAAGAAATGCAGGGGAAAACAAAAAAGCACAGCTCAAAAGACTTGGAGGACAGGCTTGTCCAAATAATCCTATTCCTCTTGGCCCAGAGACTCCCAGGTTGTTTTAAAAACAGATGAGAAAATGCTTTGTTTCCTAAAAAGCCTTTAAAAAATGTTTTATTGCATGCTTGTAATATACCCTGAATTGTTTTGCTTCCTTCTTATAGTATGGGATAGGACTCAAATTTCAGAGGAAAGTGAGTGTTCTCTCTGACTTCCACTTGGTGTTCACGAGCCAGAAATTCTGATGTTCTGTTCAGAGTAAGAGGGAAGAGCCATGATGCAGCTTCAGCAAGATGATTCCTACTAAAGAGAATCAGCAGGACACTGGACGGTGTCACAAACACTTTTATTCCTAAGGAGCAGAGGTAAAGACAAGAAAACACAGAGCTAATTGTATTTTCTTCATATCTGCTCTACTGTAAATATAAACTCCCTTTTTCAAATGTCTGTTCAGCAAACCTTAGACTAAGACAAGTCTAAGTTGTAGGTCACAAAGTTTTCAGTCCTATTTAATAGGATTAAAAACCTGAAGCAAGCATTTTCTTCAAATAGAGCATGTACCCCAGAAAAACCTGCTAACTGGGAGAATAAATGTGTCCCACAGCTGTGGGAGACCTTTGAAATGCTACAGATAATTTTAAGCTCTCCCACTTCCAGTAAAAACACTGTAAAGTTTGCTCTAAATTTGGTAGGTATATATTAACTTCATCAATATAAGAATTCTCATTATACTGGTGAACTTCCAGCCCTACAAGCTCACAAATGAGAGAGCCAAGCACCACATTCACCCAAGTCCCAGAGCCCCTCCTGTGTATGTGTACTTGCAGGGATAATTCTTAGTTATTTCTATCGCAGGATCATGAAGGTTGGAAAAGACCTCTCAGATACAATCAAATCTTCAGTAAATATTAGATCTTCTATTTTTTGCCAAATTCACCTCTGTTTCTTCAGAACTTGCTAGAATCATCTCCTATATTCTTAAAAATTGCTGAGAACTAAAACTGAAATGAGCTAAATGACTTAACCAGGCTTCAGGGTTCTGCCTCTTTTAAATTTGCTTACATAAATGCAGCTTCATGAAATTCAGCCACGATGAACACCTGCAGTTGGCTTAATATTTCTATCTAAACAGCTTGGATGGCATTCAAATTTATTATTACATGTCAAGATTGAAAAAAACCATTTAAACAAACCAACAATCTTTTTCAGAGGTATATTATTCTTTGGCTTTGAGGAAAATACATTAAAATGCATATTTTCCAGTTTAGGATAAAACAGTCTTTTTATACACTCTGAGCTGGAAAACAAAGGGATATATTTTGTCTCTCATGTCTGCTCCATTAATGTAAACCAAGGATAATAGTCAATCTTATCGTAGCAATTCCATTTTTTTAATCCACAGAAAATATTGTTATTTTGCTAGAAAATTCAGTGGTTTTGAGTTTTCATCCTTAAAGGGATGGGGCTGAAATCTTTTAAGTTCTTTTAATACAGAAATTTGCTCCAGGTCTCAAGTGACAGCAGAATCCCCTCCTGCCCCCGCCCTAGGTTTTATTTATTTAGTCCATGGCAGAATCCTTCCAGCTCTGTCTATAAAGATTTCCACAGATGACAAACGTGAGCTGGTAACACACAATGCTCATTTTTACTTCAAATCATAAAGGCTAAAACCATATTTATTTTAGCCTTTAGCGTCCTTAAATTCTTAGAAGTTATATTACAAAGGTCTAGCTTTTACTTTACAGTACTGAATCTGAATCAGGGCAAAAGATACAAATGTGTTTTGCTCCTGTGTGATGTAGTATTCCAGAACTTGGACATCCTAATCCATCCCTAGTTCTCTTGAAAGCCCCAGACCAGGCAGCCTCTGGGGAATGCTGCGGCTGCAGCCAAGCACATGCAGCTTTATCTTGGAATTTCAACATGAAAGCGAAAAACCAGCAAAAAGGAGTGAGTTTTATAATTGCAACTAAAAGTGATCACGATAAACCCTCAGTATCTCATTTTAATCTAACTCCCTTGAGCCAGAAAACTGCAGGAACCCTGTAAAGTTTGTAAATCAGGGACAATAAAAGAGATGCGAGGACGGTGTAGCATTGCACTCAAATACACGGACACGATGTAATTGCCTGTTTTATTTAGTGGAATCATTTTTGTAGATTAGAAATATTTCCAATTCCTGTTTACTCCAATGCAAGCCTCCACCATCAACAGGCATAATGCAGTTTGTTCAACTGATTCTAAAAAAAAACCAAAACAAAACAAAACAAAAAACCCAAAACCAAAAAATAAACAAACAAATAAAAAGGAAAAAAAGGAAAAGAAAAGAAAAAAAAGTACAATCTCAAAAGTTAAGTTAGAAACTAAGTTCACACATTTTCTTTGGGACCAGGAATCTGTACATAGTACAAAATATACATTTATTGAACTTTCTGTAAACACACAGTTTGAATTGTGTAAAACTGTAAATAGTGGGTGAACTACGTGGAGAATAATTTATTATATATTGTTATACATTCTACTTAAGGAAAATAGTTATGCTCTTGTATATTACTCTGTTAAATTTATAAATTCCATAATGAAGCTGTGTAATCTGCAAACATGCTTTTCAAGCTTAAATCTCTCCATTCGTAACACACATTTATACAGGTCATCAATGAAAAAAGTTACACTTTCCACAAAATAGATATAAAGAGGTCATGAATTTTCTAAAAAGACAGGCACAGCATGTCACTACAAACGAGACTCTTATGGTATGGCGTGGAGTCAATTCTGTGAGAAGACAGGTGAAAACTCTCTAATTCAGCATGTTTGTACGTGGTCTTAGGAACAAGACAGATGCTAGAACCCAAAATCTCTGCTCATAAAGATTTTTAAAATAGCTGGTCCTGGAAGTCAAAGCTCACACTTTTCAGATATCCAGCACTCCCTGGATGGGAGAACCTCGGCTTTTGTCTCCTATCAACTCTTGGTCATGAATAATTGACTTTTCTGAGCTGTGAAATACCCAGCACCATTTGCCAAGAATATTTGCATAATTCAGCACTTACTTCAAAAAGTGGATTCCTGGCACCAAACAGTTAGATCAGGTTAATAAACACAATTTAACTCTTGGTGCCCAAGGTGATTAGCAGGAAGAGGCTAGGAAACCCCAATTCCCAACTCCCACAGGCTGCAGGGCATTAACCCACAGAACATGGCATAACAGCATCCCAGCACTGGGGACTCTGGTGTGCAATGCCCAGTTTCTAATTTAAGAGGCTGGAAATTCCAAATTGCAGCAGACTTCTTGGTCTGGCATCACTCAGCAAGAATAAAAAGGTTCCCTATAAACACTGTGTAAGATCCTTTCATAGAATGGTCCATAGAATGATCTTGGTTGGAAGAGCCTTAAAGATCATCTAGTTTCTACCTTTCAGGAATTCATCACTGGACATGGATATACTTCAATGTAAGTTCAGGACATCTATTCTTACATTTTCAGGGTCTCATTGTCTTTCCATCCTGGATATGTTATTTTGGTTTTCATTTATTTGCAGCTAAAAGCACTGCATCAAAGACCAAACCTCTTAAAGTGTGCTGTTCTGAGGTTTTAAAAGCAAAAAAAAAAAAAAAAATCTTAGATGTTTAAAGAATTAAGAAATTATCTCAGATTAATCAAACATTACCACTGTCTTCCCTTTGGTTTTGAAAAGCTTCTTCAAAATCTAAACTGAATAAAGCTTGCTTTTGTTTTTCATTTCAAGAGAAGTGGGACAGTTAAGGCTCCAACAACATGTGCAAAATTTGTATGTTGTGAGCAAAAGCTCCATCAAAGTCAGCAGGATGTAAAGTAAAGTTTGTGCCTGATTTTCCCAAACCTGACTCTAATTTTCCCCTCTAGTGTGGACAAAAATACTGTGATCCAGCCTGAAATCCCAACACTGAAAATGAAATCGGCTACCCAGTATTTGCACTGGCTGGAATTCAGTAATAGCTGAAATTAAACTCTGGACCTTATTCTACAGGCATCGATAGAATAAAAGTATTGAATGTTTTAGGACCTGCCAGTCTGTTTTCTCCTTTTTCTTAAAGGTATTTCTCAAAATAAATAACAATAGCAGCTCTTTCAACTCCAGAGGCCTCCTCACAACACACACCTGGGGAGTCCTGTCCATGTGTAAGAACCCCAAACTCCCACCAAGCTATTCAGAGTCAACACTTCAAGGAAGCAAAAAGGAATTTGAGCTTTGCCTCAATGCTACTGAGCAAGCTGAGAAGTGCAGATGTCGTCCTCGTAAAAGGAAAATGGTACTGCCTGACACAGCACCCACCCTTCAAATAAATGCCTGGTTACACAGTAGTAAGGACCATCAATTTTATTCTTCCCATTTTGGAAAAAAAAAAAAAAAAAGAAAAGGAAAAAAAAAGAAAAAAAAAAAGAAAGCAGATGCCTAGTGATATTTTAAAAAGTATTTGGGCAGGAATCAGTTCAAGTTACGTGTAAAAATCTGTCTATCCATAAACCACTCTAGAAATCTGACCTGTTATGCCACTTCTATCCAAGTTTTGACACTTTCAGGTTTTCTTGGTTCTATAAAAGGCATTTTTGAAGCTAAGCCCACTTCTCCAATTTTTGTGGTGCAAAAGTTAGGGGGTTTCGTAGTCATTGCATTTAGAGCAAACCTCTCTCAAAACACTTTTGTAAGACATCATTATCACTCCTGTTCCCTTAGCCTGGAAGCAAAGGCTTTAGAAAAATGTGTACAAGACATGGGGAAAATAAAGATCTGTTTTACTGCTACACAAAAGGAACATCAAACTAAAACACAGAGAAAATGAGGAATATGCACAAAGCCTAAGTAACTACAGGTCAATAACTCTGACACAATCATGACATTAAAGCTCCAGACATTTTTTTCACATATTAAATAAATGGCAGAAGTATTTATCATTTTTCTAGAAACAAATTGTCAGTGGGAGACAACGTAAACTCAATTTTAACTGGTCTATTTTTTTTCCTACTTGAATACATTTAGTGGTCCATGATACTAAAGAGAAGCTTCGAGTTTTCCTACAGCTTCCTGACCTCCTGCGAACACGTGCCACAGCCCAGGTGGCTGCTACCTCATTTACAAAGCAACATTATTAGGCAAAATAAGGCCACAGAGTGCTTCAGATGTGCACACCTGGGTCTGCAGAAAGCTGCAGACTGTGCAAGCACTCCACAGAAAAAGCTCACAAAAGATCGGATTCTCTGATCAATATCTCAGACAAGTCAGTCAAATTTATTTAGCCACAGTGTGATACTTTTAAATTCTGCTGCTTTTTTACAGCTTATAGCAGGAATCACAGTCATTTTTTTTGTGCTACAGCATCCTGGAAATTCACATCTGGAGCCTCTTTTCACCACTTGAAAAAGCCTCTCCACTCAGGCAGAGTTTACAGCCTGAACTGGTCTAGAGAGGCTCAGGTACAATGACCCCAGACACAGTAGGTGCAGTAACAAGGAGCCACAGTCATTATCTAGGAGACATTATTTTCCTATCTGGTGAAGCTTGGCACCAAGCAACAATTCATTTTCTACACAAGAATGGCAGATACAGCCCTGTAGCTCTATAGTTCTGCTCTATAGTTTTGTTTCTGAGTCTATGCAAGGTACATCAGGTTTGTATCAAATACTGTGTTTGCCAAAGGATGAGGAAAAGGGCACTGTTTCCTGAAGGCTAACCCCTTTCAGACATGGCCAAGTTTAAATACCAAGGAATTGAAATACACCAAGTTATTTGTGCTGAACAAATGAACTGAACATAAACAGTTCAAGAAGGTGCACGTAGAGATGGAGGTGAACATCTTGGCGTGACGAAATCCTGATATACATTGAACTAAGGTAAACTGTAACAGCCATATCATTAACCTAATTGTGGCAGCCGTGCTGTCTCTCCCACAGGACAGAGCTCCAAATCTCTAGGGAACATGATCACAGAGGAAGGTTGTCAGCACAGAACTCCCACACAAGACACTGAGACCAAAGTTTGATGATTCCAGTTTAAAGAAAAGAAACGTTTATCGAAGCAAAATGTTTGTCTTAAGTGGGGAAAGATCTGCAAAGGCTTCAATGCTCTCTTACACAAGCCATGATTTATCTGGGTGTGGTTTCCTAAACTGTGGCAGGAGGGGTGGGGCAACCATTCCTTTGCTCTCAGTCCTGTCTCCCTACTCTCCATTTTTCCCTAGCACCAGCACCCCACAGCTGGATTTACCCAGCTCAAGAGGAGTTTTCTTCTTTCTCCGAACTGCACTGCACACTCACGTAAGGACAAGCACTGGCACAAAAAAAGGCAGTAGGGGCAAACTAGGAGCAATGGTTTAATCTTGGTGTAAGATCATGAAACCATATCCTTAGACCATAAACTACTAAAAATGGAATGCAATAGGAAGTGTCTCCTACCCCAGTGTATAAGATTAAAGTGGGATTCTTATCAGGGAATCAACTGAAGTGAATACTGATCCCTAATTTTGTTAAATCATCTTAAGCTTCCAACTCTTGAACTGAGCGAAATGGCTCAGACATGGAGCTCTAGAGTGGCAGCACCAGCTTTGCAATAAATAATGTAATGGACCTTGAAGTCAATTTGCTACAAGTCAATGTTGAAAAGATCAGCTTTGGCACCTGCAGGAGCTCTCAAGGTAAGCACTACCGTGACTCATCTGCTGCTCAGTATTCAGCAGGCACCTCACTGACACAACCTACGACTGCGGCAGTTCAGAGCAGTTTAACAAGCTGATCAAACTCCTCTCTCCAATTCTGACTCCAGCTCAAAGTTTAACTGGATGATGGCCGTGCCTCAAGGTTGTGGTGGGGCTGCTCCTGGGCCAACTGAGAGCAAGCCCAGCTGAAAGGCTCAGGCTCTGTTTCTGCCCCAGCGCAAGTACGGGGGACTCTACGGATACAAAGGATTTACAGAGCCTTGCACAACAAGGATCCTACTCAATGACACTGCATTTAGTTCATCCAACATTAGTTTAAAGCACATTTTAGAAGCCTCTGTCTTGAACATATTTTCAATGCTGAATTAGTGAGAATTATTTGGAACAGTTGTCTATAAAGCAGTTACAGGTATTCTCCCAGAACGATCAGCAAAACATTTAATCTGACTATAACAAAACTCACAGAAACTGTAGCCAGTGAAGCTGTCAAATGTAGAAGGAAAACAAAGTTGCATGGCATACGAAGCAAAGTAGTTTTACAAATGTAATTTCCTTTTAAAAACAAGCAAATCGGGACCATCCTATTTGAACATGTATTTAAAAATACATCTGTTAACATCACACAATTTTCATTTTTGTCACACAGGAATCTTTTTTCCAAGAGGGAAATAAATAGCACACAATATTTCAAAATAAAAATTGCTGCCTTGCCCCTGAGGTGCTAACGTTTTTAGCATTAAAAAAAAAAAAAAGTTTCTGGTGCAAGAAGGAGATGCACAAAGGTGCAAAAGTGCCTTTTTTCTTTTCAGAGCAGTGAAAAAAGTACAGCTTGCCTCTTTTCTAGGATGCTTTATACACTTAACTGGTTTATTCTGTAATCAAAGTCTGTATCTAAAATGGCAGTGTTTATGCATACATCATAATTCAGTGCTCTGAGCTCATCAAAACGCTGAACGTAGGCGGGAGAGAGAAAGGCCTGAAACGGCCTTTCTGCCACTACCCTCAAACCTACTCACATCGCCTGTAGCAACAGCAGAATTATTTTCTTTCTAAACCTTCAGGAGACCTCCTCAGAAGAGGCTTCAAAAAAATCTCCTTTGTCACTGAGACAGTTTAAGTGATTATGGTTTGAAGTATGGCTTTTCACACCACAGTTTTGCTTCCGATTTTTAAAGTTTAAAACTCAAAGGTTCCACAGTCCAGTTCAAGGTTTTGCAGTTTCCAAAACTAAACTTCAGTCTCTATGAAGAAAAAAAAGACAGAGCTTTATCTGCCTAGTCCTAAATCAAGTTTAGCTTTTTGCACTAATACGCCATGTATTATTAAATACGCTCATTAATTAGGTGCCTGTGAAGCTATAACTTAACATCATTATAGTTTTGCACTCTACAACAAAATTAGACATTTTAAGCATTTATTCATAGGTAGGTAAGGAACTGGTTGTTTAAGCAAAAATTGCTATAAATTTATAAATACAAATAGTGCTTATGTTTTCTTCATTCATGCTTGAACAGATTACAAACTGAATACAATGAAGTTACGTTTAAGCACCCCACATAGACAAGAGGGATAAAAGAAAAGTTTGCTGGTATATACTATACTTAGTTCCAAGACACTATAAGTTACTTTTTCACTGTTCAGTGTTCCCTAACTCTGCATTAGTTTTAAGGCTATATATACAAATATGTATATGTCAAAGTTAGGGAAAGACAAATATAGCAAAATGCATTGTACTACATTTTCCTATCAAAAAGTAATTATACACCAAGTTCTGATTCTGTTTAACTGCAGTAAATGTTACAATCTACTTGTTTTACTGATTTTCCTTTTGAGGAATCTGCCTACTAAATGAGTAAACTACATATTAAATACAATATTCTCAACCAAAAAGACAATACAAGGTGCACAAAACAGCAGTTTTGCAAACACGACTGACTTGAAAACTTAATTTTCGTATGCTCAATGGGAGAAAGCTAAGCTTAAATCAAATTAGTTTATTATCTTATAAAATTTTAAATTAGGATTTTAAACAACAAACAGTTAAATATTGTCAACATGCTATACCTCAAATCACAAGTACTGTTTAACCACTAGTCTCTCATTCTAAGTAAGTGGGTTAATTAAAAACACACACCATAAAATGTTAAAGATTGTCAGGCTTTGACAAATGTATTTTTATCAAACAGTAGGCAAATTCAAACCAATGCACATTTTCAGTAGGGAGTGGGGGGAAAAAAAAAGCAACACCAAAAAGCCTGAAAAGACCCACATTTGTAAAAAATAGGGTAACGGATTAATCCCACATCATTCTCTAGCATATGGCTATGTCTTGGGCAATAATCAAAATCCTTCCCATTTTAAAAATGGGCTACCAATTAAGAAAAATACTCTTCCACAAGTAAAATATAATTTACAATGGCACTGACATTTTAAAAGGCAGGAAAAGAAGGAATTACACATTTATGGGTAAATGTCTTGTTTGTTAAATCAAGCTTTATTGATAAAATGGAATTCAGAGTATTTTACTTGGAACAGCAGCAGACCCAGCCAATCAGGATTGTAAAAATGCTGCAGACTCCTACTTTATGTAGAAAGTTGTCTTCGTGCTCAGTGATTAGTAGTTTCAGGTAAGGGTTAATGAAAAAAGAGGTGCAAAGAACCAAGGCATTCTAATCCCAAGATTGGTACATGTATGAACAGGATATTGTTAATAGGGCATGATTTAACTCCCACTGAACTCAAAATCACAAATCCCTTCGACTCAATGTGAGAGCAGGAGTGCATCCAAGACAATGATATATGTTTGCTGAGGAATGTGCGCTACTCCTAAGTTATTTTTCCATTGCCAAGCGAGATTCACACACTAATTTCAGGTAGGCTGCCCATGAGTTCAGCCTTCATTTAAACCAAAAAATTATCTTTAACAGTTTTGTGCACCTCTTGAGCACCTAGCTGGCTAGGCTGCTGCTCCTTGCAATCCAAAACCACAACATGATTTTTAAAAGGGATATATATCGTTGTATCACACAAGCCAAAACATTTCTTCTAACCTTTATAGTGATTTAAAGCGGTTCATAATTAAATATGAGCATTTTGTACAAAGACAATTGCACTTTACAAAAACAAAATCATACAACATAAATTGCTGGAGTCTGATTTACAACATGAATTTATGGTTTGAAATCACGTTTACAGAAGTCTGTTTTACAAAAAAGATCAGTTCCTGGGCTAGATGTCGTACTGCTGTAGTCACTCTCACCAACACATCATTTCCCCTTCTTTAATTAAGGTTGAGGATGGATGTTAAGAAGGGTCACTGAGGTTGGGCTGCACTTTCATTTGCAGGATGAAACGTGAACTCCACAGCTAGATGAGCAGTTTTACCACATATCATCAGTTGAGGCAGAATCCTTAAAGAAAAAAGAAGGAACCCTTTAAAGTCTGGAGTGCCCATCCTTGCGGCAGTTTCTGGATAATCCAGACTGAAAAGGGTAAAGACTTAAATCATTTCAGGAGTCAGTTTTCTCTCCCCTTTCAGAAATAGCTTTTAAAAAGTACCTAAACCCCACATATTCTTCATTAATGAAACATTAGAACCAAGAAATTTCAAAATATGACCAAATGTTTCATCAATCCTGAAAATAAGATCCTAGGAATGTTACTCAAAAGCATTCCCATAGCCTTTCTAGCTCTTTCCTGAGTAGTTAAAAGTAACGCAAAATGCATACACTCAGCTCACAGGTGCGAGAAAAGAGCAGGGTGTGCTCATGCCATGTGTTATCACCATTATCATCTTTTGTGTTCTCAGCCCTCCCTCGCTGCATGGGAAGATACAGACATCAACTGACACCCTGTTATAACTCAGAGCTATTTTAACACTTTTAATTTAAGGTTACAGAAATGTAGTTTAGGCAACTGAAGGAAATTGTAATTTTGGATGGTAATAAAACTGCAAGGGGAAGAAAAGAAATGTATATAAAAAAATAATAATTGAAAATAAATCCATGCTGTGCTTCAAATCATAACTGTATGGCCACACTACTTGGTATTTCAACCTATCCAATACCTGAGTGTCCCAAAAATTCATTCCATTTAGGCCCACAGGCAACAGCAGATTTTGTATAAGTACCACAAGCCTGACAAATGTTTAACCAATTCCTGGTTTAACCAGGATTTAATTTTATCAAGTTTTTTTTTAACCCATTTGCCTTTGTGTCAGGCCTGTTTCCTTTTCCCTTGCTTAGACTGCTCTATATTCAGCTTTCTCCAGCAGCCTCATCAGGTGGGCTCACAGGTTAACCACGAGCAATGGGGCTTCAGTAGCACAAAAATCAGAGCAAGCTGCTCCTGTGCACCACCTTTATGGTTTCAGCATCACCTGCTCCTTTTCCCTAAGCAATTAAGGGGCAGGATGGGCTTTTATAACAGCACATCCTGGTGCTTCCACGGCTTCCATCATTACTGAGGCTGCAGGAGGTAGAAATATTACACTCCTCTTCAAAAACACTGCCTTAGTGATTCCTTGGAGAGGAAAGAGACTAATTAACTCTCTAGCAATGCCACACAGGATAATTTCTTAGCACTGAAGTTCTGCACCCTTCATTCAAACTTGCACACAGAATCTATTACAAAGCAGAGAGGAACAGTTGGCACGGAGGTGTAGTTAAAAAAACATAAACTGAAATTGCCCTTTGCAAAAGTACCACCTCCAGCTTTTCCTTCAAGACCAGAAGTAGCAAAGGAGAGCAAATATATGAAGGAGCAAAATGGTTGTTTCAAGAATGAAGAATAAAAGCAGCATGAGTAAAAATGCAGGAGCTGCTTGCCAACTATTCCATATGCAAATTTCTGTATCCCAGTTGCCAACATGATCACAAAGTTTGTGTACTGTACATTTGTAGAACAGCAACATACTACAGAATGTATTTTGAAGGTAAAGCATCCTCTTTCAGCCCCTATTGAGAAATTTTCAGGCTAAAAATAGAATGAAGGCTGCCAAATAAAACTAGTGCCGAGTTGTAAAGCCAACGCACAATCTTTATGTCTGGCTGCATTTCACTTATGTCACATCCAAGCATATAAGTAATTTCTGCTGATAGCTAAAGGATCAGTTTAACTGCTCTATGAAATACTGCACTTTCAGTGACAGAATGTTGTTTCTGGTGATCAAATTGCCACTGGAATCATGCTCATGTTCACTGTTTGGTTTTTCTTCCCCCTATCCTGGTAATGGATTTATGTCTCTCTCAGCACTGACATATAAGAACCCAAAGTGTTTGCTTGCTGTAAGATGCTCTATGCTTCAGAATAAAAGTGTTTATATAGTCCATTTGGTAAACTAATATATTCTTAACACATCTGTTTAACCTTTAGATATAGCATTTTTCTTCTTGATATTTAGGAAAAAATGTTTCCTATAAAGAAAGGGGGAAAAAAATCCCCCCAATGACTCTTTCCAACATTTGGCAGCACTTGGAAAACCAAGCAGGATTGAAATAATGAAATTCCAGAGGACAAATGAATCAACCCTACTGGAGTTTTGAGATGATGATCAGCAGAAGCCAGTAGAAAACAATTACAACTCACAGTCCAAAGAGCACAACAGTGTTACTCCTTTCTTGTGGGAAGGGCTCTTTAACAGGAATTTGCTATATCTTTCTTTACAAAACAGCTAAAATAACTGAGGTGGAGGGAAAGAGAATAAAAGAAAATATACTTACAGCATCATCGTTTCTGTAGGGGTTCAGTCTATTATACACAGCTTCAATCACACTCCGTCTAGAGCAAAAAGAAAAAAAAACAACAAACCACAAGATTTTAAGGCTGTGGTTGGGTTTTTTTCCCTCCCAAGTCAAATTCCCAATTTTAATTTAAATGCAAACTCTAAAAGATTCCAAATTCACAGAACCATGTTTACTGCAAGTTAGAAGTAAGTGTCCTTAAACATTCCATATCCTTTAAAATCTTTAGGCTGAGGACAAACAAGGCTGACTATCCCTTAGAGTTCGGCAGGAGAAGGGCACAAGCTGACAGTCAGGTCTTCACTTTGAAAAAGGGCAGCAGAAACCTCAGTGGACATTGAATGTCCTGGTCATTTGTGTGCCCAAGAATCACTGCAGTAGTGCCTCGTGTATCACGTGTTACTTCCATAGGGGAACAGCACTGTGTTATTTTTTGGACACACAAAAGTTAAATTCTGAAGTACATTTTTGTTTGTGTTACGTCCTAAAATGTACTTTCCATGTGCAAACATGAACAAATAGTTCTAGAACAGTACTCTCCTGCAATCTTTTCTTAAAAACAAAAAAGGGAAAAATAAAAGCAAAAAAAAAAAAAAAAAAAAGAGCAAATTGCAGTTGTGTGCATTGTATCTTCAGACTGAGATAAATTTTGTCTAGTAAAAAATATATTACAAAAAATTTCAAGCATTTTGACAGTTATCTCCTTTTAAAAACGCCCATGCTTAGCATATTTAAGATAGCTTGAAATTAAACTTCATCTCTGGGATTCTTGACTTTTCTAATACTGATAGAAAATTGATAAGAAATAGCCTGAAAAAATATGAATACAACATTTGCAATCAACATGCAAATGAGCGACATGATTTTTATTTATTTCTTTTAACATAGGGTAAAAAACTGAGAGTCAAAAAACCCCTTGAAAACTGTAATAAAAAAACAACAACAACAAAAATATAACAACAAAAACCCACAAAAAAACCCTCAAAACAAACACAACCCAATGTGAGGTGAAGGAAAAAGCTGCCTTTGCCTTTCCCAGTATATTAGGAAAAAACTTTGGAGGGAGAACAGGAAGGTAAGAGGGGAGTAAAAAACAGAAATGATGGATCATGACAGATCAGAGTTTAAATACAACTTTCTTTTGGATCCCCTTCTGCAGAACCAAGTAAGATGAAGCAGCAGACTGTCATATAAAACAAATTTCAAAGAACAACCTTTAAACTGCTGATGAATGCATGCAGAGCAATCACAAAGGAGTGCAAGAGAAGGAAAAAAGCAGATGACAAGCTTTGTAATCACCCTGCAACACTGAAGAGTCAAGAACTACCATGTATAAACATCGCAGTGAATGATTATAGGGCATGAAAGAAGAGGCTGGATTTAAAGCAATAAAATCAAGCAATTACACACAAAGTACATTGCATATATGGATTGGAAAGCTTCCCATATCTTTCAAGAAATAGGTATCTTTGAGTCTAAATACAGGCAGGTTTCTTGGAAAGCATTATTTTCCTTCCAAACTGGCAACAGGGCTTTAAGTTACATCAACACCCAATTAAATCAATGTTTCTCTAACTCCCTATTCAAACTAGCATCGCTGAGACACAAAATCCCACTGAAGTCACATCACTTCAGCATTTCTTCACAACCGTGATGCTACTTCTAGCCAAAGGAGATTAAGAAAAATCAATTTGTATGCTGCATTTCGTGAGTAACTGACTCACTCATACTTCCAACACTACAGCAGCCCATCCTAAGTAGATGTTACTATACTTTAAATTGCCATCTCCTCTTAGTCAAACAGCTCTTCTAGGAACAATATTGTTTTCTAGAAGCCATCTTTACAGTTATCACTTTATAGTTTATTCCATTTATTAATTTATAATTTATTCAATTACATGCCTGAATGTTTTGGTGTAACAGGTTACACACCTGATGTTTTGGTGTAACAATACAAAAATCATATTTTGAAAGGTTAAAAATACTCTCTATCTTATGTGCCAAATCCATTTTAACACAGCACAGGCCCATGAATAATCTTTTGAACCAAAACACACTTGTTCTGGGGGACAAACAAGCTAAGCACATTGCTTCCCTAAAGACTGAATATTTGAGAAACCACAGAGCATCATCACTGTACCCTTCAAGGACAAAGTCAGTTATATAAAGCTACAAATTTAACTTCCACTTTTCTTTTTTGATAGACTTCTATCTCACTTTCAGATTTGTCACAAGCAGAGAGGAACAAAGGCAAATTTTTAAGCAATTACAACATGGCTACAGACAAGAAAAGAAAGCTGCCAAGCAAAACATTTTATGCATATCACTCCTTGTTGAAGTGTATAACACTCCAATTCAAGTAATTAAAGTCAGGGCATTATTTTCACATGTTCAAATGTAACATCTCCCCAGAAACCCCAGTTAATTACAAAAAACAGACACTCAGGCCACCCTTAAAATCCTCTCATTCCTTCCCAAAACTATGGTTTGACATTTAATTTTTGCAATGATTCATAGCCAACTCCATTCTTAAGCTTGTCCTTTTCATCCAGAACAACTGAGTAATAAAAACTACGGAACAGATCATCACCTTTTGTCCTGTGCCCTTCCTCCCCTCCCTGCCCCCCAACTTTTAAGAGTGGCCTTGAAGTTCAAATGTGATTTAAATCAAACCCCACATGGACACTGAGGTGAACTCACTTGCTTGCCAACTCCCCCCCCGGCGGGAGGTTTGGGATGCTCTCAGTTGCTAACGTACGCATCACGTGGACTAAGTCTGGCACTCCTTCACCCTGCTTCTTTATGATCTCTGGGAATCAGAAGTACTTTTTTTGTAAGTGCAGTCCAAATTTAACTTAAAAAGATTGAAACACTCAGTTTTATAAAAAGGCAGCTTAACATTAAAAAAAAAAATTAAAAAAAAAAATGAAAGCGACAGACCATACTCAACATGGTAATTGTTAACTTTGGTTCCATAAAGAAAAACCTGTAACAGATTTGACACAGATTTACTGCTGTTAACATGCTGACTTGGTTTTAGAAATACACATCTACCTAGTAACAGTGGGAAAAAATCTTTACTGGCTTTTCTGCTATACATTAAATAGAAGATGTAATATCTTCCCACAATATGCCCAAGGTGTGGGGCAGATATTAACATCAGCTTTATCACTGCAACACAAAATAAAATATTACTGCCATCACAGAAAACAAAATATTTTTAAGAAATAAAAGGTTAGACATGTCAGAAGTAATTCCCATGGCTGTATGTGTATTAACCAATACTTGTACCTCATTGCATTACAGCAACATGCAAATTTTAAGAACTATTACACATAAATTAAAAGCCAGGGACATGACATCTAATTGACAGTTTCAGTCTCAACTCAGGAGATATTTAAATACAGGTCAGAAACTTAAAGCTGATCCAGTCCAGCTTCTGCGTGAAGAGAATCTGTATTGTAGCCACAGCCACGTTTGTCAAGACATTCATCCTTTAAGTTTATTCTTAGGCCTGGTTGGTTTGGGGACTTTTTTGGAGGTGGTTTTTTTTTGTTTGTTTTTTTTTGTGGTGGTGGTAGGGTTTTGTTTGTTTAGGTTTTTTTGGTGTGTGTTTGCTTTTTTCACTTTTCTCCTCAAGACAAAAGCACACAATTTTATTTGAATTCAAGACATTTCAAACCAAACCACCCATGAAGAGTCACTCAAAATAGTAATTTTACGAAGTTTAAAGAACAAGAACATTTTAAAAAATGCATCTCATTCATTTCTCTGTAAACATGAGCTCTCAGAAATTGCAAAACACATGAATTATTAAGACCTGGTGCTGTTCATCTTCAAGTGAATCCTGCAACATGCATACAATAATGTGTACATATGTGCACATCTAGACATGCATGTATGTACATGCACACTACTCTTCAAGTAACAAAGCATTTACACAGTTTGAAAGTAGTTGGAATTCATCAGTACCACTTTTGAAAAATACTCAAGCATTCAGATTTTGCCCTAAATTTCCAGAAGAACATACCAAGTTTCCATTTTATAATTTGTGAGACAAGGCACATTGAAAGCTTTTAAAACCAACATGTATCCAGTCCTTTTTAGTTAAAACAAAACAAAACCTAAAAAACAGCAATTGTGAATTACTTTTTGTATATGTAATGGTTTTCAGGGCTGTGTGTGTTTACAAAAACCATCAGCTCTGTTTTGCAGTCAGGCTGTGTAAATTATTTGCAAGGTATAGTGGAAACACTGCCTACTCCTCAACCAGCATTAAACTCTGCAGCACAAAGCTTTAAGCTGTTTTCTTCAAACCCTAAATTTTAGGCAGATGACACCACACACCAGAGACACCTCAAAAACTTGCCATTTCCTTAAAATCTACAGCCAAAGTTCATTTTACCATCTAACATTTAGCAAAGAAATAATCTATGAATCTTAAATCTGAATAAGAAGCCAAGATCTCAGATTTGGTTTGCCAAGTTCCTTTATTGTGCAATTTTGAACATCTAGAATATGCTACATTGTGCTAGTGCTAAAGTTCTGCTGTACAAAAATAAGGAATTTATAGTTGACCTATACTACACAGTTTCACAACCTGTAACTGCAGTACATTTAACATACAGTCTCCACTAAATGAATACATTTATATTTTGATAAAACTATAGATACAGACTGAATGAACACTGAAGACACAACAAATGGAGTCGGTCTGCTAGCTGTGTTTAATTTATTGGAATTATCTTGTTTCAATACACCTTCAACCCACCCCCGAGTCTTTAATTTGCTTTTAAACCTTCTACACATTGTCATGGCATCAAGTACTGGAAAAATGTACTTACAACCCTAAAAGAAAGGATTCAAAAATGGGAATTCCATACAAAGTTTTAGAAAAAGTCAGAACTTTGTTTATGTGAAAATTAGGGAAGGAAGATATAACAGCTAACTTAAAATTATTTATCTCTACATAGGTATAAATACTGCAGGGATAATCTATTACGGAATGATTTTTATGTAAAAAATGAGAACAGAAAAAAAATTTTAGACAAGTTTCTTTTTAGAGTCAACACATCAATAACACGTATTAGTGCAAATCATAGCAACACATTTTGGAATGACTGATTACTTCTACCATGAAGTTCACATGATACTTTAGGAGTAACATTGATTTATTGCAAGTAATGGCACAAGGATGCTTCTCCACACTTGCTGCTTCTTCCATTATTTGTTGCAGCTACAAATCTGGACCACAAACACATCAGGAGAGTCTTCAGTGACATAGTAGGTAGAAATGTTTCTACATTTTTAAAAATCTGAATCATCTTTCCTTATTCAAGATGACCATCATTATTAAATCCTATTCAGTTTTAAAATTTGCACTAGTTTTTAGCAGTATAAAGGTATATTCTGGGCCGAGGGGATAAAAATACAACCAGAAAAGAATGCACATTAGAAAGGATTGACTCCCATTACTTGTTGGACTTCACTGAGTACTGAAGTGCATAAAAATACGTAATATGCGTTTTGACCAAGTTTCCATTTTAATGAATTTATAATTTAAATTGATATTACAGATTAGTAAGATCATTCTAAAATACTATTTATATTTTTTAGTTTCTTCAGCCAAAAATCAGGCTTTTAAAGTTAAGCACTGCCACTCTTATAGTATCCTAAGATAAGAGCAAGATTATTCACTGTAGTGTATAATGTTTTAGATGCTGCAGCAGTACTACCTTACTAGTCAATAAGGCATTATCCATTTACTTCACAAATAATGCAATGGCACAGCAATTAAGTTAAATATAACAGTTATCAACTCCTGTTCTTGAAATTCTGCTTCACTTCAGGCCTTTCAATTTTCCTCATGCATAAGCCCTAAAAGGCCAAAATTCTGCAAATAGCTGATACAAATCACTGCTGGGTTGAGTAGTGTTTACTAAATATTCATTAATTTAAATAATATTTTTGTGCAACAATGGACAAAAGATTGAGGATAACTCTAAATATTAAGCAGAGACCCTTGAGGAGAAGTATAATATATTTCCTCAAGTTGTTCAGACATCATCCCATTAAATTAATATTAAAGTGCTTTATAACTACATACAGAATCCTTCTGCCTCTATGCAATTATCACACTTTGCTCATTCCTGCAAATTTCCTATTTGTATGAATGCAAAGTACCAGCAGCCAAATTCCTTGTATGTACCATAATCACATGCAGGTCCAGTGTTTAGGTTCTTCCTTTATAAAATGAAGCAGCTGTACAAAAATGCCAGCTCTCCTCACCATAATATTCCTGGGGTACGATGAGGCCAGCTGAAGATGCAGCCTTGGCTTCATCATATTTTCATATTCCAGGTCATGGGTGTGTCTGAACTCAGACACAATATCTAAGATAGGGAGGCAGTACTTGCCCAGATAAGGAGAGTCACCACGCTGTGAATCAATGTGTGAATGTACAGCACACTTGTTCTTCACCCAGTCCGTGGGTGGACACACACAGTGAGCTCCTCACACGCCTGGTGCAAAGCCGCTCCCTGCTCCGCACAGGGGGAGCCATCTGACACTTCCCTCCCGCAGTGCGACTGCACTGGGATATTCCTGCCATGCTGTCAGGGAGATTCACACCAGCACTGACTGTGCACCAACCTCTCCTCTCAGGCAAGGATGGAGATTAAAATACAGAAATGTCTGCCTGGCCATTTGTTCAGGGGCAGAACAGATGCAGTTTGCCGAGGCCTGGCGAGAGAGGCCTTTCAAAAACGTAGCACTTTCTGCAGGAGCACCTACACAAGGTTGTAAGTGCTTTAAAAATGGCACATGGATTTATCTGAGCTCACAAATCCCATGCAGGCAAGTTCTCTGGGTAATTTCTGGAGCTGCACTGTGTTACCTTCACGCAAGTTAAGGAGGAAAAAAATGCATCAAGTACTCCTCTAACTTACTAATGACTGCTACCATAGTTGTGGAGAGCTCTGCCTATCGTGCCCTGTGTGCTATTAAGGATTCTTGGGAGTACACACACACATAACTAGACTTATAACATATAGAGGAGTCCACTTCAAAAATAGACTTAACCTATGCAAATAATGCATACAGCATGTCTTAGATTTCAGAAACAAACTCCAAGCTGTATAGTTGGTTTTAAATATCAAAAGGCACTAAAAATGCAGTTTTAATCAGAAAGTATTTGAATCAAATTGATTTCAAATATTTTATGTGATCTAAAAAGCCCCAGACTCACAATTTCAACTTAAAGATTTAAGAACTCCTGAAATACAAATTTAAAGAAAAAAATTTTAAGTTACTATCACAGTAAGATGAGTTCCCAGATTTTGTCATGAATGCTTAAAGATTAGCTTTGACAAATTTCTGACATACTTTCAAATAAGTAAATATGTAAGCAGGTGTTAAAGATTACAGTAATCAAGTTGTAATCATATTATTACTGGAAAATAAAATATTACAGCTAACTGATTTGTACTTAACTATATGGGAAAATGGCACTCAAATTCCCATCTCCACAGACACTTTGTAAGATATTCTGATTATTTCATTTAACTCCATGTAACAGGAACCAGGAGTCACTGGTCTGAAGTCAGTGCTGTCAACAGACTCAGGAAGAACACTGAGCATAAATGAATTCTCTGCCATCCTGAGTAATTTTCAGGGCTACAGGTTGCTGCACTTTCATAGCAGAACTTTTTCAGGACATATATAAGTGCCTTTTCAGAGGTACACAGGATGGCAAATGGCACTTGAAGGTCTATTAAAAAGCCTGTAGGTGTTAAGGGTTTAGTTGTTGGAAGGGGAAGGGGGCCAGGGGTCTGTTTAGAAACAAAGTTACTTATTTTTTTTTAAATGATCCACCTTCTACTCTGCTTTCCAGGTACTTGTCCAACTCTGCCTCTCTTTTCACCGCCTCTGGTGATACCTTTGGTGCATTCGGAAAACAGATCAATATCACACTCATGTTGTCTCGACTTCCCTGGTGGAAAAGAAAAAATTATTTGAGAAATGTATACACACTAGGCTAAACACACATCAAAGCATTTTAAACACAGAAATTCACAAATCATACGGTATCAGAATCCAACTTTCACTATTATGGATTAATACTATCATTAGAATTAATCTCCCTGTACCCCTTATAGGATTCCAGGCCCATTCATTCAGTACAACACTTAAGTCATTGTTTTTTCCTCTTTTATGGTCTGAAGACTACCTGGAGCCAATTACAGACACCCCACTGTCATCTAAAAACTGACATTAGTAATGTATAATTACAAAGTGTATTTTATCTTGTTTTAAGTACCATCCAATCATTTTGGGAAAACAGCTGATTGGGTGAACAAAACGATTACTGCTCAAAAGCACTAATCAGGAAGGTGCTGAATTCAGACAGTGCTTCCACCAAAAATCACAGCTATTAGGCTTTTCCTTTTAAAACAAGAAATATTGCAAGTGAGAGAATTTGTTAGAAACCCAGCTGTAAGATGCCCAGTGCAAAAACTGTTTACATTTAAAACTCCAAATAAAGGAACCCCAATACTTCAATATTTAAAAATACAAACACATTCTGCTAATGAAAAGTAACTGTTTGGTTTACTTTCAATACCCTTGTGCTTTGGCCTACAAACATGCATCCATAGGCTTAACTTTTAACACTAATTAACTCCACTGATGTCAGCAAGATCAAAAACAAGCCAGTGTGCAGAACAACAGTATATGGGTACGGGGAGGTGCTGACAGTTGCCTCCTGCAAAGTTCACAGTATCCACAAGCCACTGTTGCTTTTCTGGTATTTGTTTTTAGCATGATCAAACAAAAATAGTAAACAAAAATATAACCATTATCAATCTGCCAAGGTGTTGGACAGCAATTACAATTTTCCAGATGGGAAACAATGATCCTGTTAGCCATGTGGGAAGAGCAGGGATGTTGTCTTGTTTCTTCAGAAAAAAAAAGTCTTTTTTACTCTATGACTTCCAGTTTGCTTTTGCAAAATAATTATCAAGCTATGAAACTCAGTAACTGCATCACAGTGCAACTTATTAATACAAAGTAGAAGTTAATGCAGACAAAGTTACAGAGTTTTGTTAAACCAAATAGTCTTATCTTCTACTTCAGCTGGTTTCAGAGCTGTATCACACAACAGTGAGTAAGAAATACAGTAATTAAACCAAAATTAAAACTATTTAGGAGCTACGTCTTCAAAATATGAAGTCAAGGTTCATTGATTCTGCATTTATCTTGATGTAAATATGACAGTAATGTTACTATTATGCGCCCTAGAAAGCAGGGGAAGATTAGGAAGGGGAAAAATACTCTGTACCTGATTAAGTTTTAAGAGTTAATGTTTTGTAACGCATGTTATGAAATAGAAAAGAGCAGTTATGGTCTTTAGCTTGCCCATAAACTCCTATCACCTTCTAATTTTCCATTGATCAGAGTGTGTCTGTACATGATTATAACATGTTAATGAACCAAAACCACCCAGAGAAACATTGTTTCTGTTTTGTGTTTTCCTCCTCTATCACTGTTTTTCTAGGAAACATGGTTACAAACACGTTACCATAAAACACTGAATACTTATAGACTGGAAGTGAAGTTATTATTAACTTGTTCATAAACTTCTAATAGTGAAAACACAGTAAACTCCTTCTCTCGAGTCTGGCTACCTTGTACAAGCAGGTGTCAACTATCTCATTGCAAACTTTCTCAAGGTCATCAGTGACTTCAAGTCTGGATCTTACAAAGTCACAGAGCTCTTCATTTCCCATAACATCCCAGATACCGTCGCAAGCCAAGATGATGAACTGATCATCTTCTTCTGATCTCTCAATTTCATAAACTTCAGGCTCGGGTGAGACCAGCTGTTCTGTAGGACCTTTCCCATGGACACATTTGTAATCAAAGTCCCCAAGTGCCCTTGAAACAGCAAGGGAGCCATTCACACGCTGAATCATTACAGAGCCACCTGCATTCTGTATTCGCTCCTTCTCCAGCGGGTTACTTGGTTTGTGATCCTGTGTGAAGAAGTGAACCTTCCTGTTTCGACAGAGCAAACCTCTCGAGTCTCCACAGTTGATGAAGTACGTGTGTTGGGGAGAAATCATGACACCCACAGCTGTTGACCCACTTCTGTCTGCGCCATGCTTCTTCTCAGAGATGACTCTCATGTGTTCATCAATTTGCAGAAAACCTGTTCTGATGCCGCTCTTTACACTTTCCACAGATGGTGGCCCATCTGGCCCTTTAAAATCCTGGTTGCTCGTGATGTGATCTAATAAATGCTCACAGCAGTACTTGGCAACCTGTGATCCAGCATGCCCATCATAGACAGCAAAAAAGGACCATCCATCAAGTCCGTTTGGCAAACCAATCACGGCCGTGTGTGCATCCTCCATTTCCACGCGCCAGCCTTGCATACTGCTCAGACCGTAACGCAGCCCATTCCCCTGCCCCTGGGCATTATGCTTCTCCATCTTTGGCTTGTCTAAAAATGCTCCCATGGTGACCTCCCTTCAGTTCTACAAAGGGGAAAAAAAAAAAAAGGATTATTAAGATATTTCTTAAACATCTTGTTTAAAAATCCTATTGGAAGATGTTAAATAATTGTACAAGTAATGTTAAGATGACCGAAATACACAGCTATAAAGCTGATTTTCGATGTCTCCAGCTGAATTTGCACTGCTTTCATCTAATTTAAACAAGGACACCATTACTAGCTGAACTGCACTTTTCATATTTTTGTATTTTCAGCTGTTTTACTTGAAAAATTTATATTCACTGTCATTCATGGTTCTGACAAAAGCCTCTAATAGAACTATGTTTGAAATCAGTTTCAAAGAGGACTTGTTAACTGGCACACATCTGAATGGCTGTTCTCTGCAACTACTGAGCCATGAAAGAGTTCAATGTTTCCAGGACACTGGCATTCCCTAGATCCCTACCTGCTGGCCACAAATTCCTGCTAACACTGCTTTTCTGGTAGTGATGGGGAAATGAAAACAAACTGATGAGGGTTGGGGTTTTTTCCCAAGAAGGGAGTTTCAGAGTTTTTTGGGGTTTGGTTGTTATTTGACTTTTTTTTAAAGAGAGAAATTATAAGAATGACCAAGAGGATGCCAGAGTCTGCATAAAGCAGACACTGGATAAACTAGCAGCAGGACTGGGAAGGAACAGAGCAGCTGTCCCTTTAGGCAGCAGCAAGCCATTAGTTTGGCTCAGCCATCTTGTGAAAGCTCATCCTTAGATTTTCAGTTAAATTACGCAGCAGCTTCTCAGATGTCTGTGCTGCAGATTTACTTAAAACCCTCATGTATTCATGCTTCACTGAAAGACAACTGCCCCTGACAAGTCTGAGGATATCTGTCTGGAAATAAAATCACACGTATTGTATATTCTTGTGTGAATCAAGATTCAAGCCAGACCCATACACTGCACACCCCCTCCTCCTTCAGCTCCTCCTTGGGATGTGATGCAGCAAATATTCATGCTTAAGAGAATAAGAGTTGTATTTGCAGGCAGTGTAAACTGACTGGTTTATCTTCATGGTTTTCACACCCTAACCATCCAACCCACCCTTCTAATCCACATTGCTTTATTTGTGCATTCATTATTAAAAAATCATACAAAATAGGTCACACATTTTACATACTTGCAAATTATGCCCAGGGAAGCATCAAAGAGTCTGCAAATCACTGTTGTACAATACAAGGTAATGGAGCAAAACTATGAGCTTTTCTATTTGAAGACTGTGGACAAAAATTAGCTGTGAAAAGAACCTCAGAAACAGATTTTACCTGAGGGCCCAACTAACAGCTGCAGAAAAATCAGCACACCAGGGGTTTTAGAAATGTTTAACTTGAGTATGGAGTATATTTGACCCGTTTTCTAAGTGACAACATCACATTTTTATAACATGCTTTTATCGCAATACAGCACCAGCCAGAAGTGACACCATGTATCCAACAAAGCTCTTCACACTGTCTTTTCTAGCCACTTTCGACCTTTCTGAAACATCTGTGTTAGAATAAACAGTCAAGAAATGTTTATATTTGATCTCACCACAACAGTGATTCAAATGTGAGGCACGGGGACTGGTTATGCACTCTTTGGCTCACATGCTTTGTTAACAAAAACAAAACACATACTTCAGCTGTATGGGGATGGCAGCAGCAATTCACCTCTGCTTCCCCTCACCTCAAACCCTGCTCTGGAATTGTGTCTCTTCTCAAGTGAACACAAAAATATTGATGCCTAAGCAAGCTGTAACTAACCAACAAAACAGAGTGTGCATGGTGTGTGTCTTGTGTCCCAAGCACATGCAGGAGGTTCACATTACTGCAGTTGCTAGGAAAAAAATATGACTTAAGACTTTTTTATCTTCACATGCAACTCTAGTGAAGTCAGTGTGATCAAAATAATTACAGAATGCTGCTATAAATCACATGGGAAATTATTTTGCTGAATAATACTTTTTATTCATTCTATGATAGAGCAAGAGTCTCACACTGAATGTTCTCTTTGTTGAGATGATTAAACAGAATGCAGATACTCAACTTTTTCACCTTAATTTAGAACTCAAAAAGTAGAAATTACCCTGACAAATATACTTTTGTGAGATATTTGATCTCACTGCTATTTAAAATAAAACAGAAAAACATTAAGAACAGGGTATAGTTCCACTGACCACAAGCACTGTTGAAATCTGGACTAATAAGGGCCATTTTTCTTCTAATCTCTCACCTTAGTATGTACACAACATTCAGAGCTGTGCTTTGTAAACAGTTTGTCCTGCTCAGTAGTTTATAATGTAAATTAGAAATATGTACACACAGTCTGTGTGAAGTTCTAGCAACTACAGATCTGCTAGCACACCTTCTAAGTTAACAGATCACTCTCCATTTAAATACCAAATTGCCTTATTCCTTCCCAGAAAGGCAACCTGAAAGCTGGTGGTCTTTTCAGCTAAACTTCGTAGGTGAGATTTTGATCTAGGATTCCTCAGGGGTGAGAGTTGCCCACCATGGATGAGAATACAGCCAAGCAAAAGGAAAACCACAATGTGGCCATGGAACAACTCCTTCAGAAATTGCCCACAGCCCACAGGATGAAGTGAACCCCCTCTGAAAACTGCAATAACAGACTGCAGTTGTCTTCCCTGCCACACTCCAGCTAACCAGACTTCCACTAAAATAGCAGTTTAAACCTGCAGGAGAATAGGCCAGGTTTCCAAAATCCTCACTGTATCTGCAGAAAAAGCATTGTTTACTTGTGGATAGGATGAATGTGTCAGACCTTTGGGTTTTTTCCCGAATTTCAGTTCTCAGTCAGAAAAATTTCAGTTAAAACTGACCAATCTGTGAATTCTGATGAACTGGAGACTATCTGCTACTTCTCCCCCAATACACTTAATGTACAGTTAAAACCTGAAGAATTTCATGAGTCTTAGCTGAAGAAAAAGACTCAGTTTTAAAAGAAGGGACGGACACACACAGAGAAATGCTGACACAAGAAAGCCATGCCTCCTTCCTACTAAAAATACCTTTTGGACCTCTTTTTGACTCCATATCTATGGAAATATCTTTCAAACACCGCTGTCTGTCTAAATTATGAGCACATTTGTCATTCTTTGGTGAGGTGCTTTGTGCACTACAGTGACTGAGTTGGAATGACACCTTTGGTTAAGCACATAACTCTGTATGCAAATCTGATTAACCTATAGCAGTGCAAGTGCCCAAGTTACAGCATGACTTTGTTATGTAAAAACACAGACCCAGAACAGACTGCATGCAATGTGTGCAATACACAAAACAGATCCTGAACATGGCTTAACTCAGCCTCTCTTTATGTCTTTAGTCATCTTTCTTCAGAGGAGCCCTCATTTTATGATCTTTATTCTCCAAATAATTTTACTATCTTAATTCAGTCACACATTTCTACAGTCATGTCAGAACACTGTAGTCTCATGGCAGGAGACAGAATCAGTTCTTTACTCTGGAAGCTTCAACTTTTGAGAGCCTTGAATTTTGCACTTATGTACTGAAGGAGACAAATATTCTTCCTCTCCCTATTAAAGGCAAAGAGAAAAGGCACTGTAATCATGAAGTTTAGTGGCAAACATACATCACTTTTTTTTCCCTTAAAGAAGGACCATTCTGAACAGTACTGTAAGGATGGTGCCATGTAAAAAGGTCAGAGGTGCAACATTGTCTTCATAATTGTGACTCTCATACGTCATCTGGTGCTACAACTGCACAGCCATCAGCCACGCAAGCTTCAATTTTAATCTTATTCTTTCGATCACCATTTCCATATCAGTGACTTCCATTAGTTTTAGGTCCTAAAAGAGAAGAGCTTTCTGCAGTCAAAGTTTCTGAATTTTGGCTATGAAGAACAGAGAGGCATCTGAACAGAACTAGATGAAAATGAACCCCTGTGAACAGAAATGAATGTGCAGGGGGTGCATCTTTGCATCTACAAGTGCATTTTAACCACAATTTCTGAAGCACTGATTTCGTAGAGGTCAAACTGAAGGACAACCTCTCCAGCAAGTGCACAGAAAACTTAAGCTGCAGTTTGCAGAAAGAAAAGTAAGAATACTGTACACGGCCCAGAAAGATCAACACAAATAACAAGATCTTGGATAAAACATGAGAGTGCCAAAATTCAAAGGACTGCAGCATTAGAAACAAAACTGAAATAATGAATGGAGCATGCCAAAGAGTCAGTAGCTAAACTCCTTGAAAGTAGATGCAACTGGAGAACAGAGTGGCAAAGAAAAAAGGAGGGTAATTAGTATACCAGGCCATGGACAACCATGGACAACCACAGATACATCACTGGAATGCATGAAATCTCTTTGCCCCTTCATTTGTTCCTCAAATTGTGCTATCCAAGCAGCGCAACTGTAATGCTTTCTGCTACATAGGAAAATAAATTTTACTGTTTTGCTATTTGCTTGTTCATTTGCCTGAAGGTTCAAATGAAGATAAGCCCTAAATTGTTCATGTAAGACAGTTAATGCAACTCCACATACCCCTACAGAAATACAAATTTATTTTTCCAAGGAATTTAGACAAAGATTTGATCTTTTTGTCCAAGAAAACTAACCACCCCCATCTGAAACTTTCACTTGAACAATATGTAAATTAATAATCCTTTTTAAACAATGCTCAAGTTGTATTCATTCCACTAGGATAAGCTGCTTACATGAACCACACTGAAGTCACAGGCACTTGTTCTAACTAAGCTGAGAAATATCCCCGCACTCCAATTTCCTGGAACAATTCTCTCAGTGACATTACACCCTGTGTGTTGTAATGAGGACCACAGAGAAAGATTACAACCTTTACTTGAACTACAGGACACAGAGCAAGCCACTAAGTTATACAGACTGCTACTGACTAGAAAAAGGGTGTTTGCTCCCTTCAACTCCAGCCTGATCTGCAGTATTTTTTCCCCTCTGCCTTAAGCAGGCTGGATGCAGTAGCAGACAGCACGTAATTGTGCAAACGTGGAAACATTTTCAGAAGTTACAGCCTCTTGAATAAAAAACTCACAGCACACACTGGATGCCCCAAATCAATTAATTTTAACAAACAACATGTCAGAGAACATCCCAGGGATCGGAAGAATGACTAAAATAAAACAGAACACGCAGATGAGGAGACATAATTACACCACAGTCATGGGCTGAATGAAGTCATGAAAAAGCTCCTTGCCAATGAAACTATTTAAAAACTATTGGAGGCTATATGACTGAGTTCTGGCACTTGGGGTTCGAAACATCAATAAAACAGCAAAAAATTACAGTTGATGTTTCTGAATGTGTACTTTCAGACAGGAATACATGGCCAGCTACAAGACATGAACTGTTTATGAAAAAGAAGTAAAAAATAAAATACAGAAGTGGGGCTCGTTCAATAAACACAGACTAACCCACCATTTCCCCACCAGAACATTTGTTTCTTGGGGATGCAACTGTAGTCTGTGTTATATTTCAGTAAGACAAGTGCAAAAAGAAGAACATAAACTACCCATATGGGTAAGAAAATTTCTAATAACATTAAGAACTTTTGGTTTAGGACAGATGTAGGAGGTATGGCTTGCAGTAGACAAAAAAACGCCAAAAAACTCCCCCCAAAACCAACAAAAAAATAGAGGAAGCAAGTTAATAACTCTGTGTGTATGAAGGAACCTATGAACTGCTCCAAACCTCCCCAGCTTACCCTCCCTCTCTCCCAGTAATTAACATGCAACAGCGATGCCTATTACAACTTCACAGCACAGCAGAAAATGCTAAATCACTGCACCTCTGACACAAACACCTATGAGCTCTGAGCTCTTAACAGCTGGTCCACAGGCACTGCCATTTCACTGAGCTAAGTCGTTCAGAGAGTTGTTTTTTTTGTTTTTTTTTTTTTTTAACAGAACTTCTGCTCTAAAATCCCTTCTTGCTAGGAGCCGACAAGCCTTTCCAAATTCCTCCTTGTACTAAGCAGCAAAATATTTTATCCCACGTGGTGTGTATGGCAGGGCAGGTAGGATTTAGGAGAGGATTATTAAAGCCTTCTGGAACACAGAAGGTAACCATTTCTAAGTTAACACCCTCTCTCCAACAACATGTTTCAGCTTCTTCTTAAAATATTATTTTCTGCTCCTACCTACCTTTCCTGCAGACAACTAAACCTGTTCCAAGGTTAAATGAGAAGGTTCTCAATATGAGTGTGTTTTGGCTGAGGTTCAAACTCTCTCCAGCAGAGACATTGAAATAGGTAATTCACCTCTAACAAACTGTTCCTTCAGAAGTCTGAAAGATGGTGATGTAGTTTCCAGAATTCTTCATGGAGTTAATTCTGCAATCTGATCAGTTATGGAAGAAAACAAGTTCTTTCCAGAATCACCAAGACCCCTGGCGAACAAAAAATCACTACATTGATTCTGAGAGGAAATATAACTTGCATCCACAAGTGCCAGTCACTCATCAGGATCCTAACGTGACTGGCACCTCAGAACATGATTAAGTGAGCATCTCTTGGCCCCGACAGAATTCTTGCTTCTTTCTAAATATCCGTACTACAAATCAGAAGTGGGAATAAGAGAAAAAAAACCACAGCAGCATCAAAGTATGAGCAGCCCAATCACTATGAAAAACTATGTAGACAACCAAAATGGCACTAACAAGAATGACGAAAATCAATGAGGTAGCTCTGCATAAAATCATGTGCTGCTGTCTAAACAGCATGGGAATGAAAACGCCAAGGTCTTTGCTTGAAAGCATTAATAAGCAGAAAACATGTCCATGCTGGTGCTGAGTTCAGCACCTTTCTGGTTATACTTCATTTTTCAAAGATTTCTTACTTAGAAGTGTTGGAAGATAAACAAAAGACACCCATTTTAGACAAAAAGCTTAGACAACTGCTTTGTTAACAGTGCAGAAATTCCTGCAGGCTCCAGCCGAAATTCTGAGCACCACTGAAGCAACAGAAAAAACAGAACTGGAAGATCCAAGGAAGCTGCAGTCTGTGTAGACAGAATTTGGGAGAAAAGAAAGGCCTTACTTCAGTTTATATATCAATGAGATGCAATGAGATTCAAATTTTTTGAAGGAGCAAGGCAAACAAGTGAATTTAAGGATTCCAACCAAGCTGCTCATGACAGAAGGAGTACACAGAACTCCACACAGCAACAGTTTCACCACAAAGAAAACATGGGTGAAAAGGAAACAGAAAGAGACAACCCAGAGGAATGGAGCTATACTAAGTCATAAAAGTTGAATTACAGATTTTTCCAGGATTTGTAATACCACGAGTGCTCTGCCACTCTCATTTCTCATCATAACAGATCATTTCCCCACTCCTAAACATTGTGGGCTTAACTGAAAATTCCTACTTGAGGACAAGCCACTCAGAGTGCAAGTAATCAACAAATCTGAACATATCAAATAATTTAAATAATAGCTTAAACCCCCTTTTTTCCCTAAATTTCTTTTTTTTTCATCTCTTTATTTACAGCTTGAAGCCTCAGTTTTACCAATCAAACAATATCTGCCACAAAAAAAAGTTAAAGATTCACAGAGGAAAGTTTTCTTTAGAGGAAGACTCACATAATTCCACTGCCATTTCTGTGTCAAAGGAAAAAAACAGACCTAACCAAACAAAAAACATTTCCTTTTTAATCAAGTTCAGATAAACCTATTCAGAAAAATCAGGACAACTGGGGAGTCCTAGCCCATGTTGCCCCTACCCAAAAGAGTGAGGGTATTGGGTAAAGAGCCTGTAGACCAGAATGGCTTTTGTCCATGACTGTTCTGGTTGCTCAAATGCAACTGGAGTGAAGTCCAGCTACTGTCAATTTGTCTTTGTCAGTGTTTTAGCTAAGTGTTAAAATAAACCAGGAAAAAGATGCTCCATGGAAAAGGTCCCGATGGGATTATTTGCTGAGATTCCAAAAACAAAGGGAGGCTCGAATAGCAATAATTTAAAAATCAACAAAACAGCAACTATATTAACTGAACTATTCCTGAAATATGGAGAAGAATTTACAGTCACTCTCAATTCAGGAAACTGCCTGGTTTTTTTTCTTTTTTTTTTTCTTCTTAGTTGATATTGTTTGTTGTCTGTGGTAATGTGTACAAATTCTTACAGAACCCCACCATCCCTCAGTTGTATTGTTTCACTGATAACCTCACCTTAAACATCTTAAACATTTAGTTAATACAGTCCTATATATTTCAATTAAATTGAACACATGGAATCATCCCTCTATCTGCTCTTTAATTTCTCTTCTTTGTGTATCTAACTGCTCATCAATGTCACTGCTCCTTTTAAAACCTAATTATTTAAAGCTTTCAAACTTTAGATCTTCCTAACTTCAGCAAGAAACACTAGCCAACTGTTTATGGTTTGTCTTATGAGCAATTTATTTTAACAATATGGCAGAATGAAACCCAAGTGAAAATAAAGTTTATACAGATAGAGCCAGAGAGTAAAATAAAAATAAACTATTTTGAGAAAACGCAACCAGTATGCGTGTGTCCAATAATTAGAAGATGATGTTTTCATGAAGGCCCCAAAACTTCCTGTTTAGTCAAGCACTCAATATTATGAAATAATACATAAGCAATTTCCCAGACCCTTCACTTTACATAAAACATTTGTGGAGTTCTAATCTCAGTAACATTAACACTATTCTGGTGAGGATATAGGAAAAGCAGCATATAGGGGAGACTTGAAACCTGAGGACTACACATGGGAATAAAATGGCAATAAAATAGGAAATATTCTGAAGTTACAGCTGTAACCTGGCTTTGCTTGTAAGGAAATGACATCAAAACTATGCCAGAAGCACATTAAGACCTGGAAGTCAAATCCTCAAAGCTTAGGAAAAGCTGGAGTTTGCTCATTTGTACACACACAGAGCTTTTATTTACAAAGCTATTTTGCCCTCATGTCCCCAGCATTCCTATCTCATTAGAAGAACAAGGACAGAGGATGACTGCAGCAATAAAATAGATTTTTCACCCTACACAAGGCTACATAAAAAATATAAAAAAGAAACCAATGAGAAAAACAACCCTATTGTTCTTAGCCTTTTATGCAGACAGAAGCTTTCAGGACAGAAGGCTTTCCTCTGAGGGGCACACTGATTGCCAAGTTCACTTCTACCACTACCCACAAAGAGGTGATTTCCCCATGATAAACAGGCAGTGAAGGTGTTCCTCTCACTCCAAACCAGAGTTCATGACAGCTCTAAACATTCCGGTCATTTAATGAGGACACTGTCAAATTCACCTGTTCTTCCAGAATTACAGCAGTGCTAATGCCAGCACTTCCTAAGCTTACAGGGCCTTGCTCTGCAGCCTCAAAATCGTTTTTTACAGGGAGCAGCAGCAGTTGATTTTTAACAAGGGTCTGTCCAAATACGTGCTGTAATTGACTGAGGGAACTAGAAAATTATTTACTGACAGCAACTGAGTCTTTCTTCATTAAATTTTCCTACAATTTAATGCTAGCTGCTTAACCGCCCACATTTTTCCACATTCTGCACTCCTTTCCAAAGACTGGGTTTTACTTAACAGCTGGAGAATTCCTTAAATTCATCTCCAAACACAAAGAGCTCAGGCACAATTTACACAGTTCTCGTGGCTACTGCGTTTTAGGGCATTTCTAAGGAAAAAAATACCACAGAACTTAATGGACAAATAGCTATGACATACGGTCAAGAAGAAGACTAGCAATCGAATTTCAGATGACAAGGACTGTTGGCAGTAAAAATGAATTGCACACACAGATACAGAAAATCCTTCAAGTTACAGCTGAGACTCAAACATGAGAGCACATTTCATTCTCTAGGTCACAATCCAGCAACATGACAAATCTGAGCAGTCCCACACAATTCAGCTGCACATGGCATATCCCCATAAGCGCACTGAAGTGCTTTGCTTTCTTTAAACTGCAGCTATCAAACTACAAGTCATGTTACACTTGAAGTTTGTTAGGTTTGTAAATTATTGTCTTAGAAGACTTTAGAGGCCTTTTTATCTACTACAGTATTCTTACTTTTGAGAATTAACCTGTTAGCAATGAAGAGGCTAACATACTTCTTCCTCTCTCTGTAAACAGCATTTCTCTACATTTCAATATTGAAACATGGTTTGCCAGTTTTGCTTTTTCCTTTGTAGCACTCTTAGATGCTCTTTTGATACACATAGATATATACTGCTATAAAGTTTACACTCTAAACAGTAGAAGTGTACTTCATTGGAACTGTCAGTGAAAAAGTTCTTATTCTGTTGTTTTATTCACATATAAACACCTTTTGAGAAGAGCTGTTAAAAAAATCTGAGAAACTGTTTCATGTATTTATAAACACACTCTGTTCTGTAGACTCCAACAAGCAGCTGTAATATCCATTAGTGAACTGTACTGGTATTTGTGTTGAAACACAAACAAAATAAATAAGAAAAAAGATAGCAACTTGACAAATCTATAACTCAGTATGTGGTTTAACACAGAGCAGAGTTTAGCAGACAAATACAGAAAAGCAGACCTTGCAGCAGTGGTTTAACACCAGTAACACCCAGTGGTTACTGCCTCTACCCAGGAACAAAAATCAGCGTATTCACTCCCATGGTATCAAACTTGCTTTCTCCTCCTGCCCTGATTACAATTCCGTTGGTTTAAACATTCTTCCCAGTCTTAAGAGTCAAGTGATTTACTCTAGAAATATTAAATCTTAATAAATGCTAAAATTTTCCTTCACAGACAGAGAGCAACATAAAGAAGCTACAAGTAGAAAATGTTATCTCCACTGTGATCTGCATCACATCATAGCTCAACATATGAATCCTCCTTTAAAAATATCTTTTAGCTCTGGTAAATGGAATGTACATAAAATGCCATAAAATGTACATTTATGCACATTCCCAGGATCTTCTAAATATCCTAAGAATGCTGTCATTTTTTCAGGGATTACACATTGTATACACAGACTTGATACTTTGCATTTGCCATTCATTCAATGAAGAGAATTGTAGTTAAGCATGTGTAAATGTTATGGAAGTTTATTTCCTAGCCTAGTATTCTAAACTGAAATTTGGATCATGTGATTAAAACTACAGAGATGAGTAAGAGTTCAGCAACCAAGTATTATCAAAAAAGAGATTAATTTCCAAAAGAACAAATGAGACTACAAGTTGCATCATTTAGAAGGAAACAGATGATACATCATTTAAAAAAACCAAAAAACAACTAGAAGTCAAGTATGATTTATGAGAAAAGAGGAGCAAAAATTATAAAGATCCACATGCTGTAGTAAGAATAAATGCAGTTTGTCAGTTTGTCTCAGGTTTAACTATGATAAACCACTATTGTCTCGACTTCAAACATTACTACTGTTCAAGTCTTTAAAATGTCTCTGGCTTGCAGAGGCAAAATGAAATCAGTTATTTTACAGTACTTCCCATTCTAAAGCTTGTTTATTTATTAGCACAACCTGCATCATTCCATCACTTAATTGCAATGCCATTCTGCTCAGCCAATTACGTAAGTACTTTGTACATCAGAATAGACCTGAACACATGAAAATTAAGCCAATAGCAATGTCCACATTTCAGTAAGAAATATGCTATTCTTCAATCAATTATATTTAGGTCATCTTGTAAAAGCGGCTGCTTTACATTCCCTAGTTCCAGTAAAAATGAAAAGTGCAATAAGATCTCTTATTGACAGCTGCATTCAAAAACATACCAGTTACATAAGTTTGCAAATTATACTGTGCCAGAGTTAAATATCTAAGCATTTTAACAACAGTTCTCAAAATGCTATCTCAGCAAGAATGACTCAACTCTACTGTTTAAGCTGCACTCCAGATAAGAAACAACCAGCTCGATTTTATAGAAAAAAACAAAACAAAACAAAAAACAACAAACCACCAACTTTTTAGTATTCTGCTTTAATTCAAATTGCTCTGAGTGAGTTCTGCTTGTTTGGACCTGCAAGCTTTACCAGCCATTTGGCATTTCCATCTCTCCTTGCTTTCAACAAAAGTATCCCAAGCATACCTAGAGACAGTTAGGGAAATACTTGGAAAACAGGTATAGTTTTCTACTGTACCTCCAGGGGAGAGATTTACCTGACAACCACCAAGCAGAGGACTAAACCTGTAAACCAGAGCTAGGCCCTGCCTATGAGAAAAACATGGCTTATGCCAGAAGAGAGTGTGAGGACAGACAAACTCTCTCCGTGCTTATCCGAGGACTTTATCAGAGATCTCTGTGAGGAAAACTGGCATGATGCATCAGCAAGTCTTTCAGCCCAGTCTCATATACAAAAGGGAGACCCAGAAAGGCCTGGGAGTGAAAACTTTAGGAGCAGCCAAAGCTAGTGCACCAACCCAAGCTGCTGTCCTTTAACATCTTCCCTTTGAACACTACTGGGACTGGACAGGTAGAGTGCAAAACTTCCCTGGCCCACGTTCTCTCTGATGTAATTCATAGCAGAAACTATGAATAGCAACAGATGGGAAGCTATCAGAGAAGAAACGTGGCTAGAAATTGCACAATTCTTGGTCATTTGGCGAGTCACCCTGAGTCCTGAGGAACAGCAGCCATCCAGCCTCAATTCCACCAGTACTTCACAAAACCTGCTTCAGCCACCGAATCACTCAAACAGCTCAAGAAAGTGCTACAAGAGCTCATATTTGGAAATGCATTTCCTAGAATCACAAGAGTTAGAACTTCTACTTTATTAATTGATTCTGTTTACACTGATGCTAAATATCATAATCTAAAAAAAACATACCACATACCTTCTTTCCAGCTCCTGCTCTTGTGATCTAAAACTGTCTTCTGCTTAAAAAAAACATAAAAATTTCCTTTGGATTAAATACCTTAAGGACCTTAAACCTTAAGGTTATAACAGAGACCACTTCAATGCACAGCACTTTCCCATTTGACAGAAGGGACAGCTCAAAAAAATTTAGTTCTTCCCAAGTGCTGCTGCAAACTCAAACATCAGTTCTGTAACGACAAAATTTTGCCACCCACACGGTAACACTAAGAAATATTTTAATCGCACCAAATAAATACAAACACGTATCGAACAGATGTCTGCAAAATCAATTCTCCTGAAACTGTCAATCTCCAGCCTGTCTTAACGTTGTGTCACAGCTACTACAACACAATCTAATGCAACAAAAAGGTTAGACATACGCTCAGAACCTCTGGCATTTCTCACGCAAACCCAATTACCCAGCACATCACCGCACAACTTTCTCACCGAGGACAGCATTTTCTTCCCCGGACTTTTACCACGCACGCCGTGACAGATCACAGATCGTCAGCGCAACCTTTGCTCGCGACATCGTTTTCAAAGGCACCGAAATCTCTCACAAACTTTCAACGCCCGAAAGGCGTTGGCGAGGAAAAGCCGCCCGCTGCATCACAATGTCACTATTTGGGGAGCGCTTGATGCTCCGACCCTCGCCAGGGTGGGGTGCTTTATAAATAGATATGTGTTCGGTTGTTGTTTGGGGTTTTTTTGTTGTTGTTGTTGTTGGTTTTTTTTTTTTTTCCCAGTCGGTGCCGTGCCCCGAGCGTTTAGGTGGCGATGGGAGAGGAGGCTGTTTATAGCCTTTATTAAATGAACTCCGGGCGAGGAAAGGAGGGGGCAGGGAGAAAGGGAAAGCTGCTGCTCCTACCTGAGCCAGGCCCAGACCCCGCTGCTCACCCTCCTCCCGCCGTGCCCGGGGGGCTGCGGGGACACCCCCACCCTCAGCAGGCGCCTGCAATGCAGGGGCTGCGCAGGGGGCTCCGGCAGCCGCATCCCAGCGGGATCGCTCCCCCCTTCCCCATCCATCTCCCTCCCTCCGGCCGCCCGACCCGCTCCCAGCTGCGCCGCCGGGGATGGCGCCGAGCTCCCGCGCTCTCCGCCGCCCCCGGTTGTTTACAGTGCCCGGGGCCCCGCAGCGCCCCGGCCCCGCCGCCCCCTCACCCCGCCCCGGCCCCGCACTGCGCATCGCCACTTACCCCCCCGGCCGCGGCGTCGGCGCCGGCTGTGCAGGCAGGGCCGCGCTCCCGGCGGTGCGCGGGGGAGAAGGGGAAGGAGGGGGGGACGAGGAGGAGGAGGAGGAGGAGGAGGAGAAGGAGGGGGGCACCCGGCTGGCGGCCTCGCCTCAGCTCATTCACAGGGCGGCTCTGTGCCCAGGGGGAGCTCAGCGCTCATCTCGCCGCCGCCGCCGCCGGCCCCCCCTCCGTCGCCGTCCCGTCCTCGTCCCCCGCCCGAGCTGCTCCGCGCCCACCAGCGCTGCGCCGCGCGGAGCGCCGGCCGCGGACGGACGGACGGGCGGGCGGACACACGGACACACTCGCACTGCGCTGCCGCCGCCGCCGCCCCTCTGCGCAGGCGCGCCCGCCGCAGGGGAGGGAAGGCGGGAGCGCGCGCGCGCGCGCGCCCCCGCGCCCTTTCCTTCCTCGCCGTCTCCCTCCCCCGTAAAAAAAAAAAAAAAAAAAAAAAAAAAGAAAGAAAAAATCACATAATTATAACACCCCAAAAAAAGGGACAAATGGAGCTTGACAGATGAATAAAAGAAAGAGTGTTAAAAAATTAAAGGCGGAAAAAAAAAAAACAAACCCAGCACCCCGGCAGGGTACCCGGATGTCGCACGGAGCGGGGCCGTTACGGGTATTACATCACCCTCCGCCCCGGGCCCCGCGCCGCGCGGGGCGGTGACGTCATCGGCCCCGCCCCTGCCCCTGAGGGGGAGAGGCTGGCGCGAGAGCAGGGGGTGGGTGATCCTCATCCCGATCCCAATCGTGATCCTCATCTCGGTCCGGATCTCGAATCCGAATCGTCATCCCGGTCCTGTTCCGATTCCAGTCCGGCTCCCGGTCCCGGTACGGTGGCGGCAGCAGCTCAGCCCACCTGAGGACGATGGAGCGATGGGTCCCGAAGCGCTGGCCGGATCAGTCTCATCTCCCTTAATCACAGAATCATTTGGATTGGAGAGGATCTCTGGGATCATCGAGTCCAAACTATGAGCCAACACCACCGTATCAACCAGACCAAGGCACTGACTGCCGTGTCTAGTCGTTCCCTAAACACCTCCAGGGACGGTGATTCCGTCACCTCCCTGGGCAGCCCGTTCCAATGTCTGATCGCCCTTTATGTGGAGAAATTCCTCCTGATGTCCAACCTGGACGTCCCTTGGCACAGCTTGTGACTGTGTCCTCTGCTCCTGAGAGACTCCTGCTCTCCTGAATTGGAGCTCTGCAGGATTTCCCGTTGGAAGCGCAACCGCTGGCAAAATCAGCAGCGAATTACCAGTAATGAACGCATAATGGGTTTAATAATCCCACGGGTTTCAGGCCCCTTTGATGAAGGCTAGCCTGTGGACAAAAGACATGGGAGCGTGTTCATGAAGCGATTCCCCCACCAGTCTGCGGGGAACAAATTGAGATGAGAAGCTTTTAGACAAACCTCTCTTTTGTCTCAAGGATGGGAGGAGGATGCTCAAGGAGGCTGCAATGGGAGAGCGGTGATTCTGGGAGGAATGGCTCATTTCAACAAACCAGGGTTATACCTCGTGGCTGGGAATTTCTGAGCTGGAGTGTGTGCCAGGAGGGAGGATTAGGAATCCACGGTAGCTCTGAGGTTGTGAAGAAGGAATTGAATACAGAGGGGGAGATGCGGAGGACTGGAAAAGGTGAAGTGGACGCTTGGCAATGTTGTCTAGATAGTTTCCATCTTTAACAGTAATCACAGCAAACAGCTGTATGTTAATGTCTTTAAACTGAGAATAGTTTTGGATTGGAAATTATGAAGAAATTCTTTACTGTGAGGCTGGTGAGGCCCTGGCACAGGTTGCTGAGAGAAGCTGCAAGTGTCCAAGGCCAGGTTGGACAGGGCTTGAAGCAACCTGGTGTAGTGGAAGGTGTCCCTGCTTATGGCAGAAGTTGAAACTGGATGATTTTTAAGGTCCTTTCCAAACCAAAGCATTCCCTAAACTGAATGTTCAGAGAAGCTCCAATTTGCAGGTTGTGTTCCCACTGTCGACAACCATAAGTGCAATTCATCGGTGACTGAGGGCAGTTTACAGCAAAACCCTGCCAGAGAGAGCTAAAAGAGCTGTGGAAAATAGAAAGAAACCTCATCGCTGTATGGCTTTCTTGTGATAGATAAACTGACCATGTTTCTGTACGATTGCAGAATCTCCTTTTGCCGTTGCTGCCTGTGGCTGGATGGAATGTTTGGACCCCATCTCTCTGTGTTCACCCTAACTGTGATCCTTATCACAGTACTGAGCACTGCTTACTGTGCTCAGTGTTCTGGTTACTATTAAGGGCCTTTAGTTTAGAAAATTTTGGGCCTTTGTAGTTAAAAGCAGTAAATTCTGTTGGTAGAGAGATTTAAATGCAGGCCCTAACCCTTCCCTTCCCAAGATGACACAGAATTGTTCCTGCAGGCATGTGCCATGTTTCTTTATCCTCTCCATTTAAAAATAAATTTAATTTTTCACTCCCCTTTTCCACTTTAATAAAGCTCTCCTAGCACTTTGAATTATATACAGTCATGGGTTTCATTTAGATTCCATGTTACATACCTCTGCATTTTGAGTGTTTTGGGGTTTTTTTTAAATAAAACTGAGTGAAAACATGACCCTGTATCTTTTTGGAGATGCCCTCATTTTAAGCTGGCAAGAATGTAATGACAGCAGAGTTTGCTGCTCTCATTTGCTATTTATACATTTTCCAGGAGAAATTGGATTAAGTCAAATTACTACAATATTTTCTTATAACTTTTATTTAGTTCCCTAGATTTGCTTGGCTTGTTGCACTGATAATGGTAAAAATATTTACAGGAAGTTCAAGCATCACTTTTCAGTAGGATAAAGCAGCCATGTATATCATATCCCTCCACTAAATGTATTTGTAGTTGATGAGACTACATCTCCCAGTGTACAAGTCTTTATTTTCTCTTTAGCTGTACATCAAGTTGTGATACAGATGGTTGGGACCTGTAGTCACCACGCTCATTAGCACCACAGTAACAAGAACCATTGTGAAACTCAACTCTGTATCATAAATCATTTATGAGTTATTGAGAAGGATCATATTTCACTGTTTGGAACAAGAAAATTCTTTTAGCATTATGGTCATATTTAAAATTATGTGCTGCTCCCCAGCCTATTTTTAGAAAATATTATTTTAGACAATTTTAATTCTGTTTCCTGTTACAGCTTGTTAAAAGTCTTTACATGGATGGTATTTGCTAAGAGTATTAAAAAAAAAAAAAAAGTAAAAACCTGTGTATCTAAATAAACAACTTTTTGTCACCAATGCACACTCAGTTATTGCAGGCAAGAGGATGACTTTGTCCAGTCTATTCATTAAAACTCGATTTAGAAAATTCCACACTTAGCCTGATGAAGCTGTTCCCAATGACATCATTTCCCATAAAAAGAGAAAATGGGACCGCAGTTGCTACTGGGATCACATGGCAATTTAACTGCACTTTGGAATCAGCTTCCATTGCAATGGCCATATTCTGTACGAGCCTGCTGTAATCTCTGCACACTCTATTGCCCAACACCCCTTTTAACTCTTTCTGGTTTAATACCAGTGATTAAACTTCTTTTGTTATAAGGTATATCATGAAGTATTGGAGTTTTGTCTGTGTTTTCCTCAAACAAGGGAATTTAGTACCAGGATCACAGAATCACAGGCTCACAGAATCATGGAACAGCCAGGGTGGAAAGAAGCTCTGGAGATTACCCAGTCCAACCCCCTGCCAAGGCAGGGTCACCTGGAGCAGTGAGGCAGGCATGCATCCAGGTGGGTTGGGAATGTCTCCAGAGAGGGAGACTCCACAACCTGGGCAGCTTGTTCCAGTGCTCTGCCACCGTCAGCGTAAGAAGTTCTTCCTTGTGTGGTGATGAACCTTGTTGTGTTTATTTCATGGCCTTTTCTCCTCATCTATGTCTGGGAACCACCAAAAAGAATCTGGTACTGTCCTCATGGCATCCACCTTTGTATGCATTGATGAGATCGATCTCCTCCTCTCAGTCTCCTCTGGGCTAAACAGGCCCAGCTCCCTCACCTCTCCTCAAAAGAGGGATGCTCCAGACTCCTGATCATCTTTGTGGCCTGTGCTGGACCCTGTCCAGTAGCTCTTTGTCCCTCTTGAACTGAAGACACCAGAATTCAACACAGAGTCTCACTAGGGCAGAGTAGATGTGGAGGATCGCTGTTGTGACAGTGGACTGCTTTATTGCACCATTTAGATTTCTTGACTTCTCAAAGAAAAAGCTGAACTTCTCTCATCTGAAACCCTAGTTTCAGCTTCCCTTACTTACTGTCCCTCCTCTCTTTTATGGTTTGCCGTGAATATCAGATGTAGTGGGAAATAATACATTCCAAGTTACTCTGCAGCCTAAAAAGCTGGCAAACTGTGGGGTTTTGTTTTGTTTGGAAAAGGATTTGTATCACCTGGTAATATTCATCTAAATATTAGATGTATAATCAAGCTGTTGTCCAGGCTACCTTGATTTGGTGGAAGGATACATTTGATGGAAGGTGATCATTATTTTCATGTTTATGCTGGCGTCTGGAGCAGGTTGGGTGAGTCCTTTGAAGGTGACTGTTTTATTTTCTGCAGTTTCTGTGAGTTCAGAAGAAGCTGAGATGACTACTTAGACTAGATCCTTGATTTTTAGATAGCTGAAGTTAAGAGATTGTTAGAGGTTATCTAAAGAAAGCTTCATATTAATGTTATGTGAGACCTGTAATAGTGGGATGTTGCCATTAACTTCGTCTTTGGGAAGTACTGATGCCCTGCCCCATCCCTTCTCCACGGGGCTGCGCCTATTTTTGAAATCCCAAAGCCAGGTGGATGATTACCCTGTAGGCTTTCCATCTTCCTGGTGCTATTCCTGCAGCATCCTGGTGTGATGACACCTGTAGGGATCTGCTCAGGCAGCTGTGTTATTAGGAACTCCATTAAATGCCGGTACTGTAGCGATGATTAATAAATCACATGATGTTTAAATCCTCCAAAGCACACAGCTAAGGTGTATCCTGCATCCAAACTGAATTTATCTGAAGGATGTTACAAAAATTTTGGTCCTCACATGCAAGCATCCTGCATTCTTGAAATGCAGCACTTTTGATTTAATTCTCTTTCTGCTGGACTCTTGAAAAGTCCGCCCCAACCTGCCATACATTGCTGCCTCTGAGACTAGATCCATGCTCTGCTAATCATTTTAAAAAACAACAGTTATGACCTCACTTAAAAACCAAATGCTGGTAATTTGCAAACTACAAAATTAGGTACAAAATCATTAGGGCATCACAATATGGTTTTCTTATTTTAGCTGTAAGAGAAAGCAAGTGATGCTGTCACGAGTTTATTTTTCCAGGGAGAATTTGCTGATGGAAGTAACCTATAATTCAAGAAAATCAGCAAAAGCAAAGTACAGTAAAGACCAAAATGTCAACAGAAGCAAAATCCTTTTATGCTGAAAATTAATATAAAACATATTCAGTAAAGAAACATAATAAAAATACCAAAAAAAGGCTTGAAAAATAGGCACAATAAAAATCAAAGCATAACAAATATAAAGATAATACAAAATAAAGCATATAAAATGCAAGCATATAAAAGATATTATGAAAAAATATAATATAAAAAGGATAATAAAGTAATATATTTACCATTAATGTAAATTAGTATATAAAACTATTATTAATATTCTAAAATATTGGGGAGGGGTCATCCCTCCATTTTTCTCTTTTTTGTATGTGAAATACAGGAAAAGCATGGCATTTCTCAATTTCTTCAAAAGTCAAAACATGACAAAAGATCCAGGCAGCTCAGGAAGAGAAATGCAGTTTATTGAGGTTTTTAGAGCTCATCTGCAAAGCACCTGCATTTCACATGGTTCTTTCTGTCTGTAGCAAAATATTACCAAAGACCCAGTGGCTAGGAAAAATTGCTTTTCCTGTGACATGGGGAAACTAAAAAAGAATGTCATTATAGTCTACAGGAATTTTAAAGAAAATGAAAAATGAAGGGAAAGAAGAAAACCATTTAAACAGTGATTTTTTTTCCCCCCATGCCCTTTAGAATCTCTGCTGCTTCAGTAGTTGAAATGGAAAAGTCTTGCTAGAAAGCCTGTGTGCCTCCTGAACTTGTTATAGAAAAAGGGACAAAATAACCATGTTTGAGGTCTGAAGAAGCACTGGCATGGCTTGCCTGGCTATGCCAATTCATTTTGGCCCCTGTCCCTGAGCTCTCCACCGGTTTCTTGGCAGTACAATGCATATGGTCTCTTTGGGACCATCTGTGCTTCTCTGCAGCACAGAAACCATCAATCAGCTTAAAGCCACAGTAGGAGACAGCATAAGTTGATTTGAAGTATTTAAAAGGCTGAAGCAGATTAATACACACCAAGACTCCAACAGGGATACCTTACACAGTTCTTTCCATCATGGAGGGGTACACTTCATTTACTCTTCATCACTGGACACCAAGAAATGCCTACATCTTGGAATTCAATTTCTCAAAGTCTGATTCTCTTGACAAGATCTCCTTTCGTTGCAAGACAGGCTGTGAAGTGGAGAACACCTAGAATATTTTATCAGCCAGGTTTTCGCCTATTCTGTTCATTAGACATTCTTCTCTTTTCAAAATGTGAGGACACGTGGATGAGGGCAGGTGGAAGTTGCTGCTTTTGTTTGCTCTCTGTCCGTGCGAGGACACCTCACCGTGTCCTCACTGATGACAAAGCTGCTAGTGACAAAGCTGCCACTGACATCAGCGTGGCAGGATCAATCCCCCAGTCATCAGCGTGTTGTAAAAACCGCTCTTCCCCAGCCAATCGTAATGGTCTGCCCACAACTGCCCGTTGTTGAACCTAAGAATTAGCTTAGCCATCACAGCTGAAATTAACATGAGAGAGTGACCATGCGTAAGAATCCTTCATCCTGACTCATCAAGAGTCTTATGATGCTCCTAAGGGGTTTATAATTATTAACATCCAGGCAACAGACTCTGAAATTTGATAAAGATTGGAATTTCCAGATGTGAGGGAGATTAGTTTGGATGAGAGAATAAGATTTATATTTTGTAAACTCTCTTTTTTCCCCTTTTGTCTTAACAGTCCTTTTATTCTTTCAATAGTCACATGAAGTCATCTTCTTTGTACAACCACACACAATTTATGCTTTGCTACATTCATTCACATAAATGTGTTTAATCAGTTGTCTCTTTTAACAAGCTGTGAGCTGGGACACAACAGAGAAGATGAAATTTTTTTGTGTCAATTAAACAATTAAATTAAGCTAAAAGCAACATATCAAAAATCAAATAACCAAGGCATGGGGATATTTAAAATCTATACAATACTCTGTATTTTGCAACATAAGTTTTCCACAGTACAAAGGATTCTGGAGAGTCCTGGACTTAGAGGATAATCCTGGCCTGGAGCTGGATTTTTGCCACCCTATGCCTTTTTTTTTATTTGATAGAATAACCAAAGTTTAAATTTAGTTTCATTACATAGGTGCTGGTGAGGTATGACTAAGAAGTGAAGAAGTAAAGACATTGTTTCATGTTTGCTGGCATAAGGGATGTGGTAAAAATGGATATGAGATCACAAGTTCCATGTGTTGGCTTTCTTTGGAAAACAAAACAGGCAGCAATTTGGATGTTTAGCATTTTATGACAACCCTCACCTTGCAAAGATGATGTTCTGTTTCATTTGGGATGGTGCAGAACAAAATATTACCAGAACAACAGGGGCTATTATGAAATGAAAGTGCTTTTTGTGCCCAGAGTTCAAGCCCAGAGCCTGCAGAGAAGGAATGTATCAGGAAAGGAAAACCTCATATTGCAGGTCACATTAGCATATGTTCTTTTGGAGAACATTTAAGTGCAAGTAACATAGGTGCGGCTTCATATCAGAGGATTACTCAAAACATGGATGCGACTTGGAGATAATCCAGGTCTCCACCCTAAGCAGAAAGGTATCCTTCCTTCTCAGGAAATTTCAGTTAATCCAAGGGGCTAGGACAGCTACTTCTTGAGGGATTGTGGATGTGATTTCTTTTAAGGATTTGAAACATGTTTGTTTCCTTACTTGTTTTCTTTCTTTGTAGTATATGACTCCCATATTTATTAAGATAAATCTATGTTTCCATTCTCTTTGAGTGTGTAAAGGTATTCACTATGTTTTTACAAAGTCATGGGTTCTTTTTCATTTTTTAACCTTCATAGGAATAATCAAAATAATTGGCTAGTAGTTGACATTTATTATGTTGTAATTACTCTCTCGTGTTGTTTTACTCTGTTTCATGTAGAAGATAAATAATAGGATCTTCTAAGAGACAAGATAAGGAAGAGGGAAAAAGCTTGTCTTATAAAGAAAAATGATGAGATGAAAAAGGGAAAGCAGTGGCCGTGTTAATTCACAGCAGTCTGCTAAAAACAGGATTGGAACCATTAGCTCACTCTACAGAGGTCACAGGATTGCCATTCTATGACATAAATTTCAATTATTATAGACAGTGTCTCAACACAAAAGCAGCAGTTGACCTGAGCTGAACTCACGTTAGACAAGAGGCTCATTACCAATAACACTTGGCAAATGGGAATTTTCCTGCAAGTGCAAACTGAAAAGTGAAGTTACAACCCCCCAGAGCACTGAGCAAACTCCTGCTCTGCTGGTGATTCTCTGGGCAGGATTTGTGACTACTCGGAAATGTGCAGTTCTCATCTAACTGCAGAGAGAACCTATTGAGATACTCATAGTTTAAAAAAAACCCCACAATTTCTAGTGTCACCTACAAAGCTAAAGTTTAGTATCTTTTCTGAACATGAATCCTAAAAGCATTGAAGTTGATCCAGCGCCTTTCAAGTTAAGCTCAAGATTCCCACTGACTTCAGCAAGTCTGGATTGGGTTTAATTTCTTATTTGCTTGGGGAAGTATTAGAACTGTCAAAGTGACTTCCATCAGTTTAAGTTGGATTAATGATCCAGTAGTCACTTACCATAAAATCATGGAATAATTTTGGTTGGAAGGGACTTCTGGAGGTCACCTAGTTCAATTCCTGGCTCAAAGAGGCTCCAATGAGAAGTTGCTTAGGTTTTTGTCCAGCTGAACCATAGAATCATGGAGTATCCTGTGTTGGAAGGATCATGGAATCCAGATCTTGACCCTGAACAGAACAACCCCAGGAATCCCACCCTGTGCCTGAGGGCATTGCCCAAACACTCCCTGAGCTGTGTCAGGTTTGGTGCTGTGCCCACTGCCCTGGGGAGCCTATTCCAGTGCCAACCACCCTCTGGGTGAAGAACCTTTTCCTGACATCCAACCCAAATGTCTTTGAGAATGGAAATCTCACCTGACTGGGCACTGATTTTTGTGTTTCCCAACAGAATTTACACAATGTGTTATAATTTGTGCTGTCTCTTATCACTATGTATCTCTGAAAAGAGTCTGTGATTGAAGGCAGCAATAAACCCTTCCCTTATCCTTCTGCCCTTACAGCTGAGTGAAGAGAGTCCTCTAAGTCCTCTGTCCACCTTGGCTGGCCTTGACTGCCCTTTCTCCAGTATGTTCAAGAATTTACTTACCCAGGGTGGGTAACAGGAAGCTGCTTACAGAGCTTTGATTTAAATACCCGTGGCCAGGATCTTGCCTGTGCCTGTGACATGTGAAATGCTTTTTAACATCACTAAAAATCCCACCCATGCAAAATAAACCATTATTGTCTTTTGTGATTCTGCTGAACATCTTTGGGTTGACACCTGTGCTACCACCCTTTTCTGCCTGATCCTGGGCAATGCAGGAAACGTTTTTAGGTGTTGGTATTAGTTAGAGCAGTCTTGGAGCTCCTTTTTCTTAGCTTTGGATAGCAGAAAGGAACTCCTGGAGTACCAGGTACACCAAACTTCCCTTCTCCCAATGCCACTCTCTCCAAGTGTCCTGTACTTCACCTGGTTAAGAAAGCACTGTGCTTGAATTCACTTCTCTGACATCCATGGATTTTCCCAGATAATTAGATCTCTGTTTTACAGTGCTGCTGGAATGGGTGCTAATATTTAGCCACTGTACCTCCTTACCTGTTTATCTCCTTCAAATATGTACTGTCTGAGCAGGACTACTGCCTCTAGATTTTGTTGGCTGAGATACGCAGAAAACCCCATCCCCAGCAGCCTATGCTTCTTGAGCTTCTTACATAATATCTTCATTAAAATGCCAATCACAGGGTGCTGCTAAGAGCCAGATCAGGCTGGGATCAGTTTTTTAGGCCATGTTCACTTTTGGACTTTTTGCCTGAGAAATTCCACAGGTTCACATGCTTGATTATGCAATTATTTTCTTGAATTAATTTTAAAAACTGCCCCTATGCTGAGTTCACAGCCCCAAAGCTGATCTTCTTTGTGATTTATATTCTGATAGTAAAAGGTTAAGAAAGAGAAATCTGGATTTTTCTCTTAAAAGGTTCATTAGTAATGAAAAATCCCTGGTATTTTGTGTTTTGCTTTGGGAAGACCAGCAGAGGGGGCCTAAGCCAGAGAGCAAACCCCATCCCAGATTTGTGCTGGAGTTTTGAACAATATCAGAGTAAAAAAACAAAACACTCTCAATTTATTTCAGTTCTCTATTAAAACCAAAGAAGAATACACCTATGAAAAGGACGGGAAAGTAGCTGTCTTAGAAAACTGCACTGTCGAGAACCTGTCCAAAAAGTAGTACTAATTATTAAGAGAAAAAGATTGGCAATTAGGAAAGAAATTTTAATTATATGATTCTGTCACTGGCTAATAGCTACTAAAGGACCAACTCCTTGAAGTATCTTTTCATGGGTTTTGGAAGACATTTCCTCCACAAGCTGCTCCTTAAGTTATCTCTGTGTCAGTAGATGGAGGAAGAAAAATTCTTTCAATGCAGGCTCTCAGCTTATGTTTCCTGGCCACCTCCAAGGTGGAGTTTGTTTCTGCTGACATTGCAGGTGCCCAGTGAGGCAAAACTCTGCAGAATTGGCCTTTGGAAATATTCCTCTTCCTGCCCCTCACTCACAGTATTCAATGTTGCAAGAGAGAAAGTTTTCTCTGTTCCCTTTGAGTAATCCTTTCAGTTCTAGTGCACTGAGAGAGCCCCATGGAAAGAAACCCTCCTAGATTCATCACAGCAGATTGAAATGGAATAAATATTGTATATATACACATATGTAGAGAAATATACATATATAAAATTCCAGATGTGGAAAGGAAATGCAAATCTTTCCATTGAATTTGGTGACCTTGGAAAAACCACCCCAAGGTGATAGACACAAAACAGGGATCTAAGAATTAGAATGTAAATAAGAATTATATAGCCTGCCTCTTCACCAGGAGATGTTTTGTTCTGTAGCAAGAAAGCAAGAAAGCTGTTCTTTTAAAGCAAAACAGAAGCAACAACTTCTATCTTGAGTTCTTCTAATGTTTCATTTGAATAATCATAAAGAATTATGTAGAAGTAATGTCACACAAACTAAATGCCATTATCGTCAAATGGGATTTTCTTCAATTTACCTGAACGTGTTTTCTGTTTCTGTTATTTAAATAAACACAGGTGATTTAATCAAACCCCTAATGTAAACTAAAAAAAGTGTGTTATGAAAAGGAAATGGGTAATAGGACTCAAGGACTCTGGGTTCCATCCATAAGAAACAAACCTTATCTTCATGGCCCATTGCCGGCAAAAAAGGTTGTTTTTCTGAATTTCTCCTTTTACTATTTCTCCAAGTAAAAGTGCTTTTAATGTCAATAAACAGGAAGAGAAGTCAAAATAGAGTGGTCTGGAGGAATGTGCAGGTGCCAGGCAGATCTGACTAGAGTTCTCTATTATGTGAAGGACACATCTGGATCACTTCAGTCAGAGTGAAATATCTGGTTAGGTTGGTGGGGGAGACTTGATGTGTGGGAGTTCTTTGTCTAGAGGCAAACGCTGTCCTTTAAAAGTAATGTAAAGCCTCTTTTAAACAAATACAGTTAATGCAAGTGTCAGTGAATGCTCACAGAGCACTTTGCAAACAAAACCCAAGGCCAAGCAGTTTATAATCAAATTGAAAAGTCATGGATGTGAAATTGGGAAGAAGGGCAGGGCCAAGTGGAGCTGCAGGTGGCTGGGATCACTGCAGAGTTTTACTGCTTCAAACACAAATGTCACACCAGGTACAAGGTGGAAAATGGCTCTTGCTTCTTATACTGAGGAAATCCTGCCCAGGGTATGCCACAAAAAGTCACTGACCAGCAATCAGCAATCATCTTCTGTGCCTGAAGGTGCTCCTATTTTTGTCCTGGCTGTCTGAAGCATTGTCTTACTCCTGTGTATTTTATATTGCTATTTTCCATTTCTCTGTGATGCTCTGTTGTTATAAGACTTTTTTTTTTTTTTTTTTTTTTTTTTTTTTTTTTTTTTTTTTTGAGGGAGCAGATAGTAAGGTGTAAGGAAGGGAGAGGAGGAGAGAATGATTTACTCAAAGTTACATTTCACTTAACAGTTGCAAAGACTTGTGTAATCATTTTTTTCTCCGTCTTTGCTAGCAAGTAAAGCAATCTTTGAGCATTCTAGTACTGTGATCGACTGGACTGATATGACTTGTGTGTGTAGCTGATGCTTCTCAGACATGCTCCACATTCCTGGGGACAGTGTTTGTGTGCAAAGCCACATCTGGAACCTCAGTAACAGATTGAAAGTATGGATGACCAGATGCCAGTGTACGACTCCCCACCCTGACCCTGTTTAACTGACTGTACAGGTGCAGCTTCCTCTGGCAAAAAAAGTTCAATGTCTCTAGTTTACCATCTACTGCTTGGGAACAGGCTGTATTCAACTGTAAAACAATGGCTCACAGCTGTTTTTACTGTTTTACAAATGGATAGAAGACACAGTATTTTGCCTTCTCCTGATTGTTCAGCCTGGAGAAGGGAAGGTTTCAGGGAGTCCTTGGATGACCTTCCAGTGCCTAAAGAGGCTCCAAGAGAGCTGGAGAGGAAGTTTCGATGAGAGCCCAGAGTGACAGGATAAAGGGGAATGGCTTTAAACTGAGTGAGGTTAGATTAGAATTTAGGATGAAATTCTTCCCTGTGAGGGTGATGAGGCCCTGGCACAGGCTGCCCAGAGAAGCTGTGGCTGCTCCATCCCTGGAAGTCTTTCAAGCTAGGCTGGAAGGGGCTTGGAGAAACCTGGGATAGCGGAAGGTATCCCTGCCTATGGCAGAGGGGTTGGAACTAGATGATCTTTAAGGTCTTTGCCAACCAAAACCATTCTATGATTCTATGATAATTAGAATTAGACTTCAAGTTTTAAGTTGATGGGAGCTCACACACAAAAATTTAACTAAATGAAGTGAAATGAAATGGATGTAAGTCATAAGCAAAATTAAGGAATGATTTGAAGGAAAGAAAGATGGGAGTTATTTTCTTCAAATCTCTAAATTGCCTGAGAAAGGCAGCAGGCCGAAGGGGCTGTGTGTGAAAAAACATGAAGGTGGAACAACATGCTGCTAAAAGCTGAAATGAGAGGCAATTAGGGGAGATAAGACTGCAGAGGCTTAAGTGCTGAAAACCTCAGAGACTTGAACTCAAGAAGGAACTTGGATGAAGAAAGCAGAGGAGCTTGTGCTGTTTGTAAGCAAGAGAAAAAAATTTAATTGATGTGGTGCCAGCAGAATTGTACTTCAAATCAACATCAGATCAATGATTGCCACATTTAAAAGGCTCAAATGGATGCTTCTTACCTGGGATACAGTTTTAGGTTTTCAGTAAATGCTATTACAAAAGAGATGACACTTTCTGAAATAGTAATTTGTGGTTAAACAAGGTATAAAATAAATTCAGTGGAAGGAAGGTACATATCCATTTTCTGATGGGACAGGTATACCTAGGAAGCATTTTTGACACTCTGCTACATTTACATGGGACTGTCTTTACCTGGATGTGTGTTTGTTTGTCTCTCTTCAGGCATGACTAAACCATACAGCACAGACAGCATTCTGAAGCAGATAGGATGGAGACATGGCCTTACTTCACTTGCATTCATTTTATGACAGACTCTCCCTAAAGTTTTGTTTTCCTAAACAAAGCAAAGAGGTTTTCTCCTTATAAAGTATTCTGTTTTGCTCATGGTGAAAGACAAAATAGAGGAAGAGGGTGCTCTACTTACAACTGTTCATTTTAGTGTTATTGTACTCTCATAAATAATTGAGTGAGATAGGAGAGTTTTTCAAACTGTGTTTTACACAGACACTGAAATAATCTCAGATAACTGCTCTGGAACTTTATTTACTCTAATGTGGATCAAAGAAACTGCATCACAGCACTGTGGAAAATACTCAACCCATGTTGTCACAGTATTATTAGCAGAGCTGGCAGCAAGTCATGTGAGGCCCACCTTGTGAACATTCCAAAAGGAATCACTTCACCCATAAATCTGCGCAAACTAACTCATTTTATAGAATCACAGAATGGTTTAGGTTGGAATGAACCTTAAAGCTTATCTTGTTTCAACCCCCTGCCATGGGCAGGGACATCTTCCACTATCCCAGGTTGCTCTAAGCCAAATTCAACCTGGCCTTGGACACCTTGAGGGATGGGGCAGCCACAGCTCCTCTGGGCAACTTCACCATCCTCACAAGGAAGAATTTCTTCTTAATATCTAATCTAACCCTGCCCTCTTTCAGTTTAAAACTGTTGGCCCTTGTCCTGTCACTATGTCTTTTGTAACCTTTGTGTTTCTTATAAATCCTTTTATATATTGAAAAGCCACAATAAGGTCTCCACTGAGCCTTCCCTTCTCCCAGCTGTACAACTGCAACTTCCGTTGGCCTTTTGGCACAGGAGAGATGCCCCAGCCCACTGACCATTTTCATGGCACTCCTCTGAACTGCTCTAACAGGTTCACACCTTTTTTGTCCCAGAAATCCATAGCAGGACACAGACCTTCAGTTGAGGTCTCAACAGCACAGAGCAGAGGTGGAAAATGTGGGCTGCAAGATCACATTGCTGCCTCATGTCCAATTTTTCACCCATCAGTATCCCTAAGTCTTTCTCCTCAGGACAGCTCTCAGTCCTCTCTCTACTTCTGCACAAAATCTCCTCAATACTGCACATCTGGAGAAAAAAAAATATGTAGAAGGAGAATTCAATCAAATATATATTTCTGCCATGTTGTTTTAGAGACAGAAGGCAGCTTATCTTGCTTTTATTTACACCAAGTGTGTCAATATAATTTGTGTGACTCTTGAGAATAAAGCTCGTTATCATATTATGTGCTGAGTTTAATTGACATGTTATCTGCTGCCACCAACACAGCATGGGAAGGCTCACGGAGGGTGAGGAGCAAGACTGTCACCTCCCACATCAGTAACCGCTTGTGATTTTGTTTTCAGAGCCTTGCAGTCCAGCTTTACATTGGCTCTTGCACTTCCCAGCTGCAGTTAAGCACGTTGTGCAGATATCAGAATGTGTTTGCTGAGCTCCAAAGTGCCATCTGCTTCAGCCACAGGGTAAAGTGCAGGAGAGCTGTCATTCACGGTGTTGATGTTCAGGTTGACTTTGGTTGACTTTTAAAAGCTGTTAGCAGTGGTGGCCTCTTCAGAAAGTGAAAATTAGCTTCTCATGTGGAAACTAAGTTCAGGCATTATACGAGAAATTTTTTCTGTTTTTCCTTGGAAACTAAGAGGTTGGCCCGATCCAAGGGCTCCATTATGATGTGATCATTTCAGAAATCACAGAATAGACTTGAATAGAAAATTCCCTAAATGTACTTAGCTATCACTAAAAGAATGCTAATGAGATGAGTGTATTTACTTTTTATAAATTGTAAAACAGCAAGAATGGATGTTACCTTGTAAAGGATGTTTTAAGTTTTCCAAGTGCCCTCCTTCCCAAGCTCAGGTTGACACCAAGCAGGAACTTCATGCCTGTCTCAGGGCAGGACATAAAATCTCCACTGATGGAAACTGTGCAGGTGTACAAATGCACAAAATCTCCCTGACTTAAGCTTTTTTTTTTTTTAACCAGAGAAATATATTTTACTCAGTTTTGTTGTAAAAGAAGGGTTGAAGCACAGAGTTAACATGATAAAATCTCACCACTAACCAATCACAACATGCTGGAACTTCATCACAAGCTGCTTGTGAGTTTCTCCTACTCATCTTTTCTGTGCTCAGCCCCAGCTGCTGCATTCCTATGTCTTTGGGGATAGCCGGGAAAACCCCCACTGGGAATACACTGTGCAGCTGCATTTTACACCCTTTTCCAGCTTTATACTACCTCTTTTGGTGTGTTGTGACACAAAGCTCCACGATTGTGTGTGCACCCCCTGCATTTAGCAGAAGGAGGAAATGAGACCCAGAAAACGCTTTAAATTACTTTCTATTTATTTATATTATTTATATTTTCTGTGACATTAAGGTTCCATTACGCTGTGCATTGCACTAACACAAGATAAATAGTTCTCAGCTCGGTAAAACAGGAGAAAAGAGAGGAATATAAAGAATAGCTGTTACCTATAACTGTAACTGTGAACGGTCATAGTTCTGTGACTTCCTTTATAACCTCCAGAGACCTGTTTCTATTCTGGGCTACCACAATCATTTAATTTACTATTATTAGTTTGGACATGGTTGATGACTGGGGCTATTTACAAAAATAAAGTAAGTTGATGATGCATTTTTATTTTCTGCCACTTTTCCCTTGTCATATGGATTAGGTTTGGATTGATATGCTGAAAAATCAGTAAGACCCCAAAGGTTCAAAGGTAGACCATGGCTGTGTTTTGCCTCAAAAAGCTGTAATGCAAATTTTGTGGTGATTCAGGAGGTGATTCATGAGTTCTTTGCTCACTGGTGGTGCTGGAACAGACTGAGCAGCTGCGTGTGGTAAAGAGCCATCCTGTGCTGCATCTGCTGACAGATCAGGGGCCTGATCCTGTGAGATTTTGGGAACAGGATGTATGTCCTGTCCCACATAAGCTCTGCAGGCATTTGTGTTGTGTCTGGTGAGGAGGCAGGAATTACTGTGGGTTACCCTTTTCATAGAATCATAGAACAACTTGGGTTGAAAGGGACCTCAAAGACCATCTTGTTCCAACCTTAATGCCATGGGCAGGGACATCTTCCACTTGTTCCAAGCCCCATCCAACCTGGCCTGGAACACTCCCAGGGATGAGGAAGCCACAGCCTCCCTGGGCAATCTCTACCACAGCCTCAACATCCTCACAGGGAAGAATTTCTTCCTAATACTAAGCCAAAACCTACCCTCCTTTGGCTGAAGGCCATTCCTCCTTGTCCTATCACTGTACGTCCTTGTAAAAAGTTCCTCTCAGGCTCTTTTTTGCATCTGTACCTCCTCTTATGCAGCACTTTGGTGCACCAAAGCAGTAAGAACAGAGTTTTTCACTGCTGCAAATAAGCACTAATAAATCTGTCATTAAGAACTATAAATGAGTGGTGATGACCAGAAATGCTGCAGTCCCTGGTGTTTTTAGCCCTTGTGGGTATCCACCATCACGAATTTTGGAGCCCAAGGTCTGAAACATTGTCCAGACTGGGTACATGTGAGAGCTGGGTTCGCATTCACAGGTGGGGAAGCAGGAGGCATGTCCAAGGGCAGCATTCCTGCAGGAACCTGGCCAGGAAAGGATGTGACCCGTCACAGGGGCCGGGGGCGGCTGCAGCTGGGCTGGAAACCCTCGGAGAGCTCCAGACGGGAAACGAATGGCCCGTGTCTCGTAGGGACAGCTACGAGAAGCTCTCCGGGAAAACGGGCTCTGGTTGTTGTTCTCTGAGCAGCGTTTGGTCTCTGCACACCGAAGCCAAGCCCTGGACGCGGTCCCACTGCCCGGGCAGCGCTCTCTGCGGCGGGGAAAGGCCGAGCAGCCCCGCCTGCCCCGGGGGCACGGCGAGGAGGGGAAACAAAGCGCTCCGCTCCCAGAAACCGACCTTCACCCGCGGCCGCACTCTCGGCCTGTGCCCCACAGAGCCCGCGCTTATCGCCGCGGCCTCGGGGGGAGCGCGGCCGAGCGGAGCGGAGCGGGGCGGCCGGGGAAGGGAAGGAGGGAGGGGACGGGGCTGGAAGGGAAGGCAGGCGGGAGGCGGGGAGGAGGCCGGCGCTGGCTGCGGCCAGCGGGGGCGGCTCCCGATAAAGGGGCGCCGTGCGGGTGGGTGGTGGAGCGGCGGCGATGGCGTGGGGGTGCGCGCTGTGCCTGGCGCTGGCGGGAGGGGCCCTCCTGGCGCTGCTGGTGCAGCTGCTGCGCTGGCTGAGGGCCGACGGGGACCTCACGCTGCTCTGGGCCGAGAGGTGGGGGAAGAAGCCAGGTAATGCCGCCCGCCAGCCGCCCCGCCAGGGGACCGCGGGGGCGCCGGGGGCGGGTCGGGGCGCTGCGCAATGGGGGTGGTGGGGAGCACAGGGGTGCTGGTGGCATCAGCTGTCCCCTGGGGTTATCTGTAAACATACCCCGAAAGCGTATTTTACCCGCCCTTTACCTGGATAAGGAGCGTGGTGCCCCTCGTGCCGACAAAGCAGTTCCCAAAAAGCCACTTTCGCGGCACCCGCGGGGCTGTGCCGTGGGCTGGCTCGTTTGGCCCTGAACTCTTCGTTTTGCACAGTTTCTGAGCATGTTCCTGGTCCTGGCAGGGCCCCGCGGAGCAGATGAAGCTGTGGGAGCGCTGGGCACAGGGACAGTGTAGAAGGAGGGCTCGGGATGGGACCAGGGTACTTGGCTCGCGCGGTCGGGACGAGTGGCTTTGTAGCATTTTTAGCTGCTGCTCCAGCCCGTTCTGACATCTTCAAGCAGATATTGCGTTCACAGGGTTGTCAAAAGTATTTACAGTGAAGTAAACATGAGTTTGACTAATGATGGGGCTTTCCTGTTCCGTGGATAGTGCCCTGGATGGCTCCAGGGAGCAGCCCTGACACGCGATGCTGTTAGGGACTGTACACTGCAGCTCTGTAAGGTGCTGCCTTGGTCACATGTGCGACAAAAGTTCACTGAAATTCTGTCAGACAGGCACATTCACTTCTTGCTTGTGTTGAACTTTCTATTCTGACTGCAATTCCCCCTATTTCCGGACAAAGCTCTTTAGAAATCAAAGGTTTTGTTTGCTTAATAGAGGCTTTTGGTCAGAAAAGGCACGAATTTGTGAATATCCCCCTTTAGTATAGCCTGCTGGGCTGATTTGTGGCTGCTGTGAGCCGCTGGCTGCAGGTGCTTTTGGTGGAATTGGAGACTGGGGACAGAAGCTGCTCAGACAGAAGGTGAGATGAGAGGCACTATAACATATTCCATTGAATTGAAACAGGTTGTTGGGTTGAGACAGAGAGAAGGGACTGCATCAAGAGAAGGTGGATCAGGAGTTGTGGATTGAGCCTTGGACCATGATTCCTTAGGGCATGGTGCTGCAGGTGAAGACTGAGAGAAGAGTAGGACAAACTTGAGACACCTTGCTCTCAGTAGAAGCTTCCTGCAAATGTGCATCCTTTTCTGTTCTCCATTAGATGGACTAGTACAAGTAATAAAGCTCTAAAAAATACTACATTTAAATCAGTGTGAACAATCTCCTGTAGCTGTTTGGGTACTCAGCCCAAACTTTTGAATGAACTCTTTTAGAATGTTTCCTTGCTGTAAGAAAACTGAAAAAAACTCTTAGTATGTGGGCTTTGTAAAGAACACAGAAAGAATCAGAGCAGAGAAGTGAGATAAATCGTGACTAATGCAAACAGAATTGAAGTTTTTTTTTTCCTGGGGGATCTATGTGCAATACACATCAAGGTGTCGGAGCTCTCTTGGGTAGACAAAGTGTCATTTGAATGTAGCCTTCAGAATTACTGAAGGCCTGGAAACCCTTTAAGCATTCTCTAAAAATTCACATGCAAAGACCAATGTAGTAATTTTATGATTGGAGTTGTTTTAACATGTAATGCAAGGAGAAACAGGCAAAAATTCATCAACATAAGAGGTCAGCTGTGTTTTGGCCACCTCCCCTTTGCCCCCAGCCTCTGTGCTTGTAATTAAGTAAAATATGTAACTGAAGTGGTACCATTTAGCAAACCAGGTAGGAAAACAGAAGGCACAAAGACTAGAAAAGATGTTTCCTTAAATAACTTCTCTCTTTTCCTTCTCCCCATATTGTACATGTAATGTAGGGTGCCTAGGTAAATAATGTGTGGGTCCCTTAATTTTTAATTAAAGGTGTTAGTAGAGCTATCACTCTTGCAGTCATTATGTTCTCACTTCTACAACATTATTATGGGTGTTGAAGTTGAGGATGAAAGTATTTAGCAGAAGGTGGACTGATCTTTTGTGTTTCTAGTCCTATAAACTATAATCACAAAGAAAGGCCTTAATGTAGATAAGACTGTTTCCAACTCAGTGATTCAATTCCATAGGGAAATTTAACTTTTGGATTTATTTATTGTCAAGTGCTGGATTGCTTCCTATCCTCTGAATATGTATGTGGTCAGGAGAGAAGGGTTTTTGAGTGCTGGATGCCTTTCCTTCTGTGTTGTGTTTTGCAGGGTACACATAAGTCACCCTAAACTCTGTGCTTTTCACAGGTGGCTTAATATTATCAAGCTAAGGGGGAACCTTCCATGTATGAAAGCCCTGCTGTTAAATTTAGGAACAATGGTATGATTCTTTAGGGCTCTGGAGTAGATATTCTGTTTTAAACATTCCCATTTCTAATATTTTTTTCAGAATGAAATGGCATGGCAGCCTTGTGCTATAAGAGCTATAAAATGTCAGAAAAAAACTCTAAGTAGAACTACAAAACAACTTTTGGGATTACTTGCAGTGCTAGTCAGTTCAGCCTCTCCTTTGTTATGCCCTGTAGCACAGTAGTTAATGGTTAGTAATGGCATAATCTGCTTTTATTTTTTAATTTGGCACAGTTAATTTTTAAACTCATTTCCAGCAACAACGGGACACTTATTCTGGAGCAAAGCTGATAGTTTGGTGATACAGTTCTGTCTGTTACTTGTTCTGCACCAGCATTTGAGCTTTCCCATTGTATTAGCTCTCAGTAGCTCAATGCTTGGTAAAGATCAGCTCTGGGGAATCAGTGGGAAAATTTTCCTTATCTCAGTTAATCATTCTGTTCACAGAACAAGATCCTGAATAACTACTGTGAAGCTGCCCAAGACAGGTTGGGAGCAGGGGAACTAAGTGGTAGGAGGAAGAGGATTTGTTTTCAGTAGCAAGAGGAATGAGTGTGGTAAGCAGGGTTGAAATTATGTCCATGTGTTGTTTTGTTTGTGTAGTGTTTGTCTGCTCAGGCTTTCTGCAGAGAAAAAAATGCAGTAGGAGAGGCAAGCTCCCGTGTTTGTTGTGTTTAATTCCATAAATTGGGAATATACTGGAATAAAACTGCAGGAAATGGGTGTGAATAAGCTTTACAGACAGCAGCCATTTGTTCTAACAATAAATACGGTGGTTATTCCTACAACTTCAACATCTCTTTCTATCTTCCTAGTTCATAACATTAGAATACATCTCTCCTTTGGGAAGTGACCCCTGTTGCTGTTGTTAGTGTTTTTAGAAACAAAAATCTCCAAACACCCCCAAGCCACAAAAGCCTGGGTTTAGGAGGGATTTTTTTGGGCTGAAATGCAGCCAACTTAAGAAAAAACAAATAATACTTATTGCCAGACCCACCAAGTCGGGCTGAGCTCTGATAGTCAGTCCTGAGTGCTCACTGCTTTTGTCTCAAGGGTAAAGGGTTCTTGGTGCTGGTCTCTGTGGGATTTGTGTCATTAAGACTCCAAAAGTAGAAATTTGAAACACAGTGTGGTATAGAGAGAAGCAGGAACTGATCACTGGTGAGAGCAGGAAGTAAAAGCAGTGCCAGCCACAGTGAAAAAGCTGTATTTTTTCTAAATTAAATTAGTGGTTAAATTTCAGTGAGCTGAAAAATACTCCTCTGACCCTTTTCAGAATGGTACTGGCTTTAAGTCTCAGGAACTGCATTTGGCTCTGATATTTGAATTATGCCATGAAGTCTTTCTTGGTTGGCTAGATGCTGGAATGCAAAAACTTGAGAAACAGAAGATCTCATGTCAGCAGTGCTCTGAGTGAGTCAGATTTTCCCCCAAGACTGATACTCACTATGGCTGAGCTTGAGGAACACAGACACGTGTCAGGCAATGATTCCTTCTGGAAAGTCCTCTGATATTTGTGATCTTTAGTCCCTAAACCATGTTCTGGAATCAACTGTGTGATTTTTCAGCCATCTGTGGTATTTGATGACTTTGGATATATGTCTGGAAAGCTGAGGCTTTTCCCAGTGCCCACGTGTACCACGGAGTGGGAATGGTTGTGGACAAGTGGGAACAGGCATTATCAGCAGAGGAGTAAACAGAGCAAGGTGCTCTTAATTTTACTACAGGTTAAAAAAGCGTGTCAGGGCAGGAGCTGGGGAATCCACGTATGAATTTACACCTTGGGAACTCTGTGTACTGTGCCCTGGCCAGTGCAGGAGCTAACCTCATCAGATACCAAAACAAAGTGGATGAACACCCATTTGGATTTTTGTGATCAGATGTCTTTGTTCAGAGAATTTTACTCAGTCAGCAATTACTCTGGAACATTTTTTGGGATGAAACATTATTTGGAAAGATTTGCTTAACTTTTGTTTGTATTTGCAATACAGTAACTGTTTCCTGTTACTGCCAAGAATTCTCTTTTCCCTTTTCCTCTGAAGCTGTTTTTGATGTGGTCAGTGGAATTGTTACGTGTGGATAGCCTGCAGAAATGCAATCAGATTTTTTCCATCAGGTAAATAACCCCTGTTTATTCAGATTAGCCTTGGAACAAAGTTCAAATGGCAGCAGAACAACTATGGACCATTTCACAACTGCATGTGACTAAAAAATAAAGAAGTCAGGATTTTGTAATACCCCCCATCCCAAATGAGCATATTTCTTAAAACAAGTACCAGATTACACCCCTGCAGTGAGTTAGATGCTTATCCTAGTATTGGCAATGTGTGAACTGCTGTCTTGATTCTTTTGATAGAACATGAACTGCGTGGCAAAGTTGTCTGGGTGACAGGAGCCTCAAGTGGCATCGGAGAAGAATTGACTTACCAGCTGGCAAAGCTGGGAGCCCTGCTTGCCATCTCTGCCAGAAGGGAGGATGAGCTGCAGAGAGTGAAAAAGAAATGCCTTCGTAAGTACAACTTAGCACTTCATGCAAGCAGTTCCACACTGGCTGGGCTGGAACTGCCACAGGAACACTAACACACATACCACAAGAATAAATTTAAAGATGGAACTCAACTCTGTACAGAGCTGGTATCTTCTTTTTGTCAGTGAGAAGCTTTTGTATAGACATGCATTTCAACTTCCTACATAAGCCAGTGTTACCTAAAAATCTCATTATCGGTTGCAAGTGCTCTTTTAAGGTACTAGATTAAGAAATGGAATAGATACTGTGAGGAATAGAGGAAACAATCCTGCGGGTATCAACCTACAAAGAACCAAGCCATGTAACTGCTTGCTAGTGGGAAATCTTCTTTTCAGGTTTGTGCACTGGAGAAAGATAGACAGGCAGAGAGACAACTGACTTCGCTCTTTGGAAAATGGACTAATAAAAATGTTCAGCAAAAGTTGTTCAAAGAATTTGGAAGAAAGAGGGTCTCCTGTAATCAAGAGAAAAAATGCAAAGAAAAATTTTAACTATTCCAGTTATCTTCCAGTTAGCTTTCATATGCCTGATGACTCAGTAGTCTCCCTTCATTCCTCCTGTTTCTCTTTTCCTCTCCTGTTTTCTGGCTTGGCAGCAAGAAGAATAGGCAGTTAATTCACACTGATAGATAGAGGGTTTGAACATGATTAACCTTATGCATTTTTTTCAGATAATTTATCCTCTATAGCTGAGGATGAAATATTTTATGTGGAATGTGTTATCACAGTAAGAGTTCATTCTTAGAAATGTTGAGAGAGTGTTCACAGTCTACTTGGAATGTGTTCTAGGGAATAATCAGATGTTTTTCTTGGATTAGCACCTAAACATGTCTAGAAAGCTGAAAGTTGCAGCAGCCTACTAAGAAAAGCTTTCAAGGAGCTTTCAAAAATGCACAGCTCCGTAGTTTTATTTTCTGAGAGTTCCAAAAAGCGGTCACTTAAAGAGTTTGATGTTTAAAGAGAGTCACAGGACATATGACAACAGTGGGGTTAAGTGGTAATCATGACAAAATCCCAGTGCTGTGTGATGCAATGGTCAGTGCTCAGCAGAAAGCTGCAACACCATTTGTTTGTTGTGATTGCAAAATTGATAACATGAGACAGGCTGGCAGCTGCTGCAATCCTGGATAGGCATTTTCTGGAAACACCTGTGTGATGTGCTAAGGAATATTCAGAAATATTATTTCAAATATTGTGGGCCAAGAGCATTGATTTACGTGAGATGACTTCTGCTGCTGTCAGTTTCAGTGGTCCTGTGAATGTCTGAGCTGTGCCATACACAGCCTTGGAAGTCTCATGTAGCTTATGAAGGCCTGTGCTTTGCAAATATTTGCTACTGAACTTTGCTGTAACTGAAAGTCTGGTAAGTAGGAATATTGGGGAACTCTTCAGTAACACAGAAACAACCAGGACAGGAAGTGACAGGACAAGTGGGAGTGGTTTAAACTAGCAGAAACCAGGTTTGGATTAGATATCTGGAAGAGATTCTTGCTTTTGAGGCTGATGAGGCCCTGGGCCAGGTTACCCAGGGTAGCTGTGGCTGGCCTATCCCTGGAAGCCTCCAAGGCCAGGATGGAGGAGGCTTTGAGCAACCTGAAATAGTGGAAGGTGTCCCTGTCCATGGCAGGGGTTTAGAATGAATTATATTTATACAGCTCATTTAAAGTCCCTTCCAACCTAAACTATTCTGTGATTCTATGATCGTTCGTGTTTTCTACATCCAGCTTCAAAGTAGTGGGAAGTAGCAACTGGACTCACTTCCACTCTTATCCTTTGCTTCTCAAGGCTGTGTAAATCCAGCTTCCACCCCTTTCCTTGACTGTTATATGTGCCAGCCCCTCCAACCAACCTTGTGGCCCTATGCTCCACTATCTCCAGTTATCAGTACTTGTTTTGAACTAGTGGGTCCAAAATTAGACATAGTGCTCTAGGTGCAGTCTTAGAATGCTGTGTAGAAGCTCTGAAAAATCACTTTCCTTCAGTGTGTTTTTATTAGTGCAGCCTCATTAGCTTTTGTCATTGCCAGAGCCAGTTGCTGGCTTGCATTCGGCTTGCTGCTGTCCCTCCATCAGGACCCAGGTCTTGTTTGGAGATCTGACCCTCTGGATGTTGGCCTGCAGTACTACAGAGTAATATCCTGTACCAGGTGTGAAAATCTGCATTTTGATTTATTGAGCTTTATGAGGTTTGTCAGGCTATTCTTAGAGCTTGTTAAGGTGCCTCTGCATGGCGGTTGAGCCCTGCAGCAGGACTGCTCCTCAGAACTTGATGTAAAATTAAAATTTTTTGAAAATCTGTGTTTTTCCCCATCATCTGGGTCATTAATGAAGATATTCAAACATACTGATCATGGAGAGATGCCACAGCTGTTCACAAAAAGCAGTTGAGTTGGTCAGGCAGTATATGGCTATGCTAAATCCATGGTGGCTTTTCCCACACACCTTCTTGTCCTTCACTTACTTGGAAATTGCTTTCAGGAGGAATTGCCACATAATTTTCCCAAGGATTGAGGTTAGGCTTTGTGACATTTCTTTTCTTGCTGTCCTTGGGGAGCTACTCTGCTTAGAAGAAAATTCCAAAAAGGAGTGACATTGGTCAGCTCTGGTCAATGACGGATGCATGTATTGCCCTTTTGTACATGCATTTTGTCCCTAATTCATCTGATTTTGGTAGTGGTAGCCTCAGGAGTGTGGGAGACATGAGAGGAGATCTTGCCATAGAAGGCTGGGGCAAAGAAGTATTCAGTACTTCATGGTTTTCTGTGCATTTCATAACTTCTTCCTCACCATCCCTGTCCAGCAGTGAGCTCACTCTGTCTTTGGCCTCCCTTTTGTTGCTGCTGTACCTGTGAAGCCTTTGCTGCCTTTCACATTCCTCAACTCCATTGGAAAATTCAGTTTCAACTCCACCTGGGCACTGATCTTCCTGATTCCATCTCTGCATGCTTGTCATGTGTGTCCATGTTCTTCCTGGGTGGCCTGTCCCTGCATCCCCCAGCAAGTTTTCTCTTGGCAGTTGAGTTCAAGACTGTCCTGTAAGGTTTGAGTAGCATGGGGTGGATGAAGTCTGAGCAGCAGCATCAGTGTAAATTTGGCTGTTTTATGGGCTGTAATTGGAGCTCATGTGCTGCAACATGCCTGCTGTAGAAGTTGAACACAGCAGCAACTGAACTGTGTCAGAAACAAGCACATAGATCTTGTTCAAAGTTTAGTGACACCACCCTGTGGTACAGGTCTGTGCATTCTATGCTGCTTAAAAGCTGAGAGAGAGAGAGGGAAAGGTAATGGTAATCCCTGTTGAGTCATGCAAATGCCAACTCAACCCTTCACTGCACTTGGGCAGGAGAGAGAGAAAACAACTTGTATAACTCACTTGGCTCCTGCAAGAGGCTTCTTTATTTTCCCCAATTACTCTTTCTTTCTTTTGTCAGAAATGTTGGAGGCTGTTTTCACCCAAAAGCCCTAAAAAGAAAAAAAATGTAGGGGGAGGATGTTTCTTGGTTTGGCAAAGGTCAAATATGATTTAATTATGGATGAGCCAAATGAGTGACAGTCAATCTATAAGTTCAAGAATTATACAGTAATTGAGATTGAAATGGACCCCAGGAGGTCACGTTGATTGGCCTCTGCTGAAAGCTCAACCTCTGCTGAAGGGCATTTATACAAGGGAGAAATAAGAGACAGAAGAGGAAATGCAGAAGAGCTGGAAAATACTACTCTGAGCCATAATGTTTATAACATTATGCCAAATTGCTACCTGAGATTAACATGTGTTGAAAAGAGTTGTTGATCTGAAACCCAAGCAATGAACTTTAAGGTCTCCCACTTGGGATCAAGTGTTTTTTCTGGATATCATAATTGTTCCCTTAGAAACATCACTTTGGTAGCAGGCAAAAGGGGCAGTGGAATATTAGGGATTGTTAGAGTAAAAGCAATATTAGGGTAAAAGCAGTGAGGTATATATTAGAGTAAAAGCAATGAGGAACACAGTGTATAAGTTGGGACATATATGTGCCTTCTACACTGGGCACAGTGCTGGCCTTCAAGCAGAAAAAAATTGGGGTAGTGAGTGGGAGAAGGAGCTTAGAAAAGGGTAAGCAGGAATGCTTGGGTTTTGTACAAGTTATCTATGAGGAATGCCTGATGTAAGGATCCCTCACCCTAGAAAAGAACTAAGGAAGCTGCTGGAAATGTACAGTTTGAATGCTGTGGAGGGTGGAAATCCTGGACAAGGTTTCTGGTTTAAAAATTCCTGATGTCAGACATTTCTTACATCTCATAAAAGAGCATTTCCTTCCTTCCTTACCAGCAGTCTGTGTCTCTTCCTCTGCTCTTTCCTTTCTCCCCTGTGTAGCTTTCATGGCTGGGCTGAGCCTGTGGTCTTGCTAACCCATGACAGAAACATCCACACCCCAACAGGTTTCAGCTGTGCAGATTGCTTCAGGCAGCACCAGGTAGAGGTGTGTCCCTGTGAGGGCAGCTTAAACCATGTTTTACTGCTGCATTTCTGGAAGAAATGGAGGAGAAAATGCACATGGAGAGGTTGGAGGGAGCAATAAATGGAAATATGACTAGCATTAAACCAGGCAGTTGGGTTTATTTTAACCAGTGGCTTAAATGTTAATGACCTTTGAACAGAGGCAACTCGTGGGTTTAAGTAACCTCTTTATATCACCATTAAGACAAAGTTCAACTTTCCCTGCATTTGCAAGAAGTAGTAATTAAAAAGTCAAATCGGAGGCTCTCTGAAGGGAGCAGCTGCTTAAAGGGGAGCTGCCACACTTAGATGTGCCTAGGAGTTGATGCAGGAAAAAAATAGCACTTACAAAGTAATATAAATAATATAAAAATTCTTGTTAGGTGTAGTTTAAAAAAAGCTTGAAATGATGAAGATTTTGTTTTTGTGAGTCATCTGCCCCAAAACCCCAGGGTAACAAATCACTGCTCAAGAAATGCCTTCTATGGAAAAGGTCAGTTGTTCTGAAGAGACAGTGGGGGGAAAAACACGACAAAAAGGCTGGAACTTGATGGCAGCTGACTTTTATTTCAGGGCATGGATATGTTAAAAGCTGTCAGTTAAACAAAATCATTTTACCTCCTTCCAAAAAGCCCCTCAGCTTCTGTAGTCTTTCCCTCCTAGCTACTCAGGTATGTATGTTGTGTTTTGGGTGTGAATTGCACAAGTCCTGTTGTCAGGAATAAACATGCTTGACCTGTTGACATCTAAACGAAGTGTTAGGGCTCCCAATGTGCTTCTGAATCCCTCTGTGAAAGGTCTCAGTTGGATTTTACTCCTTACTACTGCCATTTATTTGGAGAAGTGAAACTTCTGTATTGTGCTACAAAGCCTGTTTAATAATGTCAGGCTTTTCACATTCAAAAACATAATGAGAAAAACACGAGGTAAGACCAGATTATAAATAGATTCTACGTGGGGGTCAAAATGGAAACAAAGTAAGCATTTTATTTCCAACTTGATGTTATGGTTTCTTGATGTCTTCTTTGTGAAAATGTGGTGTTTAAAAGCATGTTATTTTTCCCACAGTTCTGACGTTGAGATTTTTATCAGCTCCCATTCCCTTTATGGTTGTCTTTTAGAGATTAGCAGCCTGAATGACAGTGATATCCTTGTTCTGCGTCTTGACTTGACTGACAGATCCTCTCACGAAGCTGCAACCAACAGTGTGCTCAAGCATTTTGGCAAGGTAGGATGTGCCTCTGGGGTTAAACTTCTTTTTTCTTTTGGTCTTCTAGACCTGCATTTATCTTCATACTTCACTTTTATTTTACAGTATGATAAATTCAGCAGTGTCTACATCTTCCCTCAGTTTCAGTATTAAACTTGCCAAGAAATACCTACATTTTTATCCCTTCTGTTGCTTCTGGCTTTCAGCAACAAACAAACAATCACTGGTCCTTCTTGAGGACTAAACCCTCACAGGATTGCCTGAGGAAGCACAAACATTATAGGAAACTATGTTTATATTAATTTATATTTGTGTCTTTCCCCAGATTGATGTTTTGGTCAATAATGGTGGGCGCTCGCAGCGCTCCTTGTTCGTGGACACAAACCTGGATGTCTACAATGCCATCATTGAGCTCAACTACCTGGGCACCATCTCTCTGACCAAGTATGTCCTGAACCACATGATCCAGAGGAAGAAAGGGAAGATTGTCACTGTGAGCAGTGTGATGGGCATCATGGGAGCTCCCCTTGCCACCGGCTACTGTGCCAGCAAGCACGCTCTGCAGGTGAGTTACAGGCTGGAAGTTAATTAAGTTAATTAAGTGGACCAGTAGCAGTGGCGTAGCAGACAGCTTTGTTCTGTGTAGAAAACACGAGTCTCACCTGAAATTTCATGCAGCACATGCAACATCCTCAGGTATTGAAAGTCCTTTAGAATTAATTTCCTCTGAAATGTGAAATATCTCCCACTGTAGATTTTTTTTTTTTCCTAACTGGAATTCCAGTGCCAGTGTAGTTGGCTCTAACCACTACATGGTTAAATTCCAGTGTGAAACACAAAACCTCAGCCTCTGGCCTTCAGATGAGGGAATACCTCTATGACGGTTATTCTGTTGCATATAGTGCCCTAATATTCTCAATTCAGTTAGGAGAAAGAGTCACTGAGAGAGTTGTGAGACTTGAAGAGTTGTAAGACTTGAAGAAATCTTTAGGACAGTGAGGTGAGAACAGTGAGCGGTAAGGCAGACTACTCAGAGAAAGGAGAATTCCTGATACATCTGGGAACAGCTGAACGGTTCTTCCCGAGAGTTTTCTGTCTTTCTGTGATGTGAAGAACTAGCAGCTCACAGTGCCATAGGAAATTATCTTCTGCCTAACACTTAACACTCGACATTGCCTGGAAAAAGTTTTTGAAAGCAGTGTCACTTGAGTAGAAAAACATGAAAGAGGAGCTCAGAAAAGTTTCTGTTTGTATCATTGAGGAATCCCTTGTTTAACTAGTAAATCTGTTTGGACATACTTGTCTTTCACCACCATTTGGCCTCCTGCTAATGTACATTTTGATCTCAGTAAAACAAACTTCACGTGTGCTCAGTGATGGTTTAAAAACTGGCATCTTCTTACCCCCTGCTGCATTTCAGCATGTGACCAGAGCAAACAACTGCCTAAGCCAAGGGATCAATAACTTTTTTGACAATTTGACCAGCAACAACAGAAATGTAACAAGTGGCTGACAATGCAAAGCCTCTTGAAAAGATGAAGATATAGAATATGGTGAAAGATCTCTGCTAAAAAAAATTTCAGTTAGTAATGGGGAGAGATCTGCTACTCTTCATTGGAGTGGCAATGCTGCAATTGCCCATTGAAGGCTGGCTTTTGGGTTAAGCCTGGTAGATTTAAATTAGAAGAATGCAGTGAGCAAAGCCTGATTTCCCTTCATGCTCCTTTATTTTTTGAATGTTCTTTCGGTTGAATTATCTTTGGGTGTGGTGCAGTTGGGCTAAGCATGGCTAATTAATTGCAGAGCGCAAGGAATTCACGTGTTGCTTTAAAAATACTCAGAATTCTGAAGCTCATGTTAAGATTGAGAGCACAGACAAAGCTTTGAAGAGATGGTTTACTAAAATTAATTAAAATAAGCTGACTGAACTGCTTCTATCTTTATTAGCTTCTACCTCTGCTCAATAGCCAGGCCAGACTCAAAATTTCCTTCCTGGTTTCTTTCATAGCAATTCTACAATCATTAATTGCAGGTATTGAAACATGACTTGCAATATTGATTTTGGAAATACTCTGCCTGAGAGTATTTGATCAGTCTGGAGGTATGGGTAGATGTGGTCATGAAGCCCCCAAAACTAGGAAAAGCTTTTTTTGAAATAACAAACTTCACCAGTGCAGTTCAGATAAAGGAATTCTGTAGGAATGGCAGCCCTCCTTAGATAACCCTGTAGCTCGTTTCTGATGGTGATCAAGCACAAATGGAGACTGGAAGAGAGGAGGGGAAAAATAAGCCAAAGCTAAGAGAGTTGCTTTTCCTGTTCAGGTTTCCCAGCATGTATCCACCTGTATTCTGAGATCTTCTTGAAGGTTGTGTTTTGGCCACCAGTTATTAAGTATGTGAGCCCATCTGACGTGGATTCATCTGTTGTGGTTTTTGGCTTTTTTTTTTTATTCATGCCTTCGAGCCTATCATAACTGACACACTTAATGCTGCAAAACTTAATTACACTTTTTTTAAAAAAGTTCTTCCTTTTGCTTGTGGGGCTTTTTCTTTTGTTTGTGGTGTGGTTTGGTTTTTGTTGGTGTGGTTTTTTTTTTTTGTGTGTGTGTGTGTGTTTTTTTTTTTTTTTTTTTTTTTTTTTTTTTTTTTTTTTAATCCCTTTAAATGGCAGTTGTAGGAGGAAGGAAGGAATTCTGCCTGGAATTAGAATCTGTTCTTGAAACAATCATGCTTTGATTCATGCCAACTGGAATTCTTCATAACAATGTTCTACTGATGAAATTACCCTTTATTTCAGTGCTGGGAGTGCTGTGAAAGCATGAGTCAAGCCCATGGCAGTCTGCATCTGCCTGGTGCAGTTTCCCTCCTGGAGGGATGATGTTCATGGGGATCATCTGCCATTCACTCAGTTGTAATTCATCTAATTGGTGGCATGGGGAGTGGATCAGGAATGGTGGCCTTCAAAATGTTCCTTTATCAGGAACCTGTCTAAGAAGCACGTGGGCTGAGCAGCAGCAGCTCCTTTCTTTGTTCAGTATCTGGTCATTAATGGAATTTCTAAATATTTCTGTCAGAGTAGCAGTTGTTTCAGCCTTGCCTTGTTCAGCATCTTCTAGGACTTGGTCACTGAGCAGGAAAGAGCCAGAGATGGCTGAATGGAGTTCCTGTCCCACACACTCTGCCTGGATGTCAGAGCTGGCTTCAGTCTGGGCTTGGTGGAAACACTCAGGTTCTTCCTTTTTACTGGAGCTCCTTTTCTGTGCCCAAATCTGGGTCTGTCCCTGCCTGAATTTCAATAAGAGAAGGCACTTATTTTTCTTGCTGAGGAATTTAAAGCTTCTCTTCTGGGAGGAAGTAGAGGAATTTCATACCAGATATGTTTGAGTATGAAGGATAAGTGCTGGAATTAGAAAACATGTGCATACTATACAAAGAGCCTTCAGAGGGGACTGAGTAATCTGCATAAGATTCTGGTTTTGGAGAGGCCTTTGTCAGTGTGTATCAGCCAGGATTTAGGGTGAGTGAGTGTCCTGTCCCTCCTGTGCTGCTGGTGAAGGCTGTGCATCTTCTCTGGTGTAAACCTTGGAGCTGCAGCATGAGAGAAGGATGTGGGGCAGCAGAATGGCTGCAGAGCAGGATCAGGAGCTTGCTGACACCTGTGGCTACTTGTATTTCACGTTTACAGGCTGTGCAACCTTTATTGGAATCACCCTGGCTTTGGCAAAGCTGCCTGCTGCTGTGTGCCTTTGTGTGGCTGCTCAGGTGCCCAGTTTTATGTACCACTTGGATCCCAGGAGCCTCCCAGCATCTGAGCAGGTGTAGGAGCTTTGTCAAAAGTGACTGAGCCATGCTCTGGCTTCCCTTCTGTCCCAGTATTCCCAGACACTTGCCCTGCCAGCTCCTGGAGCTACCTCTTGAGTGCGTTCCCTTCAGGCAAAATGGGAGCCGGTTCTGTTCCTCACCTCAAATGGACAGGGAGTGGTGGGCAGGTGGGCATCTGAATGGCTTTTAATGTGTGATTTTATCCTCAGTTGGAATGATGGCACCACTTTGTGACAGGACTGCACAACCTGGGGGGTTGGGGCTTTTCTGAAAGAAGTGGGCTCAGGGCCTCTCAGGGAGGGAAGGGGATGAGGAAGGTGCACGTTTGGATGTAACATTAGCCTGGAGTGGTGGACAAAACACAGCCCTGTTTGTGCACATGAGAGTGGAGAAGCCAGGGCAGGGCCTGGCTTTTTAAACCAAAACAACTGGGTGTCCAGGAGCAGATTCCCATCTGTCCAGGAGCAGATTTCTGGGCACATAAGTGTCCAGTGTTGGAACTTAGTCTCCTCCAGGCTTGGCTTATGTGCTGTGAAGATCCTGCCCCAGATCTGGGGCCTGCAGGTACTCACAACTTTAAATTAATGCTCAGTGTTTTTAGGGAAATGAACTGCAAAGCCTGTATGGAATCTGTAAATTGGGATTAGCCACCAGCAGCCAAGACACCGGAGCCCCTGTTCTTGGTCAGAGTGTGCTGCTCTTTGCTGAGCTTCAGTGGCTTGTCCCAGCTGCTGGTTCTGTGTCACTACAGGCTCACATCTGGCTGGTTTTAGCCTGTGTCGGAGCTCGGGGAAGAGCTCTGAGTCAGCCAGCCCCCTTCCCGAGCTGGATGGGAGTAAAGTGATAAAATTTTACTACAGTGGGAGAAGTTTATCAGCCTGTGCTCACTCTGTGTCTCTGTTGTGACACAAAATTACATGTTGGAATAGATAAAGGGGACGGTTGGTAGCCAGGTCAAAGATTAGACATGATGGGGTGTTGGCTAAATCATCCTCCACAATGCTTGGCCAGCAGCTTTTGTGGACTGCACCCTTCTGAATTGGCCATGTTTCCCATAATAGCTGCTGTCTAAATATGGATTGCTGCAGAGATTTAGAAAACCTTGTATTCTTTTAGCTCAAAGAAAAGAAGTACTCACAATTGTTGTAATTTTGGCTTAACTTGGATACACTAGTAGCATATTCCTACTCTGAAGTAAGATTTGTATCTTTGTGGATGCCAATTTCAAACTCTGTAGCAAATTCAGTGCTGCAAATTAACCCCCATAAAGTGTTAGGGAGCATTTTTTGCTTTGCTTTGCTGAAAGTTTTCCTCCTTTTGTTACATAAACCAGTACCACTTCCTTCATAGAAACCATGTAAACTCTTTGTTACCCCAAACAGCAACTGACCTGCAAAAGGTAATTTCTATGATATTGCAATTCTTAGGATTGGTGGCATTTCCACTGTCAAACAGCAAGACTTGTCCTCAATACAGGGAGAGGAGAATCTGGTTGTAGGTTAGAGAAATTACTGTGTATTTGGTAAGATGAGGATAGATTCCTCACTGGTTTGTATATCAGTGCTGTAACTGCAGATAAAATGCTAAATTAGCCATTGATCATGAGAAGTCAAAGAAAGTAGTAGGAATTGCTTGTAGTGGAATCTTGTAATCTTTACAGCATACATTTGTATGACAAGATGCCACCAGCTGAACCTTGCAAAAAAACATGGATAAGGAAGATTTCACTATATTTTTGTCTTCTAGGGATTCTTTAATTCTCTGCGGACTGAGCTGACTGACTACCCTGAGATAAGTGTTATCCAAATCTGCCCAGGGCCTGTACAGTCCCAGATCATCCAAAATGTCTTTACTGAGAATCTTGCTAAGGTAAGGACCCAGTTGTGTTGTGACAAACCCAACTTTTGCTGTGGGGCCAGTGATGATTTTGTGGGGTACTTTTGTCTGGTTTTGTCCTCCTTGCAAACACTAACTCTCATCTTACCAAGAAATGCTTTGAGTGCTACAGAACTATGTATACTGTTGTAATTCTTGGTGGTATCAAATGAAAACTGAGTTTGATAATTGCTATTTCTTCTCTCTTCCAACACAAACAACCCAGGTCTAGTAAAATGTACTGTCCAGCCACTGTGCTGCAGTTTTGGAGGGTGAAAGCCAGGATTTTCTGGACACAGCTGTGCCTGGGGAGTGCTGGCCTTGCTGCACAGGTGGGGTTTTGTTTGCCCTGGTCACGCTGTGCCCTTGTGGATGCTGCTGCTGCTGGCATAGCCCCAGCTCAGCTGACACGAGCTGTGCATTCCTTTCCTGTTAGGGATTGTTCCACGAGGAAAAGCAAAACCTTCCAATTGCACAATGGCCTTTAGTAAAGGCTATCTGACAAAGCAGCAGGCAAAAGTTACTACTGTGATACATCAAAGTGTAATCTGCCCTAAATTCAATCGATTTGAAGCTCGGGATGACCCACTGGTGAGGGGGAGCGGATCTCTAGTTGTTGAATTGAGTTCTGGAATGAATTTTTGTGTTGCAAAACTTCTGACTTGCGTGAAAGAAAATATGTACTTTTTGAACAATGGTGAAAGTTGCAAAACACATTCCTCAGATTTCGGTGTGGCAGAAGACCAGGGAGGAGGAGCAAATCTAGATGAGAACTGCTTTTGCCCTGTGAAACAGAAGGACAGATTGCCTGTTATTGCTGGAGTGAAATGGGCACAAGTTGACAGGGCTGTGTCATATTCACCACATGATACACAGGGACAGGACCGCAGGTTAATGTCCCTGCTCCAAAGCAGCTGGCTGCTTTTCTCTTGGATGAGATGGAGAGAGCTGCCAGGAATATTTAAGTTAATGGGGAATGTGACCTCACCTACGAATCTGGTAGTTGTAGTACCAAGTAGTAGTACTTGGTACAACTCAAATAACTACTTGTAGTACTCAAGTAGTTACTTGAGTAACTTGTAGTTTAGAATGGGGCAGGCACAGCTCGGAACCGGGGAGTTTCCATTCCTCAGAGTTGCAGATGAGGGAACTTGTTCAATAATTCCCATCAAGTGAAAGACCTTCTGAAGCAGGACAGAGCTTGGAGATCCATTTTTTTTTTTATTTTTTTTTAACCTTTGACCCATCAATAGAGGCATTAATTAAAAGAGTGCTTTATTTGAGCCAAAGGAAGGTGGAAAGTGTTCCCACACTGAAAACCATAGGATAGGGAGGGATGGGTTCCCCTGCCCCAATCTCTGGGTGAGTTCTTCTTGTGGGGAAACTGGGTGGAGTGTGTCCATCACACAATGTGGCCCTTTCCCTCCCTGTGTCACTCCCAGGGATGCAGTTCTAACCCCTCTCTGCTCTGTGTCCCCCTCAGTCCCTCGAGAACAGCGGGGACCAGTCCCACAAGATGCCCACGGACCGCTGTGCCCGCCTCACCCTGGTGAGCATGGCCAACGATGTGAAAGAGGCCTGGATCAGCGACCACCCCTACCTGGCCGTGTGCTACCTGTGGCAGTATGCGCCCACCTGGGCCTGGTGGCTCATGAACAGGATGGGCAAGAGGAGGATACAGAACTTCAAGAGTGGAATTGTGAGTGTGCAAAGCGCCCCTCTCTCACCCCTGTTGGCTTCTTTCACTCTGATGCTGTGGGGATGTGTCATGGGTTGAAAGAGTATCTCTGCTAGGACTTTTGTTGTTGGGATTGTTGCTCCTCACTCATGCTTAGAGCCTGGCTGTGCAATGTAAGCCTGATATTTCTGAGTCTGAAAGATTTTCAGCCTGCTAGCAGCTGCTAACTTTCTCCCTAGGAAAAAATTATCAAAAAAAGTTTCTTCTCAAAACAATCTTGGCAGACAACTATTCTTTCTCAAAACAATCTTTCACCAAGTGGTGTTTTGGTGTTTTTCTAGTTTAACCAATGGGATTAGAAAATGGTTAATAGGAACAACACATCATGTTAAGTCTGTATCGGAACACCTTATAAAAGGCAGTGAGAACTAAAAAACAGAGCCTTCTTTTTCTATGCCCTTTGCCTTCTGAAGTATTTGGAGTCTTTCGTGTCCAGTGACAGTGCAAGGCAGTGTTCCGTTCCTGTAGTGCTTCCCTGGTGGATGCTATTTATTCTTTTGGTACAGAAATCCCCTGCCATCTTAAAATACTGCAAGAACAGGAAATAAAAAAGTAAGGGTGGCACATGCAGCTTAAAACTTTGTGCTTTCAGACTGCAACTGCCCATGGGCACAAGCTGTTTCAAAGTAAGTCTTTCACTCACAATGTTGTTTTCTGGGTGGGGAAATACTGATTCAATGTCCTCTCCCTCCAGGATGCTGATGCCTCTTATTCAAGGAAGAAGAAATAAGGACAAGTGTGTACAAAATCCTGCTGTATTTGTGCTAAGGCTGAGAAACTTTTCATAGTGCATGACTGCAACCAACCGCTTTTTTTCTGATTTTGTTATGTTTTTGTCATCCTGTAACTTGACAGATCTATGGAGCTGATGACACACTTGACTAAATAAAAATCTCTTTCTAAACACCTGTTTCATGCCAAACTCCCAGATGCTGAATTTTTAAGCTTACAAGAACTGAGACACATGAGAGGCTGGGCTGCTGCTCTGACATGGGCAAATACCTGGTGAGCAGCCTAAAGTTATAGACCCCAGGATCCTGTTTCCCTCACTTTCATTCCTAATCCATGTTGATTTTAAAAAACAAAAACAAACAAACAAAAAAAACCTCCCCAAAACCCACAAGAAGGGTGTGGTATAAAGGGCAAGAGTGTCTGCTTGAGCAAAACCTCTGTTCGTGACAAAATCCCTTCATATCTGACGCAGTGGGACTTAACCTCTGAACCCTCTCCCAGCTCTGCTGCCCTGTGTGTGATCAACATCTCAATCTAAAGCAAGGAGGTGTCGGGAAGAATTAAATAAAGCTCTACACACACCTGTTCAGGGGTCACACGGGCTAACAATGGGGTGGCCTTTCCCAAGCTCAGGCCCATTGCTGACAGCAGTACAAAGGTGCCATCAGTAATTCCAAACAGCAGCCTGGGAACACACACAAGGCCAGGGTTGAAGGTGCTCCAATTCCTGACTTCCAGATAAATCAAAGAAATGTTCCAAACCAAACAGGCCATGGTTCAAGAGCACACAAAGAAAGCTGAACAGGGGCACTTGGCAGCACAGATTTGTGGGACAGAACAATAAGTTTAACTCCTGCTAAAACCAGAATGAGGAGAGGTTTAAGGTGAGGGACTGTGACTCAGGGTCTCAGGGCTGTGAACACCCTGGGCTGTGCCAAGGGGCTGGGTGAGCAGTGACTGGGGCTGTGGGACAAGCTGCCTGTGCCAGCAGGGGACAGGATGTGGCAGGGCAGCACAGCCCTGCTCCACATTCCTGTGCTCCAGCAGGAACTCTGCCCATTGCTAATTGTGCTGCTCCATCTGGTGCCAATCAGGATCTCTGCTGGAACACTGGGCCCAGTTAGCAGCAGCTCTCCTCAGGGCTGGGGACCAGATGGAGAGAACACAGAGAAAGGAAGAGAAAAGGAACATAGCTCTCTTCAATTTTTTCTCAACTGGTTTATTCAGTTTATAAAAGACAAAGGATGAGGGCAGAAATTACAGCCATCTTTGAGTAAGTACTGCTGCAAAAAAATATAATTAAATTTTCTGTAACTATATGGAAGACAAGCAGTAAGAGATTTACAATGAGGCAAGGGAGGGTTAATTAGATTTAGGAAATAACTCCAACTTTCCAGCTGCTGCAAGAGCAGCAAAGAACTGGAGTGAACTGCTTGAGGAGTTCATGACACTCCTTGCAATGGAAGTTTTAAATCAGAGTAAACATTTGCCAAGATAGTTCCTTCTAAGAAGAAGCTGAAGTAGGTGCTCCCCACAAGCCCCTTCCACATCACTTCCATGGCTCTGTATTGCAGATGCAGCTCAGGGTCCAGCATGGCACCAACTTGCTTTGTTAATCAACTACACCACTTGCATAGTTATAAAAAATCATTTCTGGCCACTATCAAAAGGAACACCCAACAGCCAAGTACAAGGTTCTGTGGCAAATTTCATCTGAGACAAAACGTCTTAAGGGTAAGGAGTAAAAGTAATGAATGTGCTCCGAATCAGACAATGCTGGTGTTCCAAACCAGTACTGCTTCTGTTATGGAGCAGGTCTGATTTCAGTTGATTCTGCAGGACTAGGAAATACAATTACCTACTCCCTGCTCAGCACTTGCCTACAGTGTACCCACTGCCCTGCTGAGAAAACAGTTATGTGCTAAGCCTGGTGGTAGTGAACAGGATAAATGAGCCACTGGACACTGGACCTGGACATGTTTTTGAGGTGACCTGAAATGTTACAAACCAGCTGCCTGAGTCTGTTTCCAGCCTGTAGTGATGTTAAAAAAACCAAATTACTTCTGGCACAGACAGCTGGATTTTCACTACCCCTCCATCATCAAACTCTCACAGCATTTGTGGAAGACTGGTTAGGGAGGTGACAGAGGTTGCAAGTAACATATATATATATAATATATATAATTTATATGGATACTGGAAGAAGGAGATGAAATCATACAATTTGTTCTTAAAATTTTCTCTTTCCCCTAATTGTATATATTTACTTCTCTCATCGGTAAAGTCAACCAGGCTATCAATGTGTCACAGCACACACTGGTTTATATAAATTCTTTTTACCAAAACCAGATTGTTTGGTAAAAATTGTCCCTTAGAATTTACTTTAGTTAAAGTATGGCTGATAACTTACTACACATAAGGAAGATCATATAACAAATGACAGTCTTATAACAAATGCTAGAACTGAACTCAGTCCAATATAATATGGCCAGAATAACAACAACAACAAAAAAAATTATAAATAGTCCTATGTACATGTTGATTGCCAGCTCTGGGGTTGACAAAACTACAAGAAGCTGTAACCTGACTGGCAGTGCAAGTCACCTGTCCAAAGGAAAAAAAAAGGAAGTAAAACTAAATGAGAATGCACCAAAAATAGGTAATGATCAGAATTATGGTAATGATCAGAATTATGTTGCTCTTCTCGAAACTGGAGAAGAGAATTTCAGCATGTGGCTCATCAGCCACACAGGCAATGGTGTTTCGTGTTCCAGCAGCACGAAACCAGTCCCCAAATTCCAGCCTGCTGAAGGTTCTGGCCAGCACCATCTCTGAGCTGAGGACATGCCTGGCACTGCCACCCTGAGAGTAACACCTGACCTGCAGTGCATGAAGGGAGCACGGACATCTGAGGACACAGACAAACCAGGAACAGCCATATTCATAACTAGGGCAGCCTAGAAGAGAGGCAGCTGCAGGAGCTGCGAGGAGTACACGGGGTAGCCCAGGGGCGGGTCGGCCGCCTGCACAGTCAGGTTGCGCAGCAGGGCCGGGTGTGCCTGGATGCTGTAGCGCTCCTCGTCATCGTTGGTGGCATAGAGCAGCTCCCAGGACAGGTTGGCCCACTGGCCTCTCACAGCTTCAGCATTGAGCTTTCCCACCTGGACTAACAGCTCCTGCAAAGTGAGGACTCGCCCCGTGTAAATCCCCTACAAGAACAAACGGATCAAGGTGTCCAGGTCATTGTCTGAGAATAGTCAAGAGCATTTTGGTTACAAAGCACTGAGTCAAGCTTTGGGACCACACTCTATGAACACTTTAAACTCAGCAAAGTACAAACCAGTCTCCTCAGTTCAATTCCTCCACTGGAATATAATCAGGAAATATTGCTGCATCTGAAGAACAGTGCAGTGGGGTTTTCAATAACAGTGGTGCCAGTTCCTCTCTAGTATAAACGAACCTTGCAGAGCCTTCACGTTTCAGAACACAATTACAAGGGGGGAAAAAAGAACAGTGCAAAAGAAAACCAAACTTTGACCTAGTAATTTATTCTTACCATGCTTGGGTCATGCCCCAGAGAGAACAAGTATGGCTTTTCCTGCAGAACTGCTTGCTGCCACTCCAGGTCTGACACCAGCCCAATGTACCAATCACTTTCATATTCCTCCAGGTAATTCACCAGCTCTTTGAAGTTCTCTACTGGGCCCAGGCTGGCTTTGTCCAGCATTAATTTAAAGGTGTATCTGAAAGGTGCAGAAGATGACACAGTCAGTTGTGTGGCAAAGACAGGAGGGAGAAAGGCTCTTCAAGCCACAGAGGGTGGAGAGGCTCCACCAACTCCGTGAGTCACTGCCAGTCAGTCTGGGTGAGCTTTTAGCTCACCCACATATAAAACACATCAGCTTAAACATCTCTCAGTCACCTCTAATATTTCCCCACTGCCTAGCAATAGATAGTACCAAATATCTAAATCCAGCACAACTGTTGAGATCTGGGAACAATTAAAACAGGTTATTTTTCCCCACTTAACACAGCAGATTGGAGGCAGCTGCTGTGGAGGAGAAAGAAGAAAACTCCATACCACATGCTTCACTGCCTGGACTCATGGGCAATATTTATGTAGGAAAAACCTACAAATAAATTTAAACTATATGGGTTTAACAAAACAGTACTGAAATGACACTTCTCTGTACAATTTTTCTAATCTCTGGAAATGGTTTTCTTTTACCTGAATGCTTTCAATGCCAGCTGGAAGAGCTCTGGTTTGCCTGTTAGCCAGTCCAAGCCAGCAGACCAGGGAATGCCACCAGTGTAGGCCCTGAAGACGTGGCGAGGGGCAGGCACAGCGTTATCCAGGCCAAACAGACCAAAGCAACATGACAGCACCCCGTGGATGTACACGTCCTTCAGAGCTTTATCTTTCATAAGGTCTGTGAGCAAACTGGAAGGTTTCTCTTTCAGATGAAAGAAGTCCAGTTGGCTCAAAACAAAGTGGTACCATTCCTCTGGAAACCTCTGCCTCATTTCATTGACTTTGGAAGAAGGCACTGGTGCTGTTCTCCATTCTTCAGGGATGCTCAGCAGCTCTGAGTAAGAGCAACTAAATTCTACACGAGGTAAAGCTTCTGGCTGTTTCCCTTTGTCCACAGCAGGCAGCCCAAGCACCACAGCCCTGTTTAACTTATCTTCTGGTGACATTTCTTGTAGGAAATCTTGGCTCTGTGTTTCTACAGACCCTGGAATAGACAGGTGCACTTTTGGTGTCAATTCCAACTGCCCAAGTTCTTTTCTGTCTCTTGTTCTGCTACTGGGTTCAAAATCAAAAATGTCACTATCATCAGTCCAGTCCTCCACTGTATCAACACTAAAGCTGTCTTCTTCCCTCAGAGCTCTGGATCCTTTCACCTCACCACTGTGCTGATCTTCTGAAAATGATCCTTGTTTGCTCTTGTTGGCACTGCCTGGGCTTTCCCACATCTTTGATTTTTTATAACAATACTGGACAAGCATCCATACAAGCACTTTAACAAAATCATCTTTCAGGTGCTTTAAATTCTCATGGCAATCAATTATTCCAGATAACACATTCCTGGCATCAGAATACAGCCTCACAGGAACAACAGTACAGGGAGTCAGGATGTGTCCAAAATGGGGATTGGGAGACAGAATCCTTGTGTGCTCTTGATGTTCAAAGGCCATTTCAAAAATTTCATCTACTCTGTGAGCTTCAGCAGCATGGCAGGATGTTTCCTGCAGTTCTAGCCCCTAAAGCACACATGAAAACAGCTTTCTGTTAGTCTTCACCAGGATGTGACTTTAAACACTAGCAAGCTGTTTGCTTGCAACAGAATTATTCTGAACAAGATGATTGTCAGTATTTCTACAACGGAATTTACAAACCTAGAGACAACAGCAACAACAAAGCACTCATTCCAATATTAAGCACAGATCAATGGCTTAAATAAATCTTTGCCTTATGCAGATCTTATTAGCCAGGTTATTAAATATCTCGTGTCACAAGCTAAATGATAAAAAAAATTCACATCTGCTACTCATGTAAATTGCAAGACTAATTAATGTTACATTCACCTAAGAAAATTAAATGTAAATCAGTTACACTACTGAAATGCTACACAGCAAAATGTTTACACTATTTCCAGACATCAACATATCAGTGCTCAGTATGCAATTACCTTGATGCTAACACCACAGTATGTGAAGCCTTTTTCCAGCACCAATATCCACATCAGCCTGTCCTGAAAGCGGCACAAGTAATGAGACCCAGGCAGAGAGAGACCTAGGCAAGAAAAAAAAACCCAAACAAAAACTACATTTTACCTTTTCTACATGCCAATGAAAGGATTCAACAGCAAACATCAACTATTTCTGCATCGAGATCACAATCAGTTAACACTGGCTAACTAGCACCTTAGAATCCTGAAGAAACTGGCTGAAACTGCAGCTTTGAAAAAACTGTGGAGAGCTGGGAAACCTCTCACAACTGCAGGACTACATTATTCAGACCAGACTAGGTGTGAACAACTCCACCCTCAATTCCCTTTGCAGAGATGACTTTCAGGATTAAAGAACGTTTTTGGCTGCATTCTCAACCACAGAGTTCCCACTGATATTCTCTAAAGACCTAAAATCTTTCTTACTGAGAATATATTGAAGAATCATGATATAGCACAGGACTTTCCTAATGGCCCAATTTGCTGTGGAGTAGAAAGTTTATTTGTTATCAGAGAAATAAAAATATAACTGAACTGGAATTTGAAAATCAGGTCCTGAACAACAGCAAATTAGTACTCAAAAAAACCTCCAAAACCCACACAAACTTTTTCTCTTTTTTACCTATGTCACAAAAAGAGCAATGCCAAATTTCCTAAGAACTGGTGGATATACTGTCTTTGAACTACAGCCTAATGTCAACCCTCCTAACACAATGGTTCTATTCTTAAACATGACATTTACTGCCAGTTTATGACCTGCTTTTGCTGTCATTCATGTCTGGTGATCACTCACTTGCAGAGAATTTTAGTTTTAAAATGTTGTAAGATGAAATCAGTGAAACCAACCATTAAGCTGTAGTTAAATTTTAAGTAACCTTTTCTATCCCACTGAGCTAATGAAGTGCATTTTCTTGCTAACATTTTGCAAAGATTTTAATTCCTTTCTTGCTAGCTGTTAAAGCTACTAAAACTCTTTTACACAGAAAAAACTATGGGTTTAAATTAGTGACACACAAAGTGGTACTGCTTCCTTTCGAACTCATCTGAGAACACCACAGTTTTTCTTGCTTCAAGACATTCATTCACAGATTTTCCCATTAAAGAAGAGACTTTTTACCCCTCAAGACTAGTCTTTTAAATTATTTATTCTGAGGCATATATGCCATCACAGTCCTGAAGGGAATGGGTAAAAAAACCTATTAAAATATGTATATATATAATATAGATAGATATGAGAGACAGATAACATATATATATGACAGATCAATAGATATTATAATGATATAACAAATATATCTATTGTACATAAAAATCATAGAAGGACTAATGCGGTAGACAAACTGAAGTATCCTTCTTTACGGAAAAAAGACTTCCTACTTTTATTTAAAATCTAACCACTGATGAAAGTGCAGCACATGTTTCCTAGTAAAGCACCTGGATATATTCTTCAGAAAAGCAAGATTAAGGCTAACTTCCACTGCCTTCAAATATTAAGTCACTTTTTCCAGCCATAAGCTATTTTCTAAGAGGCTTATGTAAATATTTGCCTCTTGTCTAAGGGCTACAATCTTTTGATTATTTAGGTTACACAAAGGCTGTTTCTCAAGAAAATGACCTTGCAATTTTAGAGCAGTTACTCTGTCTCCAGCTGGGAAAAAGACTGGGCATTTCTTCACCTCTGTCTCTGTAATTCTGTGAAAACCCAGAACTCATGATGCCTTTCACAGGCTGTAAACCCACAAGTGCTGCTACAATCCCACCCCAACTGGCTGCACAAGATATGGCATTAAATCTTATCAATGAGTTTGTTCTCAGCTGTTAGTAAACAGCTACTTAGGCTGCATCACGTGTTCCACAAACATCCAGCCAATATGCACCATAACCAACTAACACAGCCAAATTAGGAAAGTCACCTTCTGGAAGCTGAGTAATGGGATTGATGCAGAGACAGGCAGCCCTACAGAGAGCAGTCTGACACAGATCCTTCTCTATGCTGTCTGGCTGAAGAACCCAATTTACAGCCTCCAATTAGGTGGGATCAATGCATTCCACTCTTTTTGTTCAGTATACAAAGATTAGAATTGATATTGTTTCATCACTATTTAGTATCTCCTTAATGGTAACAAATCAGAGTTATGTCTTTACAGGATTGTAACAAGGAGACATTGTAGAATCATTAGCTGGCAAAGATCTCCTAGATCATCAAGCCCAGCCTTTGACTGAATACCACCATGTCCATGAAACTGCTACATCTACTTGTTCCTTGAATGTTCCCAGGGACCACTCCACCACTTCCCTGGGGAGCTCGTTCCAATGCTTAACCCTCCATTCCGTGAAGAAATATTTCCCAATATCCAATATTTCCCAATATCCTGAATCTCCTTGGTGCAACTTGTGGCTGTTTCCCTTTGTCCTACCATTGGTAGTACAAGAAGGATAAAAGTAACCACCTTTTTCTGAGCATTCTCTGAATATCAGATCTAACCCATAGTGTGAAACGTGGGTTTCAACCCCAGATTCTCCTGTTCTCCAGCAAAACTATGTTTCCTGAAGCTGTATTTAGCTGCAATATTTCAGAGAATTCACACAAGGACTAGGTTGGAAGAGACTTTCAAGATCATTGAGTCCAGCCCATGCCCTAATACCTCAACTAAACCATGGCACTGAGTGCCACATCCAGGCTTTGTTTAAACACATCCAGGGATGGTGACTCCACCATCTCCCCAGGTAGGTCATTCCAGTACTTTATCACTCTTTCCATGAAAAACTTTCTCCTAATATCCAATCTCTATTTCCCTTGGCACAGCTTAAGTCTGTGTCCTCTCCTTCTATCAGTTGCTGCCTGGAAAAAGAGACCTGACCACAGCCACCTTTCCGGGAGTTGTAGAGTCATAAGGTCACCTCTGAGTCTCCTTTTTTCCAGGCTGAAGAACCCCAGCTCCCTCAGCCGTTCCTCACAGGGTTTGTGTTCCAAGCCCCTCACCAGCCTCGTTGCCTCCTCTGGATGTGCTCAAATGTCCTCCCTAAACTGAGGGGCCAGAGCTGGACACAGCACTCAAAGTGTGGCATCACCAGTGCCCAGTACAGGGGGAGAATGACCTCCCTGCTCCTGCTGGCCACACTGCTCCTGTGAGAGAGGCAGGGAGCCCCCTGTACGTACCCAGCCCTCCGGCCGCCAGGGCGGCCTGCAGCGCCGTGGCCAGGCTGGGCACCAGCTGCCGGTAGTACACGGTGTCGGAGCACACGCAGGCGCTGCCGCCCACAGGGCCCGGCCAGCACCGCAGCGGCCGCGGGAATCCCACCAGGAACACGGGCAGGGTGAAGAGCGGCAGCAGGGGCGAGGAGAGCAGCGCCGACACGGCCACCAGGGCCAGCAGCACGGGGAAGAAGGCGACGTTGAGAGCGATCAGGGCGGCGCTGGATCTGCGGCGCTGCTTCTTCTCCGTCCAAGACGTCAGGAGGATGGCGATGGCAAAGTGCAGCTTGGAGAGGAACTGGAACAGCCGATCCCGCAGGAGACCGACCTGCAGCAGACAGGAGGGAAGCATGGGGTTTGTAGCCTGTCGCATACTCAGCACAGCTACAGCAATTTAAAGACAATGACTATCTATCATTGGTGTTAGAATTCATCTTAGTACAGTTTTTAGGTTCCATCTGCCAGGTTCCCGGCTCTGTAATTCTCCAAAAGAAGAGAGTAAGGAAACAAAGACTTCAGGTATCAACTATCTGCTTAATTTTACTTTATGAGCATTACCAGCAAGAGTTTGATTCCTGTATCAAGGCTCCTGTTCCACCAGAGGTCTGGATTAAACACCAACATTTGTGCTGCTGATACAACCACCATGTCTAGTAAGGCATTTTCTGTATTTTGCCAGACCTAAAATAGAGATATGTTAGAAATACATTAAAAAATATATCCATTTATCTCTGCTTTCATGACCTGGAATATTTCTTCCAGATCATCTTGATTCTCAAATAATTTCTAAGAGCATTTCTAAGGCTAAGGTATTTAAAATTCAAATTACCATCCTGAATATCCTTGTGAATCCAATGGAAATAGACACAGAATGTGGGTTTTGTAGTGAACGGTCAACTGACAGGAACGCAATCATAGCAAAAGGAGACACTGCAATGGAAATAAAAGATTCACTGACCTCCTTCCAGAAACAACAAAAGTCAACAGAGGTAAGCAGTCTTATTGCAGCATGGTAATCCCAGCATAAAAGAGAAACCTTCCCTACACCATCACAAACTCCTCTTTGTATTACACTCCCACGATATCAAAAAATTTATTTGCACTAATGGCCCAGGATAACAAACATTTACATCAATGCTTAGTTCTTGGTGTTAGTTCTTTTGTCCTTTATTTGTTTCTCCAAGAGAAAACTGAAATAAATAAAAATAAACATGGAATAGCAGTCATCAATCTACTTTCACAAATTAATGCTTCTTTATGAAATGAAACAATTTAAATCAATTTTTTATACCCTCAAAGTAGATGCATTTGTCTCTAACCTACCAAAAAGGAGGCTCTTCCCTTTACTAGCAAGTTTTAAGAACCAAATATTTAGTCAGCTTGAAAACTTGCAATTAATTTTGTTTCCAAGTACATATTTTCAAAAGTGGGCACTGCGGTTGTAACTAAAATCGTTTAAAAGGCCCTGCTTTCTCAGCTGGGCTTTCAAAAGGCTCAATTTTTTAGGTTCACCCCTATAAAAAATAGACAAAATCACTTTCAAATTCAGTCACTTTCAAATACGCTGGACCAGTAACTCTGACCTCAATGCACAATTTAACAAGACACTAACAAGCATTTCCAGCCACTTGGTTTCCCTTGTTTCATTCACAGAAACTTGCACATATAGCAATTCTAGAGTTTCAATCTCCCTACAAAGCATCATCTAACAAACAACAGACAGCAGTATATTCCTACCTAGTGTTAGTAAAATCCTCCTGACAACACCAACTTTCATTAGCCTTCTTTGCTTCTCCATGAACACATCCACAGTCCTGACATCCTTTGGGAAAAAGGGGTTTCGGAGGACTCCAAACAAGTACACTCTCTGAATCTCTCTAAGAATCCACAGAATTACAAGTAACAGGATCAGAATGTAACTTGCTATGGCCTGGGAACTGCCTGGGGAAAATGATGAGGAGCCTGCAAATCGATGCAGCAAGCTCACTTCTGTGAGAGCAAATGTCAACACAGTCACATAGAAAATAAATTCCCTCCACCCAATTTGTACTCTAAGACCTCTGTGTGTATTTTTAGATTTGCTGGGGCCTAAATGGCTGATCATGGTGTGTTTGAAGGCAAACCCAATCTCACTTAGGTTAAGACTCAGTATGAACCCAAATCCAGTCATGAAGAGGATCACACCGAGGGGGCTGGGAATGAAATACGATGCTATTGCTGTTCCAGCAGAAATGAGAAACATTACTAACAACCTGTGAAGGAGAAAATAAAGAAGATTTGCTTGAAAAGAAAAAGGTTATAAGCAATACTGATATATTTTACAATTGTAAAAACATTTACTTTGTGTTACTTGACATGGGTGAACCTCCTAGTCCAAACTCCAACAGTTGTTCCATTCCCCAGAGAAAAAGTGCATCAAGTGGAGGCAGAATTCCCATTGCCCACAAGAACGGCAGGAAAAGAAACAGGATGTGCAAAATCTGGTTTGTCTGCTCTAGAATGGGTGTGTTGACAGCAAACCTGGATAAAAGAAGAAATGGATTTGACTTCTGTGAAGGGAAAAATAACTTCCATGTGGGAAGATTTCCTATTTAATTACTACAGCAAATCCCAAAGTAAAAACATTACACATTTAACCTATAAAACCTAATGAGTATTTTTAAAAGGAAAAATAAGGACATATATTTATGCTTGGGACAGTAACACATTCATTAGAACACCAGAACACAGACTAAATTTTCATTTAAGAGACCTGAAGCCTTCAGATGAATACAGTGATGCAATTACCCCGATTATTTTTTTACTGTTATGATAATACACTAAAAGAATACTTGTGCAAAAAACCAAAGGTCCACAGGCTCCAAGGCCTCAACTGTTTAACAAAAAATTGTAAAGTATTTTTTTCAGAAACACAAAAGCAAAATTTTATGCAATTTCAAGGCCCAAGAGCTAAGCTTTTACACTGGAAGAACTGGCATGTTGCCTATACACCTACAGATAATATTGTATATTCCTAAAGAGTTTATTTCTACATAAAAGTGTCAAAATCTTCCTGCAGAAACACCAAGATCAGTATTAGAAATCTGCATAAATTCTAACCCATATATACTTCAGCAATTAAAGAGAGTAGATTGTCAAGGTATTTGCTTTCTCTCTACATTTTAATAAGTAAGCAAGCCTCAGAGGAACTTTATCAGGAATATCAACAATGTCCTAATCTTCTCCCCATAAAACTGAATAGAAGAATTTGGAGACCAAGACCACATGTATAATTCTCATACCTCACCTGAAGTGACAATTAAGGTATATCTTAACAAAGAGACCTCACAGTGCAAAACTAGCAAATTCAAACATTGGTTTTTTTAATGTATCTGAAGTACCCCAACTATAAAATATGTACATATGACAAAGTGTTATAAATACCACCTGATAGGGAGAATGAATGCAGAAAGTAAATTGAAAAGCATCTTGTTTTAGGAGCCTGATATTACAAATATTTCAGCTAAGGCACTCATCTGAAAAACATAAATGTGACTGTCCTAATTTGTAGACTGACACAGCTCTTTTGCAAAAGCATTTAAAAATCCAAGTTCCAAACCTGTATAACAAAGCCACAGCAATATTCCCATTGGCTTACCCATTCCTTAAAACCAAATTTAGAGGGTTTTTTTTTGTGTGTGTGTTTTTTGTTTGTTTTTTGCCTGTTGTATAAAAGCCTCTGCTATCACTTTACAGAGATTAAATTAGAAAGTATTCCAGGATGAAATCTGGACATAAATCCAGTAATCCTGAATCTTGTAGTGTTTAGATTTATGATTCCAGGTCAGGAACATGTGTTTTCAAAACACATCCTTTAAAATGATATAGATGCAAATGCTCTAATACAAAAATATGTAAAATGACATTGTAGAAGATAGTTTTACTTATCTCTTACTTAGAAACTGCTCTTCCTAGTTTACATGGAAAGCTATAAAAATTTAAGAACCTTTTATACACAGCATAGAACCTCAATTTTTATTATATATGCATCAATCTTCCTTCTTTGAAGTTACTACAGTTGATTAGAATCTCAAAATAAATTTTCCTCAGAAGAATAATTTAACCTTTCCCATCAAAAATTTACAGAATAACCATCACTTTAAGTTTACCTGTGTGCAAGGTCCACAGCAATAAAGACAAAAATGTAGAAAGGTCTCATCAGAGCAGTGATTTCATAAGTATCCAGTGCTTGGAAAGTGGCTGTTTCAGTGGCTGTGTTTATGATTAATGAATACTCTCCTATACATATGGTCACCCATCCAAACACAAAGATCACTACAGTTCCTCCAAGGTTGCTATATAGCAAGGTTATTCTGTTTGGCAGCAAATACCAAGTTCCCAGCCCACACAATACCCCTGCCAGAAGGGAATGGAATGCAGTGTTGATTATGTACTTCTTGCCAGGAATAATAAATTTTACTGTCTCTGAACCTACACAACTGGAAAATTCAAACTCGTCTTCATCTGTCAGGGTATTCTGAATTTGCATTCTCTCTACTGTCACTGTTTTCTGCTTTGCATAGAGATTTGTCAGCTGAAGAGCAAGTGCAGTAACAAACATGAGTCCTCCTGACAGAGCTGCAGTGCAGAAGTCCCTCAACACTCCCAGCTGGTACAGGAGTGTTCCCACTCCTCCCCAAAGCCATGGTGTCAGGAAAAGGATGAGCTGGTTCACATAGATGTAAGGAGGGGCACAGTAGCCTAATTTGAAGCGGGGACCTCCCAGCACAGTCTGAGGGAAGCGCTTCAAGAAGAACTCCTGTTTGTAGTCGTTGAGCAGGGGTACATCTGGCCCCATCCTCGTGGCTCAGGAATGCTGCCTGGGGATCATCTTTCCTGGGAGAGAGCAGAAAGGAACACACGGACACATTACTGATTCTGGAAGTCAGAACCTAGGGAATTCTTGTGTCTTCTTTTTATTTACCAAGTTACAGTGGAATTCTGACATGGTGCTGTTAGAATTTCCCAGAATACAACCACTAAGCAAACATCTGTTTTAAAATGTGTACATATTCTTTCATCTGAAGGTTGCAAATGAAAATATATAACCTGTTCTTGAGAGATGATACAACCAACCCATCACCCCATCAGAATACCTTCCTAAAACTGACATTCTTCCCACTCAAACTGATTCCAATCACACCGTGCCACAAACCTTCAATTCCAAATCCTGTTAAGGATCTCTGTACACAGAGCCTGTGATTTCAGTGAACAGCCACACAAGTGCAGGGACACAGGCACACAGAGGTCCCTGTAAAAAAACACAAAGCTTTATGGAATAAAGCTTTTTCTACGTAAATATATTAAAAATGTAAGCAGAAATACTAGAAATTGTTTTCCACATCAGCGTTGTTACTGTCCTTCCTACACAGCCCAGCTGAAGGACAGGATCTCACTGTTATGTAAAATAAACAGTTCACTTTCTGCTTCCTAAAACATAAAAAAAAAAAAAACAAAAAACAAACCAAAAAACACAATAATTGTGAGTTGTAGCAGAATCAGCATATATTCTTCTCTGTGCCAATGGAAAAAGCTGAAAGAAAGGAAAGAAAAAGATACCTTAAGATGTTTACAATGACCCATCAAATAGAAATAGGTTTGAACACTCCTTTAGAGGGGATCAGGCAATGTAGAAACCATGAATGTAAGGTGGTAACTATGACATTCAAATGTAATTTTGTGTTACTGATCATGAAAGCAAGAACCTATGAATGACAGGCAGAAGTACTCAAGCTAAGAAATAGGGTGAAAAAACAGCACAAAAAAAGCAGTGCCAATATCATTAATAATAATTCTAAAATAAGAGATGGTGTGCATTAGGAGATGTGCAAGTACTGAAATTCTGACTGACTTTGTTCCTCTGGACCTCTACAATGTGATGAATACCTACTGCCATCACTGGTGAGACATTAAACATTTGGCTGCCACAGAGTCCTCAAACTACTGTCATCTCTTTTTTCTACGATACCAAACATTTCTGAGAACAATTCACCCCATTTATTTAAACAGGTATCAGTCACTTCACTGTTGGTAGATGCTGGTCATTGGGGAATGAAGTTGGAAATGGTGCAAATGAGATTTTATACTTTATCACCACTGAAAATTTGCATTCCGCATCCACTGAGTCAATACACTCCACCATGGAAAGCAGGACCCCACAGGCTTTGTGATTACTCTTTATGTAGGTGGTGGGGATTTTGTTTGGGGTTTTTTAATAACATATTGCAAACACAGGGTTTTTTTTGGTCATACCATTTCAAGCCACTAAATACTTCTCAAAAGTAAGGAGAAGGCAGCAGTCAGTGCTACTGGAACTAATGGAAAAGACACATGTTGACAATGGAGAGGGAATTCATCCCAGCCAGCTGAGGAATTTGAAAATGTAACAGCGACACACCCAACTAAAAACAAATTTCAAATGTAATTATAAAATATCAGAATTGAGTCAATCTTCTTTAGAAAAATAAGCACTTTAGAGGGTACACAGGTGTAGAGCTTACATTGCTGGGATAGTTACATTCAGTAGAAGATTTATAGGCATGGAAATGACAGAAGCTGAGTTTAAAAAGAAAACATAGAACCAATAGGTGCAGTGTTTTCCTTGAAAAACAGTTTTTGGGCAGCTGTGTTTTTCTGCTCTGAGAGGGGCTATTTTTGTTTCAAGTTCCAGTCTGCATTTGTGTTTGTCAGTTTATATTGCTAACCAAATGTTAACAAAACATTCGTCTTACAGTTTCTGTGTAAACAATAGGCATCTTTGTGTCAGACATGAGAATCTACACACATAAACAATATAGTTCCACTTGGCTCTGCTCCAAAATGAGCCATAAAAAGAGGTGGATTTATTTGCTGAAGCTCGCTAACTATGGAAACTCCTCCCTCTGCTGTTCTCTTGCCTTCCAACTAGTCAGGTAGCACATCAGAACTTCAAAGAGGGACTCATCCATGTCTTATTCCTGTGCAAAGCCCTAGCAACAAGGCTCCACACATTTGTGTGTGTTTACAGGACCTGGCTTCAATACACATTCCTGACATAGAGGCCTGGCCCCACTTGGACAACTTGCCTGGATACCCAAACAACCCCCAGCACAACAGTCTGTCATCATCAGGGAGGGAATCTGTGCCACTGGAACACTATCACAGCAAGAATGGAAAAAGGGCTTTAACACCATGAAGTCACTTCACAAGTTTTTCCCTGCAATAATTTCGTTATGCGTTTATTACAAAGAGCAACAAAGAAAACCTTGCCACAAATTCAGGCAGGAATTCAGAGGAGGGCACGAATTTTCATCTAAATGAACACCATCCTTCACGTGGGCTGATGTTGAATCAGCTGAGTTTGGTTTGCTTTTATTTTTAGCAGATTACAGCGTATGTGTACCAGCTGTCTACCACTTAAGCAGCTGAAACACACAGGGCTTTAAAATCCTTACCTCGGTGGTCCTACAGGTGTTTTCATGGGAGGATAAGTAAGGGTTATAACCCACCTGCTAGCCAAGATGGAGGAACAGGTGGGAGGTGAAGGGGAGGCTGTGGCATCCCCTGTCCCACCAAATCCAGATGTGCCCACCTGTGTGCCTGCACACCTGGTTAAAGATTCCCTGGAAGAACATCCCACTGTGCTGCAGGCCAGCTTCCAGCCAGCGCCCAGGCTGAACAGGCTGCGAGCCCCTGCTCAGCAGTGCCGATCCCATTCCCCAGTGAGAGCGGGGACACAGCGTTTTAGGACAGCACACCCCATCCAGTTCTGGCATGAGCATCCCGGGACCACCTTTGGGAAGGGTCGCTGGCCGCCTCCTCCCGAGGCACCCCTGCCCCTGACCAGAGGGGTTCCCACCTGGGCCACCACGCTTCTCACCCATCCGCCTCCCCTCCCCTCTTCTGCAGGCGCTAAATAAAAACGTCCAACACCAAGCGACTACAGAAAACACCTCTGCGGTCTCCAGAGGGGAAGGGTCGAGGGGCAAACCCGCGGCAGGGAGCCTCGGCGGGGACGGCACCTACCTGTGGCCCGGGCTCGGAGCGGGGCAGGGGCCGGCAGGGCACGGGGCCGAGCCGGCGGCGGGAGGATGAGGAGAAGGAGGAGGATGGCGGAGCGCTGCCGCTCTCTGCCCGCCCCTTTCTCCCGCCCCTCAGCCGCCGCCGCCATTTCGCCCGCCTGAGGCCGGCGGCGCCGCCTGCGGGAAATGGCTCCGGCCCGCCCCGGGGCTCTCCCGGCGGGGTCGGTACCGCAGCGCTGAGCCGCCGCGGTGATCCCGCTCCCTCACGCCGGGCAGCGCCCGCAGCATCCCAGAATTAATCCGGGTGGAAAAGACTTTGGCGTCACCGAGCCCAGCCCGTGACCGAACGCACCGTGCCAGCCCGACCGTGCCCGAGTGCCCGGCCAGTCCTTAACACCTCCAGCGGCCTTGACTCCGCCGCTTCCCTGGCTCTTAAACGTTTAAAACGAGAAGTTTTAGTTCTGAGCGCATAAACATGTATCCTACATGTTTCCATCTCCGTTTTAACTTTGTACATGTCTGTCATAAATGTTTACGTATCTCGTCAGTGTTAATTCCAGCTGTAGCTTTGTACGAGTTGTTACTATAAGTGTTGTAGAGTCGTGATTGCAAGTTTGTATAAAGTGTCACTATAAGTTTTAAATAGTAGGAGTGTAAGAAGTTACAGTTAAAGAGTTGTTAGAGTATTTGCCAGGCTGTCAGCAGAGAGAGAAGAAAGAAGGGATCCCTCCTGCCCTGCAGCAGGACCCGAATCGGGACATCGCTCCGGGGCAAAAATCGGTGGACGCAAGTGACCGATCGTTCAAAGGCGGGAACAAATGACTGGTCCAGAGGAGCTCCTGCTGAAGACCAGTGAGACTCTAGAAAAGGAGCCAATCACCTTGAGGATCTAAAATCCATCTAAAATCACGGGAAGAAGGGAGAAGGTAAAGATGGCTGACGGCCTGAGGGAGAGCCTTTTCTCTGAGGGACACCGTTGCCTAAAGGGGAAGGTGCCCATATGGTACCATACGTAGTTTGTTACTCTGGTTTGTCCTAAGGGGCTTGGGACTAGCCCGACCCTTTTGCTGTTCCAATAGTCCTTTTGTTACAACAAACGATTCGCCAATTTTCTTTCTAATTCCAGATTTTTGCCCTCGTTTATAACACTGGCCAGCCCATTCCAGTGTCTTATCATCCTTCCTGGAAGAAATTCCTCTAATGTCCAACTTACCTCCCCTGACACATCTTCAGACTGTGTCCTCTCATCCTGTCCCTTGTTCCCTGGAAGCAGATCCCCACCTGGCTTCACCCTCCTGTCAGGGAGCAAGAAGGTCCCCAGCATTCTGATGTCATAACAGTATACCCCTAAAAGTTCCCTTAATATTGGATATTAATGTATTAACTAATTCAAGACACAAATGCTGGTTTTAGCTGAGGCTAAAACCAAATGCTTTCTGTTTTCTTCTAGATTAAGTCAAATTGAGCATTCGTATTTTATTGAAATATAAATCCGAATACTGCAGCAAATACTTGCCACTTCAAATTACACCCGTTAAACATTGAGAATATTTAACAGAGTCATTATGCATAATAAAATTTATATCTCATAATACTAAAATGATAATTCAGTATATTAACACCAGGGCACACGAATCTACCTTAACACCTTCTAGAGCAACCACCATGTAAATAGTTAGAAACAGTTATATCCATTTTAATCTGAATACCTAATTTAACACACAAGCACGTGCTTGGAGTTTTAGACAAAGGATTGACTGTAAGTTGTTCTTATCAGAAACACCATAATCTTTTTGTAGGTCTGTTAATCTTTATTCTTCAGAGATAATAAAAAGGCAGTTGGATTGGAGAATCCAGTGTAAAACCATGGAAACACCACCAGAGGAAAATAACCATTTGTCTTTATTGAATTTCTTTTAAATGTAGTTCAGTGCCACAGATGATTCCAGACTCTTTGATAATAAATTTTTAAAAATACGTGGTTTTTTTCACCATCCTCAATCTAATATTTTTTTCACCCTCTCTTTCAGATGTATCTGTTGCAATCCTATTACAATTATTTATATCTCATAGGTATTCCAAGGTAAATAGCATCTCTTTGCAATTCCCTAAAGGTCGGTGGCAGGTATTTACTTTTTGATTGTCAAGTTTCATCCTGTCCCAGTTTTCCAATTCAGTTACAACTTTGTAAAGATGACAATTCTCTTCTGGAATATTTAAGTCCTAAATAACAACAGCAGGGTGAGGGAAGCAAACACTGGATTTATTTCTTTGCATGCTCTGCCACTTGTGTTTCAAAACTCAGAGAAAGTGCCCTCAAAACTCTGAGGAATCATTTCCTATATTTTCACTCTTGCTCAAATCAGAATTTTTGTCACTTCAAACTCCAAGCTACTGGTGAAGGGAGCATAGTAATTTATTTCTCTTAAGAGTTCTAAAAATTTTCTTGTTCATATAAAATAGGATAAAACCTGCTAGCAGAGTAAACTGTCCCAGGTAAATTCTGCTGACCTACAGCTGTCTTTTTCTGATTATCACACAACATATAGCTGGAAACACGAACTATCTCACTGAATTTAATAGAACTCCTGATCCTCTTAAAATTATGATACACATAAACTATTTCCAGATTTGGGACTTGGTTTTTGGCTTGCTTATTTTCAGTTTGTGAAAAGTCTGTTAGTCCTAATTCCCTGAATAATAATATGAACATTTCCATATTTTTAATGTCGACTTTGTTTGGAGTAATGCACATACAAATATTTTTCTTACTGACCTTTCTTCTCTTTAGAGATAAAACAAAAAGTGTTTTTGGTTTGGAAATGCAATTTTGTCTGCAGCTGTAAGGGTAGGGGAAACAGATGCTTTTTTGCAGTTATTGATTATAAGGAAAAAAGAGTTTGTAGGAATATTTTTTTTTAAAGAGATTTACTGTTAGAGGAAAAAAAAAAGTTTACTTTCAAGTTAGATTATGGAATTGTCTTTTTCCTGGTGTCCAAAGTTAATTATCGTTTTATTGCAATCTTCAGGCTGGCATTCCCAAAGGGAGGATGCAGAGTGAAATCTAACTCCTTGTTCTATTCAATCTGTTTGTCCTGCATCCTACAGGGGACTCATCCAGTGTCTGTGTGTAGGTTTCTGGAAATCTGTGTGTGCTGGATGTGTGTTATCCACGACTACTTTCCTGTGGCTGCCTTGGAAGTTATTGCTTTCGACAATGTGGCCATAGGCTGGCGGAAAAACACACGGAGGATCTCACTTCTTTCTGGGGGACTTTATCCCTTTAAAATAAACTTTAGGGAAAAGGTACTCCATTCCTACATGTGGAAGAAGCCCATGTTTTCCCAAAGGGAAAGGCTTTTGTTGGCATTCCTGAGCAACCATTAAGAGTTCCAGGGTAACATCCACATAATAAGTTTTAGCAATTAAAGTATCAGCTCCTTTTCAGGCGCCCTTCCTGCATGGCAGGTAAATATATGCTTCAAGTAATTTCAGTATTCCCACCTAGATGTTTTTTACAACATTAAAACATGAGAGTATTTCTCTTCAATTTAGCTTCATGTATAATGTGGTTTGGATTTTATAAGAACTGTATGCTTCAGATGAAGGATAAAACACTGAGTTTCCAGATTTCCAGTTAATTTGTGTAGGATATTCTTAAAATCAGGAGCCTTGAGCTGAATTTTTTGTTGTTTAACAGGGTAAGGTTTTCCTTTTTTTTCGCCTCTTTGCATTTCATGCTGAAAACATCTTGATTATGGAAGCAATCTAGTTAAATATTTTATGTTTTGGGAAAGACTCACTTCTCTTGGAAGTCTCTTTCAATTGCTGTATTTTGAGAATCTGTCACTGATCTGAGGAGAAAGGGACAGAGAGAGAATTACGAATCGCAGATTTTTTGTACCGCTAGAATCGTAAGTGACAACCCAGGATTGACTACGGGATATTCTGCATCTTTACTTTGACAGGGTGCAACAGTCCTGTGGCCATGCAGCCTTCACAGTTGTCATTTATACCCCAGTATGTGGCCACACAGATGTTGTGAATATAAACAGAGACAGATCATGTGGGAGACTCTGCTCCAGCGACACACAAGCTCTTGCAGCTGGAACTCCAGGACACTTCGTAGCTTCCAGTGGAGTAGGAATGTTTGAATCACCAGCAAGGTAGCATGTCCTGTGTCCTTGACCACTTCACACAATTTAAAATGGTCATGTACATACTTGCTGCTTGTTTAAACTTGGCTCAGTTCACCACTGTCCAGCATCCAACTTCACAAAGACTTAAAGAAATATTCTTGACAAAGAAAACTCAGAGATCGCAGTGCAACAATGGGGCTTTGTGTGATGTTGGAAAGGAAGGAGGCATCTCTGAAGAGAGTTGGATGTTCATTAAGTGTAGAGCTGCCTCATTGGTCATTAGGAAACATCTCTCCAGAAGCAGGTCTGAGCTGCTGGTTTGTGATGATGCAAAAAGCGCCTTGATCCACTCAGAACAGGGATGTTCCTGGTGGGGCTGGTACCTGCTGAAGAAGGAATAAAAAGCAGTGGCCTGGTGTCAGGAACCGCCTTGTTGAGGGGGGCTAATGGCCCACCCCAAGAGAAAGGAGGCCAAAGACCTTCTTAGCTCATTGTGCCACTCCTAAAAGATGTCCCAACCATGAGCTATGGACAAGGCTATGGAAGAGCCACAAGCAGCTATTCTGGTGAAATCAGACTAGACAGGGAGCCTGATCCTATCACTCAATCACATTTCCCTTGTATGCCCAATTTAAAGTATTAATTAGTCTTTGCCTCTTGTTTCTAATTGTGTCTTCAAAACAGCAGCCCAGGGAGGGAAGGTCTCAGTGTGAAGCCTCTTCTGTGAAATTCCCACAATATTGAGGAGTTCAGCCATGATTACCTGGTATACACCAAAATCATCTCTTGCCCCTACAGCATTATAGACTATCAGGTTCCACATGGAGAAGGATTCCCAGCCAACCATCCAAATCCTCCCCAGGAGCAAAGCTGGACCTTCACAGCTCTTTTGGGTGGCAATATTGAACTGTATCTTATAGACAGTAGAGCAGAATTTTAGGTAAACTGGTTGCTATTGTGAAGAGCCATGGGCACACCTCTGAGCCTGTCCATGTCTGCCCTAAGTAGTAAAACAATATATAAAAAGATAGAAATGGTAAAGTCCTGTGCTGTGCTGATGTGCAGCACACTGCAATACTGTTAATTAATCTTTGTTGGTTTGATGTCCAGTTTTTCTGACATGGGTTTTGATCAAATCTTGCAGAATTCTAAAACTCTCCCTTCTTTCTTTTTATGTGCAAGTACATTTAGAAGAGATTTTCATATTTTCTTTGTGTCCAGCTTCTCTAATAAGGTTGGACAGATTCTCACAGTTTCTGTTGCTAATATGATTCCTGGCAAATAGAGCAGAAGGTTCAGGAGAACAAAAGAAGTGATCTAATTTTAGTAATGGCGCAGACTGAGTCTGTCATTTTTCTCTCTCTTTTATCCCGCTACCCTTTCTGAATGTCAGAACCTCTCCCAGCACTGCCTCTTTTCAGTTTGAATTGAATTCTTGTTCCTCGTCAAGGACTGGGCATGATGAGTTTTTAGATACTCCTCTGAACAGACACTGAGTATTTGAGAGGCTGATCAGGGAAATTCTGACTTGTCACAGGTAATTTGCTAAGAATGGACCACTTCCAGTGAACCTTTTTTGCAGATTAGAAACTCTCATATCTGAAATTTCACTTAATATGTATGTCATATTTCTATTCTCCATTTTAGATTCTAAATGGAAGTGTGAACCTATTGCAGTGTAAAGACAATAAAGGAATTTAGTTTCTGAAAGACAAAGAAGATTGCACTTAGTGCAGTAGATCTGCTCAGTCTGTGAGGTGCTGAAATCTTGGTCCAGTGAAGGTCTTTAGCTTGTGCATAATTCAAGTGTGAGAAGCTTCTGTAGAAGCCTTAACATAAAACATATTTTTTCAAAGGCAATGGAAATACAAAAGCATGTTTTATATTAAATAGATGCTTACAAACTTTTCTATATTTGGATCTCGGAGGATTGTTCTAGTGAACAGCAATTATACTTGTCTTAGTCAGCCTTTATTCTTGTGCTCCTGTTTTGGATGTGAGAAATAAACAGGCTGTGTATGCAATTTGGAGGATGGCAATTATAGACATCTGATGTGCAGAACTGGACAAGAAAGCAAAGAGTAAAGAAGAACATGGTTTGAAGTGAAAATTGCTTGAGCAGTAACAAAATGCAGAGGATGTCCTTTGTTGGATGTTTATTGAGTGTGCTACAGAAACACTAGTGTTGTTGGGAATAAATTATAGTTCAACATATACAGACATAGTCTATTACAAAATGAAAAATAAAGCCAGCCTAAAGATTAATTTTGTTAGTGAGCAGGTCTGCCTAATTAGCCATGGCAAACATGATTAAAAATGTGCAATCATTTTTCAAAATAAATAATTCAGTGGCATCTAGCTCCAGTTTGTTTTATTCCATGTCATCTATATAGAAAGGGGCAGACAAGCATTGCAATTGAATCTACAAAACCTACAACCATATGATGATTGATGTAACAGACCACACTATTAGATCTAAAAATGAGCTGTGGAATACACTTGATGTACTTTAAAATAGTATTTTCATCTGTCCTTGCAGATGAAATAATTAGCTAGACCTTCTTTGCTAACTTACATGATGGACTTAAAAAGTAGGCTGAATGATTTTGAGATGTGAGGAGTGTTGCTTCTCAGTTTGTGTCTTAAGGAATTATGTTTACATTGCTTTTCCTGAAATCATTTGGCCTGAAAAAAAATGAAAGCTTAAATGTATTCCAGGAACTGGAGCTTAAAACAGCCCTCTGCTAAACAGGCAAAGCTGGCAACAAAAATCTCCCTCATCACAGTCAAACAGCTCATCATTTAACCCAAAAACGGAATGGAAGGACTATTCTTTCTCCATTCCTTTTTTCCATCCATGAGGAAGCTTGGATGGTTCCACCAAGAGGCTCAGCTGCAAGCCCATCCCTTCAGCAATGTTCAGTCTTGCTTATCATTCACCTTTTCTGGCTCTGGTGCCTGCCCATTATTCCCACTCCACCTGCAGCCATGGAATAGCACAATATTTCTGCTGAAATGAATGCTCATTAAATGCTTCTCCTCCAGGGGCTGAGTGGCAGACTAAAAATGAACAGGGGAGTCTGGGGGCTGCTGACAGTTTTCCCTGGATCATGAGAAGGCCAGGTCTGCCAGGCCTCTCTGTTCCTTGCTCTGGAACCATTTCTGTAGTTCTTGCCTGTATCTGGCACTTGTTTGACACGGGGTGATTTTCTGGCTGGGCTAAGGCATCCGTACCCCTTTTGGTGCAGCGGATCCAGTGGCACAAGCTCAATTCCTGTTTCACCCAGCCCCTCCCACTGCTATCACATGCAGCTCTTATCAGAGTGCTACTACTGTGGCTAATGAAGTCGATGTTCTTGAGGCACATCGAGAAATCTGGCACCCAGCCCTCAGCTAGAGCTCAGATTCTGCAACAATAATGTTTACATTGGCAGCCTACTGAACAGAAACTTGTGTCCTCTCCAGCTGACTGGTGTGATTCTAGCAATTAATTCAGCTTTTCCAGTCACAAAAGTTTGTTGATACAGCTTGTGGCTCTTCCTGTTTCCAAACACATCAGTAACTTGGAAAAAAAAAACCTGGCTCGGCAGTCACAGAATCACAGAAGTGTAGAGGTTGGAATGGACCTTTGGAGGTTGTCTAGCCAAGCCCTGCTCGGAGCAGAGTCAACTTACAGCAGGTTTCTCAGGGCAGTGTCCTCTCAGATTTTCAGTATCTCTAAAAATGGAGACTCTAGGACAAGTCGGGGCAACCTTTTCCAGTGTTTGATTTCCTTCCCAGTATAAACATCTCATATTTAGATGGCGTTTCCCCTATTGAACTGTATGTCCATTGCATTGTCTCATCTTCTCACTGGGTACCAGAGAGGAGAGTTAGTCTCTGTCTTATTCCTTCACATCCTGGGTTTACGTAACATGGTAGAATTCTCGGACCTTCTCTAGACTGAACTGTCCCAGCTCTTTCAGTCTCTCCTTGTATATCAGATTCCCCAGTCCCTTCATCATCATGATGATGGCCCTTTGTTGGACTCGTTCCAGTGTGTCCACACCTCTTTTGTACTGGAAAGCCCAGGACTGGACCCTGCACTGCAGATGTGACCCCCACTAGTGCTGAAGAGAGAAGGATCACTTCCCTTGACTTGCTGGAGGTACTTTCCCAAATGCAGCCCTGGAGGCTGTCCCGTCCCCACCCCCCCCGCCCCGTCCCCCCCCCTTGCTGAGTGGTCCCCTTGCTGGCTCATGGTTAGCTTGTTGTCCACCAGGACCCTCAGAGCCTTCCTTGAAAAGCTCTTTTCCAAGCTGTTGGCCTCATCGTGTACTGGTACTTGGGGTTATTAATATCTGGCTACAGGAAAAGCAGCTACTGGAGAGGGTCCAGCAGACGCCACAAAGATAATCAGGAATCTGGATCATCCATCTTATGGGGAGAGATGAGGGAGCTGGGCCTGTTTAATCCAGGGAGAAGACTGAGAGGGCATCTCATCAATGCATATAAATATCTCAAAGGATGCCAAGAGGATGGTACCAGATTCTTTCTGGTGGTGACCAGCGACTGGATGAGGAGCAGTGGCCATAAACTAGAACACAAAAAAAGCTTCATCTCAATGTGAGGAAGAACTTCTTTACATTGAGGGTGGCAGAGCACTGGAACAAGCTGCCCAGGAAGATCATGCATTCTCCCTCTCTGGAGACATTCCAAACCCACTTGGATGCATTCCTGTGTCATCTGCTCCAGGTGGCCCTGCCTCAGCTTGGACTTGATGATTTCTAGAGCTCCCTTCCAACCTAAACTGTTCTGTGGTTCTGTGACTTCACAATTCTTTGAGTTGCTTTTGATGATATTGCTCTTTACCATTTGGAAGTATTTATAAATAAATGCTTGGGATAGAGCTGGAGGGATCAAAATTGAAGTATCTGAGGTTCCCACAAAACACACATACCATGTTTTACTTTGTGACCCTCACACTTGTAAGATGTCATCATTCTGAGCTCTGGAGGCTGTCTGAAAAGAGGACAAAACTAATCCATATGAGGACTACCTGTGTAAATCTGTACTGAAACAAGAAACTCCTGTTAATTCTCTGTGTTGTAATTTGAGTCCTAAAATGTTGCATTTGTAGCATTTATGCTTAAATCGTGGCAATGCTGCCCCAAAATAAACCTGTGTAAATGGAATCCTCTTGCTTATGAATGAACTACTTATTTTATGTGACTGAAATTCATGGTTTCCTTTGTGTAGATTTTTCTGCATGGTTCATCTTTCCAACAACAAGACCTCTCCGTCCATGCCCTCAGCTTACTAATGGTGAGAATATAGAGTGTCCATCTGGTTTCCTGAGTACAGAGGATACAGCAAAATGCTGGTTGTGAAATGTCACTGATTGGAATTGCCATCAGATTGCCAAATGTCCTGAATACATCCAATTTGTTCTTTGCCTTTATCATGTTTGCATGCTATCTTGGGGTAGAAGAACCTAAAGCCTAATAGAACTGTCTGAGATTTCCTGTTTTTTATCTTTGCTTTTGCCATTCACATGGGACAGTCATTGATTCAGGACATGGATTTACACCCATCTGTGAAATTTGTTACTTTGTGCTTTTACCTTGAATCCAGACTTCCCTGTCTATATTGAATGGCTCAGGAAATGCACTGAAGACATTGAGAGCACAATCCTAGTTTCTGGAAAGTCAGTAAGGAAGATGCTTTTGTACTGTCTGTATTTTCAAGCATTTGGAGATCATGAAAATCCAGGCCTGTTCTTCCATCCACACTGGGAAATTTAAGCACATTCAGAATTCTCTACCTACCTTTCTTTACCCAAACTCACTGAGTAGTTTTTAATATTAACATAGTTTACTGGCTTTTTATTTTACTTCTTTGGTTTGAAATGTCTTTGTTTTGTTTCAGGTTTTATATTGCAAGTTTATCAATAGTACCAAAAACTAGATTTGTCAAAAAAGTGTGGGACTAGAATAACAACATTATAAAGGGAGCGCAGCAGAGAAAGGAAGTAGAAATGTTGCTAAAATAATTTCTGATATTTACAATTAATCTGCTCACTCCTAACTTGACTGTTGGAAAATGTCAGGGTAGAGAGTCTTCATGGCACGGTTGTATCAATCTCTTTGGGTTCATGAAAATCAAGGCAGCATATTTTAACCCTTTAACTCCCCATTTCTTGCATGGCAGGATGTAGCCCAGTGCCTTGGCTGGGACTGCCTTGTTCTCTGCATTCCCTGCAAGTGCAGTTTCCCATACCTTCCCCTCAGAATGCTTCGGTTTGAAGGGTGGAAAAAAAGCCTTGAGTTTAAAGTACTGGACTGAGATGCATCCCAGCTAAAAGAGTGAAAAAATGTTTTCTTTGAACAGATGTGAGTTCTTGCGACCTTCTGTAAATCTGCTAACTTCAGCTTTCTACCTGCTGATCAGGTACTGTCCAAGTAAGTAAACTGGATGCCGGGTAGTAGGAGGAAAAACATAAATTCTAATTAATTAATTAATTAAGTGCTTTATAATTGCATTATTATATGATAGTTATATATTTATTATCATATTTCATTATTATCTTTATTATAAATATAATATAATATAATATATGTTTAATACACACACGTTATATTATTACACACAGTATTATTTATTATATCTATTAAAGTATTATATTTGTTTAATATATTTTAATTTTTACTAGTTATTATTATATTATATTTATTTAATATTTGTTTTTTTTACTAATTAATTTTATTAATTATTAACATTATTATTCATTTTTATACCTTCTGTAAATTTTCTAACTTCAGCTTCCCCCCTGCAAATCAGGTACTGTCCAACTAAGTGAGTTGGACACCAGGTACTAGGAGGAAGAACATAATTATTTATTAAAAAAATCCCCAAATCCTTCTTCATGGACAGAGCTCATCTCTTTTAAGTAGGTCAGAGTAGTTTCAGAAAGCGCAGCCACAGTCACACAGTGTTTAATAGGCCCTGTTAATGTTTCACACTTTCCCCTCCTTTTAAAACTTCCATTTCGGAGCCAGATGAGTCACTACAATATGTTTTTTTTTTCCTTCTGCAGTTCCCACATTGTCTCGGCATGTTGGCAGCAGCACTGGGAAGCAGCGCTGGTGAATCCCGGTCCTCCGGTCCCCAAAGGAAGCGCCCCTGAACGGGTCCCTGGGATTAGGCAGGAAGCGGAGGTTTTAATGAAGCAGACTCCATTCTTCCAAGGGGTGAAGGGAGGTAAGGGAAGCTCCTGTTGCTTATGTGATTATTGCTAATTACTGTAATTGAACATCCTCATGACAGGAATATTTGGTGCCTGAGGTAAAGCTTGTTTGCTTCCATTCCTTTTTTCCAACTGTCTCGTGGTGCCCTCTCGAGGTAGGAGAGCAGCCCCTTTTATTCCTTTTTTTACTGCTGCAGCTGCAACACAAACTGGAAGCACAGATGCTGGTGAAGTAACTGAGAAATTGCTGTTTGCTGTGAAAAAAACAAATTGAAGGTACTATAAATCCAGGCAAAATCTGTGGAGTTTTTTATTCCTATTTATAAAAGCTCACTAATCACTTTGTTTCCATCTTTTCCATGAGATCCAGCACTTGAAAGGACACAAAAAGCACAGGGGGTGCTTCTTTGCAGTGCCCTGAGGCCAAAAATATGCATTTCCCGGGAGCACAAACCAGCAGATCATACAAGGTTAAAGGCTATTTCCATAAAGGAAGGGAATGCATTTCCCACAATGTGCCCTTGAGGCAAAGCACAAAATGCATCAGGAAATGCTGATGTGTTTGGATATTAAAGTGGATTAGGAAACTTGACACATAAGGAAGGCTGACCTTGAGGCTTGCGTCAAACAGAGAGAACTGTAGTTGTGAGAGAGGTCTGTGAGTGAGGTGCTGGTCTCTCCAGGCTGGAGGGAGCCAAAAGCCTTGGATGTCATCACCACCTCACTGTGAAGGACTGTAAACTGTTGGTTTCTTTTAAAATGTGACTATTAGGTGTGTGGTCTTGAAATATCTTTTTCCAGGTGGCAGCAGACTGTCCTACTGAGAATGGTTCATCTTAAATTCATCAAGGAGCAAGGAATGGCAATACATTGGGTCTTGAAAAGGCAGTGAATTGATCATTTTTGGTTTGGACTGGGGTAGAGTTGGTGCTGAGTGTTTGGGGCAAGGACATCAAGTTTGAGAGATGAGCACACTATGGTGCTAATTTATTAAAAATACTCTTTTTCTAAATATCTCTGCTACTTGTAGATAACTTTTGACAGGGATAAATGTAAAGAGATGCTGAAAAACATGCTGGATCTGAAGGCATAAATCCTCTCCACAGAGCTGCAAACTGAAGACTCAAGGCTGTGGTTGTGTTGAAAAAGGATTTTTGGGCACAACAAGGGGTAAGATGTTATTAAAACCTTTGTTCACTGTTATAGGGAACAGCTAAATGTGGTTTGAGGTTTCTGCCAATTTAACACTGACTTATTCCCATTGCCTCAAATGCCACTAAGAAACCTCTTAACGTCTAATTAAACATAAAAAATGAAAAACAATTAATAGACCTCATTTTAAATACTGGAGTTAAATCAAAATCTTTCATTTTTAAAACATCATTTATTTCCTTTCGCTTTTGCTAGACCAGAGGCTTTGAAGAAAATTCACATTTTATGTGGCATTTACTTTCTTTTGGTGGAGAAACAAAACCTTAGCTTAAATGGTCTAAAACTGGCACTGTCTTTAATATTAATGGAGTTTTATTTTCTCTAAGGGGAAAGTTCGGGAGTTCTGAATTCCCCCCCAAACACAGGCTAACCTGGCTTGTTTTATTATTTCCCTCTCTGTGGTCTGTTTGGCTCTGTCCATCTGTGGTTTCTCCCCCTGTTGTCATCAGCATGAACCATCAGCAGCACATTCAGCCCCAGGACTGGACAGAATTGCTGTGGCAATTGAAATAGTAACAACAAAAAGCCATGGGAAAATAAGACAACATTAAATAATTATTTCCCCTTTTTTATTTCTTCAGCAAAGAAGGGCAAAAGGGAGCTGGCTTCTGCCTGCAGTTCTCGCTCTTACTGTGCTGTTAGGGAATCAGAGGCCATTCAATACATGGTTTTGGAAACCCTATGAATGAGTGCGAGGTGGTAGGAGGTGTTGCTTTCGGGGCATCACCACATGACATGATTGTATTATCTTGAGAGCAGGGAAGAAATGAAGGAGAGAGGTGTCAGGTGTGCCTGGGTGCTCTGGTCAGGACAGGATGTCTGGAGCATCAGGGTCACACAGGTCCCATGGTGTTTAAAATCAGGCTGGCAGAGTCTGTTGGAGTGACAATCACATTCCCTCCCACCCTCATACTCTCTGCTCTCTGTGCCACCTCCTCATCTAAGGGAAGGTGGCATCTTTGTTCTGGTAGAATTAACTAATCAAAATATGCTGTTGGTGATTTCAATTATGAATGTTCCCTCCCATTCTTAAAATGTTTTCACTTGTTTTCTTGGCAGGATCTCGAGGATCTCTCCTGAGAGCTCCTTTCACATAGAGATGCACAGAATGAATAGTTTATCTCCACCTCCTGCTGACTTTCATGAATAATTTGATGTAAAAAGCTAAGTTGGACTTCTGCTGTGCCGGATAACTTGGGAGTACCAGCTTCTAATATTCTAGCCACAGACAGAAACAGATTTTCTGGTTTTGAGGACAAAGTGGCCTCTCTGGTTTCCACTTATTTCTAATATCTAACCTTTCTCTCCTTCCCAACTATAACTAGGCTCGTTTGGGCTTCCCAAAAAATGAGAGAGGCTTTGGAGGCTTCCAGCTGACAGAACATCCCATGAAAATGCAAGCTCTTTATGTAGACAAAGAAGATTTAACGCGACATATGATCATGATTTTTACAGTTTCTTGTTTGCCTCCCCACGTATATATGCCAGAAAATCCTGTGGTCACTCATGAAGCTGAGCAGCTCATTTATATGAACTGCTTCTTGCTGCCCACTTTCACTGAAGGCAAACAGAATTGCTTATCTGAGTAATGTCACACATGTGCCTAAATGATTGCAAAAGACTGAAAGGAGCTGGGAGTAGAAATAATAGCTCTACTTCATCTCTCACAGAGCAGCACCAACAAAATAATGAAGCCATGTGAATAAAGAACCAACATAATAATCAAGCTCTAACCATTTTTGGAAAATTAGCACTTCTTCCATAACAGTCACGGCTGCTGGGAAAATGGTACAAAATATTAACTGTCAGGTTAAGCACACCTTAATCAATGTATGCCAAGCCCCACTGATGTGTCCTCAAACCTGTTACTTAAGTACTTGTTAAGGCCCATTAAATAAACAAAATTTTAAAGCCTAATAGCATAAACCACGTAAATAACATAAAAGAGCCATAATGATTGAATGGGTGGGTGTTTAGGCCTTCTTGATTTAAAACAGTGCAGTGAAAGATTTTGGAGCCCTTGAAGGTGATTTTGAAGACGAGGAAGTGACTGTGCTACACAAACAGCAATCAGAGACAATTAAGAGAGCTGGGACAAGTGCCTCATTCTCCCCGCAGACTGCATGGGAAATTGCACTTTACATTTCAGTCTCATTGCATTTTCAAATAAGGCCCCCAGCTATGTCATTTTTCAAGTCCAACTCAAATCAAAAGATACTGCTTAAAATCTTCCTATTACTCCAGAAGTAAAAGGAATGATTGTCTATGCTGATGAGCCTGGAAGATTGTCTTGGAAAGAATTTGACAGTTTTGTCTTCCCGTCCCATTATGATGTTATTACTGCCCTAATAAGAAGGCTGCCAGGGCCTGAATGCCAGTGTGAGTATGAGGGTAGCTGAGGATGGCTCTGTGCTGCTGCAGATTTTGTGTTGTTTCTCCGCAGAAAAGTGCTCTGTGCTGTGCATGTGTTTTCTCTTAAAGCTCAGTCGGATGAAGAATCTCAGCCAGCCCCTGTGATAACAATACAACAGAACATACAAGCAAGCTGAAAAAAACCCTCATAAAAATGGAATGAATTAAAATAGAGAAATTTGAAAATAGTTATCCTTGCCTAATTAGAACCCTGTCCCTATACAGAGAACACAACCCACTAGCAGTACTTTTTAAAGAACTTTCTGTTAAGCATGGGAAGTGTTCCAGTACATGATTCAGAAATTTCCCGAAGTGTTGAAGTGGTCCCACTTTTGCAGCCTTCTCCCCCCAGGATGGGAGTACAATGAGTTTGCAGAGCTGTTGTAGCTGTTTAGGTTTGCCACAATAAGTGATTGGTGCCCAGGAATGAGCCTTGCCCTCGTCTCTGGCTCCTCAGGGGGAGCCAGTGCTGGCCCAGCCGCCGCTGCTGCTCTGGCACAGGCTGGAGTGCAGAGGGAAGCAGGAGGACCTTGTATCCATCTGACTGCCTGTGTGGTGCCCAACAAACCTTCCCTTAACCAGCCCTGACACCCCTGCTCCCTGTCATGGAAGCTGTGAAATGGAGGAGCTGTGATGCATCCATGGAAGTGATGCAAGCTTTGCCTTAGAGCAATTTTCCCGTGGAAGTATCTGTGTCAATCTCATCTTATTGTTCACTTTGCAGAGGGCACTTTTTCATTTTTAAGATTTTAACTTAAACTCCAAAGAAGTTGCTCCCCTTCCTCTGCTTCCCTCTGGTGATGAAGGGACAAAGGCAGAGACTCTGGCTTGAGATAATTTACTGACAACAGCAATGGAAAGAGAAACAAACAGTAATGGCACCAATATTTAAAAGACAGTGTACAAAAACATGATTTACACACAAAGGATGCTCCGTTACCTTGATGCAATTCCATGTGAGATAAAGAACAAATGGCAGATATTTCCACAGCCTAGAGTTCCTTCAACACAGGGAGCTTTTTCCAGACACATGGCATCACACACATCACAGTAATCTGTCAGTCCTATTGCAGGAATGCTGAACTGTCAAAGCCATCACATCTGTGTTTAAAAATCCACCCTCTTGTGGTGGGGTGAAAACTGAGCATTGCATCAAAGTTAGCAAAGTGTTTGACTTAATTGTTGTATTCAGAAGAACTCTTTGCTCTTTCACCCAAGTCTGAGGCAGCAGACTGAAGTCTTTGCTTTTGCTGGTTGCAGAAACAATTTAATTTGACTTGGATCTCCAGGCTGTGCCCCTTTCTCATCACCTGTGAGAAAGCTAGGACAACTCTAAATGGAAATGTTCATTTATAATGCTAATTAATAGAAAGTTAGTCCAAGATCCCTCCTCTCAGATACAATCAACTACATATAAACGAGGTCATTATTGGAAACAAGAATGGAAATCAATTATTTCCAAATTAAAGATTCAAACTTTTATGCTTCACTCTGTGAAATTGTCTGAAAGATAAAGTACGGTTACAGCGACAACCTGACTCTTGCTGTCCTCAATCCAGAACATAAACTACTCATGTCTCAGAAAAAAGAAGCAATGCTTTGTTGCTTAGTAATGGTTGTAGAGCAAATATGCCCGCTGAAATTAAGAGGAATTTATGAAGGAAATATCCTGCTTCTGAACCAGGGATCTGAGAAGTAATTATTAATTGTGATGGCCCCAGGAGGAAAGCATCTCAACAAGATCATTCACATATGGAACTGTGTAAAAGAAAGAAAAAAATATTGCAAACTCACATTCTCTGCAATCAGAACTTTATCCCAGTCCCCAGAACTGCAGTGGATTATGTTGCTAGCAGAAATTAATTTATTTCGGTGGAACTTCCTTGGAGCACGGTACTGCTCAGATATTTGCAAATTTGGGTCCTAACCTGCTTGTTTTAAACCAGCTTTAGCAAAATTACATTTAGGCTAAGTTCTTGTCACAATAAGACCAAGGGGAGTTTTGTGATTGAGTTTTCAAACTGTACAATTACCTTTAGTTACATATTCATGTACCTCATGTATGTAACTCTTAAGTGGAAGAAACACATTTATGTACATAAAATGATGTATATATGTATAAGAAAAATTCAGTATTTATTGTTTTATGTTTACTAGTACCTCTATGGCTCTGCACCAATATCCCTCTGTCATTTTCTGAAACAGAGCTGAAAGGCCAACGGGAGCGAGATACCAACCTGAGATAGCAGTCTAGCAAGGCAGGCAGTGCTGTCACTGCAGAGGGACTTGGAGCAGAAGAAGTGACACTTGCAGTTACTGAGGCTGTCAGTCCATATTCGTGTTGCTTTGGTACCCTGGATAAAGATCAGTGACACACCACGCAGACAGATGGACATGGTGGTGAGCAACAGAGACTGTGCTGGAGCTCAAGAGGGGGTTCTGAAGGCAGCATTCCTGGCTGGGAGACTCCAAACAGCTGGCCACGCTGAATTTTTTAAAAAGAGTTCATGTTTCAGGAAATGCAGCAGTTTGTTTGGTTCTGGATGATGTTACACACTGAACAAGCCTGAGATAGGGAGAGATATTGTTATTTAATGTTGGTTAATATGGCCTGAGCTGCACAAAGGGAAGGAAGTGAAAAAGGGCATTCCCTTTGAGCCCTGGAGAGAGTGAGGATGAGAAATGAGGATAGAATTTCCCTGTGTTTTTCTGTGACAGGGAAAAACAGATCCTACACATTTGAAGGCAGAGCAGTGAAAGGAGTGTCAAAGCTGCACATTGGAAATAGGGAGGAGAAATCTCACCCTGGGTTCAGAGGCTGGAATTTATCATAAACTCACACTTCAGCCTTCCTCTCCCAAGAGGATAAGCGTTAGGGTACAAGCCCAGTGGGACAACTGCCTCTTTCCTGGGACAAGGGTATACACAGGATAACTTGAATTTTTATTACAAACTGAAACCCAAAGGTAAAAATCCGACACCAGTGCGTTTCTTCTTTTAAAATAAAATAGTTTAGAGGAGTTCATCAGTATATCTAGTTTTAAGCAGCTTATGTCCTTGGACAACAAACTTTAAACAGTTAAATAATTCAAGTGTAACTAAAAATTAGGCTGCTCTACTGGAATTTCAATGGATGGTCCTCACATCCATCAGCATCCCTTTGTCTTAGAATATTTCATCCCTTTTGTTTGAAAAAGGGGAAGAGTTTTCCCTGCTAGATAATTTATCTGGACTGTACCATATAACATTTTTGAATAATCAATCCAAACTGCATGTCAAACACATCTTCTACTCCATTTTCTGTAACTGAGTCCTTATTTATTTCAAATTCCTGGGTTGCCTCATATCTCTTTGCCAGCGTGATGCATATTGGGCAATCAGGTCATTCCAGGTTGCTCTTGTTTGTGTTACTCTTGTGAATTCAGTTTATGTTTAATCTGGGAATAACAGACACAAAAGGCCAACACAAAAAAGAACAAACAAAACAAAACAAGACAAAACAAAACACCAAAATCCCACCCCAACAACAACAACAACAAACCACAGAAAAAGATGATGTATCCAGTGCAGTCACTATCATGTCCAGATATAGAGTTAGAAGGAGACAGAATGAGTGAAGAGCTTGATGAAGGGCAAAAGCTTCTAGTTTTTGGAATTGGTTTAGGTTTGATAAATTAGAAACTTATTATGAAATAAGATCACTGATTTACTGCTGTGCTCCTCTCTTTGGGACAGCACTTCTAATGTCATCTCAGGCTGTTCCTCCATATCCCTGGCCACTGCAGTTCCCTCAGATAGGTAACATGCACAAAGGCTAGGTGGTGGTCGTGTTGTGTTCAGTATGTTTGGATGACCAGAGGTCTGAGACCACAGCTATCAGCAGAGACATTATCTAATTGTTGGCCTTATCTTGGCTGCAAAGATCAAGCACAGATCATTGTGCACCACCAGCAGAGAGGACAAAGCTACCACCATGACCCCAGCTCTAAGTCGATGGTACAAAGGAGTGAATCAGGATTTAAGTCCACCTCGGTTTTTTTAAGGTCACTGATTCTCTTTAAAGAAACAAAACAACACACAGACTTGTGTGTACACAAACACGCACACTTAATAATTAAAAGAATTAACACAGGAATTAGTTTGTTGTTAAGTGGAAATTTGCCATATGCTCTCCAACACTAGACACAAAGAAGAATCATTTTACCACTTAAACCTCTGTTTTGCTGTAGAATTCAGATGCCCAGTGCTGTTGATTGGCTCGTTTAAAGAACATTAATGTTTGTTGTGGAGCCTGTATATCAAGGATATCAAGGTTACTTAGAGGAAGTTTTTGGAAAGCCTTTCTCTCAGGCTGCTGAGCTTTTATTTTGAGGAGAAAGTAACACAAAGAATAAAAGACAGAGGTGCCAGTGGGCTTAGTGTAAAGAAGACTTGGAGGTTTATATTTCTTTCTCTCTTTTTTTTTTTTTTTTAACAGTCCAATTATGTACCACAAAGCAGCAACTGGGCTAACACCAGCCATATGATGGAATAGCTTGTAATCCGGTTGTGGGCCTAACTCCATGAGACAGACTCCAAGTAGATGAGTTTTAAATCTCCTTAGAATTAAGAAGGGTTTGGCAACCAAATTAATTGTTTTGGAAAAATCCTGCTTTATGGATCATGAAGAGGATAAAAAGGGAAAAAACATGTCATCTGTAGTGGTTAGTCAGATGTTCTTTTGGAGTTACAACGATTTCCTCTCTAATTCCTCTCCTTGTTGACATTCCCGTTAAAAGAATAATGAGCACGATGTTCGTTGCCTGAGCACTGCTCATCCCTGTGTACATTACGAAATCTTTGCATTAAGCCACCCAAATGGATTGAATCATACCGTGAGGCAGACACTGAAAAAACAACTGCACTCAGCTGTGAGAAGGCATAAAAGCCATGTATAAACTGATACAAGCGGCGATAATCGCCAGGACCCTGTACAGGAGTTTGTTTGAGAGCAGTGCCGGGGCCCAGGCAGCCTGGAGAGTGCCTGGCTCTGCTTTAGCAGGGCTGAATTATTTTAAGGCTTTGGGTTGTTAATATTGATGCAGTTACCCTTTTACCAGGGAGGTTGTGATGCTTTGGGAAAAAATGTGTTCTATGCATTATTAATGCCATGTTTAAATAATGAGAGACAATTAAATGATCGCTGGGTGATAGTTTCCCAGATGTATTCCTGTTTGATGTATTTTGTAGATCTATACTGTATTCTTACAGAGGCTGTATTACTTAATTACCCTGCACTTTTGCAGTATTTTGGTGAAAGTAGGTGTGCAAATAAAGGTGTTATTATTACACAGGTGGCATAAAAGCAGCTTTGTTAAGGAGCTTGGTACTAATAGTCCTTTAATTCAGAAAGCCAGGAGATGTTTCTTCACATGGTACATTAAACAGTGAAATATGCCAATTTTGACTTGATTTCTGTGCTGCTAAACTACCCCACATTCATTGGCTTCAGCTTTAAGCCCTTCCATTCTCGTATTCTCTAGCCCTGGTTACAGAATTGCAGCTTGCTTTTCACCTATTTCCTAACAGTTTAACATGGATGTCTGGGTCCAGCCCATTGTTCCAATTGTATATAGTTTAAAAAGCTCTGCAGTATTTTACTCTTTCCATTATATCTTGGCTTCCCTGAGAGCTCTGCTTGCTGCATTTCGCTTGTACTGGCTCTGTTTTCTAAACCCATTTATGGCTTTTTTTCTGTACACACTTGTTCATTGGGGAGCTTAAATTGACTTCTCTCCATTCTGTTTCCTTAACTAAAAACGCACCATTAAGGTTGATTGAAGTCTTTTGAAAACACTTCATAAAAAATGAAAGGCCACAAGAAATTAGGCTACCAGTGTTTGCAAATACCTGTTTTCAGCCAAATTAGTGGGAAGGAAAAAATACTGAAATTTAAAAATGCTATTGATATGTATTTGGTTGCTGGTTATTTTTATAATTATAAAAGCATGTGTAAAACATTTTGAGGAATAAAATACCGAGACTTTAACAAGATGCAGCAGGCAGTAGCTTGTTGTTGCAGAAAGCCTTTCCCCCTAAAAAACATCAGGCACGGTTCTGAGAAAAGAAAATGGCAGAATGAACAGAAGTATCTGGATCAGTTATTTTCATGATTTTCCATTATAAAAAATATTTTTTGCTCTAAAATATTACTCTTCAGAGAGTACTGAAAACTCTTTAAGAGTAACATTTGCACCATGGAATAAAAAAATTATCAGGAATAGGAGGAGTTATTAATAAATTTCTTTACAAATGAGGAAAAAATTTAATTAAAGCAGTGAGACTTTGAGTGCATTTCAGAACAAAAACATCTGTGCAGAAGTTGAGGTTGTTAAGTATGTTTTACATTATGTACGCATATCCTTAATGAACAAAGCAGCTTCATTTCACAATTCCCCCACCAGGAACCAGGGAAGTCATTCTGAGCAGCGTGCTGAATTGTCAAGGAAACTTTTATGGACATATGGAAATGCATCTGCTTTAAAAAGAGGAATATCAAGAGGGATTTGCACAAAGTTAAAAGCAAAGCAAGTGCTTTAGAATCAAAAATGATTACATTGAAAATGGCAGCTTGCTTGTCAGAGCAGCTGAGGCGGCTCCTCACCAAACAAAATACTAATCGTTTCAGCTGTTTCTAGGCTCTCCTAATACTGCTGCTGATCATTAAAAAAGATGTACTTTTTAGAAATGCAGAAAGCTGTAAAAGAAAAATCATTTGGTTTTGGTTTATTTTTATATTTTTTTTCAGACAGCTGCCAAACATATTTTATTTACAAGATGTATCACTTCTACGGCTTTTTCTCTTTTTCAGAAATATAGAAATTCATTTTGACAGTCATCTCACTAAGTGGAGATATCTAAAATGCAGACGACTTTCAGTATAAGATTTACATTGCAGAATAGGAGCAAAAAATCTGCATAGGCTGAGTTTTACAGTTTTAATGGACTTAAAAAAAATCTTAATATGGAGAAAAACCCCACACCTTTGAGCCTCAAAATCAAACTCAGGTTTGAATTTAGAATCAACAAAGTTGTAAATGACAGCTGTTCTCAGACTTTCCCTGAATAATACTATGAATTTAAGACTTTTGTTCCTTTTTCTTTTATAAAGGCAATGGAATCAGCCCACCAGGCCTCAGCTGCAGGGGTATTTGAAGGTGTATGTGAGCACAAACTGCAGACTGTATCCCGTGCTTTATGAATTCTCGCCTTAATGGAGGAAAAGAGCAGTGAGATCAACAAGCAAAGTAGCTGAGTACAAGGAGGTCATGCAGCAGAGCTGAGTTCTGGTGCAGAGCTACAAGGAAACCCTGTCAGCTTCCATCCCATTAAACAAGCCAGGAGCTATGTGTCGGACTCGCTGGGATTACCAGCAAACCCCTCCCAAGCTGTCTGCTGGCTCTTGCTCACGTCCTCTATCAATTATTCAGTTCCTTTTATGCAAATAATGTTTCATGGAAGCGATAGAGATTCATAATGGGGAGAGGAGTAACATCCATTTAGGAGAATTAAATGGTAGATGAAAAGCGTAACACTTTGTGGGCAGAAGCTGTTGAAATGGTGCAGTACCAGGACTCTTTAAATGCGTGCACAGACAGGGAGAGTCAAAGCTTTGTTTGCTTTTTTTTGACAATCAGCTCTCTACAAGATTAAATAAGGTGGGAATAGACACAGGCTGCAGCATTCCTGGTCATCCCCAGGGGCTGGAGAAGTGAGGCCTCCATAGCAGATCTGTCTGCACTCTGCAGGCTCTAAACTCTCAGTCTGTGCCTTACAGGGGATCTGTGCAGCCAGCTTGCATGCACTGTCTGTACTAAAGAGGCTTCACTGCTCCTTAGAGTCAGGAGTCACAGAAACCAAGGGCCATTTCTGCATTCTTTTATCAGGCGAAACATTGGTTTCAATGCATGTGTTGGACCAAAACTCTGCTGTAGCCTCATTGTACTTCACAGGGCCAAACTCAGTCCTGCTTCCTTTTGAGATTCTTCCCACAGAACAGATTGGTGAGGAAATGCAGACAATCCTGGGTGCATCCAGCCAAAGAACTTATTGTGCCTGTGTTGCAAGCCTTTAAATCCTTGTCTGGGATTTTACTTGCAGGTTTATCCTTTGTCTTGTCAGTCAGTTCATGGTGATTTTCCTGCTAAACTGTCTGTGGGCTGTTTGACCAGTTATGTCTGGGTCTGCACTGTCAAGTTCGAAAGTGGTGGTGTTCCCCACTAATGCCTCCCCACTGCAAAGGCTGTGGTAGAGCAGCCTGTCCTCAACACAAACAGATCTGTGGTGGTGAGAACACATCTGTCATCCTGTGTGCTTCAACATCAATTACAGAATCTTATAATAATGTTGAATTTTATACCAGCAAACCAGTGTTTGTAAGGCAGAAGCACAGAAATAGCACCACAGCCTCGAGGCTTCTGTCTGTGTCCCGTTGCAGTCCCTTTGTTGCACTGCTACTCTTTTTGTTCATGGAATGTGACTCAAAAGCAAACAAAATGTTATTAAAATACAGAACCATAGAACTATTTAGGGGGAAAAGACCTTTAAGACCATCGAGTCCAGCCATTTACCCAGCACTGTCAAGCCCACCTTGTCCCTTCTTGTAATCTTTCAACTTCATTTGGAAGACCACAGCCAAGTGCTAAGGAAGTTCTAGGCATCTCCTCTGTTTCCTGGAACACACACACACAAGATCCAGTGTTGTAGCTGTGTCTTCTAGACATAAAGACATCTCTTTTAAAAGCTTTGTGATGCAAGTGCCCTGTATATTTATGGCACTTCAGCATTTAACTATTTTTAATGACACTGTTTTTCAAAAAGGGAATCTTTTGCTAAACCAAGAGAGACAGAAAGTGTGTTTTAATGGAGTGCAGTTAACTTCCAAAAGCGAAATAGGCTTCCATTATAAAATTCTGCACTTAAAGGAGCCCTGGCTATAGGCAGAGATGGAAAATTGAACTAGTATTATGCACAGTAGATAAGTTCAAGAGAATTAAAGCATAGATGAATTCAGAGAATCAAAAAGAAGCCAAGCTACAGGGGGCTACACAATATTTACTACATCTATGCTTTTGCAGTCCAAGGAGATGGAAGCTCTTCCCCTTAAACAAGCAGTGCTTTCCCTCTCAGGAGATTAACAATTAACATTCAGTTAATTGTTCAGCTGCCCAAAACACTGTGCCAGCACCTGCTCAATTTACTGTTCAACTTGCTTCTGTGACAACTTGGGAAACTTTGGCTGCTTTAGGATATGTCTACTCAGGATGATACAAGGGTCTTTCTGTAGGGTTCAGAATTGCACAGAGAGCACAAGAGCAAAACACTGGCTCTGAGCAATCTCTGCAAGAACTGAGCTCACTCAGCCCTTTTATCCCGCTTAAAGGCAATTGTTAAGTCTTGCCTTAAAATCCAGTTTTACCTCTGTGGGACTGGAGCTGTCCTTGTACACAGATGAGTAGCACAAAGCCACAGGCACCTAAATTTGCAGTTCTACTCTTCCTTTTCCTCCACACAGTATTTCCACAACCAGCTCACTCATAAGGAACTGTCTTCTGTTGTTTTGTGCTGTTCCTTGCTCACTTCAGCTACATTCGTCTACCTCATTCCTTCAGGCTCCCTTTAGAGGTACAAACTGCGCTCCCATCCTCCTGGCTCAGAGGAACGCCTAGAAACTGCTGCCAGGTGACAGCCAGGCAGTGACCAGTGTGATTCAAGTTTTCTGTACCCAAACCAACCCGAAATTTAAAGAATGGGACCTAAATCTTCGACTTATCCTGGTACAAATCTGCTACAAGTCGGCTGAAGGGAGTGAGCCCTTGTTCTCCAGTGAACTCCGAGCATGTGTTGGTATCCCTGATGTGGAAATTCAGCGGTACAACAAAGACACCTCGTGGCTGCCCTGCAAACCACACACAGACAGAGAACTCACCAGCCGGGAGCGTCTGCTCTGGTGGCAATCTTCACTCTTACTCCCCGACAGCTACTTAAAAGTGTAATTAGTACCAATCCCTCTTTCAAATCACCTGGGAGAAACAAGGAATGACTGATAAATTGAGTACATAATGTTAATTGTGAAGAATAAACAACGCACTTAATAGAAATGTGATGTTGGCTTCTGAATTAAGCTTAGGAAAACAATTATTAGATTAAAAAACCCTTACAAATTCTATTTAATAATTTAATTGGATATGATATGGGAAGTGAATGCCGTGAAATATTTATCAGGTCTAGAAGCAAGCTCTTACTGTTCTGTAAAATTTTCTTCTAAGAGCTTTAATTTCATAGTTAACATGCTAAGTTGTTCACATTTGCCTTTAAACTACTTACAATTTTGTTAGAAATCAGCAGGTACATGTTTAAAGTTCTGTATGCCAGTATGTATTGTAAATCCCTATATAATAGTACACACTGTAACTCAAACACTGTATTTTAAAAAATATAATATGAAAACTGAATATATTTTAAAAAAAATAGATAGAATAATTAAGTCCATAATCACATTTAGATGTAGAGATGTAGTTTCATTGTTATCCTTGCCATCACTTCACACACACATACATGTGAGAAAGTCTCTATGGATAAAATAAGTCCATTTATTTTAGCAAAGCATTTTTGGTTTTTTTATTGAACTATTTCTGAACAGCAAAACAAAGTCTTGCAGAGGGAATGTACCAGCAGAAAACCTCGAGCTGATGTGTACTGATGTTTTATTTCCTTCCTCACCTTTGCATGAAAGTTTGTTGTATCATAAACAGGACAGTAAAAATGAAGAGTAATTAAGTCAGATCATGAAGCTCTTGGAAAATAGAACAACCCACTATGTAGTAAAATTGGAGAGACCAGGTTCTGAACTTAGTTTTTTTTCCCAGTGCAAATCTGAAGAACTCATATTAAATCAGACTTATTGTAAACTAAATTCTTAGATTTTATTGCTGATTTCTACCAGAGTGACTGAAAGCAGAACAAACTAAAGGCACCTCTGAGTCCCACAGGTATTCTGCCTAAGTATAAATGGTTGCTTCACTGAATTAAATAATTTCTTTACATAATTGATATTTCATATTCATTATACATTCAGGATCACTGTATTAAAATGAAAGTACAAATGCCCAAACTCTCCCTTTGGTAACACCACTTAAGTCTGTGGAGCAATGCTTGCTCAGAATAATTTTTTCCCAGAATTTCTCTAAATTTTGTAGTTCTTTTGACCCTTAGGTTTGATTTAGGTGGGGAGGCTAGAAACAACTCCAAATTACAACACAGAGACTTTGTTTTTAAAAATATCTATTAATTTAGAGAAGGGATAATTATAATAATCCTTATTTAATATATTAGTAACATCACATTCAGTCCTGTCGTGTACCCCCATGACAATAACTTTATTATGTTCCCTTCATGGATGAAAGCAGGAATTTGTTAATTGGAGTTCTCCTGCTAATACAGACAAGCCAGGGTTTTACCATCTACTTCAGTACATCCCTCTACAAGCATCTTTAGAACTTTGCTTTAGAAAGAAGAGATTATTTAGAAACAAGATGAAATGCTGAATTTGCTTTCCTAAAACAGGTGATTCAGGAATAAAGAGCAGAGGAATGTGCCATTAGCGGTTCTTGATTAGCCTGTTGCATTTTTAGCTCCAACGTGTTGATTTCTCTGGTTAATAAGAAAGCTTTTAGCCCTGTTCTAGTTGTGATACCATAAAACCAGCACTGTACTGTATTAGGGCACACATCCCAGAAGGGGACCTGAAGGAACCCTCTTAGATAATAACGAATTATCTCATTATCCTTCTCACCTACAGGCAGCTAGTGGACGGAGTGACTCTCTCTAAACCTACTGCCTGAAGCCATCGAAGCATAAAATCCTGTCTTAAAACACAGGTGTTTCCATTGGAGTCCAAATTATCCTTTTAAACATCCTCCTTTTTTTGCTAGAATAATCTACTGAAATGTAATTTTCGACTAAGATAATTTAAACCGAACAAAATGAAGCCTGGAAGTTCTTAATATTTAGAAATGCAGACAAATGTGATGCTTCCTTTTAAATTGAGGACTGTAGTGGAGAATCCAGTTGTAAAAGAAAGTTCTTTTACTTACTAAACAAGTATCCAGACTCCTTCTTTTGTACATTAAACAGTGCATGCCTTTGTACATTAAAGAGCTCATTACCATCTCTCAAATAGAATGGGAAAATTTAAGCATTTGTTACTTCCTGAATTACAGTGAGGTGAAATTCTGTCTTTTAAAATCTTTGTCTTCCTGTGTGGGTTGTTTCTTTTGATCACAGCAAAGGAAAATACTTCAAACTTTCAAGGGAAATCTATATATTATACATAGAATTCGCTTGCAATAATTATCTTGCAATAAATTTAAGTTGCTAATTAAAAACCATGCACAGGTATTATGATTAATTAGGTGACACAAACTGAGAACAGAAATTCAGTAAACTGCACCAAATAAAAAGGGAGAAATGCATGAGTTCATATAGTTTTGGGGGCTGGAATGCAACCAGAAATTTAGCTCAAATCATTACTTTAGTTTTGAATGGTGTTGACTAACAGCATTCTTGCTCCATTTTTATTTAAGGGTTGTGTGCCGGATTTCCCTCTTTTAATAAAATCAACTGTAAATAGAAATTAGTAAGTAAATATCAGTAACAAATGTAAAATACTAAAAGGTGCTAGAAATAATCATGTCAGTTAATAAATTTGAGGAATGTAATACTTTAAAGAAATCTAACCACAGTAAGTAAGATTTAGGCTGTCAAGACACCCGAATAGCTTTATCTCTGCCTAAAGAGATGCCATGAGGGGAAAGATTAAAAAAAGGTCTCAATTGCCCTAAACCATCACTTTGTCTGGTCTGGGATGATGTGACTTGTGTTGCTTAATCAAAGGCAAACATTTTGTTGGTTTGTTTTTTTTTTTTTACTGTCTACCTTTGTGGTGTTCTAATTTTAGCATGTTGGATTTAATTAAAAATTCTGTTAAACTGGAAACACCCAGACACTAATCATGGAGTTGTAAAGCTACAACTGGCTGAGAGATACGGAAAAGATCAAAGAGCACATGTGGCATGTGCTCAATGCAAATGCAAACAAAACTCCTGACAGAGGATGCTTGCTGCAGCAATTCATCTACATGACTTAAAAATACGTGGTCTCCATGTGTTGGATTTTCTTTTTTCATGTGTGAGGATCAATTACAACCTAGGGAAAAATTCATACATGCTGCTTTAGACCAGAAAAGCCCATGTTTTAAATAGCTGAGAGAAGGAGCTGTGACAGGATCCTGTGCAGGGAAGGTTGAATCCAGCCCTGTGAAGGGGCCAGCTGAGGTCAAGGCCACGGGGAATTTAAATGAGGTTTGTTTCAAGTGTTTCCCCTCCAGAGGTTTGGTGGTACCTGTCATGTTCCTGTGGAAACTACTCCCATCACCACTGGGCATGTGTAAATACCAGGTGAAATTGGTTGTGGGGAAACATCTTTGGGAACAAGCCCTTAACTACCACTTTTTCATTGGCAAACATGACATACAATTTTTAAATGCTTTTTTAGCAAAGAAAAATCACAGCTTATACTGTGGTGCATAAATATGATAATACATGAAATATACCTAAGAAAAATGTTTGTTTGGGACTAATCTCACAAGAAAAGCGTCTTTGCAGAATGATTGCAGAAGGAATCACCTCACTGGCTTCAACACCTGACTTTGAGGAAATCTCTTCAGGTCTTAATAGTCTTAATAATTAATTATTAAACCAATGATAATTATTAATAATTATAATTATTAATAATAAATAAACCAAGATGGAAATGTAAAAGTTGAAGTTCCAGGTTTGTTCATGTCCCTGTTGTGGAGAAACATTTTGATATGATGAGAAGTGTTGGTGTAACATTCAATCACCTGCTGGTTCCAGCCTCTGGCAGTCAGTAATAGCAAGATGCTGTTGTTTGTATCATAATTATTATTAATAATATTCTTTAATATAGTACTTGCAATATTAAAATCTTAACTATAAATATTTAACCGCAGCAAAAGCTCTACCCTTGCATTTCTGCTTTCACACTTAATATTTTAATTGCTAAGCAAAACTAGATTTCGTGCAACAGAAAACAAACAATAAAAAGCAAAGTCTTTAGGGATAGAAAAGGATTAAGCACGGATTTGGGAGATACCAGCTTGTTTCAGTTAAACAGCTGGCTCCATTTTATAGTACATTGTTTTAATTGCAAAATTTTAAATTTTTATCTAAATGCTCTCTTAGATGCTTTGCAAGTTTTATCAAAAGAAAGAGAGCAAATACATTTTTGGGGATCTGGAAAATGACATAAAGAAAATAGAGGAAGGAAAGTAATGTCTGAAGAGAAGTGCTTTGGCTGTACCTCCCATCCAAAAACAACCCCAAAATGGAAAGAAACCGGAATGTTTGGGGCTGGTAAGAGCCTCACCTGCCTGGATTTTCTGTGTGGCCCCAGTGCAGTTGGCTGGTTTGAGCTGCAGCACTGTGGTGCACCAGATGGTTTAGAAGATTAGTTGCTGCTCCTTTGGCTTGCCCAAGAACTCTTTCCATGTGGATGCTTCAAAGATTATTTGTAGTAATTCCTAGGTTCTTAGACTTACCTGTAACCCAAAATGCACATGGATATTATCCCTGCACGTCCTTCTCAGCTGCTGGTCACCAAGTTCCGTACCCATTCTTCTTTCCGTCTTAATTTTCCTTACCAGAACAACGTTTTCATCATTTCTTTTCAGTTCCTAGGATAGTTAAAGCTTTAATTTACAGTCCAAAATTGGCAAGTAAATAAAAAGAAAAAAAAAAGAAAAAAATACCACCCCCAACAACAGCAAAAAACAACAGAACCCCACCCACCAAAACCAAAACCAAACACAAAAAAACAAAATAAAAACAAACAAAAACAAAAAGCTTTTGAAAGCACTGAAAAAAACCCCCACCAAAACCAAAACAAAACCCAAACAAAACCCAAAGCTTTTGAAAGCACTGAAAGGCTTATTCTTCTATCTGAAGGTCCATCCAAGGGTGAAGAATTGAGAAAGATACATATTTTTCCAGAAAATACATTTTCCAGCTCAGGGAAGGTTGTGTAAAAGTTACAGCTCTGCAAAATATCCAGGGAAGATAAAATTGTGCTTGTTAAAAATGCTCTATATGACCATGTAATATATAGCATGAAGGAGTATAACTGTGTTAAGTATATAGAATATCACAGAATCACTGAATGATTTGGATTAGAGGGGACCTTAAAGATTATCTCATTCCAACCCTCTGCTATGGTAGGGACACTTTCCACTATCCCAGGTTGCTCCAAGCACTGTTTAACATGGTCTGGAAAACATCTGGGGGTGGGAATCAGTAATGAAGAAATGTAACCTGAAGGAATGTAACTGTGTTAAGTATTCCGGAATCTGTAATCCTCTTTATTTATGTTTCCCTTCATTTGAGTTATTGGAAAGATGCTCTTGATGTTCATGACCAAATATACGATCAGAGCCAAATGAATGGTACATGTTTTCATTCATGTTCTCATTTGTTGTTCTGAGAGGATTATGTCTTGTAAAGTTTGCTGGCATTCCAGGAAATCCAGAGTCCTCTGGTGTGTTTGCAACTGGAAAATGCTTCATGAGAAAAGAAAAAAACTCCCCCAAACAATAAGGATTCTGCATCATAGTCTTTATGATAGAAATGTCTTTTTGGTTTTGCAGTAACATAAACAGTAAAGATCAACTTCTTGTGATTAAAGAACTGGAAATCACCTCAAATTCAGCAGTGACAACATTAAAAGAGATTTAATCAATAGCATGAAACAAGAAAATATTATTATGTACAAAGTGTTCTGGTGTCTACCTAACCCAGTACTAAATAAAGTGCCAGCCTACTCTCTGCTGGGAAAAATCTCTTTTGAGGCCTAAGATCAAAAGCACTTTTTAAGCTTAAACAACACCATACGGTTTCAATTCTTTCTTTCGAACAAGCACTTTAAAAAGCACAACTAAAATGCAACTGACAAACTCGGAAAATCTTTTGTGTTGTTCCACTTGGATGATCTAATGGGAAAATGGCTCAGTTCTGTTGTAGCTAATGAGGTATAACATCTTCACTGAACCTGAATATAAACCAGATATTTCTCTGAAGATATAGTCTGAACATGCTTCTATTCCTTTACTCATTCATTCTGCCATGTTTTTATTTAAGTGATGTCCAATGAGCAAAAGCAAGGGTCACTTTTGAAATAGAACATTTACACGTGAAATGACGCATTCCAAAAGTGCTTTGAACTCTGTATACAAGCATTGTGGCTTCAAGTGGGAAAATGTGGTTCACTAACTTCTGGAAGGCCCCAAGTCTGGAAACAGAGATATTAATGCAGCCAGAGATCTGTGCTAACACATTTTTGACAGATGAAGTTCTGAGACAGAACCTGAGTGTACATAGATTTTAACCTACCTGGTTTCAGCAGTGACCTACTATCAATGTGAAGACCAAGGTTTGGCAAAGCAGTGAAATAGTATCATATCACAGCATTTGTTCTGGTAGGACCTAGAAGGTAATATCCTGCTGAAGAGCTTTGTTTATACAGTGAAATATTTATGGCAAGAAATTTACACAAGGATACAATAAATATGTAGGTGTAGGAAGCAAAGAAGTGAGATTTTGTGCATCAGGTAGCATTTTAGTTTAGATGTGGTTGAGCATGGTGACAGCACACTGGCAGTAAAAAATTTAAGGAGACAGTTGGAGTAGAACATCCTTGTGCTGTAGGTGGATACTAGTAGAGCTTCTTGTCATAGAATCATGAAACCTAAGAATGGTTTGGGTTGAAAAAGACCTTAAAGATCATCTTGTTCCACCCCCTGCCATGGGCAGGGACACCTTCCACTAGGCCAGGTTTCTCAAAGCCCTTTCCAACCTAGCCTGGAACACCTCCAGGGATGGGACAGCCACAGCTGCTTTGGATACCCTGTGCCAGGGCCTCACCACCCTCACAGTCAGGAATTCCTTCCTCATACCTGATCTAAACCTGCCCTCCTTTGGCTTTACATCTATGAATATATTCATAAGAATGTACAGGTAGAGATACATCAGCTTCATCAATAAAGCAAAGAGGTGTTAGGAAAACCTGAACAGGTTGATGAGGATAAAACTGATTGTATTGATGCTTCTCATCATCCTTAATACTTTTGTTTCAGATCTGTAAAAGAACTGTTTCTGTGCTTCAGAAATACAAGACAGACAAGAGGAGAGAATAGGCTTTCAGAACACAAAGTGGGAACAGACTGCACGTCTTCCCATTACTCAGTGGATCCTTCTGTGTAAACCAGTGTTCAAATGACTACTGCAGCTTTTGAGCTGGAAGGAAGGAATTCCACCCATCAAACAAATCTCCAGTGAAGTTTCATGCTGTGATACAAAAAATACAGGTCTGCTGTGGGACAATGAGCTGTTTCAGTGAGTGGGGTCTCAGTGATAAACGAGACTGCAGAGACAATGACCCTTCTGTTCACAGGAGACATGCTGGGCTGGCCTCCTCTCTGTTGCTGTTATTCTTCTGTTTAGGAAACTTAGCAGTGAATCCCTCTAAAAATCTCTGTTTCAGTGAATTTATACTGTAAAATGAGATGAGGAACAGTGAATGCAGACAGACTGACAGATGGGTGAGCACCAGAAGATAATGGGCAATGAAACTGGTCAGTGTGACAGGGAGTGATAACAGCAGATGCCCAACTGTTGGGAAGCTTTCTTTCGAGGTTCACAGTCAGTGAGAATTTCAGGGCAAGGTCTGGAGGAGAACAAGGCCCAGGCAGCCCCTTGTCACCAAAAGCGGCTGCAAAGGTTGAAATATGGCAAAAAGGGGTGTTGATGACCAGTAGAAGTGGTCATGCTTCTGGTCAAGGAATGGTGGTAGGTGGTCAAGGCATGAGGTAGGACACAGCTTCACTCTCAAGAGGAGGGATGGCAGAAGGCAGGACTGAATCACAATAATGGAGACAAGTAGTTTGATGAGGAGGAACAGTGAGAGCTGATTAAAACCAACTGGTTTGTGTCAAACCAATAAATAAAGACTATTTTCTGTGTTAAAGTATTTCCAGTGGAAGAGGATGGGACAAGATAGCATCTTTCAAGACAAGGCAATATATTCTTGCATCATCAAAGTAAAATTGAAAATAATGTTGTAGGCGACAATGATCAAGAAGGTAAACTGGAGTCCCAGTCAATGAGAAAAGATGGGCAGGGAAGTTTCAAGGGTGAGTATAGCATCCTGAAATGACAATTTAAAACATTCAGGCAGAGTTGCTGTTAAACTCCACTATGTAGTAACATTAAAAGGCAAGAGCGTGAGTTACATCCAAAACTTTTATTGAAACAATATCAGGTACAGATACCCTGTGAAAGTGTGGGTAATTCTGCTCCTCCTGTTCTTGTTCCATGTGGATACAGTTGCATGTCCTTGTGTCCCAGCTTAACCCCAACCAGCAACTAAGTTGCCACTGCTCATCTCCTCACCTCATCCTCAACAGAAATAAGGAAAAAGGTAAAACCTGCGGGTTGAAGTAAGATCACTTGAAATGATTTAAAAAAACAACAACACAATAATATCATTATAATAATTCTAATGACAAGAAAGCAGAAAGAGCAAAAAGAGAGCAAAAATTAAACCTCAAAAATGAGCCAATATCTTTTATTTTTCTAACTTTACAAACCCTGAGGTTGCTATAGAAATTTTATCTACAAGGCAGAAAAATCTATTTTAATGCTATGATAACTGCAGTAGGTACTCATTATAGATTGCATTAATATTGTTCTTGGTATCTGAATAACACTTATTTTACTTGTTTAAGGGGCTGGTAGGAAGCTCCCATCCTTTCTTGTGTATTTGCTGGCTGTCAAAACACAAGTAATGATCAGTAGTTCTACCTCAGCAAAAGCCACTCATAAGCTTTCTGAATTGCTTGTGTGCTGTTTTGAATCACTTCAGTGACAGTGGACAACAATGTGTTTGATTTAATCTATCTGCCATTTCTACTTACAACAAAATATCTTCCTAAATAAGATCTGGGCTTCTTGAGAAACAAGGCTTAGGTCAAGCATGATGATTGGCATTGCTTATATATGTTATTATGAGGAGTATATATGGATGACTGCAATTTGATTAATCACTGGCACAGATTTAATAAGAATTACATCTGTATATTATAAAAGAGCTGTTGAAAAATTAAACAAACCTATTGCTTGGAGGTGTAAATATTACATATACGCACTCCTGCTCTGTGGAAGATAGGTTAAATTTTCTGCATCCAGATAATGAAAATCAAACAAATAAATAAACAAACCTCTTCTGTTCATGGAAGTCTGAGGACATGAAAATAAAACAGCTGTAAACTGCTGCTTAATTTAGTAAAATACTTACAGAATAGTTTGGGTTGGAAGGGACCTATTTGGTGACTTCTGTGTGTATTCTCACAACAGTTGATGACAGCATGGCAAGATAAATCAACATGCACAGTTCCACTCATCTGCTTGTGAAGGCTTCCAGTTCTGACTGGCCTGTGATCAGGGAACATGAGCTAACAGATTAACAAGAGAGGGGAAGACAAGACTTCTCATTTTACCTTTTCTTCTTTATGAGCGAGCTAATGCAACAATGGGCTTGGTAACCCAAATTTCCAGAAAAATCACTAGATATTGGTGATTGCTGAGCATGCAGAGGGCATAAGATGATGACATTCATGCATCACACACAAAACAATATCCAAAATGTATGTTAATAGGCAATATTAATTTGTGTTTAGAAGTGTAAATATGTACTATGCATACTTTACTACACAGGCTTATCTCAACAAGGCTGCAAAAAGGAAGGGCTAATTCAGTTTCTGGAGAAAGTGTCAAGAGGGTCTGGGGAGTGCATAACACATTTTTTTTAATCCCTAGACAAAATGACCTCATACTTGAGAAAGGGAACAACAGTCATTAGAAGGAGAGTATCCACATAGCAGGGAATTGAAAGCAAATGGAATAAATGGAAAAATAAAGAAATAGACAGTAAGAAGTAAAAACTTAAAAAAAAAGAATGGAAAGAGCAAATTCAGGAAAGGGAAGAGGGGGAAAAATTGAGTTTATATCAATAAGAAAAGTAATCTTGATGATATTACTGTGCTATTGCTAACTGAAGATGGTAGAAGCATGAATAAATCTGAAATGAAGTGTAGGTATTTACTAAATACTTTTGTGCAGCCTTTGTGGGGAAAAAATGTCAATGTTATACATGTCATACAGTAACAATGAAATAATTTTCAGTTCAATATTGGCTTAAATGTTATTAAAAAGCAGCCATTGAGCTAAAAGCTCTTTTAATCAGTGACTCTGAGTAAGATGCTGAGAAGAAGCTAAGAAACATCATAGCAAATTTATATTGACTTCTACTAAATTTGGGAACACCAGCAAGGTTTCTGGGATATTCAAGAAAGATGCATTTTCTCATTATTTAAGAAAGGAAAGAAGAGGAAACTGAAAGGTATTAGAGTGAAAAAAAGTATTTTTGCACCAACAAGAGGGGCATTCCTACAGTTACTGAACAATTCATGACTAGTCTGTGTAAGGAATGTTCATCTCCCATAAGGAAACAGACTCACAAAATGAGCACAGAAATTTGTGATTTTGTGATGCTCCTGTCAATGTCCCTTTTCGCCAGAAAATTTGAAAACAAATTCATGTTTTTCCCACTCTCCAGATGCTGAACATATAAAAAGAATGAAGGCAAGAAGAGCTGGGTGCAGTCCTGAGAAGGATGCACAAAACAGCTGGTTTCTGTGGGGTTCTCTGATTCTCTATTACTTCTATAAAACTGACCAATGTATGGAGGAATTCAATGTATAGAGGGAATTCTGCGTAATGACTTTGCGAGTCTCGTCTGAGTTGATGAAGCTGAATTTGACGATGGATGTCGCCTTATATGTGCAGAAAAAGTAAATGGATCTTGACAGGTCCCGGAAGTTTCAGCCGTGAAAAAGTGCACAGATGAGAAATGCAAACTGAAAGGTGATTTGAAAATGCTTTTTAGGACACAGGCAGATCCAGCGTTGATGGGAAAAAGAAGGCAAAGAGAGCATGGCCATGCCCTTCAGAGGATGACGGAAAGAATTTCACTTCTGGAAAGAGCAGAGGGAAGGAGGGTTAATGGCAGGATGAAGGGTTGCTCAGACTACACACAGTGCTGCAGAAGAACTTAGGATAAATGTAGAAAAAAGCCTTCTTTATGCTCATAAAAGGTGCAGTAATCTGAACTGACGGAACTCATTGATTCTAACAAGGAGCTGTGACTGCCATCAGGACATCATACAGTGTAAGACAGCTGAGTTTTCACAAGTCAGGCTCAAGGGACTGAAATACTATCTCAATATATTTCTCACCATCTGAATATACATCTCTAAAATTTTGTTGTGTGATGTGTTACAAATTTTGGAAGGAAAACAAAATACCAGTGATCAATCTGATTGGATATACATGGGCACCATCTCCCAGATCAAACCAGCAGGGAGGCAGGTGGTTCCCTTGCTCAGAATGAAGTCCTTTGCAGAAAGGTGAAAAAAATTCAATGTATGCTTGGCCCCCTATGCAAAGAAAGGTCCAAAATACAGATGGTGACACCCTGGTACAGTTGGTTGGATGAAGAAGTGGCCTAACAAGCTGTTCACAAAGAACTTAACTAAGAAAAGACAACAAGGTGATGCCCCACATGCCATATGTGGGCAAAACAAACAAACAAAATCAGCAATCTACTGGGTTTCTTCAAGCTAAGAAGAGGTAAAAAAAGAGAGATATAAAGCTACTGACAATGAAGGCACCTCCTTCCTCCTTTGTGGAGTACAGGAGAGATAAAAGTACATTTTAAAAGCTGATGGCACTTGCTTCTTTTGGCACGTCCTTGCTGTCCATAGTCACCAGGCCACCTCTGAGCACAGCTGCTCCTTTTTTTACCTGATTTGAGAGCTTTTGTCTGGGCAGTATTGATTCAATCTGATTGTAGCTCAGCCATAATCCATGTAAAAAGGAAACACAGTTAATCAAACAGAATGTTCCTCTGCTAACACATTAGCAAAACTGCCAGTTGCACTTTCCTGATTCGGGAATTTGATCTTTAGAGAGATGATTGGTTGGTTTAAGAAAGTTTGGTGCAATTCACTGATTTTGTATCAGATTACTGCAACAGTACCATAAAATGGAAAGGATCGCTGCAATCAGGATGGTGATGAGTGATTGCTGTTGTTACAAGGCCACAAACAACAGGGTATCAAAGGAGATTAAGGACTGTTTTCAATCAAAGGAAATTAGTTTATCATTATTATTATTACAAAAAAAAAAAAAAAAAGACAAGACTGTGTTATGAATCCCCCTTGGCATTAGGGAGGAAGATGAAACCTGAAAGGCATGAGATGGTTGTTCTATAATTTCCCTCTGCAGACATTTTTAAACTGATCTGCAAACATCACAATCACAGTTCCGAATTAAGCAAAAAAAAAGACAAATGTGAGCCAAAAAAAGATAAATGTGGATACCAAACATGTATTTTGCTGTCCTGGTTGCGAAAAGAGGTTCTTAGACGGGGTCTGACTTTGGACACCTGGCAGCAAGCTTCCTGTAAATATGAGACAGTCAGGGATCCTTCTATCATCAATCTGTATGACTGGGACTCCCCATTTCCCATACTACCATGGTGCGTCAGCAATCACCGTTCAACAGAGAAATGATCAGAGAGCTAAAAAAAAAAAAAAAAAAAAAAAAAAAAAAAATCAGATTATATTGTCAGGGCCCAAATCATCAAGTATTGTATCTAGGTTGTCTGTAAGACATATACTCTTTAATAATCAGCACCATTAGGTTGCTTTTTAACGACTAAAGAGCATTTTTGGCTGTAGTATTTTATTTTCCTAAGTATTTATTGTACCCTTTATGAGTCCCTTCTCTCTGATGTCACAAAACATATATGACACATGCTAAAGCATTAATTTTCCTGGCAATTTTTCTAAACATGAATTCCCTAATGCACACAGAGTGAAATGCTACAGTTATCAGCAGAAATGTGTTTTCCTCTAGCAATTCTATATTCTAATAACAAATTGAACTGACAGAGCAGCTTTTAACCTTTCATACTGGGCAGATTAACATGATTTCAGCTGATGGATCAGAACAGGTTAGGATGACCTTGGATCTTCATCCACTGAGTCTTGTGGCTTTTTGCTAGGTCACTTTCCTGGGGAAACAAGCTAATGGGATTATGCTATCTGTATATTCAGCTGCTGGCCTTACTGCTAATTTTTAAACATATTGATGAGTTTTGGACTAATTTATCACACCAGAATTCTTTGTCTTCCTACAAATTCTGTGAAAATGACTAGCTGAATAAGTGTTATACACTGATGCTCCCTGTGAAGGAACAGCTGCAATACTGGCTCAAATACAATGCCTGGCACTGGAGGATCCAGGAGAGACCTGTTGGGATTGATCTGAGGAGCCCTGAGAATTCACACCTAATTAAGCACTGGGTAACCCAAAGACAAGGGTTTCTCCTAAAATAAACCAGTTTCTCTTAGCCCTGCTGCCCATCACTAACTATTTCATGAATTTATAAGTTTAGGTGGTCTTTTAAGGTGAGAGGTGATGCTCAGGGGGTTATTCTCAATTTTTGATGATTTGAAATTGGAGGTACTGGCTCTCTCTTTGTAATCTGCTTTTTATAATGGTATTCAGTAGAACTCTGAAATTCTAATCCTGCCTGTTCATGAGAAATGTATTAGTGTAGAGGGTTCAGCATGCACATGGCAAAGCTCATTTGGCTTTAGACATGAAATATTCCTAAGCCTCTAAATTTTAGGGCAGGGTATATTTGAAGGGTCAGTATTAGAAAATTGTGTTGCTATATATGTAGTAGAGAATTTATATTTATAGAATTTGCTAGGAGAATTACTGTTTCAACATTATACTTCTGTGACATCAGAAAAGGTTGGGTTCAGAATTGGCAGAATAAATAAACTGAGCACAGCTGCTGAATATTCTAATGAATAATTCTCAGGGCCAATTTCTACAGATCAGGGAGAGAATGCAAAGGAGCTGGGTGCAATTTCCTGAGTCACTCTGGTTCTGTCATTACCTTTGCCACCAGTGACCTTTCTCTTTAAAAAGTTGCTCAGTATTCTTGAGGCTTCACTGACACTCTCCTTTGAAGTATTTCCAAGGCATTTAAAATTCCTGGAATCCTTAAATGAAGCAAGTAGATTAAGCATTTGATCTTGGCTTTAAAAGAACAAGAAAGTGTGTCTCAGAAGCACATCCATTGAACAGCCTCGATGTTCTAAAAAGGAAATTTTTCATGTGCTGCAAACAGGCACGAGCAAAATGTCACCAGAGTGACACAGAAAATTGATCTAAAAATGTGAAGGCTGTTTAGGAGATGTTTAAAGACGCAGAAACACTAAACACTTCATCAATACACACTCATTTACATTAAAAACGTCTTCACCCTCTCAAGTTTCCAGATGAAAGCAAATATTCATGAACCTTGCTGGGTCAGGCGATGGCCCTTTTATTCCACTATAGCAGAAGTGAATGAAAAATAGGAAAAGTGATAGCAGTGAGAATTAGACAGATGTTAGAAACACAGATTGCTGAAAATGGAAGCTAAAAATATCAATGAAAATTTGATGGCTCATACAGATCACAGTCAGGACCTAAAGAAATTCAAGCAATGCTGTGGGATTGAGTCTGTCTAAGGATTTAAAAACAGTCAGAATACAGAAGGGAAACATAGCTCAAATGAATGTTTTTCTACACCTTTGGGAAGAACCATGATGAGATCCTTATAATTTGCATGAGTAAGAGAAAACAGTTTGTATTTCATTTGCAACTAAAAAGAATCTAAACATACTGATGTTTTTAAAGCAGGCATTTTTCAATTAAGAATGTTAATGAATCAGTCGCACAACTTCCAGTTCATTTTATACCAATGGTAGTAAGCTTGGGAACTTGTAGAAGGTTATGACCAATATGAAGTGATAATAATATTGAGGATAAAAGTCTTTAAACAGGAAGATAGTAGGTTTAGATTAGAAATTAGTAAAAAACTCTTTACTGAGGTCCTGGCACATGTTTCCCAGAGAAGGTGTGCTTGTCCTATTCCTGAAAGTGTTCTAGGCCAAGTTGGATGTGGCTTGGAACAACCTGGTCTAGTGAAAGGTGTCCCTGCCCATGTCAGGGAATGGAACAAGATGATCTTTAGGGTTCCTTCCAACCCAAAATACTGTGATTCTCTGATTTTCCACTCCATTGTTTCTGTTTGTCAGGCATAGTTACTCTTGCATTCCGGATTCAACTAAATTTGAATGTGACTGTTTCCAAGATCATGCTAGAATAAAAATTTTGATACCAGCCAAGATCTTTGTAGGATCAGCATTTAATAAATAATTTCTGCCCTACTGCCAGAGGCAAGGACAAATCTATATTCACAAAACCCAGAAAATGAAATTTGCATTATAAAAACAGGTGCAGAACTTTTCCTGAAGATTTCCTTTTCAATAGCACCTGGTACAAGCTACAACAAACCAGAACATTAAGCCTTGTTCATCTTTGATCCTGCAATATTTTGTGATGCTTCTGCCACTGTCTTAATCAGAAATCAGAACTTGATCCAAGTCAGTGAAAGCCTTTTACTGCCCAGTGACACTCAGCTGAAATGGGACTGGCTTGAAGATAAAATATTTAAAAATTTCTAATATAACTTATATGCAAGAAATAGACTTGCATTTCCTTTCTATTAGGTGTACTGTCACCTTGTTGGTGACAAGAGCTAGAGATTTGCTATGATTCCTCCAACAGAGCCACTGTGCCATCCATGCTTATGCTGCTTGCTCAAAACACACAGGACAAAGCATCTTTGGGCAAGTCTTGATTATCCCCATTTTCTGTGACTCTGATGGTAATAAACTGCTCTGGAATCACAGGGGCTAACTCAGAAGCTGACTTACCTTGCACAGCTCACTGATATATAAGGTGTATTAGTATTTGTTCTTATGATCTAGGGATTTCATTTATGACCTACAAATAATAGCAAAAAAGTCCCAAAGAAAGCATCACAGGACACATGAGAAATACTTAAAAGATTTACATTTGACACTCAAAGCATCAAAGCATCACCACAAATCTCTCCTATAAGTACAGAATATGTTGGACTGCCCACTAATTTAAGGTATAATACATGAGATACACACTTTTCACATTATGAACAAAAATGTCTTTGTGAATGAAATATAGATATATTTTAAAAACCAAGTAAGCCATAAACCATCATAGAACCATAGAGTGTTTTGTGTTGGAAGGGACCTTAAAGATCATCTACATCATCCAGTCTTCTGGTCACTTATGAGGTTTAGTGATCTCTAATACTCAAAAGTTGTTGACTCCTAGAGCTGGTGACAAAGAACACAGCAAAGTTAGAAGTTTATTATGATAAATACCAAAGGAATAACAACAAAAAAACAGAGACTGGAACTGGTAGCTCTTATTATTTTGTTCATATCTTAGCATGTGTTCAAGAGATTAATTTGAGCTTAATTGACAGGACAAATAGACAAGGCAGCATCATTTTGGATGTTTCCTGTGTGCCCCAACAGGGTTCTGCTTCCTCTGCTGGCTTGTTGTTCAAATTATTTCAGAGTTATTTTGTTCAAATGGTTGGCCTGACTCTGACTAGTACAAATTATTAAATTAAAGCAATAATTAAAAAAAACCCCTAGCTTTTAAAACGGTGTCTCAATGTCTCAATTTTTTGATGTTTAATCTGCCAGTTCTGACTGAACCCTTTAAATCATGCTAAAATGTATTGATTCAGTGGGGATAAAGCACAGAGAGAAAGATTTGTTCAGAAGATGGTTAGGCAACAGGGATGAATGAGAGTCAGAAAAAGGGCTGAGTATTGGCTCTGTCACCAGAGCTGCAGCCAGCACAGCTGTGCTGCTGCAGGCACATCCAGGCAGGAACAGGAATGAACAGTGTGTACACACCTCCCCAGGGCTGGGAATGTATCTTCCCAGGGCTGGGAATTCCTCTGCTCCCACCCCTTCATCAGGGCAGCTGAGACAGCAGAATTAACAGAAGGGCTGGCACAGGCCACCAACATGTTTTAATCCTAAGGGAAGCAAAAAACAAAAAAACCAAAACCAAACCAAACCAAACAAAAAAAAACCCCACCCCACCCCGCCCCCCCCCCCCCAAAAAAAAAAAAAAAAAAAAAAAAAAAAAAGGGGGAATTATGCCTCAGAGATGTCTCTGCACAAAATGCTGGATTTTATTCACTTGGTTAACCTGGGACTGCAAAAAGAAGTGAAGGCCTTGCGAGAACAAAATGCCATAACATGACCACAAGGCTTCTTCCATTGCAAAAGCCTCAGAAATAACAACGTGGAGGACCAGACTTTAAGCCTTTATAATTGTCAGAATGCTTTCCCAGGAATTCCAAGTGCTACTGCCTACCTTGTACCATGGGTTGTGGGTGATGTCAAGACTGACTATGTTAGCAATGTGTCTTTGTAAAATGTTTAGCTGGTTCCAGCTCAGGTGAAGAAGTGCACTTAGTTCAAGGCTCTGTTGCCCTCAAAACTGATCACATGGATATGATTCACATAAAATATTTAGTTAAAATAATCAGACACATTTAATCTTGAAGTACACTTCACTGGATCCAGAGCCAAGGACTCCCCTTGCTCAGTGTTTGGCCTGTTGAGGGAGATGCAGTGTGCTCCAAGAATATTTCTTTATTTCTTGAAATGAAATGACCATCACAAAGGTCAGATGGATGATAAAGTGATGCCACACTGATGCTGTGATTCAAATTGGAGGTGATATAAACAGGCACCAAAGCTTTTGGCCACTACTAATATCCCAGTCATGATCCAAGTTCTGTTTTCCATGTGCATCCTGGTCCAGTCCTGTCCTGTGGGCTCATCTCACAGAGCAAGAATATTTCTGCTACTGAATGTTCCTTATGAAGATATTAGAGCCTAATTTCTCATCAGATCATAAATATTATTTAAGGAAGTAAATTCATGATAGTTGATGATAAGTTTTAGAAGTTTTTAAGTCTAGAGATGCCCTGCACTGTGCTCAGGCTGCTCCTACTCAAACTCAGAACCTTGGCCAAAAGTAGATCAGAAATTACAACCTTGCCAGACATGCAGCCAAATTCTCTAATGCTCCATGGCTGCCTTTAAAATGAGAAAAGCTCAACTGATGGAGTGCTAATAAAACATTGTCCTACTGCTAAACCATAAAAAGCCTATAAAGTGGGAATACACATTGAATAAAATGGTGAAAAATCAGCAAAGGTTATGAGCGACTCTTCTTTGGTTATTTGAAGACTATTTATTCTCTAACTTCTCTTTGGAAAAAATGTGACCTGGGTAAGATGGGGAGTCAGAGAGAAGGGAACAGATGCTGCTGACAAGAAGGAACTGGCAACTCATCCATTATGAAAGAGCAGCAAGGAAAGAGTGGAGCAAAGCAGAGGCAGCAACGGATCCTTAGGAAAAGGAAAAGTGAGAAGAGAATTCCTGTTATCTCACTGCAAACACAGGATCACTGGTAAGGTGGCACCTTGGTAAAATAGGAAGAGAAATGTTATTCATCTCTTTCTCCCCTTCCTGAACATTACATCTAAAATTTCTGGATTTCTCTTTCCTCAGGCTGCATTCTGGTGACGTCAGATTTCACAAAAAGGAAACATTTTCTGGAACAACTGACAAAATTACATGAAATCATGTATTTCATAAAATTCAAAGGGCAGGCTGGTAGTTCAGGTTGTGTTCTGTTTTCAGATACATTGCTTTTAAACTATTTTTCTTTGAAATTTTATGTCCTTTACCCAATAGGAAATGCAATTGGATTAAGCCCAATAATTATAATTCATATTGCATAATAACTGATAGGCAGAGAAATACCAGTTCTAGTTATGTTAAATAAATGTAAGTAGCATCACAGTAAAGCCCAAATATAAACATTAATTTTTAAGTTTGTTTTAGGTCATGGGCCAAGCTGAATAACAAAGGAACAATTACATAATGCATTCACTGTACTGAAAATTTGACAAAAATATCTCACTTGTACCTGGCTAAATACTGGCCTTAAACACTGTAAATATTGTGGGCTTTTTTCTTTTCAGTTTGAGGCCTGACCTTTACTGTCAGTTCCATGTTCAAAACATCATCATCACATTACAAATCATGAGACAGAATTAATCTTTCTGCATTTTTCTTTTCTTCCACAATTATATTCAACATAGAAAACAGATGGTGTTTTCTGAGCTATATAAAATAAAGGCATTTGAAATCTGCAAGCTTTCTGATTTTTAATTAAATTAGAAATGTAATACTGAGTGTAAGATGAGAGGAGTTTGATTAGGAAATGAATAGCAATCAAGTCAGGAAATCATCTTTCTGTAACACTGGCCTTCTAGAAACTGGGTTTAATTTCTCATAATCAAAGTGTATCAAATACCAGTGTAAGACCCCAAAATCCAGCAGTGTATTCTGGCAAGACCAGTTCTTGGTCAAACACAAGCCTCTCACAATGCATGTAGCTGCAATCCCAACTCCCCTATCCCAAGGAAGCCCACATTTCCAAAGTGGGCAAAACAGAATAAATACATTGATTTTTTTTTAAACTAAGTCTGATAATTTCAGAATATTGAGTCAAAGGTACTTTTCCATGAAAATCCACCAGTTTAATTCCTTCGCACCATTAGAATTTTTTTCCATACAGACTCACACAGGCTGATAAAGGAGTTTAACTTGGTTGTCTGATGTCCTGTGCAGAATAGACAACTGTCAGATTCCAGCATGGACATCTCAGCCTGTCAAAGTCTGACTTAGATCCTGAGAGCATGGACAGCTCTCCTGCAGTGCTTCTCTTCCTGCACTGTTCAAAACTACTCCATCCTCTGGTGTGATCACCTTCCAAATTAACTTTCATTTCCTCCCTTCTGAGAAACCAGAAACAATTCCTTTAAAGAGACAGAGATGTTGCTCCCTGTTAGCACTGAAAAGCTTGGAGGGTGTATCAGAACAGGTTAAAATTATTATTTAAATGAATTCTGTTTCCTTGCAAAAAACAGTGGAAAGCAGAATGTATCAGAGGATAATTATGACAGTGATTTAATCTAGTTACTTATAACTCTATTTATCATTCTTATTTGTTCAAAGACTGTGGGTTTTAAGGTTGAAGATTTCCTCTGTGATATTTGCATTTGCCCTCTGCAGCACTCACCCAGTCCCAGTGTAAAACAGTAGGTGTAAACCTGGCTTTAGCCTGGACCCGTGCCTAAAAGACAGCGTGGCCCCTCTCACATCCACTCTGCCAACTAAACAAGCACAAACCTTTCAGAGAAGATTCAAAGAGGAATCTTCTTGCCTGTTATTGTCTGGGGAAAAATGCACTTCAGCTGACCAGAGACTGTGAGGAATGAAAACTCTGACACAGCCTGGAGTCAAAGATGAGTTTAGAATACAAATGTTAATTTAACCTTAACATTATGCTAACGAGTGCCTACAAATGCACACCACTGCCAGAAGTAGATGCATCAGTTTCTTGGCATTTCCGTGGCCTGAATACTGAATCAGCTCCTGGGCAGTTGGCTTGATCGATTTGATTCATTGCACAAGCTGGAGAACTGTGGTCAAGGAAAACTTCTGCAATTATCACTTTCTCTAAGTGAGGGAGAAAAGAGAGTTAACAGCTCTAATTGTAGCTTGGGAGTGCAGAGAGGATAACACAACAGTGATGTCAATGTAATAACAGGCAGGCTCCAACTTGGTCGGGCAAATGAATATTCTAATACATATCTAGTACATATGAATAAAATCTGATATTTGTGGCTGGCTAATATTTAAAACTTGTGAAATCCAAAGTACAAGTGATTTCGTAAAGACTGGAACCCGTTAGGCAAGGTATTATTCGGATTTGTGTCATAAATACTTAATTGCCCGTAAGACTTCCTTCCTTTTTTTCAAATTTGCTTGAAATCAGACCAATGCTAAGCCTCTGCAGTGACAGAGTCACACAACTAATTGGTGTCATGAAAAGATTAGACACATCTAGTTATTTCTCACTCTTCAAACTCCTGTCTAAGAATTATTCCCAGTAGCCAAAGCCCTCTGTGGAGCTTCCTAACATGCCAAAATACCACTGGGAAAGAATTCAGCAGTACTTCAGAGCTCCTTTCAAGGCTTCATCTGCCACCCCATGGCCATCTACAGTATCTACAAACCGTCCTTCCTGCAGCAGGAATTATTCCAGCCACACAGCACATTCTTTACAAGATCTTTCCAAACTTTGACTCACCATGCTTGAAGGACTTCTCAGGGTCTCTTCTGGGTTTGTCTTCTGCTTTAGCTTATTTTTTCAGAAATTTTGTTTTGGGACATTCACATAAGCTTAGACTGCTACAGAGAAGAAATTTTTTTTTTTTTTCCTGCAAAGATTAAAGCAAGGGCTAGGTATCTTTATTTGACTGAGACCATATCTTAAACATATAAGGAAATTTAAGAAGCATGAAGATGTAACTATAAAAGAACATAAAATACACCAGAAAATGTATTCTAAAGGATAGCATGCAGGGACAGTAAAGAACAGTGAATAAGAAAACAGTTTGTGGTGTCATTATCCCAGCAGAATGAGAGACAGGTGCAAGAAAATCAGACCATTAACTGGGGAACAGAAGAGACAATTTGCAACAAAAAGAGAAAGGGGAAGGAGAGGAAAAGAGGAAAACGAGGAGAAAAAAACAAGAATAGACATTCTGACCCTTCAAAGTTTACACATAGCACAGGATTTACTAAGCATAACACACTGTGGCTAACACAAAATCCATAATACTGTTTTTCACTTTTATCATGAGAGCACCTGTAAGACTTTTTTTTTTTTTTTTCCTCTTGCCTCTTTATAGTCTGTAAGAAGAGTGTCCATGTTCAGTATCACCAAAAAAGCCCCCTAAACAAAACCCAATCAAGATATTTTCCTCAGGACACTTTCCACTATCCCAGATTGCTCCAAGCCTCATCCAACCTGGCCTGGAACACTGCCAGGAATGGAACACCTACAACTTCTGTGGGTACCCTGTGCCAGGGCCTCACCAACTCAAATCCCCAAGCAAACAAAGAAAACCCTCTAAAAAAGTCCCACAACCTAATTATGCCATTAACTGAAACAATCTCTGAAACTCTGAATCTCTGGACCCCAGGGAATTTGTTTTGTTTGATCTTGGCAGCTGAAATGCTCTGAGCTCAGAACCTGCTGTCCTTCAGAGAGATTTTGCTTTCAAGATTGAAAAGGTCTTTTTGTACCCCTCAAGCTCTCAGCTTACATATAAAATAAACTTTTACATGCTTATGGTAAATGCACTTAAAAAAAGATGAAAGACGTTATCTTTATGAAAATTATACAAATACAGTCATGGATCCAGAAATGGATTCACCACTTCTGCCTCAGATGTACAAGTGGGCACCTGGGTGTCCTCAGAGCCGTGGTGACACAGCTCTGTGAGCTGCTCAGGGCATGGCTTGTGACAAAGGTCTTGGTTCCACCACAGCCTGAAAATGATTCTTGTAAGGCAGTTGAATAAATGAGTGCAATCACGAAAATTTCGAAGTTGAGATGTAGACAGAGAACGTTGTCACTTAGTTGCATGGATAAAATCCACCTTGTGACTGTCCTGACATGCACATGCTGTCCTGTGATGCAATGAAGTACAATATCTGGATGGGATTTGACTTATTTCTGAAGTCCAAGAGCCATAGAAACACCAACCATAGGGACTTCAGGGGGGCTTCAAACCACCTCTGTCTGGGTAAAAAATTTCTTATTAAGTTACTTGCTGCTTTGCAAAATGTTTCTGTTCTTATAAAGTTCAGCAGACCGATGCTACATTAAATGCCTCAGAGAACTTAGGCACTTTTTACAATGAAAACTTCTTTTTACAGAAATAATTCTTCAATTTCAGACTCAGAATTTGATTGGACACTTTAAATATGCATTTTATTTTCATTCCCATGATACTGCTTACTCTGAAGTCTCCAGTAGAGAATCATGATTTAATTATACAACATGAACTCAACCCATGTGCAGAAATGCATACAGAGAAGAAGTTAATGGCATTTTTTCTCCTTTTGCAATAAATTTTCTTCCGCTCTTTCTGCATAATTTTCTTCTTTTTCCCACTCAGAAAAAAGAATCACAAGCATTATCTCTAGCCTGTTTCATTTCATTATAACTTTGCTCTCTTGTGTGGAGCCAAATAAATTTACTTTATTTTATTCAAGGGCTGCATTCCAAGCTAAGCACCAAATACCAATATCTAATCACACAGTGTTCTTTTTCTCTTTTCGCAGTGTCATATTCTCAATCTGTTTAAATCCTTCTAAACCAATCTTGGTTTGCAAATACCTACAGTAGTTTCTACAGTCAAACTTGAGAAAAAACTCCCATGCTTCTACCTGATTCTATTAAGATTCACAAGATTCCTTAAAGAATTTGTGGTAATCAGTCACCTTAAAAAGAGAACCACCCTAGAAAAGAAGCAGGTTCCCCCGCTTTTCAATTAATGGAAAGTTTTTTTAAAAAGTATGAGCTGTGAAAGCCAAAATAATTACTGCAGCTATTAAAAATGTTCTTTCTCAAAAATGGCTATGTGCTAAGATTACTCATGCAAAGCCCTTTGGTTTGGCTTTCATCCCTACAAGGCTGATTTATTAATTTCTCCTTGCCAGAACAAAAAGATCCTTGGCTCAAGAAAGAGTGGCATTAAAAGCAAGCAGAATTCTATTTATAAACAACCTCAAATGCAAGCTGGAAGTAGAGGAGTACCTGCAGCTCTAACAAACATCCCTGAGCAGAGAAAGAAGGCACACCTGAGGTGGACAAGCTTGGAGTATTCAAGCAGAAAACAGTCCTTGAAATACTGCCAGTCTAAATTTGAATCTCCCCTCAACCGAGCGCCAAGGTTGTTCATACAAAGGTTACGTAAGTGACTTCCAATGCTTCCCTACAAGAAAGGATCTGTAGGAACTTAGAATAATCAAATTGCTGTTGTTATGAAGCAGTTGGATGGCTTGCTTGCTCTTTTATATTTCCTTTTCAAAATCAAGACCTTCATATACAGAAAGAAAAGAAAAAGGCAACAAAAAAATCAGTCCTCGGGGGCTCAAAGCTTCAGCTCCCACCAAGAGAAGGAAAGGAGGAGTGTTTCCTTTCTTGCCAGCTGTCTCTAAAGGGAGCCTGATGCTTCAAAAAACTGCAGATCCTTGTAATAAATTTGTCTTGTTAAAAGTTATTAACTTGGAATCATAAGAAACAGCTTCTAGTTTAAAGTATCTGTAGATGCTTACCATGGATTCTTTAATAAGTCTTGAAAGCGCATGTTTCCCACTGTTTCCAACTGAGCCAACAAGAACTGTACTACCAAAACAAAACTTCTCTTTATTTCCACTCGGAAATATTTTTAAATTATTCTGCCTGGAACAACAAGAACAACAACAGACAATTGACATATTTTGATTTTCTGTAAACCACAAATGCAGAGAAAAAAAATGATTATAGGAAGGTTTGTTTGTTGACAGGGTTTTTTTAAAAAATATTAATTTTTTTTTTTTTGTAAATGTGAAAGTGTTAGATGATTCCACTATACTTCTCAATGTGAATATCATGTGAGATGTTCAAATATGTAGTTTCTATAGGCACTTCAGATGAAGAGATGAGGTGAGTTAAGCACATTGCTGCTTCCTAGATGATAACCTAGGTAATATACCTGATCCACGTATTTCAGGAGTCTCCATCAAACTGAGCCCTTGGTCTCTGCATCCTCATTCAAAAACAAATCTGTTGACTCTTGATCAAAGCACTTTTAGGGGTCCTATTTGTGTAATCAGCAAGATTTTCTGCGCCTTTATGTGCAAAGAGTCCTGTTTTGATGCAGTTCCTTTTAAGAGCCCTGTGGTCAAAGCTCCTACCTGAGGCTTGAGGTATTTGATTCAAATAGTTATGATTCCAGCAGAACCGGAAATGGGTCTCCTGCAGCACATGAAGTGTTCTAGAAACTTGGTTGTTGATTTTGCTGGAGAATACTGAAGTCACGTCATAAATGTAATAATTATTAATTATTTTGTATTTCCACCCAAAGTGTATGGATAGCATTTGGAAGATTTTCTCTTTTGTTGTTGTTGCTGTTGTTGTTACAGATGAAGATAAACCAAGAAAAAAATACTAGATTCTCTAAAATCTGCTTAGAAATTCAGACATCATTTACATTTCCATTTTCAACTAAACGATCTTGATTTACATTTAAATTAAGTGCCATTTATACTAAAGGCCCTGAAAATTAAAAATAAGTATATGAACAAATCCCACTGATATGTATTTTCTGTCCTTTTTGACATGACTTCATCTGTGGGAAGGAGTCTGGAGTACACAGAGGTGAGCCCTGGGGAGTTTTGACATGGACTTTGGGATGCTCAGGGTCGTGTATTTAGGATATGACTCCAAATTGTGTAAGTTGGTAGGAAAATTTTTGTTAGAATGAGAGGAAAACAAAGCCATTTACATAAAGCCTTTGTAATAATAAGAATGGCCATGATAAAAATGTGAGACTTGCATCACCTTCCTATTCTTCCTAAATTCCCAGTGAGGCTGACCTCTTGCAAATTCTGCAGAGTATGTAAGCCCTGTGAATGTTTTAAACGATACAGTTTTAATCTAATATAGCACTGCAGATGCTGAGGGGCCTGCAGGCTAACAGGCAGATCATTCAAATGTAAAAACAAATTTGACTGGAGTCTAAACAATGTTGGCCTCTGTGGTGAGCTATAGCTTTCTTTTGACATGGAAAGAGAGAATGCATTTTGCCAAGAGGGGATTAGCTTGGAAAGCCTCTGTAAATGATACCGCGATGAAAATAAACACTTTCACAGCTGGGCATGAGGAACCTCAGAGATCACGCCTCGTGTCAGGAGCACTCATTAGCTTTTGGCTGCAGCCCACGTCTTGGCCTGAGGGAAATCATGAGAACTAAATCACTGATGTCAATCACCTCTCTCCACCATGACACTGCAGCTCTTTGCAGTGAGGTGCCACTTCTGTTTGCAGTGTCCTTGCCGGTAAAGAGCCATTTCTGGAAATGCTCTGCTCCCTTTACACTTGTACTTTGTGAGCTGTAATTTCTCAGTCTTCTCTTTCCTCACTTCTCATCATGCTCCAATTTCTCTCTCCTTGGTTTTTTGTGTTTTTGTGTTTTTTTTTTTTCTTTGTGGTTTTTTTTGTGTGTGTTTTGTTTGTTTGTTTGTTTGTTTGTTTTGGGGTTTTCTGGGGTTTTTGTTGTTGTTTTTTGGTTTTGTTTTGTTTTGTTTTTGTTTTAACAGGTTTGAAGGTTCACAGTGATTTGGTCTCATTCACCCTGATCAGCCTCTCCTGCTCTGACTGCTTTTGGTATCAGTATTTCCCTCTGCCTTTTTCCCACATTCTCTCCCAAGGGAAAATGGACTAAGCCGCAGCAATTCCATCTCCCTGTTGGGGTGTGAAGTCAGGGAATTCAGAAAGCCACATGGTCTTCTGCTAGGAAAAGGCATTCACACATTTTTTCTCTCTTTATCTGCCAAATTTTCCATCACAGAGCTCTTGCTGGTTCTGGACCAGCTTCCAATTCAAAGGTTAGCGTACGGGGAAAATAATTTTTCATAGGAGATCATTTGATATATAAAAGCCTAAGAAAAAGACTGGATAAAACTCCTTCTGAAAAGGAGTTTATGTCTCCACGTTATGCAAGAATGATAAAAAAATCCTAACAGACGAACCCAAGAAAAAAACCCCAAAACAATACAAGCAAAGGAAACAAAGACATCAACAAAATGCCACATAGCAATCCTTTCACATAATACTGAAACTGAGAGAAACATCTGCTGGTATTTTAAAATTGAAAAAATTGAAAAATCCTTTCTATTAGCAAGAATCTCAGAAAATATTTGGAAATGAGCTGCTTATCTATATGTAGAAAACTTTGACAGCTAAGCAAATCCAAATAATACTTGGCTTTTGGTTTTTTAGTTCAAAGTTACAGGTTTTGCTTGTTGTTGTTCAACAGTTCCATAAGTTTCCTACTTATTAGACACATTTATAGCCCATATTATTTGAATTCCATACATTATACCAGTTAGAAGAAAAGAAATCCTAAAAAGGACACGAGGCTTACCTCTATATTCATCAGGTTAATTTTTAAGCAAAGTAGGTTGAACTTCATTAGAGCTTCCAAATTTTCAGTCCTGGAAATTTTACTGCAATAACAATAAATCTTTTGCAATTTTTGAAGATCATTTTTGAAGATCATCTATTTTCTAATTTCTCAGAAGAACTATTACTTTGCAGCACTGAAAACAAAATGTCACTTTTTAAATCAAAATGTAATAACTTGCATAGAAAAATGTTTGGCAATTCCAAATATTTTTTGGTTCCACTCTCTGTGCAGAATTTTGTAGTAGTAGCTACAAAGTAGTAGTAGTAGTAGTAGTATAAATAATTATATGTTTTAAAATAAAGTATTATTTTCATTTAAGCATCTTGCATCTAATCAGTTTCCTGCAGAAGGTTTCAATTTAATTTTTTAGAAAGTATTCTTTCAAATGAGAGAGAAAAAATCCAAAAATATGTTCTAAATTACAGAACCCTCTAACAAGTAATATTTGATCCATATATAAAATGGGAATTTTCAGTACTTCAGTGAAAAAATGGCAGATCTTGATTGTTTTGAACTGTGCCTTCTTCCTCGAAGAGAAGAAATGAGTGCTTGCGAAAGAATATGATTATTGTTGTAAGGTGCTGGAAATTGTATAAATTTGTCTGGAAAGGAAACTCATATTTAACTTCCCATTAAGCAACACAGGGATCTGCAGCTCCTTGGGGAACAGGTGTGTTTGAAACCTTGGAATACTTTATCCAAAATTATATATTATATATATATAAGTTTAAATATATATATATATATTTGAGAAGGATTTTGTGCACACAAACTTGGGATAATCTGAGAAAACCAATTCTCTTTCTAGTCTCTCTTGATTGATATCCTCATAAGACAATCCATTACATCTGTACTGGAAATGCAAATATTATTCTATTTATGTCCGTGCTGTAAAAAATGCATTATGCAGTAGAATGTCTTAGTGTAGTGCCATTACAGCCAATCAAAGGGAGCTGATTAACATCAGATGTGTCTTTAAAAACTTTCTCTGCATTAAAATGTGCAGTGTCTGCAATTTTGGCCTTGTTTAATATACAGCAATTATGTAGCTCTTTTTCTGCTCCCAAAGCGCATTTGCAAAGTATTACAGGAGTACTTTCTACCAGGCCCCAAAATGCACCTTCCATCTAAAATACATTATTTTATAGTTATTTTGAAATGTTTTTCCAAAAAATTATTTTCAATTATTGCATGTAGAATCAGTATTTCTAATAGAATTACAATGGGGATCACAATAAAAGAAATTTGACATTGGTTGGAATACTCCACTGCCTTTTTAGTAAACTTTTTTTCTTTCTTAGATTCCAAAGGTTCAGAAAAGAATATAGTAAAAACACTTCTGACTGCCTTCATAAGGAAGGATGAGGAATGGCAGTCACTGATCCTTGTACTCAGTGAAATGTATTTGCACAGAGCATAAAGATAAAGCAAAAACAAAACCAGAAAGAGCTCATAATCCCCGCCAAAACCTCAGTAAAACTCATCTGCATGTGTGAAAAAATCTACCTGAATATAATTGAGAGTATAAAAACTTCTACCAGAATGTTTTGAAGTAATCACATAGATGCTATGGCTAATCTTTAGAATTAACACTCATTAGCAATGAATGGGATTCTTAGAGGTTTTTTTTCCCCTTTTGCTCCACTTCCATGGTGTATTACCCACACTACACGTAAACCCTGAATAAACCTTCCACTGGATCATGTTGTTCCAAGCCTCAGCCAACCTGGTCTTGAATAGTTCCAGAGATGGGGCAGCCACAGCTTCTCTGGGCAACCTGTGCTAGTGCCTCACCACACTGACAGTAAAGAATTTCTTCCTAATATCCAATATAACCCATCTCTCTGTCACTTTAAAGCCTTTCCCTCTTGTCCTGTCACTCCAAGCTCTTGTCAGAAGTCCCTGTCCAGGTTTCTTGTAGGTCCTTGAGACACTGAAATGTTATTTAAGATCTTCCTGGAGTTGAGTATGATGGTGGCTGGTTGTTGGGAGATTCTAAACACCCAGAGGTTTGTATAATATAAACTATTCTGACCATCTTCATATGGAAGGATGAGGAATTGCACCCACTTCTCCTTCCATTGGACTAAGTAAATAACAGAGTAAATAATTCAGAGACAACTGTCCTCAAAGCCTGTCTCGCATTTCTGGACACACATTCTCTGTATCTTCATTATCATGGAATGAATTTTCAGTTCAGATAATGAAAATATAGAGAAGATTCTTCCCCCAGGTCCAGATTCTTCCTCCTACAGCTTCAGATTCTTCCTCCTCACAGATTTATTTTTACCTGACATTTCCAGATTGGCCAATTCATGTTGCTCTCCCTGGGGCCTTCTCCAGGCTGAAGTACTCCAGTTCTTTCAGCCTCTCTCCATGGGACCAGTGCTCCAGCCCTAATGAGACAGTGAAAACTGTTTTTGGTTTTGTTTTTTTTTTCTTTTAAGCTCCTCGGCCTTGCTTGGCCAGCAGTTTGACAGCAACACCTTGGAGTCCTTCCCCATCCCTCTGCTGGGCTGCAAATCTGAGCTGCAGTGACATCTCTTGCACTGTTTGTGTGTAGAGTGGTGGAGTGGGACTGATAAAGTGGGTTGTGGAGTGTAAAAAAAAAGAGGGTTAGGAAGTTTTCCTCTGTCTTGGGCCATGGGAGGGTGTCCTGTCTGTGGGGCAGGTTGTCCCTGGGGGGAAATGGAGATTAACTGTGCCAAGCTGCAGCAGTTTACTGAAGTTGAAATCAGTGTGAGCCTCAGCTAAAATAGGCCATTGTCAAACCAAAAGCAGAAATTCTCACTGAGCCATTTACACTGGAATAATTTTATCAATGTAAGACAAATTATAATTAAATCACAATGTGTTTTGTGGGGATGTTTTTCCCCCTCATTTTCTTGCAGTGAGACCAGCTGCACTCTCCCAGGAGGAGGATTGCTCGGCAGAAAATTGGATCCTCACTGAAACAAATGTCATCAAAGGTGTTCTGGTTTGTGGGTACAGAGGTTAACTTCATTGAAAATTGGAAACATTTTTGTTGAAGTCTTTGCATTAATTTTTTTAAACATTTTATTTGCTCAAGCAGTTTCTGCCGTTCTGCCAAGGTGGATCATCTGTCTGCAGCTCATTGCTTGCACTGGTTTTTTCTGTCACAAGATGTCTCTCCAAGTTCACATAAAGCAGAACCTTCCACATTTCTACCTTGCAAAAGATGTTTTGGCCTCTTTTAGGTGCCTCATTTCACTTACTCAAGGACAAATATATAGCCATTTATTTTGAAATGCACTGCTTCTTTTAGCAGAAGTCTGTGACAAGTCTGTGAGTCCAAATATGTTCTCCTGAATTAACATGTCATGGCAAGTACATAATGGAACAATTTGAAATAAAAAAAAAAAAAAAAAAAAAAAAAAAAAAAAAAAAAAAAAAAAAAAAAGTTAATAATCTGAAAATTGTGCATATTTTCTAATTCAAGAAAAACAGCACCAAAACAATAGTCTACTCTGAGCTTTCTTTAGAGATATTTTTATGTAATTTTGCTTAAGTGTTCTGTTCCACCACCTCCTGCAAGAGAGAGGATCTTGCCTAGCAAATTCTTTTCTTTCCTTTCCCCTTGACAGCAATTCACTCCTTTTTTATTTCTTTTCTCATTGACAAAGAACCTTAGGGATGACCTTCTCTCTAAATTAGTTTTTGCAACAAGGCCAACTGATAATATTTTGTGATCAGTTTGATATTTTTAAACAGTAATTCAATGAAAAAGCATTAAAACTGGACAGGACATCCAAATTCAGAGATTCATTGGTACCATCAGTAGCAAATTGGAACTCCTTTTGTTTCTGAGTGTCTGAGTGTCTGACTCAGTATTGGCAGTGAGGAAAGCCAAATGATCTAATTTGGGTATAGGGATTTCTGCTTGACTGGAAAGCACTCCTATCTTACCAGAAGGGAATTATTGCACAAATCAACACCTTGGCCCTTTCTAGGTAACTGAATCATCTCAGAGTGACCTGCTCTGGCAGCCTCAAATCTGAGTGCCTCATATTCTTAATCTCTTTAGCTGCAGCAAACATACAGGGCAGCATTACAATATTAATCATTAACCCTGCTCATGAAAAGCTTGCTAATGTTACTGCTAGATAATCTTGGGGTGGTTTATAAAGCCATTAAAATGTATATTTGCATATGCAGTATTTTTAAATGTCTGGCAGCAGTTGCTAGGTTTCTCTTTCAATGTAAAGGATTTTCAAACCAATCTCAGACTGAATTAATCACTTTGAGTGTTATCTTTCACCTTCTGCTGTGGCACATTCTGCTCTAATTCTCCTAATGCCTTTTACTATAATTTGAAATAGTTTCATAGCAGTGAAAGCAACTGTTAAGTGCTGATGGTGCTTTGCTGCTGTATATTTTGGAATTGTCCTTGTACTTCTGCTGACTGCCATGGAAACTTTTGAAACTGATGTTCTGCAGATTCTCATGGATCACTGTGTGTCACAGACAAGTGTTTCTTTCTCTGCCTTCTATTGGTGCTGATATTTGATGGTTTCACTGGCATTGCTAAACAGTCGTCCTTGCATTTTTTTTGTAGAAGGGTTCCTCATCCTTAAAAAAAAATATTGTTTGTAATCTATGTGTGGCTTTTTGTCTGCTTCTGCTTTGTATCACTGGGGTATTTCTGACAGTGTCATTTATTAATCCAAGTGCTTCTGGAATCATCTCTGCAAACCAGTGTTTGTTTAGATGAAATGTCAGATTAAGAGGCAAGAAGCAGTCATGATAGAGCTCATGTTAATGTTTAAGAGAGATTACATTTCAGAAACTGGGATCTCTGGGCCTTAACCTTAGTAGAACTGTTATCATTTAGCTTTTAGTAGCAGGTAAGATATATGAGACAGTTTTTGGATTGGGTGGTTTTTCCCTAATAATTTTAGCAGTAAAAGTGTTTTGATATGAAATGAGATTTTATCTTATAAGCATTTAAAATAATAGATTTACAGACACTACCTGGATAATATCACCCTTTCAGCTGTGATTGGAAGCAGGATGAACGGGCAACAGTTGGAAAACCGATTACTTACACCGATGCCTCCATCAGAGGCAGGCTCCCACTGAGGTCGAGAAAAATAATACTGAAACTGATGCTGTGGAGTAGCTGTCTAAAGCAGAGGCCAGACAAAATTAAGAGAATAACAGCAGGTATTTATTGCAAGCCTTCACCAGTACACCTTGGGCAGTCAAAACCCTCCAAGGGGCTACACTCAAGTCATCAGTTTTTCATACAGTTACAAGTTTGATCCATTTACATAGCAGGGGCTAATCCTTCAATTACAGTTTCAGGTAATGAAGTAATTTACTCCAAGTTTGCCCCCCCAGTTCATTGCTGTTTGCATCTCTCAGGCCTGAAACAATAAGATGTCCTTGACTTTCAGGCCTAGAGAGGAATTGTTTTGTCTGGATAAAATGGGGGAAGAGTAAATGACAGGCTTTGGAGTTTTAGAGTTATCCACTAAAGCAGTACAGAATCTGAAAAATATAAAAGCTAAATCCTAAGGCACCAAAACAAGACTTTGAGGGTTTGATGCAGGAGTGGTGATGCAGTGAGTGTGTCCACAAGAATCCCATGAGCCATGGGCACAGGTGTGGTCCAGGGAGGAGAGCACTTGCTTGGTTCTGGCACTGTCAAAAATAGATATTATTTAGGGAGCATTGTGGCAATATCCCAGCCTAGTTACAGCCTCATCTTCAGGATTCAATGGAGTAAAAGTGTTGTGTTAATTCTGTCACTTGCCCACATGGAATGGGGCTGCTGCTCATGTATCTGCAAAAGCACACAGGAAGGGTGAGTTATCTCAGATTACTTTGGGCATAGCTGTTGGGAGTCTGTAAGGAGATTAACCACCCCTCTGAAGAAACCAACAAAGCTTCACTAGTGCTTCTAAAAACAGCAGGTAAGACATCACTTATAGAATATTTTATTATTGCAGTAACTTCTTCAGCCAGCTCTGGGCTGGGTGCCGTGCTCACAGGCAGAAATGAGATCAGCATTGATCTATAAATTAGCAGTTGCCTAGTGACTCATGGTCCTGGCATGCTGGCTTTATGCAAACAAAAAATATCACTATGCAGTAATGGATGCATGCCAAGTTTTTGTTAGGGTTACTGTCCCAGAGCTCACAGCAATTTTTGACATAAATTTTGACAGGAAGAGTAGCTTGAAAATGGAAAATGTCAATGGAAGCAGGGAATTGTCCAGAAACCATCAGCTAGGTAGCTACAGTGGAATGTTTTTATAAACAGACTGCAAGGGGAAAAGAACACACGCACAAATTATGAACACAAATGTATGAAAATAAGCACTGTAGATTAAAATAGAATTTGCAGGGCACAAATTAATGGTATAGGAAATTACCTTAACAGCATATCTCGAAATGGGGGAAAATAATTTTAAGGATTATTGATCAAATTAATAAAGCTATCTAATCATTTCCTTGACCATCCAAATGGGAGCATAGATCCCTTCCAATTAAATCTACAAACGGCACAGACTTCTTGAGTAGTAAGTAATGAAGTTCTGGCCACAGAATTATTTGAATTACCTAATTAAAAGCTGATGGTCCAGCAATATGCACTTCAATAGAGCTAAAAGCTCTGACACACCAGGGGTGCATGGGCTACAGCTGCACAATGGGTACTCCCATCTTGGAATCCTTTGGCTCAGAAAAGTGATAAAGGGCCATCCACAGCAAACTGCTTCAGCCTGAGCTCCTGCTGTAGTGTCCTGCTTAAATTAACCAACGTGATCCACGGGTTTGTCAAGTAGATGAAGACAGAAAAAAGACCCAAAGAAGGGATTTTTCTTTCTTGTGCAACACTCATAAAATAGCCTCTGTGATGGTGTGTTCACTTATTTTGTCTGAGATCCAGAAAAGGAGGCCACAATCTCAGCTGGGTACTGGAAGCCAAACCAGATTGTTCACTGTGGACAGACCCTCCTTGATGGATGCTGAAATTAATTCAGCTGGAGCATATAAAAAGCTACAGAAAATTACAGCAGGTAGCAGAGGGCTTTTGAGTATGACAAGGAAAGGTGCAGCAATGTCCAGCCACTGCAGTTTTAAGTTGGCCAATATACTGAAAAATGCATGTGAAGTCCTGTCAGCATCAATGGGGTTGTGCTGTGTCCATGCACCATTAATAATTAATTGTTATATTACATTAATTATAATTCTCTATAATTATATAGAAAATATATAGTTATACACAATAAAGCAATGTAATTATATTAATTATGTTAATGATTATGTACATTAATATTAAACAGTTAATGAGTCCTTCTGCACCATTAATCCGATCTAAGGATCAGCAGGATCAGCTTAGAAATCAGCAGCTGTGAAATTTCATCCTGGCATTTTCCTGGACAGTCTGGAAAAGGAAGTGCAAAGTAATGTTTTTCACTGATTTCAGCTTTATCCTTCCTTGTAAATTATCAATGAACTCCAATGCACTAAACCCTTTGAAGATTACAATTTAAAATTTTCAAACCCTATGAATTGTAAAGTAAATTATTTCTCCAAGCGGGGGGTGGGGGGGTGGGGAACAAAGTTCTCCAAGCTTTCTAAAGAGTCTCTGCATATATAGGAATTTGAGTGTGCTTCTCATCTTAGTGGTGAAGAATATTTCCAATTTTTATAAAAGAAGAAACTGTGCTTGCACCAGGACTTTGAAAAACATCACCATCCTGTTTATCTTTCTTTTCACCCAAGGGCCCGAGCAAGCTTTACTGGAACAAAAGTAAATCTCCCATGGGACATGGTGTCACTACAGGCTTATGAATCATAGAATCATGGAATAGTTTGGGTGGAAGAGTCCTTGAAGACCATCCCATTCCAACCCCTTCCACTAGACCAGATTGTTCCAAGTCCCAGCTCACCTGGCCTTGGACACTTCCAGTCATGGGGCATCCACAAAGGGTTTTAATTTTGGCCCTCATTTGCAGTCTCTGTGCACTCCTGTAGCTCCACTGAACCCCATGGAGTGATGCCAGTTTTGTCCCCAATGAAGGCTGGATTCTGGTCAGATTCTTCCCTGGATTTGGCTTTTTCTACACACAGGACATGAAACCCAACTGTAAGAGTAGGTGTGGAAGAATCATTTCAGTCTTCATCTTTATGAATAATCCTTTCCTAGAGCCTGGATACACAGGGATCGAGACCCTTTGCTCCAGGGTGGCAGGGAGGAGCAAACAAAAGTAGTCAGGAGAGTTCTTGAGCAAATGCTGCAGTCACACTGCAACGGCAGCTGCCAGAGGTCTCTAGGAAATGTGAACCTCAAAAAAAGTAGCATTGAGTATTTTGTCCACCATTTATGGCAAAAGAATGGCATTTGAGAACAACGAAGATATGCAGTGAGGAATTCTCACCTGAGGAATTCTTTTCCTGCAATTCTTCCATGGTGAACAGCACACCTCTGCCTCTGTGAGGCACAATGGGAATTGAAAACCTGCAGGATTGAAACAAGTGCCCTCAGCTTTCCAGGATTAAATAATACCTTAATAGTCCAGTCTGTATGGGAGAAAAAAACTGCCCAAGCCCTCTCATCTCATTCTGACAGAAAGGATGACAAAAGCACCTGAGATCTGATATCAGCTAATCTTCCTTGAGCTATTTGTATCTTTTAATGAAGAGAAGTGCTGATGTGATTTACAGAACAAGAAGACTTTAAATCATTGTTTTGAGCATGTAATGGACTCCTACATAACCAGCTTAATGAAATCTTAAAAGGATTGTTTTTATTTCTCTTGTAGGTTTTTTTTTTTAAAATTAATATTTATGTCCTGCATCACAGAGACATGACTAGCAAGGCACTTGGGAAAACACCCCTTCACTCCAAGGCAGAATGGATTTTTTTCCAAACCATCCCCCTGTGTGTTTCTGTAACCTGCTTTTAAAAGCCTCTGGTAGTGGAAATTCCAAATCCAAATACTAATGGCAAATTTTGATCCCAATAAGCAGAGAAAGTTAGAGAATGCGAGAGAAAATAGGGGCATTCTCAGTGTCCTTTTGATATTACATTAACCTGTGGATTTTCTGTAGGAGAGCAAGAACCTGGAAGTTTCAAAGTCTCATCTGACTGTGTCAACTCTCTGAATTAATTGGCAAATTATTTTTCCTTTATCCTGGCCAAGGAATACATTTCTTGTTCAAAGTCATGAGCTGAAAATTGATAGCAGGAAATGGAATGAATTTGCATTTTGACTTATAATTGTGATAGAGGAGAACACCACCCCCACCACCCCCAATTTAGAGTTTTGAACAGCTTAATATATCAAAACACTTCAAAATATAAATATTGAAAACTTTCAAAACATGAGGCCATTTTTGAAATAATCTAACAGGAAATAATATTTTGCTGTCACCAGGTCCCCACTGTAAAATAGTTATAACACAGTCTAAAGAACTCAAAGTTACTAGAAATATAGAATTAATGATCTAAGTTAATATTGTGAATGAATAAGTTAATGAAACATCCTGAAGGCTGCTAAACAATGTTATACTTTAGGCAAAGGAAGACTGACAGACAATCAGCCTCTATTATAACAAAACAACTCTATTTTTAAAAGAAGAAATTAAGGTTCTCTCTTTGTGTTATAGTTAATTTGAAAAAAAGAAAAAAAAAAAGAAAAAGAAAGAAAGAAAGTGAAGAATTCCAACCCAGTTCTGAGGACCACAATCAATGTATTTCTTTTGAAAAAGAGCAGCAAAGAGATGTCTTTGATTCCTTTTGTACAGCCATAGGTAAAAATATTCCAGGACAAAAGGGTTATGTTTGAGTTTCTGTTATTAAGTGCTCTGACAGCTTGGGGTACTGATATTGCCAAGGCAAAGGAGAATTTTGAGAAGCCCAAGTGACTGAGTCCATCTGAAATGGGTATGATTCCATCAGGAGAGGTGTCAGCCAGTGGAGCCCTGAATATCAAGAGTCCTGACAACTCCCTTCAGTTGCACTGGGAGAGGGCTTATGATTTCAAACCTGTGGCTGAAAGGCTGCACTCACATTTCTGGGAAGTTACATTAGCAATATAATACACCAGCCTTTCTGGGCAGAATATAGGAACTAGGGCTCAGGACACTCCAGTGTTTCATTTCTGGAGTGCAGAAAATGCTTTTCTCTGATGCTTCTATTGTTTGTGTGACATCTGACGTTGTCAAGTTCATGTACACACCTTTTCTAGACTTTCATCTTACCCCTTCTTTCATGATTTATAAGAAAATAGAAGAGAATGATAGAACAAAATAATTAGAAAGATAGAATATGATAGAGTCATAGAACAAATCCATTAAAAATCATTGGAAAAGACCTTGAAGATCATTAAGCTTCAGCTCCCACGAAACCACATGGTGACCACATACATTTACTTTGTGAACATTCTCAGCCATGGGGGCTCCACCATTTCCGGGACAACCTGTTCCAATGTTTAACCATTCTTCAAGTGAAGAAATTTTTCCTAATATCTGACCTCATGTAATATCCAATTCCTCACCTTCCCAAGGCATCTTTTGAACCTGAAGAATTGGACATCTTTGATTCTGTAAACATGATTTTTTTGTGCCAAATTTAACTATATAGGGAAGGATCAATCTTTGGTCAATGATGTTTCTCCCTACCACTCTGCATACAAAAACGAGATTAACTGGTGTAGTCATACTTCTTTAGATCAATCTGCATTTAATAATTTCTCTTATTAGCACATGGACATGGGTGTGGAGATTTTGAAGGGATGTGTTGTATGAATTTATTTGATTACTCAGAATCTATTAATAAGAACATGCAACAACTTAAGGAAGGTGTGTCAAAAATTAGAATTGATGATGAAAATGGTCTCTTGGTGCAGCTCAAGACCGTTTCCCCTTGTACTATCAAGAATCAGAGCTGGACCTGAATTTCCTGTGCTCTTTTAGATGGAACTGGAAAAAGAGCAGGAACCAAACATCATCACCATTACCAACCATCCCTCCCCTCCCTGCCCCCCCCCCACAAAAAAAAAAAAAAAAAAAAAAAAAAAGACAAAAAAAAAAAAGCTTGGAGAGAAAGTAAAACCCACACATGAAGTCCACATGGCCTAATGCCAGTCACTATTCATTCCCAGAGTAGGATAAGTCGTGGGTGTGTGTCTCAGTAAGGAATTTCCAGCCAGTACAACAAAGAGGAGAATTTCTCTGTTGGGAGAAACACAAACACTGACAGCATAAGGTGCTTGGCTTCCTGCAGAAGAAGGGAAATGTGGCTCCCCCAGAATGCTAGTTGCAGTACAGCATCACATTCTTGAGCACATCTTGGGCCAGCTGTGCTTCAAATTGTTTATTTCACCGAACTAAACTCTTTATAAAAGCCAGTGGAGCAACAGTAGCGAAGGCTGGTTTGCTATCGACAGCAACACTCACATGTGAGCAGAGAAAATGCCTTCTGGGGTTACGAGGGACAGCAGACTTAATGAATTCGGCTGATGAGACTTTTTTCTTGCTTGTGCTTCCCACGGACCAAATTAATTCCAACAGATGAGTAAAAGATGGAAAGACATGCTAATTAGCAGCTTTTTTTATGAACCAGTTCTCTACTTCAGAATCTAATTAGCTTTCTAGATACGGCTTAGGCTGAAGTTTGTTTCTGCAGTGCAAGGATTATGTTCCTGTTTCTCCAGTGCTTGAAGAGAAATGCTTGGGATTGATGGATATTTTCTTGTATAGTCCTTACTTATATATTTATGAATTGTATATAAACTTACATACAGTGCCTAGATGATGAGGGTCTCCTCTCATTACAGCTCTGGGGAATTAAACAGCACAATAGATTCCTCCAAGACAGAGAAGGCCGAGGGAACACAAAGGATTAAGAACTGTGGATAAGAGCATTTTACCAGAGTGATGGAGCACAGTTGTGGTTGTGAGACAATGAGCTGAGGGAGAACTGAACAGGAGGAGGTCTGAGGGGAACCACAGTAACAGGAGAAAAGCCAAAAGGAACTCCCAAAATCTATTTGCTTTTCCTAGAGTTTATATATTGAAGGAAGAAAATAGAAAATACTTGATGGAAAACAATGATAGAAGTAAATGTGAAATCTAGAGAAAAATACAAAAAAAATTAACATAGCTCTTTAGGTTCAATTGTCTGTGAGGATAAGGCAATCTCCTGACAAAACTTCTATATGTTTGGGGGGAAAAAGGTAAGTATGGTACATAGTTGTGCTGGAAAAAATAGAGTCATAACACTGTGTTGTTTGCAGCCCAGCACACTGGACTTACTGCCATGAAATATGTAATTTTAACAATTCAAAGCCATATTGGTGAGTACTTTCTTCCAAACTTGCAGGCTGAATTTTTAGTCAGTGTTTGTAAACAACTAGGGAAACCATGAAAGAGGCTGACATGCTAGGCCAGGGTCAAACTTGAACTAAATTTTGCATTAAGTCTGATTTCAGAAATACTCAGGTATCTAAAAATAATGGGATGGCAAAATATTCTCTGATTTAGGACATCCATGAATAAATCCATGGAGGAAGGGCATTTACTGTACTGCAATGGTGGTGGCATGTAGTGAATAAAGCCTTTTTCACTCTCTTAACATATTTGGAGGATAAGCTCTGAGCCTCAAGACTACAAAGGCAGAGAACTGAGTTGAATTAATTTGCTACTTGGTGTTGGTACAGTTAAACCACTAAGGATATTTTAAAAAAGCCACCCAACGTCCCAGCAGCTTCTTGCAATGTGAGAGATCTAGGACTGTGCTGCCACAGAGGTAATAAAGACAGACTCAGGAGTCTGCTTTTCCTTTCCAAAACTAGCTCACATTTCTAGGGACATGCTGAAAAAAAAAGAAAAAAAAGAGGAGGAAGAATGAGAAAGATGTTAAATTTGGCCACGATAATGAAACTCTGCATATTGAACTAGGATCAAGTTAGACTGATTCTCTCTTGCCAAGGAAATTTGATTGCTTTATTAATAGAATTATAAAATGGAATGGAAATAGGGAATCCAAAATTTCCCTTGTATTTGACGGAGTGTGTATTTGAAACACCTCAAAACTTATTTCAAGGGGATTTGGGGGGCGGGGCTCGTAATACCTATGTGAGACCCTGTAATGAAACCAAGATCAAGTGAAGTCTTCAGCTTTCCAATGAAACAATGACATCTCAGAAGTCTTTACAGAGGTTAGTGAAAACTGTGCAGTGCTGCCTCAATCACATCAGTGACAGAGGGCACAGGGACATTCAGACAACGTTGCTCCTGCTGCAGGGGAAGGAATGGCCACGCTGATTTCCATACCCAGATCCATCAAACACAGCCCACGCTGATCTCTTCCACTCAAAGTTATGGCCAAATTAATCTGCCTGCACTACACGTGTCACTGAGGGCTGTTTATGAGATTATGGTGTGAGAGACAAATCAGAAATTGGCGATCTGTGGATGGGAAGCAGCAAACTGTGCAACATGCTTCCAAATTCTTGTTCAATGGTCATAACGTTCCCTTCTCACTGACTGCAGTGAGGTTTGGTACTAATACTCTTGGAAAAGCAATTTGGTCTTTCTGTGTGATTTTCATGCCTCTAGACTCTCACTCACCAGAGGAAATACCAGAGGTCCAAGCTGGGTGGAAGTCAAGCAGAAAGCAACAACTTTTTTTAGCATTAGTTTACACACCATTTTAATTTCTAGAGTTTTGGGGTTGCAGTCCTATTGCTCCTGTTTTGGGGGATGGTTTTTTTGTTTTTTTTTTTGGGGGGGGGTTGTTTGTTTTGCTTTGGTTTGGTTTTTTTGTGTTTGTTGTTTCGTTTTGTTATTTTTGTGTGTGTGTGTGTGTGTGGTGTTTCACCAGGACTGGAGGAGATGGATGAAGCTCCTGTAAAGACAGATGTGACAAATCCAGGCAGCCTCCACACTCCCGTGAAGAGCAGAGCCTTCAAAACCAGAGCACACGAGTGGCTGGAAGAATCCCTGTCACAGCAGAGCACAGATTCAGAGTTGAGAGAAGAATCAGCAAGCTGAGCATGAGGGAGGGAAGTGGGGGGAGGCTCAGTGAGCTGCAAAAGAGTGGGAAATGATGGCTGGAAAGAGGAGGCAGAAAGGGCAGAATGTTCAAAGGATGAAACCTCCCAGTAACAATCAGCGGGGGCAAGTGCTGGCTTTGTCCTGCTCATCAGATGCATAAATGATGTGGAAAACCGAGAACAGTAACAAGGACTACAAATTATGTGGAATTCAGTTAGTAAAAACTAAAGCTGTCTGCAAAGAGTTGCAGAAGGGACTTCATAAAATCTGAGTAACTGGATCATAGAACTGTAGATATCAAACTCCACCTTGATAGCTGGAGGAGGAACAGGCATGAGTAGATATGCACCAATGAGCTCCAAAATAGCTATCTCCTCTCAAGAAAAATTATCTGAGTCATTGTGGGTGACTCAATGAAAACATCAGGTCCATATTTGGGAGCAATGAAAAAAACCCTCAAAGAAACAGACAAAAATTTAATAACCACTGAAGGGTGAGAGAAAAAACCCATCCCACCACAGCAGCAAATCCCCAGTGTACCCACATCTTACACTATGCAAGCAGCTTGACCTCTTCCCACTTCCTCATTGACAAATTTTTAAAAAATATAGCTGGAAAAATCTCAGGGAAGAGTACTGAAAATGATCAGCAGCTCTGAATATTTTCTATACAAGGAGAGGTGAAACAGAAGTGCCCGGCTTGGAGAGGAGAGGACTAAATCACAGAGGTATATGAAATACATTAAATACATAAAATATATAAAATATATAAAACATACAAAACATATGTTATATAAAAGTGTATTTTATATATAAATATTAAAAATATTTAAATACCTAACATATGTAAAATACATAAAATATTAAAAATATGCTCCACAGATGGCATGGAAGATGTAATTGGCGAACTATAGGCATTATTTCTTACTGTACAAACACATCATGAAATCATCAGCAAGTCCTGAACAAACAGAAGGAAGTATTTCTTCAAGCAGTCTATAATGAAATTGTGGAACTCATTGCTAGAGGATGCCATGGAAGCTGAAAGCATAAACGAATTAAAAATGTGATTAGACAAATTTATGGATTTGGCTCCATCAAAGGCGGTTAAACAGAAGGATGTGGTTTCAGTACTTGACTTGGGAAATCTTTCAGCAAAGATTGCAGGAAATCTGCAAGGATATACTGAGGAAGGAGGGCAGAGGATTTTCAGTCCTTGTGAAAGGGATCATTTTTGCTCCTGATTTTCCCCTGTGCATGTTCTCTAAACAGCTGAAACTGGATTGTCTCAGACACAGGATCCTGAACAATCCTTTGGCTTGACTCACTATGAGTCTTTACAATCCTTTCTTTATTTCATTTCTCTTTTCCCTTTATCTACCTTCAGTTTTTATGACCAAGCAATTGGATGAACTAAGTCCTTCAGTAGCATAGCTGCTGACTGACCAGACTTCACAACCCTTCTTGACTTGTGGGATTGTTGGATAGTTTACCTGTGCCTCGTCTTAATGTCCAGCACCTGGAAAACACAGGGAGGATTTTCAGTTCACTCCTGAGTACATGAGTCACAGAATTAATTTTCCTTGATGCATACTGGAGATGTTTTTGAAGACTCTGCTAGGCAAGGCTGGGCAGATGTCTGAGGCACACCATGGACTAACTGCTGGGGATGACTGAGCTGAGCTGGGCTGAAAAAAAATCCAATGAATTTCCATTATCTAAAAGAGCACTTAAAACACAACTAGGAAAAAAAAAAAAAAGTGTAAATGATCCAGCTCTGGAACAGGATGCAAATAGCAATTGGGGGAAATAAAGCAACTATGAAATGGAATCTGGAAATTAGTTTTAAAAACACCTATTTTGTAAACTGCTGCATCTGGGAATCACTCTGCCTTTCCTCTTCCTCATACTCCTCAAGGGGAGGCAGAAATGCAAGTAGGTACATAGAAAAGCAGAGATTAAGTGAACAGCAGCAGGGAAGTGAAATGATAGTGATATATTGAAATGGAAATGGGAGTGGACGATTTGATCTGCATATACAGGGGCATTATGTCCAGAAGCCTCTTGATTTAACCACGGTAAAAGCATATCTGTGGCTCTGCAGCTAGTTTCAGAAAACTGTTAATAATAAAACCAGAACAAATTGCACCAAGTTTAAAACCCACAGCAAGATGAAAATAGGGAAAGACTTTAACAAAGCCATGAATACATCAGCAAAGAGGAGGGGGAAAAGTTGTTTAAGCTGAAGTACATTGTTGGCACAAGAACAAATGGCTGTAAACTGTTCATGAATAAATTTAGGCTGGAGATTAGAAGAATTTGTCTAGCCCTGAGATGAGTGAGTTTTTGGAACTGCTTTTGAGTAGAAACAAGAGAGACAGAACACTACTTTATTTTCAAATGACAGTGAACAGCTTATATGATATAGTTGCCTGAAATAGAAAAGGACTGTGTCTGGCAAGCCAGGAAGTCCCTTATATCTTTATATTTTAAGTAATTCTGTATTATAAGATGGAAGTAGATTTGAGATCATAAACATTTGAAGGGCAGGGAGAGAATTACTTTCGTGAGAAACTTCTGAGAGTGGTTATGCAATATTTTCTCAAAGGGACTCATGGATGACTCATCCTTTGGGTTGTCTAAAATAAGGCTGAATAAAGCAGCAATCCAGGTAATTTCAAGATGTGCCAGCATGATGAACAAGTCAGTCTCAATTGTCACTCTTCATCAGGAGTCATGTCATGGGGCCCTGGTGATTCAAACTCTGGATCTCAATGGCAAAAGTACAAAACAGAGGGAGGTGGATTCTCTGAAAACTGCTGAAAAGGAGGAGATGGTGGCCAAAAGTTATGAATGTTGGGCTGGGCATTCCTAATTGCTCACCCCAAGTGGTGTTAGGTTTCCATTTCATCGGCATGAACAAGATCTGGATTCTAGAGGGGATCGTGCAGAAGGAAACATTTCATGTGGAGGATGCTCATGCACCCTGAGGAACCTGGTCTAGAGGAAGGTGTCACTGCCCATGGCAGTATCCTGCCCACGCAGGAGAGGATTGGAACTAGATCATCTGCAAAGTCCTTTCCAATCCTAACTGTCCTCTGATTCTATGATTTCAGAAGGAGGTTCAAGACCACCAATTCCAGCTACATAGTTCAAAAATGTCAGAGAAAAACATCAGACTCTGAGGCTATGTGTTTTCTAAAAAGTTCGCAAAACTAAGGTAGTATCCATGACAGTCAGTGCCTTTAAGATCAGACCTCAGGTATAAGGATTGGCCAGGGCAGACTGCAAAATTAGCTATTAATTTTAGTTTTATATTTAAACAGCTGACTACTCTCTGAAGATGGCTAGTGGGGTTTTTGTTTGTTTGTGTTTTTTGGGGGGGGGTTGTTTGTTTGGTTGGTTTTTAAAATATTAAGCCATCATTTAACTTTGTGTTTCGCTTTGGGAAAAGATGATGCTGGAAATGTTCAATGATCCCCTCTCCTCTTTCTCAAGTACACAGGAGGATGTTCTGTCATCAGAATGACAAAACATAGCAGAGGGTTTCTGTTCAGAGCTCATGGAACTTTCCAGACCAGTGGCGAACATGATGGCACAGAGACTGGAATATGTGGAAAACAGGATGGAAGCGCAGGCCAGAAGGTTTTTGTCTTACTAGAAGAGTGACTGGTGCTTAAATCTAGTGCATTTTTGAGATAATCTGGATCCATTGTAACATATCACTGTGGCACTAGAACAAGGCACGCTTCGGGTAAATAGTCATGAGGTAATGACCTCACAGTGGTGTTTTTAGCAAATTAGAACAGATCTGTAACAAGATGAAGATACTAATTCTAACTTCATCGATTGGCTGTTTTAATAGAAAATAATCCAAAGTTAAAGTAGACATGCTTGGGAAATGAGGCTCTCACAATGAGTTTTGTGATTTTAATTAAAACTCCAGTTTTGATTCTTTGCATTGTAAGCCTCATTTCCATGCATATCAGAACAAGATCATTTAATTGTTCTCAGAGATATCTTTTCATCTACTCCCTTGAGACTTACATTCCTTGATTAAATAAATATGGTCTGGGAGCATTTATTATCTGACCATGCCCACTTACACATCAGATGTCAGGCATTACCTTTTATTCTTAATATACAATCAAACAGATAAAAGCATTGAAGTTCTGGCCTCTGTCCAACACTGACAGATGAATATTTAACGTAAAAAAAGACTTCAAGTTCTCACATTTCTCGTTCATGATCTCCTTTTATGTAGCTTTCAATACTGAGAATACCAGAGCGGGACAAAACTCTGACAGTAATATTTTCACCACCAAAAATATAGGTTCAGAATCATTAATTATTTCCTACTAATTTTAAACTGCTTCAGCTGGGAGATGGAAGTTCAAATCCAGAATCCAAGGCACTGCTTTGAGATAGGGTCATTCAACTTTCACAGAAGTGATCATATTAATAAATTTTTTTTCCAAACTTGTTGTATATAAATTGGTCAATATTTAAAAATGCAGGAAAATCCCCCCATGTGTCCACCATTAATGAGCACAAAAGTAAACAATCTGATAGTTTGATACAGCTGCAAGTAATAAAAGCTAAGAAAGCACTGAAAAGTCCGATAAAAAATGGAATGGCAAATAATTCCTCCCTGTTTCCACAAGTCAAGCCTCAAGCAGCATCACACAGCTTTTAAGTTTTCAACTCTATCTTGAATCATGTAGTCACTTATTATGTGTTCATCTCACTTTGATTCGTCATCCCTAGCTGGAGAGTCAGACTTGTCAAGATTCTGCGTTTTTTCAGAAGCCTCTTTGGGAATGTCACAGGAATTCTGTTGTGTGACATGGAGGGAGGACTCAGCTGTGGCTTCCAGGCTAATTTTGTCCAGAAAGGGCTTGTGAAACATGTTCTACCAACAGCTGAACAGAAACACTGCTGACCTGAAATGTTTCCTTTTAGTACCACAACCCTCCTTCCATTTGGATTTAGCCTTTATGTCCTGCAAGCAAAATTATCTCATTGTTTTTCACACACACACACACCCCCCTCCCCCCAGAGTCCATCTCCATTTTTCTGTGCTGACTGAGGTCCTGGACCTCACAAAGCCCCTGCTGCCTGGGGTAGAGGACAGGATTCTGAGTCGTGCGGCCTTTCCATCCCCTGGAGGCAGGGGAATCCGGGGGGTAGGGTTGATAAGACTTTCAAGTATAAAGTGCAGAAAATACCCAACCGCTTCCACTTGCTTGAATTTTTCTCAACAGTTCCCCAAGCTGCGTGAAGGTCAAAAGTTCATTTCCTCTTACAGCATCTTTCACTGGTTCTGATCTCTCTCTCTTTTCTTATCTATTTCTCTGCCATGTTGAGCTGTAATGAGTTGATAAGAATAAGGAAATTACAATGAATGGAGTTGTTTGTTTTCTTCTTGGATACAAAAAGGACAGCTTCTCTGTGCCTTACTCTGGGAAATCTTCCCTGTAGTGTTACTTGTGAGTTGTCACAGAGATGAGCTGTAATCTGCAGCTCTGTCTTCACAACAACGATCTTAAAGGCCAAAGGTTTAATGTTAAAGCAACCTCTGAACGTTCCAAGGTAGCTCTTCATTTCAGCATTTTGAGGAAGATAAGGATTTGCTCAAGGTCCAGCATAGGGCCCTAGATATGATTTCACCTCTCTCTCTCTTTTTTTTTTTTTTTCTCCTTCTTGTGCAATGGAGCTGATACCAGGAAACCAGCTGAGCTTTGCTTTCAGAGGAGAGGAGAGGAGAGGAGAGGAGGGGAGGGGAGGGGAGAGGGGAGGGGAGAGGGGAGGGGAGGGGAGGGGAGGGGAGGGGAGGGGAGGGGAGGGGAGGGGAGGGGAGGGGAGGGGAGGGGAGGGGAGGGGAGGGGAGGGGAGGGGAGGGGAGGGGAGGGGAGGGGAGGGGAGGGGAGGGAGGGGAGGGGAGGGGAGGGGAGGGGAGGGGAGGGGAGGGGAGGGGAGGGGAGGGGAGGGGAGGGGAGGGGAGGGGAGGGGAGGGGAGGGGAGGGGAGGGGAGGGGAGGGAGGGGAGGGGAGGGGAGGGGAGGGGAGGGAGGGGAGGGGAGGGGAGGGGAGGGGAGGGGAGGGGAGGGAGGGAGAGGAGAGGAGAGGGAGGAGAGGGAGAGGAGAGGAGAGGAGGGGAGGGAGGAGAGGAGAGGAGAGGAGAGGGAGGGAGAGGGAGAGGGAGGGGAGGGGAGGGGAGGGGAGGGAGGGGAGGGGAGGGGAGGGGAGGGGAGGGGAGGGGAGGGGAGGGGAGGGGAGGGGAGGGGAGGGGAGGGGAGGGGAGGAGAGGGGAGGGGAGGGGAGGGGAGGGGAGGGGAGGGGAGGGGAGGGGAGGGGAGGGGAGGGGGAGGGGAGGGGAGGGGAGGGGAGGAGAGGGGAGGAGAGGGGAGGGAGGGGAGGAGAGGAGAGGGGAGGAGAGGGGAGGGAGGGGAGGAGAGGGGAGGAGAGGGGAGGGGCGGGGAGGGGCGGGGAGGGGAGGGGCGGGGAGGGGAGGGGAGGGGCGGGGAGGGAGGAGAGGGGAGGGGAGGGGAGGGGAGGAGAGGGGAGGGGAGGGGAGGGGAGGGGAGGGGAGGGGAGGGGAGGGAGGGGAGGGGAGGGGAGGGGAGGGGAGGGGAGGGGAGGAGAGGAGAGGGGAGGGGAGGGGAGGGGAGGGGAGGGGAGGGGAGGAGAGGAGAGGGGAGGAGAGGGGAGGGGAGGAGAGGGGAGGGGAGGAGAGGGAGGGGAGGAGAGGAGAGGAGAGGAGAGGAAGAGAGACAGACCCACAGAGAGGACACCTGCTCTGCCCTCCCATGCCTCTGCCTCTTAAGCCTGTGCCTCCCACCCATGTGACCCCGGACCGTGTGACTCCCACCATGTATAAAACCTGTCCCCACCCAGTTTTCCCACCTGGTTTGTTTCCTGAAAGGCAGCTCCTTTCACCCTGCTGGAATTATCTCAGGTGAGGTGACAACAGCTCCCCAAGCTGCTTTCTGGTTGTGGAATAGAATAAATGGACAGGGGTTTATTAAAAATCTGGGTTCAACCAGTCTTCTCTTTCTACTGCATGTGGTACGGGTTGGGGTATCCATGACATCATTTCACAGAGCTGCAGTTTATTGACCCAGTGCTTTTCTCTTCTCTGAAGTTGTTTATCCCATAAGGAAGCACTCCTCACACAGCTGTTCCTCTGGGAAAGCTGCAAAGGTGGGATTGCTCCTGCACCTTGTCTTTCCTGGCACGGAGGTGCTTGTGCCTTCAGAACAAAGTCGGGTGTAAGACTCACAGGCTGCTGCAGATGCTCCAAATTCCACAGCAGTCTGGAATTGGAGCCTGTGGTGGGTCCCGGGAGGGCTGTGGGGAAGGTGGGGAGGTGACGGATGCCTTGAAGCTCCAGAGTTTGGGGTACCTATTCCCAGAAAGACATAAAACATTGTCACAGTTGTGACACAGTTTCCTCCACAGTAGGAGGAAAAGATGAAAACGACCTTGGAGGGGCTGCCTGGCCCTGCTTCATTGCTGGAGCTTGAGGAGATCGAGAGGGAGAAGGTGTGAGGGCCAGAGACCTGAAGGCTCTCTAGGAAGCATCTCTGTGGACTGAAACATGGTGAATGGCCTTTGCTGTGGGGAGAGCCAGCAGCACCCAGAGGTCACCTTTTCGCTTGGGCCTTTTCCCTCCCTCTGGGGACGATTTTGGGTGGCTTGTCTTGCCCAGGAGTTGTCCTTATTCTCACCAGGTTTCCAGACTTTCTTTGGATGCTCCAAAACCTCTCTGTGCCTTGTAAGGTGAGTGTGTGCCAGATTAACCCCACAGCACTGGGGCTCCCTGGGTTCCTCCCTGGCAGTGTCCAAATGGGATCTGACTGCATGCTGCAGAAGGGAATTCGTGTGTGCTGGCCAGCCCGGGGCTGTCACACACTGCCAGAGGTTTTCCTCTGTGAGGATGTGAGACACGTGGAAAGCGGGTGGGCTGCGGTGCAGATGTGGTGAAGTGAAAAAGAGACTTGTCGCTGCTTCACTGTTGAAATCTTTTCTGTGCGGGAGGGGAGGTTGTTTTACTTATCTTCATTTTCCTATTAATGTCGAAAGCCTCTTCTTGTTCCCCCCTTTCCTTTTTCCTATTGCAAGTCATTTTTTCTAAAACCTCAAGAACAAATCCTCAAGGAAGAGGACATGATTTTTTTTTTCCATTGCTGAATCCCTTGATATACCCTGGCAGGTCTTGTGCTCTTTGCTGGTAATGTTACATTGGAGGCCACAAATCCCCTCGGCGTTCAAAGTCACTTTGTCCCAGCATTGTGCGGCACCCCCAGAACACGAAGGGCTATAATGGAAAAAGAGAAAAAAATCTGTGTGTCTGTGTTTTCACACTTCATATATTCACAGGTTTATGACGTCCAAAGGGTACCTCAGATAATTAAATACCAATAAGCAGAGGCAGATGAGCCCTGTGCAGGTCGGTTTGCTACACAGTACAATATACACTACCAGGAGCTTTTGTAAATGCATTAAAAATAGAAAGAATTCACTTTTGTTCCTTGTGCCACTTAAACTCACACCTCTCTTAAACAGGTATCTGATTAAATCTTCATCCAGCCTGGTCTTCCTGTGGGAACCTTAAAAAAAGCCCTGCAAATTAACTTCATGCAGGTCAGTCCTGGCTGTTTTCTCTACAGCATGAAAAATGGACTCATCAAGACTTTTGAGCATTGTTTTGTGGCTCCTGCTGATTTTTTTTCAGTCACCCTGGCATATCAAAGCTTTGCTATCAGAAGTACCCCGTCTGTGATGGTCAGTAGGAGCTCGGGGTTTGTATCCATGGTGTGAGATCACACCTCTGGTTTTCCCTTGCAGTATTGCAATTAATTGCTCTGCTGATGAGCGGAGCTGATTCTATTGCATGAGACTATGCCAGGTCACCTGAGGACGTAGAGGAAATGGTGAAATGAAGTCCTGGGTTGCGCTACATCTCCAGGCAGGGTGACTCCACCACCTCCCTGGGCAGCCCCTTCCAATGCTTGACAACTCTTTCAATGAAGAGGTGTTCCTGATGTCCAGCCTGAGCCTCTCCTGGTACAACTTGTGGCCATTTTTTCTTGTCCTGTCCCTTGTTCCCTGGGAGCAGAGCTGACCCCCACCTGGCTCCACCCTCCTGTCAGGGAGTTGTAGAGGGTGAGAAGGTCCCCCCTGAACCTCCTTTTCTCCAGGCTGAATCTCCCCAGCTCCCTCAACTGCTCCTCATCACATTTGTTCTCCAGGATCTTCCCCAGCTCCATTGCCTTCTCTGCACTGGCCCCTCAAGGTCTTTCTTGTCATGAGGGGCTCAAAACTCATCACAGGATTTGAGGAGCAGCCTCAGCAGTGCCCAGCACACAGGGACAATCACTTCCCTGCTCCTGCTACCGCACTATTTTTGATGCAGAGCAGGATGTTATTGGCCTCCTCGACCACCTGGGCACACTGCTGACTCCTGCTTGTCCCCATTTCTATTCCATAAGCAGAGCACACAGCCCACACTCTTTCTTCTCAGTCCTTTCCTGTAGAGACACTGCCTGTGTTCATGGCAGCAGCCTCAGACCACGGTGACCCCTTTGGAGTGTGGAAATGAATCATTCCTGGCGGCAGTGTGCACACATTCTGATGATGCTGCGCTATCACAAGAGCTTTGTGCTGGCCCGCTGCTCACACAGCAGAGCTGCCAGGGGCTCGGTGCTCTCACAGGCTTCTCCTGAGTGCTCCAGCCCGCTGCTGGAGCTCCAGCCCGCTGCACGCTCCCGCAAGGAGACTCACGGGGCAGCCCAGAGAGCGATGGATGCAAAAGAAAACTTGGAAAGCTGAACAAGGATGTGTTTTAAGAACTACGGGAAGACACATTTTTAAAAACAAAACATACTCTATATTATTAATTTCATTAATATCAGCAATGACATCATCAGAATCTTGCTGAAATCACAATCAGACACTATACATATCAAAGGGGGAAACATGAATTCAGAAAATCGATCTCCTTTGCTCCTGAAGTGAACCCTGATGCTATGGGATTTGGCGTTACAACTGTGATGACTAAAATCATTGCTGCTGATCTGCAGCAAGCATGTCCTGTCTTAAAATAAAGAAAACCTAATTAGCCAGGGCATATTCTTGACTCTGAGGGTGCTGAGGCCCTGGCACACGGTGCCCAGAGAAGCTGGGGCTGCCCCATCTCTGGAGGTGTCCCAGGCCAGGTTGGATGGGGCTTGGAGCAACCTGGCATAGTGGAAGGTGTCCCTGCCCATGGCACTGTGTTGGAACTGGATGCTCTCTGGCCTCTTGGCTTCCTTTCATCCCAAACCATTCTATGATTCTCAGGCAGCAGCAGGACAGAGTGAGGATAAGGGTGGCAATTCCCTGGGAAGATAACACAAATAGAAATCCTCAAGGCTCCTTTTGAAGGCTTTTCTTTTTCTACTGTGCTCTTACCCTGGATTTCCTCCCCCCTTGTCTGGAAAAAGTGGAAACATGTTGAGTTTTCGAACCCAAGCATAAACTTGCTGTAGCTGGAGAGGGTCTGAAACCTGCCTAGGGATGCTGTGACCCACAGATCACAGCTGGAGATCCACTGCTGCAGCAGGCAGAGAGCCAGTAGTTGGGAATGAAATCTTCTGGCTGGGGCAATGACACTCCACTGTGAAGCTTGACGTGTCACATGAAAAGAGAGAGGGCCCTTCTACAAGGCAGGGAATTTGTTTCCTTGACCTGTCAGTGCCAGGACTCTTTGCAATGCAGGAATGATCCCGTACCCTTCACCTGAGCCCATTTCCTCATCTGTAAAAGAAGAGTAAGGAAACTTGTTCACCTCAGAAGTGGCACAGATTCTGTGAAAGTGCAGATCCTGCCCTGTGCTTTCACCTTTGCTGTACGTCATGCTGCTGCTGCTCTCACTGACAGCAAAACCCCCTGACATTTCTCATCGCCTTGGTACACACACATGACTTTCGTGAGGCAGTAAACAAGCAAATATAATGGCACAAAAAAAACAAAAACAAAAACAAAAACAAAACAAAACAAAACAAAAAAAAAAAAAAAAAAAAAAAAAAAAAAAACCGCAAAACTCACAGACACCAGCAATGAGTTTATTTTGACAACTGCCAATAAGCTGCGATCGTGTCTCAAGCGCGGCTGCAAACAGAGAGAAGCCAACTGGGAAAACAAACCCAGGGGCAGAGTGCGGCTTCCCCCGCTGGGTTCGGGGCTGGCGGAGAGGGGCAGGAACAGGGCGATTTTTGGGTGGGCTCGCTAGGAGCTCTCTGCCCCCTCGGCCGAGCCCGGCGGTGCGGGAGGAGCCGGCGGCTCTCCCGGCGGGCGCGGCGCCGTGCCCGCCTGCGGCGCCTGCGGGATGCTCCGGAGCGCAGGGATGCGGAGGAGGGGAGGAGAGGGAGGCGTGTGCCTGCCTGCAAGCGGGCATTTCTTCCTTTACCCGCACCAGCCGATGCCTACCCTGCCGAAGCAGTTAAACGGGGGAGAGCGGCAGCCCGGCTGGCAGATTCCTGCCCTGTGATATGCCAGCCACAGGGTGACGCAAGGGCTGGAAAGCTCCGACTAACAAGCCATTTTCACCTGCGTAATAAGCGCTAGTGGAGAGCGATACGGCAGCAGCGGCGGCTCCCGCAGCCCGCAGCCGGCCAGACCCCAGCGCGGCCGCAGCAGCAGCCAGCCCGGCGGCCCCCGCAGCCTTTCCGGCGGCCCCCGCTGCACCCCGAGAGCCGGAGACCGGCGGCCGCCTCGCAGGCAGCATGTCAGCCCCGCCGGACCCCCAGGAGCTGCTGCTGGCGGGCACCGGGGTGCACTGGGCTGCGGACGGGGCGAACCAGTACGCGACTGGGGCTCCGCTGCGGGATGGAGATGGGGCTCAGCAGCGGGAACAGCCGGGATTCGGCTCCGCCAGGGAACACCCGCCCGTTACCATGGCGACTGCATCCCCAGGTAAAAGGCGAGGGGTGCTCGGGGATGCTCGACAAAAGGGGCCCTTGGTAGCAGCGTCTCCCGGTTGTCTCGTTCCCGATGCTTTCCTCTGTTTTTCTCCCAGCCTGGCTGCTTGGAAACGTTGCTGAACCAGTTAGTGAGTGCATGTAGGGAAACAGAAAATAACGAGGGATTGCGGCCTTTGCAAATAGTTATTTTTTGCCGATGTGGGGGAGGGGGGGAAGCAGGAGCCAGGCAAGTTCCCTAAAGCTCTGAGCAGTTTGTTGGGCACGAGACGACCAGATTTCAGGCAAGTGTTGAAAGGCATTTGATTTCACCTGACTTGATGTGGATCGGTCCTCGTTTGTCATACACCTGTTCACATCTGGAGTGACAGATCTCAACAGAGTTACTCCAGCTATTCCCCATGCACCTGGAATTCCTGCATGGCCCCTTATGTTACGTCAACAGATTTTAATGAAGTGCCGATTCTGAAGTGCTTGTACATTTTGTGCATGCTTTTGGGACTTGTTCATTTATTTGTGGACTTCTTGCTTGCTGTGTTTTCCACCTTTTGAACACTGAGGTGTGTTCAACTTCAGGTACATTTCAGTTTAGGGTCTGCAGGTTCACTGATTTTCAGTTTATTTTTGGGATGTATTCAATTTCCCTTGGTTTAAGGTTGCTTTCTTTAATAGGTGCATCAATAGCAGGTATAAATCTGTTCATGAACCCCAAGAGGCTTCAGCTCCCCATAGCTTCTGGTAGAAATGTTTAGGGGAAAATGACTCTCTTTCCTTCTTGGTGATAATTCCCTACTTTCTTTCCCATTGCTGTCTGTCAGAGAACCCAAACAGCCAGAAAACCCAGCCCTGGGGGAGCTGCTGTATCTCACTGGGAAGTAGATGTTTCCATTACAGAGCCTGAAGTATTAAACTTGTCTTGAGTGAGCTGAGGGTCAGGGCTCAGGACAGGAATCGATCTCTGTTATGCAATAGCTGCAGGAGCATTAGGAACTGCGTTTTTGGGCTGAGTCCCTTCTAATCCCCTCCAGTCAATCAGCACAAAGAGTAGCTGGCCAGGAAGAGTCTGTGTGGCTACGTGTGCTGCCCTGCTCATACCCACACACATGGTCTGGCTGTGCTCCCGACATGGACGTGTCCCTGCTGCCTGCCTGTGACTGAGTTCAGGGGTAAAACGGGCTCTCCCACACCCTCGGCTGATGTGGGAAATGTTTTGTAGCTCTGGGCAGGCGGCTCATCTGCTGATGTGCTGCTCATTCGCTGAGCTGTGCTGGGTTGTGAAACGTGACTTTCTGCTGGAGGCAGAGGGCTGGGAATGTCAGTCAGGCTGCTTGAGTGTGGGCAAAGAGGGGCAGAATTGGGGTCTCCAGGCAGGGCTGCCTCAACCACATAACGACACAGAGAATTGGGGAAAAAGAATCTTGTGAGCTTTTCCTGTTCACTGATGAATAAAAATATGGCCATGCTGAATCTTGGTGTACAGAACAAAGAGGGGTGGTCTCTTAAACTGTGTAAATCACCATTAAATGTGAAACTGCTTACATTTAATGGAGGCTTCTTCAGGCTTGGCATATCTATAGATTCACAGTTAGAGAATGCAAAATAGAAAAACAGAAAGAAAACAAAGAGAAGGAAAAAAAGAGAAAAAAAGGAAATAAAGATGAAAGAAAAAAAAAACACCAAAAAATTCAGCTTTTGGAATCCTCTGCAAAGGGGTTTTAGATGTGTTTGTTTGTTCGTGTCAAACTGTGGCAAGGTGGAGGCAAAGTGAGTGATACAGAGCTTTTTTTGGTATTTGCTGGCTGGTGGGCTGTCACGCTGTCAGCTCAGCAGTACCATAAGAGTAGTAATGTGCTTTAAACATTTCCCATTTTGTTTTCCCTGCTCAATAAAGAGCCGTTGTGTGGCTGTGCATGTGTCTGGCCGGCCATGGCAGACAGAGCAGCATCCCAAGCAGTGCAGCCCTGTGCACGCAGCCTCCCTCTGTTTGTGGCTGCAGCAGCTGTATTTCTGCTCCACGCTACCTAGAGAGCCACGACTCCCGCCCCCTTCACCGGGGGAAGTAAATAATTCCCTTGTTCTCTCTGTGTGACTAAGTATTCATAAGTTTCTGAATAAGAAGACTGTCATGCTGTTGAATATCTGAAACTGTCAAGCTTTTCTGAAAACTCTTTATTTCTCCTGCTCAGAGAGGGATTCCTGCCTGCTCCTAACCCATAGGAATGGACCCAGCAGGAGATGCACAACTCCAGGTTTTTTACAACACTGCCATAGTCTGCCATAAACTCAAACACTCCTGACACAATGGGCCATCTGGGGCCACTTCAGACAAGGAGCAATCCATCCAAACAGGAGTGAACTGAACTGGACAGAATAATTTTCAGGTAGCTCCCCAGCACATCCTCTATCTTCCTCCACACGTCAGACCAGTCTTTTTTTTTTTTTTTTTTTTTTTTTTGTGTGTGTGTGTGTGTGTGTGAAAACCATGGTTATGCTCTCTGAGGTAAGAGCAAGGCTTGGAGTCTGGGAGCATCTCTCAGCATGAAAATAACTGAAAACAAATGGTGGGAATTTATCACAGGTTTGCAGATATTTGCTTATACAACCTAAACATTTGCAAACTTTCCCTGATCATGGCTTTTGTTTTAAGTTTGAAAACCAGCCAGGGATTGTTGAAAGGTTCAGGAATATTTTCAAGCTGGCCGTGGGCCCGGCTTTGAGCCAAGCTGGCTTTGTGTCAAAACCTGGTGAGTGGTTTCTGAATGATGAAAAGCAATGGATTTCAGTCCCCATTCTTTGGATCAACAAAAATCGGCAGTGATTGAGACTGCAGGAAAAAATTCCCACGAGGAGTGGAAAGCTCAGAGATTTCTCAGGCAAAGTCAGGGCAACAGGGAGCTGCACATCCCACATCAGCTTCTCCTCTTGCAGGGTTCCAATGAAGATAAAATCCAGTAGCTTCTAGGCAGGGAATAAGGCTGTTTCTCTTGCTTTTATCCTTGGCCCCTGAATTTTGCTGAAAATGTCACTCTTCCTCAAATGCAGAATTCTTCTCCTTCCCAAAAATGAATTTTGTTCAGGGCCAAGAGGACCTTGCAGGCAGCTTTGGCAAGGACTGGTGAGCAAAGCAGTTCTCAAGGGCTGGTGAACAGTTACACGTTGGTGAAGAGAGCCCCATGTCACCCAACACGCCATCTGGTCACAGATTCTGTTATTTTATTTTTATGCACCCACAGTGATTAAAATCCCTTGACAGGAATTATTTCCAAAAATATTACACAGTCTAACAGGCGTTCCCCAGGATAAATACATATGGTTTCCTCCAGAGAAATGGCTAAATGGAGGAATGGACTGTACTTCCATACTGGGCACGTTCTTCAGGGAAAGGGAAGGAACTCATACAAATGGTAATTCCTGCATAAGGATCTGGGAAATTTCATGCAGCCTGGTGCATTGTGAGTATTTATAGGATGATACAGTCAGTGGTGTTATGTCCCCATGTCCATGCAGCTGAGGTTGAGAGAATATCCAGCTAATGCTCACTCCAGGCCTCCAGGCGGCCCACAGCAGTCAGGACATCCCTGGCAATCCTGGGCAGTTTCCAGCTGCCTCCAAAGTCAGGTCACAAGTGGGGTCCAGCTGCCCAAAGGAGAGGAGGACAGTACCACAGGAGATGGCATTCATAACTGGGACATGTCTATGGGGACACAAAGGGATGGTGAGAATGGCCTGTGGGGACCCTTCTGGAACAGCATCCAGGGGTTGGTTGGGATCCCCTGGAGTGCCTCAGTGGCGTGGAAGCCCTGTGCTTGTGGGAATAACAGCACCCATTTGGTGTCTGCCCATGAGGGACACAGGGACTCAGAGCTGCTTGGATGAGTTGAGGAACAGCCCCCGAGGAGCAGTGGGAGACCAAATCCCAGGAGTGTTTCATGCTCTGATAGGTGCAGATATAACACAGAAGACTATGAGGGGTGTTGGCTCCCACTGCTCCATGATGAGGACAATCCCTAATATCTGTGCTTAAAGTAAAGCACCTTTTTAAAAAACCCATTCTAATTCACATGATTTGCAGAGGCTGGGTTTGAAGATTGTGCTGTATATGTTCTCACCACAAGCTAACCCCTCAACCCAACCCTCTGCCTGCAAGGGGCTGCATGCACCAGCAAATCTCAGTTTATGGTCTCTCTCCAGTTAGTGGCAGCTTTGCACCTCAGCATGAAAGAGATTTCTGATAGTTTTCAGGCAGGTTGAGAGCCCCGTGGTTCACCTGGGTGGAGAGAGGTAGGCATGGGCATGAAATGTTTATGCTGCTCGGGTTTGGCAGTGACATCCCACTTTTTGGGATGTCAGATCACGGACAAATGCAGCAGATTCCCCAGGACAACTGGCTCTTTGTGGTCTTCCCACCCCTTCCCAGGTGTTGCTCTAGGAAGATCTCCCTCTCCCCAAGCATCCATAGCAATCTGCTGCTCAAAGCCACCACTAAGATCCAAACCCTAATTTTTTAAGTTGCTGTAGAAAAGCCTCGATATGACAGATTCACTGACCTAAGAATGACACAGGGGAGCCTCAGCAGGTGTTTGGAAATATGTCCTGAACTGCCAGGCAACCCTGCTCAGATTGAACCACTTGAGGCCAGATTTGGATTTTTTCAGATTTACTTTGGAAGAGTTTATATTCATTCCAATTTTACTATCAACATTTCAGTCCTTTCTGATTTAGAGAACTGAATTAATTTTCTCTCTGCTGTCTGGATTAGCCACTCAAAACTTCTTATCTAGTGCTGTGAGTGAAGGGGACAGGGATCATTTGGTGTTCTCCCCATTCCCTGGTGTTTTGTTAGTGCAAGCAGATTTTGCAGAGGGACAGAAACAAAGTGGATTTCTTCTCGGAGTTTTCTGTTCTTGTAATCCTCATGAAGCTTGAAAAAGTAGCCTAAGCCCACAGTTAGCCATCAAAAAAAAAAAAAAATCCTGTTGAACTACCATCCTTCATTCTTCCTTGGGTAAAGTCAGAGCAATGGCTTCTGCTGGGCTTCTCTCCAGAAATGCTCTGCATTTGAGGGGCTCTCAGAGGTGCCTAAAACTCCTGGTATAAAATCTCTGCAGCAGTGTAGTTCTCAACTCCATACAGATCAAAATGTAGATGGTTTTGCCCTGTTCCTCACAGGGATGCAGATAGTTCTGTCTGCTTTTACTGCCACACTGATGAATTTTCTTCAGCCTTCAGGGCTGCAACTGGGTTGAGGAAGAGGATGAGGCAGATGAAAGAGCAAAGTAGTACCAGGGAGGGTGACTCACCTGCCTTATTTTAATCTTCATCCCTCAGTAATGAAATGTTTTATTTATAGGCAAGGAACAGAGGGGGAGAGTTTGGGGAGGAGGAGAATGGCGTGGAGGGGAGAGGCTTTGAATGTCCCAGTTACTGCAAGTGTTGGGTTTTGTGAGCTGCAGTATTTTCTGGGCTGTGAATCTCCCCTGGGCTGGTTCATCATCTCACACTGGTCCAAGGGTCCCAGGAGGCACATCTGTCTCCTTTTTTCTTCAGCTCTGGAAATGCCACTCAATGACATGTTTTGTGCCTTTTTTTTTTTTTTTTTTTTTTTTTTTTTTTTTCCCAAGAAACCTGCATTGTGCAGGTATCAGTCTGTCTGAGGACAGCAACCCCATAAAATGCTTGCATGTTGTCTGTTTCAATCTCCCAGAAAAGTTTGGGCAGATCCCACAGGTGTGTTTATCATGTCCTCACAGATGATCCCATGAAGGGGTCCTGGCCCAACTGCATGGCCTGGATTGGGCCAGGATGCTCAGGATTAGGCTTAGGCTCTGCTTTTGGTCCTGAGGCCTGAGTTGGCACTGAGACCTAATTATTTTGTGCACAAGTGTTTTAGCTCAAGGTTCCTGAAACAACCAAAGAGTTGTGCTGCAGGTCCCCATCATCAACAGGGAATGGAGTTTTCTTAAATGGGGACTTCTTAGGAGTTTCCCTCACTCTCCCTCCTTAGTAGCTGGTACCTATAAAATGAGCCAAGTATGCACTGAGAGTTTCAATTTTTAATGTAGCATTTATGTCTTCTGTTCTTCATGTGTTATTCTCTTATTTATAAATCAGGAATGCTTACAAAATTCTGATTTAAATGTTCTTGTTTTTCTTGGGTTGTTTGTTGTTTGTTTGGGTCCTTTTTCAAAAGAGAAGGTGGCCTCCACATAGCAAACCATATTTCAAATAAAGAAGCATTATTTGTAATTAGTTTTCTAATTTAGGAGAAGCTGTAGAGTTGGCATGATTCAGCACTCGGGAGCACACCTCACATTTAGTGTTCTTGTTTTCTTAAGACATTTCTGATTTATGGTTAGTCTATTCCTCCAAGAAACCTCATACCTTTAACAATGAGAATATATTCTTGGCACTCACCTGCAAGACAGGACTTGAAACAGAGAGGACCTAAATCATCTATTTCTGTCCTCCTTGTTTCAGTGAAGTATTTAAGATTCTAATTTTATGGAACATAAGTGCATTCTTAACTGCTATTAAAATTAGGATGATCTTACACATATGCATAAAGGTGAGCATGTTTTGTTTAATTTAGGGATAAATGAGATAGAAGATACATCATGTATAAATTGGCTTTATTACCCATTTGACCAGACTGCTTCAGGACACTTGCATGTAAAATGGAAGCACCAGCACTTACCCATCTCATTACAGTACTGTGAAAATTAACCTTTAAAGAGATGGAAAGCTTAGAATGAAAATCATAATCGTGTTGCTGTTGTTCGTTTTGATCTATTGTGTGCATCTAGGTGAGAATAAAAATTGTTAGAAATGACTACATCCTTCATAAGTCTGCCACTTTTAAATATTAAGGTGTTACCTCACAAACATTGGCTTTGTACTTGAATATTCCTTAAGAGCAGGGTTTCCCATCTTTATTTAAGTAACAGCTGATAAAAGAGTTATTTGCATGTTTCTTCCACTGCTGTTATGAGTTGCCTGCCCTTGATGCAGCCTCCTGCTGCCATGAGATCTTGTATGAGAAAAGGTAGCTGGTTTTTCAGAGATGATTTCATCACAATTGCCAGTTAACAACTGCAGCATTCCCAGCATCTCCCTCACATAGCAGTGCCTCCCATCCTGGATGCAGTGCTGCAGCAGGGTGTTTGCTTGGGTGCAGATGATGGAGCAGGGAAGATGCTTTCTGCACTGGGGTGGGTCTACAGACCTGTAGAGTTTTATCAGCTCAAGGCTTCTCTGTGCCATTCAGGACATGAGTTATGTCTTATTTTTCAGCAGTGCTGAATTTATTAACTGCAGCTGATTTATTGCTGGTAGCTTTAAAGACATTGAAGGGACTTATTAACTGTGGCCAGTAAAAAGCAAATGCATGGGGCAGCCTTGCATTTCAGGCTGGAAACTTTCCTGCTTCCAGGATCTTGTATTTCTCATCTATGAGGGGCTTTTTTCAGTCCAGATTATCAGTCCATGTCCTGGGTGCACATGTGGGTGCCCCTGGGTAAGCCCTACTGCTGAGAAGGAGGAAACACCAAGTCTGGCCAGGGCTTTGTACCCCAAACACAGCCCTGGCTACCATCCCTCACCCCATGGGAGCCCCCATGGACATTTCAAAGCCACTAAAGCAGAAGTTACAGATCCCAATGACATCCCCAGCTTTCCCTGCACTGCATTAGTCACTGGCTGCATGATCAAGCAGCAATCCTTGTGCTGGGCAGGCTCTGCAGCACAGCTGTGCAGAGAAGGGCTGCAGACAGCCTGAGCCATCTGAGTCTGTGCTGATGTTCTCCTGCTGAGCCTGGGTGCCTCCACACAGCTCCAAAACGCTCAGAGGCACCTGTGAGAGAACTACTGGAGGGGCAGACTGCACTGAAGGGTTGTGATCAGCAAGAGACTTCTGCCATTCACAGGCCTGATCCATCCCCTAAGTAGGGGCCTATCCCCCCACAAGCATCATTTTGCATCTCAGGAAGGTGGGAACTCCCTCACTCCGCACAGGTTTTGGTGCACACATAACCAGCAGAGCAGCTCTGCGTGAGAATTTTTTTTTTTTGGCCAAGCTCCTGGGCAGCCCAAAGGGCTGGCTCCCGAGCACAGCCTAAAGCTTGCCCTAAATCTGCCACCACCATTCAGGTGTTCACCTGTATCCAGGTCAGCTGCATCCCCCTGTGCTAGGCACCGAGGCCACGGGAGGGCGGGGAGATGAAAGCCTGCAGCCAGCAGAGCTGGGGATCAGTGTCTCATCTCTCCCTGATGTGTGGAGCAGCATTCCATGGGCTCTGTGGGAAGGGGGAATGAGGTTTCACATTCAGCTCTCCGCTGGCTGCTGGGGCACGGAGGGGGGTCTGAACTCCAATCAGTCTTAATTGGGTCTTTCGCTTGATGTCCTTAAAGCGGGGGCAAAAGAGATACACTTGCTGCTCGTGTGCACGGGAGATGTTTTGCATCTCATGGTAATTTCATTCCTGTGGACTTCAGCACCGAGGCACGATGCAACATGCTGGAAATTAAATGTGCACTTCAGGTGACCTGGAAGCTGAGCTGCTCCGTGCAGGTGTGGCTGTGTGATAGCAGCAGCAGTCATTTGTTATTTGCAGACTGATTTCAGTCTTCTAAAATCAGTCTGCTGATCCTCCTCCTTAGGAAAGTTACAAAAATGTGTACTGCAGCTTGTTCATCTTCTGTTTAGTGCTATCTAAGGATGTAGCATGTTTGTCAGTTTGCTGTGTTGGGGTGGGTTTTTTTGTACTTTTTTTCCTTTTTTTACAAAGGTTTATAGCTTTGGTAAACATCATTGAGCAAATGCTCTAAACTGCAATATTGCTGTGCACTAAATTTTAATTGAGACAGTTGCCTTTGATGTAGGGCTAACCTAAAGCTGAGGCTGATTCCTCTTTTGCAGCTTTTGCAGTTCTCTAAAAGAAGACATAATGCAGCTTTTATGTAGTTGCTGATTTCTCTGCTGCTCTGGCAAATTATCACTGGAGCGAATGCAGAATTGATGCCTCAGAATTTCCTGGTTATCCTGAAAGTCTCTGTTAATAATTTGTGATTCTCAGAGTTTAATTAGTTTGTAGGAAAGATGTTAGGCCCAAAGGTGACACTCCAAGATGATGTGTGAGAGTTAAAATCCCAAAGGAGCCCCCTCCTCTGAACACATTGTTTATGGGAAATAACAAATAGAATGGCTTTGGAATAATAATTCCAAAAAATAAAATAAAATAAAATGGGTTTTGAACCTCTGGGCAGTAACTCTGTTTATCACTTTAACTAAGAAATCCTTATAGCAAATTGGCTGGTAAGTGGCATCTTTGTTGCTTGCAAGAGAGGATTTTTGTAGATCCTCAGAGTTTTAGGTAGTATCTATTTTTCTACACAAAAAATTCTGTGAGTGTTTAGTGTACGTTGTACTTTGAACACAGGACTGAAAAGTCAAATAAGCAATTAATTGATTGCATGGACAGATGTGGAGTCATTAAGTCCAACCTGGAGTACTTTTACATGGATGAAATAGGAACTCTGCCTAGGAAAATGCATACCTACCTCTGCTGCCAGGAGAAAGAACTGAATATCCTGAAATTTAAATTTTTTCAGAAATTTGTCATCAGGCAAAGAAAAAAAAATCCTTTGTGCAAGAGATACATGGACCGAAATAGTATTAGTAAAGACAGTGAAATCTTAGAAATAAATGCATGTATTTTCAAATTATTTTTCAGATCAATTCATGTTTCACCTTATTTGGCTGGCAGCAGTGTTTAGAAAATTACCTTTCCTTCCATAGGAAGACATCTATTACAAATATACATAAATTCAGTTTCTAAAGCAGTAATTCCAGCCTGCAAAGTTCTTGGTTCTATTTTAGGATTGCCATGTCATGTACATATTTCCTGTTGTGATTTTTTTTTTCCCCCCTCCCTTTCCCTAGCCTAAAAAACAGCACTGGAGATTATGGAGGATTATCTGAGCAGTTATCATAGTAAAAGCCAGTTGCCATTTTGGGAATATTTTTTTTCCCTCTCGAAGTCCTTTTGACATTAGCCTTTATAATTCGGTGCTGTGTAGTAGAAGTCCAGGTCAGAGCTGAGGAGACAGGCCTGGGGATTAATGCTGTGTGAAATATATGCAATCTCCTTCCACTTTGAACGTGCTAAGCAGACCATGTATAATCCCTGGAATATTTGGTAGATCTGCCAGGCCTTGAAGATGGCATTTGTAATATTTGTCCAGCTACATGTATTTTTTACATGCTTGTCCCTCCCTATGCCATCCAAACTCTATTCAAAAGTGAGAAAGGGCTGAATAAAGACTGAGAAGTAAATTCCTAGGAGGAGATTTTAGAGTTTGGGTTTCTTTTTTTCCTCCTCTCTCTGCTGTTGCTTTTTAATGAATCGTTCTTCTAACCTAGTTTAAATTGAGATTCTAGCATGCTGGATGTTTTGCAGATGAATCATACTGTGCAATGCACTTATGCATATCTGCTGTGCAAGTACATTGTCAGCTTGTATTTGGTAACCTACCAGCAAGCAGGGTCCCTTTTTTATGGAAGCTTGGGATGCTAACATCATTCTCCAAGTGAGAATAATGCAACCACTGATAATAAATCAGCCCGGGTCCGGGGATGTCTCACCACTTTGGCTGCATCCTTGATTAGCATTATCCTCAGAGGTATAAATTAAAGAGGAAAATATATAATCTGGGAAGCTTTCCAGCATCATCTTTGAAAATGAGAGCTCAGTGCTTTGCTGGGATTTCTTTGGTGGAGGAATGCTAATAGCAATGCTGAAGATGTGCCCTGATTGCACCCTAAAGAGTAGGAAGATGCACAGAATAGCTTATTTATTTTTTTCCTTTGTCATCAAGATAACTTCTGATGTTATCTGCATTTGGTGAACAATTTTCTGTGAACAGTGGTTCTGTGAATCGATCCCAGAAATGCAGCTTCAGTCACTCCCTTTTTTACTACTTGTTCCCTTTGTCTGACATCTGTATAGGATCTGGTGCATGTTTTCCCACCTCAGCCTGCAGACAACTGTTAGAGAGTGGACACAGTCCCTCTGAGACATTGGCCAAAACCTGAGCTTCAGCAATAAAGATTTCAGGAATTTCTTCTGTTCCTACAAGGTGTCATCACAGCTGGATGGTAATTCCTGACACCTCCCTCCCCACCAAGGGAAAAAACTGTACTGCAAAATGTGCTGATTTGTAAAAAAAAAAAAAAAAAAAAAAAAAAATCACTGGGAGGGTTTGATTTTTGCAATGTTCCAGCTGTGCTAAATGAGCAGAAAAGGGGAGTTTTCAGCATATCAGCAACATCTTGGAAATGGAAATGCCACATCATCCAGCACTTTCTGGGTAAGTTTTCCCCTTCCCTGCCTGTAATCCACTTGGGTCCTTGGCATTGACTGGAACTCGGAGTTTGGCATGACTTGTTCTTAGAGTCTTGCTCTATATAATGTCTGTGTTTCTATTTGCTTTCCCTTGGCCAGCTCTCTGCCAACATCTTCCTTTGCCTTCCAAGAGATGGCAAAAAGCACAGAATGCAGGACAAAGCTGTTGTTCCTCAGGTTGCCTTTTGGGGAGGCATAAGGTACCTTTATTACTATTATCTTGGTGGAACATTTAACCCACAGGAGGGTGGAGGGTCTCACAAACAGCCCCCAGGAGCTGCATTTGAACTTGATCTGGGTCTGATGAGGCCCAGGCAGTGCCAGGCTCCTCCAAAGAGGTTTTGGCTTCATCATCAGTGACTCAGTTTACAGGGCCTCTCAGGCTGGAAACTCCAAAAAGCCATTCCTCTCCCCTGAAAAAAAATGCAGGGCAGTTATTTTTACTGAGCTCCTGAAGATAGTTATTTTTTTTCCTGCGTGTTATCACTCTTAAATTAATATTGAGGATCCTTAGTTTTGTTTTACAACGGCATTCACCCTTCCAGCTCAACAAAATAGAGGAAATACCGTGTATTATTTGCCAGTTCTACTGACATTGGTAGATTTGCTGAAGCAATATGTTTCAACATTTCCAGACATTTTTCCTGTGGAGCTTTCTCTTCCATAGAATGGTTTTCTGTTTCCCCTTGATTTGAGATGAAAAGAAAATTGAAAATAATATGAAATTTTCCCACAGGACAGAATTTCTTTTGCAACGGCTCAGCTTCTAGGTAATGTCAGGCATAACACAAACCACTGTGATCAGTGTGCTTAATTTCAACCCTGCATTTATGACTTACTCCTTGACATTTCTCCCTGAAGAATAATGACATAACCACGCTTTACTCCCAGCTTGAAAATACCCATTAAAACTGAGAGCTACTGCAACAGCAAGTAGGGTTTGTGAGCATCTATTTAATGCAGTCAACAGGGTTGTGACCTGGGTTTTCTGCCACTGGAAATGAAATTCCCTCCTGGTCCAGCCCATCTCATCACTGCTGTAACACCAAGGAGGTTATTTTCTCTTTATGGCAGGGGACTTTGCCAGCACTGTGGTGAAGAAGGCAAAAAGTGTTCCCCAAGCCAGCAGCTGCCCAGGGTCCTTGGATTTAAATAATTACCATAGAATCATAGAATGGCTTGGGTTGGAATGGATTTTAAAGGCTACCCAGTTCCAGCCCCCGTGCTGTGGGCAGGGACACCTTGCACAATCCCAGGTTGCTCCAAGCCCCATCCAGCCTGGTCTGGAACACTGACAGGGATCCAGGGGCAGCCACAGCTTTTCTGGTCACCCTGTGCCAGGGCCTCATCACCCTCACAGCAAAGAATTTGTTCATAATAACCTAAACCTACCCTCCTTCAGCTGAGGGTCACTCTCCCTTGTCCTATCACTTCACACCCTTGTCCAAAGTCCCTCTCCAGCTCTCTTGGAATCCCTTTAGGCACTGGAAAGGGCTCTAAGATCTCCCCGAAGCCTTCTTTTCTCCAGTCTGAGCAGCCCCAACTATCTCAGCCTGTCTTTAGAGATGTATTCCAGACCTGTGGTAGCTCTCTGCTGGACTCATTCCAACAGGTCAACATCATTATATAGTGCTCCTTCTTCACTCACTTAAAAATGTGACTTGCCTGTTGATGCCAAGCAAGGGAAGGAAAGTGAGGGAAGACAGCAAATAAAACTCTTTCTTCTTAGGCTCTATACAAGACTTTCCTTTTGGGAAAGCCCTCCCCTTCTCATGCTGTGTGAGCAGGAAAGCAATGCCTTTAGGAGTGAAGTGAAGCCTTTAGGAGGCATCAGGTTCCCTTTCCCAACCCTGAACTTGGAGCTGCAACAACTGCTCCCCCAGGTTTGCTGTGCTGCTTGTTTTAGTCAGCTTTTCAGAAATAAAATAAATTAAAAAAAAAAAAGTCTGTTCCAGAAGATTTCAACCAATTTCAGTCCCATTCAGCTGGATGGCAGCAACTTCTAGAGCAGGTAAAATCCAAATCTTACCAGGAGTCTTCTGCTCCTGCCTGCTTCCAGCACCAGGTGTCCTAGGGTTTTGTAACTTTTAGAAACGAAGAGCCAGATGTGAGCAAAAAAAGCCATGTTGAGCAAAGAATCTGCAGAATTGCTCACTCAGATTTCTGGTTACAACTGCTCTGCTGTGCCAAGCACAAGTTTCTGAGAAGATTAATTAAAGAAGCTGGTTTCTAACCTTGTGCAACATAAAGTTGAGAGGGAAAAGGGTGTTTCCTCCTGGTGCTTGGTGGAACTGTCAGGAGAAATGAGCTACTTTTAAAATCAGTGTAGGCAGAAGGGTAACATTGTGTCAATTACACAGAAGTGTCAGCCCAGGGAGGAGAGGAAGTCAGCATGGAAGGGAAAGTGGATAGCAATAAAAGAAATCTCAGCTACTCTCAAGTGTATGGATCTCTCAAGCAATGGATTTCTCATCAGTTTATGAAGGGATCTAGTGATGGGGGTTAAGCTTATAAATTCAGCAGATGCCTTTTGGTCCACATCCCCTGTGCTCCCAAGATCTGGAGGCGAAGTTTGCCTGCAAAACCATCTCCCTCCACCCTTTGTTCAGTTGGAGCAATTAACATAATTGCATTTGAAAAATGCTTTTGAATTGCATTTTTGCTTCTCAGTTATTTCTTTCAGTCAATTGAAAGGGGATGAAGCCCCCATTCTTCAAAGCAGAGACAGATCTGTTGAGCCTTTCACTGTGTGTAGTACCTGGAAGAGTGCTCTGCCACTGGACACGTGCAGCAGCACCTGCCTCGTGCTGGGTTCACTCTCCAGACCCATGGAGGCTGGCTGAGCTCTCCCAGCTCCTGCATCCAGCACTGGCAAACCACAAGGAAGACCATGAAAAAGCAGAATGATCTTGGCCACCTGTATAAACATTTGGAATAAACAGGAGGAGGTTATGCAGGGACAGGGCACCTCAGCAGGAGGAGCCCACTTCCTAAACATGGGATGGGAAATCCCAGATGAATCCATCAGAGAAGGACTGGGATGTTGAGGGTCACAAGCCAAACCCAAGCTGTCAGGTTTTATCTTCTTTTCTGCATTAAATGCACGAGACAGTGTTTCTTGTTGAGACTCAGATGTTTATACATTCTTATCTATGTTACTGTCTCACAAACTGAGTTCTACAGCACTTCAAGCTAACAAACTAAAAATGGAGCCATCTCTCTCTCTCTCTACCAGGCCTTTTAAGGATAAACTGTCCAATTGAGAAATGACACCTAAATTATTTTTACTTTTAACCCAATAACCAACCACCTGTGGCCCACAATGCTGATTTTTCTGTCCAATTACAAAACACCACCCAGACTCATGAAGAAAGTGAAGGAGAAGAACTAAGCCTCCACCATAAAACCTCCATCTTACCTTGTATATATATTATTATATTCTAAAACCTTAAACTCTAAGCTTTCCACCATGTGATATTACACACTTCCATTCAAACTCCACACCCATAATCCAAGTGCTATCACTCAATTTTGGAAGCCCTTTCCAAGGCCTCAGGTCAAATACAGTGTGTTCTTGGGAGTCAGTGCCTGTCAGCACAGAAAGCCTAAATTTCTCAGTGCCCAGGGTTTCAACACCAAGCTACCATAGGCTGCAAATCTTGAGCTGTTTTGCTGTGGCTAAACAGCAGATGCCAGGCTGAGATGTGGAGATGTGTTTTTTCCTGTGCAAGATGCAATAAATGGCCTGGAGATGAGTGTGATGTCCAGTCTGGAGCCCAACACCTCAGGAGCAGTGCAGAAAACCCAGGGCAGAGGGACTAGAGTGATCAGATGTCAGGGAAATACAGCCTAGGAGGGAAGATGGAAAGAACCAGTTTGAGCTAAAAGTGAGAATTGCTGAGGTGCAGAACAAGAGCAGTCTCTAAGTGCTTTGAGCTCATGAGAGCCCAAGCAAAGAGCCTGAGCCAACCTAATCTCCAGGAATGGGTGTGGCTTCAGTTGCAACCTTCAGATTAAACATTAAGGAAAAAGCCCTTTGGAGAATGTGAACGTGTGGGACAGAGAAACACAGGTTGCCGTGTGGGTGGTGGCTGCAGCTCAGGTGCTGGAGTGGGCAGTACAGAGGGGCATCACCCAGATGCAAAGGGAGTGGTGCTTCTCCCTGAGGCCAGCCATGGAATCAGGTCTTTCAGATCTTCCTGGCCCTGTTTTTTGGTGAATCTGTAAGCTGAGGTGAGGGATGGCAGCAGGAAATATGCTGGTTGTTTTTTTTTTTCTTTTTCCATCTTCATTTGGTTCCTCCTTGGTATAAACCGGCAGCTTCTCTTCCTCTTTGAAAATGTGCATCAACCACAAGTCACAGGAAAGTAGGAATGGCTGATATTTTTGTGTTTCAGTGTCTTTTAATGGTAATTATTTTTTAAAGAAAAATAGCTTTATGTGTGTTTTGCAGGGAAAGCCTGACTCTCCTTCGGGGGACTGGGTGAATTGACTCCTGCAGACAAATCTCAACTTAATATTTAATAAGTTGGACAAACAGCAATCTTCAGCAAAAAATAATAACAAAGATTTTTAATAAATACAGGCTTGGCAGAGAGAAATTATAGAAGATAAATTGTGCAGTGATAGTTGGATACTAAGAGCAGAGTGCCTGCATTCAAGGGAGGAGGAAATGGAAAAAGATACAGCAACTACAATCTTATTAAACTGATCTAATTAGTATTGTTGCAAACAATAAGGTAAAGGAAAATTGGGAAAAGTGCATCATTGATTTATAAATGTGGACTGTGAAGACAAACTTGATGAGTTCAGTAAGAGATGGATTGTTTTCTGACAGAGTTTCAGTGAAGTGAAAACCCCAGCACTGCTTGCAGCACATTTGCTGGGGAGACAGGCTGAGACATTTGAGGTTGTTTATTCTGGAGAAGACTCCAGGGTGACCTCATTGTGACCTTACAGTACTTAATGGGAGCTTATATAAAAGAGGGTCAGTGACTTTTTATGTGGGCAGATAATGATAGGACAAGGGGGAATGGGTGTAAACTAAAAGAGGGGAGATTCAAACTGGATATTGAGAAGAAATTCTTCACTTTGAAAGTGATGAGACCCTAGCACATGCTGTGCAGAGAAGCTGTGGCTGCCCCATCCCTCGAAGTGTCCAAGGACAGGATGGATTTGGGCTTGGAGCAACCTGGGATAGTGAAAGCTGTCCGTTATGTACCTGGGAGGTAGCAGGGAAAGCAGTAAGAGAGATACCAGAGAAAAACGTTCAAATGTTAAATACCTAACACTTGGTTCTGATGTTTTCTGATTTGCTTTGGAACAGTTTTAATTCAATTAAAATTAAAAAAAAAAGAAAAAAAAAGTTCAGTTTTATAGAAATTAGTTTTCCCAGCCAACTCTTTTAAGTAAAAATTTTCTATGGTTCTGAAAGGGTGAGGAAATAATCAATGAACATTGTTTGGAGAAATGTAGCACCTCTTCCCAACTGTGCTAATATTGGTGAGAAAACAGCACTTCCTCAGACCAACTTGTGAGTCAAATTTGGAAATTATTCCCTTTATACTTGGGCTTTGCGGACTGCTCATGAATATTAGAAGTGTGAGCTGTGCTGCTTAATTGTAGCTTCTTGTATGAGTCACATGATTTGTTAATGAGGATCCTTGATTGGAGGCATGAGCAAACACATCTCTTATACATACTTGATTGTGCCAGTTTCAGGGCTCATTTTCTCTCAGTGCTGATACATAACACATTTGTCATTGGCCTTGGCAAACATTTCTTTGCCAGAAAAAAATCATTTCCCAAGTATCAACAGAAGATGATACATGGATTTAGCTAATATAAAGTGTGTAATAGAACAACAGAGTCATAGAATCACGGAATCATTTAGGTTGGAAAAGACTTTTAAGATCATTGAGCCCAGCTGTTCCCCCAGCACAGCCAAGGCCACCATTAAACTATGTCCCCAAGTGCCACTTCCACATTTCTGTTAAATCCTTCCCTTCACCACTTCTGTATCATCTCCTCTGTAACAAAACTAGGAAAATAACATTAAGATTCACTTGTGAGATACACTTGGGTGACAGCAGCATGTGTCCAGCTGTGGGAATTCTATTAGGTGAAGTCAGAATCCTCTTCAGGAAAGGCTGATCCTTTTGCTTTCTTAGCTCTACTGTAAGTTGGGATTTTGGTTTGGGGTTTTTTGTGGGGTTTGTTTTTTTTTTGTTTTTTTTTTTTTTATGTTTAGGTTTCTCCAGGGCATGAGGGTGGCTGTAATTCTCGCCTCAGAACAAGAGTGGGTGTTGCAGCTCCAATATAGCTGCTGCAGCGCCACACCTTCTGCACCTCTCTGAGTCTCATCCTGCATCCAGCATTAATGGGGAATCACAAGGTCCTCAAAAGATGTCCAAAAATCATAGAAAGGCTTGGGCTGGAAGGGACTAAAAATGTCATCTAGTTCCAGCCAGAGGAGATGGGTAGTTTTTACCATTTGTGGTACACTGCTTGTGCAACAGATTTCTCATGAAAGTTTGTTTGTTAAGTTTGAGTAAAAAAAAAACCCTTTGTGTTTCCTGAAGACCCTATTAAAGCACACAGCTACAGCAGAATTCAGGAGAGCCTTCTCTGAAGTACCTCTTCACTGGATTTAAAGCTGTGTTTCATGAATATAAAACATGACATATGTGATCTTCCCTCTGCCTAGCAGCAAGGGCTGATGCTGATATAAGACAGAGTCAATGACCTACCTGGATTGAAAAATAATCTTCATTTTTTTTTCACTGTAAAGGTCAGTACAGTTGAACCAGTTCAGAATCCTCGACCTACTTGATTGCTGAAGTTACAGATTATGTTTTTTTAAGAGTACAAAAATGCGATTATCTCTTTGGAAGATGATTCCACAGGTACAATAGAGTCATTTTGTGTTCCAGCTATGATTCCAACATTGCAAACACTGACAATTGTTTCCCACCTCAAGTCAATGTTGTAAACTCATTGTGGTGGCATGGTTATTTCCAAAATTCCTTGGTCTTTGTGTTGGTTTCAATTATTAACAGAAAGTCATTTCAAACACACTACCAAGCCAACCACAACCCCTTGAATAATAAACATAATCAAAATCAAATTCTTTCCAAAACACAACGTTGTTTTTTGAATAGAGTCACTGACCAAAGGAATAACAGATTAAGGAAGAAAAAAGAGAAAAAAATAACAGTATTGGAGATCTGAAGCTGGGCATGGATAAACAAAAGGGGATCATGGCAGTTCTTCAGGTCTGCAGAAAACATACATTTGAGAAGAAAACATGCAGAATGGTTAGGAAAACATCTGGAAGGAGTGGTGCCAGATGGTTGTTTCCTTTTTTCCAGTATTTTTCTCATAAAATACAAAGACCCAATTTTCATGTTTTTCAATATTTAGAGATCTCAGTCTGTATGTGAGAGGGAAAATAAGGTCTCAAGTAGAACTCTGTGCATGCTTAAAATAATCTTGATATTCTCTGCTTTGCTGACTCAGCCTAAATGGCCTGAGATTTTGAAGTGCTGGGAATGCCCAAATCTTTTACCAGTTGCTGGTCTGGGAATGCTATACCCCTATTACAGAAAGAATTTTATTTAGAGAGACAAACTCTGACCATCACATGATTAGAAAATTTTAGCTTATGCTCCTACCACAGAAAAATCTTCTGGAGCTGGTAGCAGGGTGGCATTGACTAGAATAATTTTTCTTGATTTCTGCTTGTGGCTGATGGTGCAGTTCTTGCTTAAGAGATTTGGTAACATCAAAGATACTTTCAGCTGCAGGAATACACTTTCCCCCATCAACCATCATGAAATGCCAAGGACAAAATCAATTTTTAAAATAAATCCCCAGACTTTTGTTATGTGGCATTGTTTCCCACTTCCACTTAGAAGGGAACATATGCATTTTATGTAGCCTTGAGTAGCTGTAATAGCAAATTATTATGTTTTCTGCAAAACATTTGCATTTTCTTTCACAGACCAATGGTCTTAAACTTGTAAAACCTGATGTTAAAGTGGTGTTGAACTGTGGGTATTTTTACATTTCATTGTGTGCACTACAGCCTGAAATGCAAATGTTGGGATTTGAGTGGGGCTATAGTTAACATCATCACCCCATATCCCATGAAAAACATGATTGCTGAGGAATTTAGAGCAGTTCTTTTGCCATTTTCCACCAGGGGGTTTCTTGAGGATATCTTGAGGATGCTCCCATCCAGCTGGATGTCACCTTTGCAAAACAAGATGCTCCAAAATTTTAGGGACCCCCAGGTGCAGCACCACCTGCTGAGACCCTTGTATTTCGGGGATCTGAGGAGAGGACATGGCACAGCTGCGGGTGTTGTGAACACCCCAAGGGAGGCTGTAGACTCTGCTGTCCTGTTCCAGCCCTGAGTTACCCTCCTGTCATACCTCGTCCTGCTCTCTGTCCCTGGTGTCATGTGGGTCATTTAAAGAAAGTCAAAACTCCACCTTACAGGGCACTGAATTCAAATCACTTCCTATTCAGGCAGTGAATAGCATGAGAATTTTAAGGTCTTTCTTAGGCTTTAATTTTGGTAATTTACAATTCATCAGAACTTGGTAGCATAATCTGAATAATGCATTTATTCACACAAACAGTTCTTGGGTGTGTTGCAAACACACAGTGCAATTGTTTTTCCTGAATGATGTGCAGAGGTTCTGGTGGTCAGTGAGATGGGCTGGAAGGAGCAGTGTGGGCTCAGCCAGGGAACTGAGAGGTTTTTCCTTCTATTCAGCCAAGGGTGGATAGAAGGGAAATTGAGCTATCTGAGCTAGCTTTGAAATGCCTGCTTTGAGCAGGGTTTGGGCTGGAGCCCTCCAGAGGTCCTCTCCAGCCTAATTTTTCCTGTGATTATGACTTTTAAGACTCGGTTTTATCACCTTTGTCTCTGCTCTTCTTCTACCTGACTGTTCCTGACCACTTCCACCTGTTTTCCCATTGTAGATATAAAAGTAATTTGAGCTATTTTAAAAGTTGGCTGCTGGCCCTCGAGGCCCTTCTGCACCAAGGGGCTTGGGTTGCCTCTCAAACCCAGCTGAGTGTCGTTGCTTTGCTGTGTAGATCTCGTCACTCTTTCTGGTTCACGGACTGAATTATTGAAATAAAATATATGTATTTCTGCCAGAGACTAGGAATTTTCACTTTCTTCAGGAAAACAAACAAGCAAACCAAATAAAAAGTTGTTTTTATTAAATCCCAGGTGTTCAATTTTTCTCCCTGCCAGTTCCTTTCATTTCACTTTGGAAACTACTTATTACTTTTATGAAAAGTCAGCTTGGGAAAAGACACTGCACATAAATTGCAGTACAGTCTGCCACAACCACTGTGCAACAAAATCTTTCTTCTTAGCTAAAATAATAGGCAGAATTTGGCAGAAATTTCCAAACACTGGGGTTGATCAAGTGTGAGCTTTTTGACCCAATCATCTACCAAAAGCCCAAATCTCAGAAATTCTTCAATTCTGGCAGTGCAGCAGGGAATTCCTGCATCCCTTATTTGTCCTACAAAGGCCAGATTTTAACAGTGTAAAGCAGAGATTTGCACTGGTGAAGCTGCTGCTGGTTTCAAGGAGGAATAATCTGGCAAGTGGTTTTTTTTCTTGTTTTATAGGGGTGAAAAGCTGGGCTGAAACTAAGGAGAAAGGTGAAGGTACAGAGATGAGCTTTCTGTGAGGTGATTTGACTGGGCAACTGGAATGGGGACAGCCACTTCTTCTCTTTTCCTGTCTTTGTCCCTCTTTTCCCCATCCTCAGAGATGAGGAATGGTTTCCTCTTGGCACTGGCACTCTTTGCCGGCAGCGTTGTGTGCGGAGGGGTGGTGATAACAGAATAAGGGCAAGGTAGTGACAAAAGTGCTGATGTTTGCTCGTGTGCTGTGCTATCAGCCCATGGGTGGAAAGCCTGAATAACACTTGAAGTCTTGATTTCTCTGGGGGGAAAATGTTTGGCCATGAATGTGCTGCTCTGTTGCACAGTGGAGGTACCCAGCTCCCACCAGCTGGTTTGGACTAAGGCAAAAGGATGACAGTAAGAGTGTCTAGCCATGTCTCTCCTGCTGTGGGCTGGCTTGTTTATTTTCTGGCCTAATTTCCATGGGCAATATGCACTCCTGCTGTTCTGCCCACTCCGAGGCTGTTACAACTCTTGAGCAAGGCAGGAAAGGAAAAACAAAGCACTGTTATCTATTTCAGTCAGTAGCTGCTGACATTGAGGGCATGCTGGAGCAAGAAGCGGTGCTCACTTTCCATTCCTCAGGTCTTGACTTTCTCAGGTGAAATCGCCTCTGCTGAATTCTGTGGTGTAAGGACAGAGTGTGATGTGGGGTGGGTATTCCCAGGGAGACCAGAAGAAACAGCACAGTGGGGATGCAAAGCTGCAGATGATGTGGAGGCAGAGCAGGATGTTCAGACAGAGAATGGGAAATTGCTAGGAGAGATGCTGTGGGCAGTTGAAAGCAGGGCATAGTCAGCAGTTCACTGTGGAGCCACCTCTCCAGCCATCCTGGGCAGTGCCACACTGTGAAGGTGCCACCCTGGCCTTGTGAGCTGCAGTGCTCTGCCTGTCTGCACAAAACAGGCCTCTCAGCAGGGCTGAGTAGCTGTGCCCAAGGACAAAGTGTCATGGTGACATCTGCCACCATCCAGGCTGTAAAAGGTGAATGGGCTGGAGAACAGTCAGTCTCCAGCTTGTGATGGTGACCGGTCTACAGAAGATTTGGGAAAGCAGAGGACACTCATCGGGAGATCCAGTTGTAGAGGATTACATAGAGATTGTAGTCAAAAGAAGAGTGGGAATGGCACACAGAGGTTTGTAGGGTAGAGGGGTGAAGATATTGACAGAAAACTCTGCTGTATTTTGCTGTTGATTTATAGAAGCAGTGAAGTGTGCAGCCCTGCTAAATAATGTTTATTTCCTAAGTGTGGTTTTTCAGAAGTCAAACTGTGCTGCTGAGCCTTTATTCCTAAGTACTCTAATACAGTCTGCCCCAAATATAATCTGCTGTGCCATTTATCTGCACAAATAGTCTTTTATCACAGCAGAACCTCCAGCAACCCTTAACGGGGTGGAGTGGATGAAAGCATGTATTTGAATCCTGGAAAAATATGAAGCCTATTGTTAAGGCCTAAATGTATTTTGAAAGGAGGTCTAAACAAAGAAGAAATATTTACTACCTCTTTTTTGCAGAATTCTCCCTCTCTGTTGTTCCTTTGCAAAATCTCTGCTGGAGTTCCTCCAATAAGACCACTGACATCCGCAGCATCTCTGCCACTTCTGCATGGGCTGTGTCCTGCTGTGGGGGCTAAGGGTGACATGTGGGGTGGCAGACTTCGACCCTTGGCCAATGCAAGCCAGCAGAGCTTCACTGAAGTCTTTTCCCTGGTTCTTTGAGTTCAGATGGGCCATGGATTTGCAAAGGCCCATTCCAAAACCCTTCTCTCCTCAGGACTATCCTTGGGAAGGGTGAATCTAATCCCTCACAGTTTGCACTTCGTTGAATTTTCCCTGCTACATTCCTATCTTCATTTTTCCAAGAACATATTTGGCAATTGCTTGGAGGGCTTCGGGACTCCCCTTTCTGTTTTTTTTTTTGTTGTTGTTTTTTTTTGTTTGTTTGTTTTTTTTTTTTTTTTGGGTTGCAGGCATGGAAAACTGCATGCACAATATGCTAAATACTTGCATTAATTTCCCACTGCTTACAAGTTACTCTGTCTCCTGACCCCTCCCAGCAGCCGATTAAACTGGAGTTGACCTTCCCCTAATCTACAAATTGAGAAATGTGTCAGCTATATCCCTTAGTTATGAAACTGGGATTATTCCAGCATGGATAAAATCCAAAGGCCATCAACTGCTCTAGTTGAGCTTCTCTCTAGCTGGGAGCAGGAGTACAATCCCTCTACTATAAAACCTGCTGGGTTGGGTGCATTGTTGGGGAGTGTACGTCACCTCTTTTAAATGCTACACTGCCTTAAGCTAGGATGTTCTTTGCTTATGTTCTGAGCAGGAAAATGAAGCCTTGGCACTGTGCTGTGTTACAGTAGGAGTTAATTTGTGGTATCCAGTCCATTTCCAAGGAGATGTGATGCTCGCAGGTCATCCCAAGTATCCATGCTTGTCCTGCTTGCAAGCAACCAAGCAGTTCTGCTCGTGCTGGGGAATGTAACCTCATCATCCTGCTTGGTTTTGCCTCACTTTCTCTCCTGAGCACCAGCTGGACATCCCTTTATTTCCTCCTGGAACTCCCCACACAGGACCTGAATCACAGGGTGTCCCTGCCTGTCCCTGCCGGTCCCTGTTGGTCCCTGTGGTCCCTGATGGTCCCTGTGGTCTCTGCTGATCCCTGCTGATCCCTGTGGTCCCTGCTGGTCCCTGTTGGTCCCTGTGGTCCCTGTTGGTCCCTGCTGGTCCCTGTGGTCTGTGTGATCCCTGTTGGTCCCTGCTGGTCCCTGTTGGCTCCTGCTGGTCCCCATGGCTCCTGCTGGCTAGCACAGCCCTGGTGACAGACAGGCCCCTCTCCACCAGCCCGTCACCGCCGGCCCCTGCTGACACGGCGACAGCATGTCTGGGATGCCTCCCGCTCCCCTCCTTCCATCTGTCTCCTGGGGAAAAGCACAAGGAGCAGCCTTATCTGCTCTGACAGGCAGGGTTGTGCAGAGGAGAGCTCCTCCTGGAAAGCAGATGGGGCCAATTGAGAGTGGACAAGGAGATGTGCTAAATAAATCCGGACCAGCCAGCCATTGCTTTGGGCAGGTGGTGGGGAGAAAACATGTGCCAGGCATGGAGAGGTAACCACCATGCACAGGCTTGACTTTTGGCTGTTAAAATCTTGTAAAACTCCCATGCAGGAGCTCAGGGACATTGTTGAAAGCGTAATATTTACTCCTATCTCTACTGAATCATAAAAAAAAAACCTCCAGATCATCCTGTAGGATGGTGTTTCACTTATAGGAGTGGCTAGTGGCTTCAGTTGAATACATGTGCTGCTGGGTGGGATGTGAGGATTTGCTCTGCGGCTGTGAATGTGGGTAATGTGGCCTTTCTGGCCCATCCAGGCAGACACCTGGGGCTCAAGAAACAGTTGAATGAATCTTCAGGATAAAGCAGGAAAAATAAATTGGTCTCAAGTACTGTGAGCAAGTTTCAGAAATATTTCTGCTTCTTCCTTTAGTCTCTTCCAAAGAGGAATAAGCTGCTTGTGTCTGTTTGGAAATAAACTGAAAAGGGGTATCCTTCAGAAGATGCTGAGCTGTGAAAGGTGAACTCACACTGGGATGCTGAAATTGAGGGCAAAACCCCAACAGAGGAAAATTCTCACAGGTAGACGCAAAGTTCTGGAGAAGGGTCATTTCTCCTGACCTTCTCCCCTGTCCCCACTTAGTGAAACCAGGGAGAGTCCCAGGATGGTACATGGCAGTACCTTGTACTGTTCACTGGGTTGCTGACCTGACAATCCTTGAGGGCATGAAAAACCTTGGAGTAAACACAGCAAGAAAATGTTTTCCCTGTCCATGATAGGGAAAGCTCATGGAGGTGTTAGAAGAATGTGGTTTATTTGCTATAACTTTGTTTTGATGTTTTTCAGAACATTTCTCATGTTGTTTGCAACCAGAAGCAAAAATCTCCAGGTAGTTGTTGCTATTAAAAAATTGAAATTCTTTTATCTCGGACTGTTCAAAGCAACAGAGACACAGTGCAGGAGAGAAGGAGGAGGGTCAGGAAGGGGGTCAGTCTTCCTAGAACAATTTCCATGTCATCAGATAGCAACATTTTCACGCTTGGAATGAAAAATGAAGGGCTTTGACCCGAGAAAAACTCTGAGTCCAGCCTGGAATAGTTTATTTTATTTTCTGTGTCAATTGGTTCTTGTCTCCATTCGTATGTCCAGAGAAGGGCAGTGGAGCAGGGGAAGAGTCTGGAGCACAGGTCTGATGAGGAGCAGCTGAGGGGGATGGAGGGGCTGAGACTGGGGAAAAGGAGGCTCAGGGGGGACTTTCTCAGTCTCTGCAACTCCCTGACAGGAGCCAACTGGGGCTCAGGCTCTGCTGCCAAGGAACAAACAACAGGATGAGAAGAAATGCCCTCAAATTATACCAGAGGGAGTTTGGATTGGAAAATAGGAAAAAATAACCACCCAATGCCTAGGGGTGGTCAGGCATTGGGATAGGTTGCCCAGGGAACTGTTGTGAATTCATTCCTGTAAGTGTTCAAATAAAAAGAGGTGAATGTGGCATTTGGGGACCTGGGTTAGTGGTGGTCATGGTGGTGTTGGGTTAAGCGTGTGACTCAATGATCTTAGAGGTCTTTTCCAGCCTTCACAATTCTGTGACTCTGTTTCTGTTAGACTGTGAGCACCTGAGCACAGCCACTGCATGTCTGTCTGCCCATTCCATGTCCAGCTGCTTCTTCTTCAGTGGGATGCACAAGAAGGAAACTGCAACAACCAGACCTCACAGGTCTGCTGGGGTTCAGCCCTTATTGCCCCATCCTGCTCTGGAATCAAATGGTTCTAGTAGCCTATGGAAAACCCTCAGCCTTCTGCCTGTGTCTCTTTATAACTAGCCAGGCATCTTAAGGCAGACAGGGAAACCCTGCTGGGATGCTGCTATTTTCCCAGTCCTCTGGATTTGAAGCATTTGCTTCGTTCACTTTTAAAAGGACAAAAATGCCGATGAGCCTGAGATCAGGGTGACCCCTCGTTATGTTCAGGAGCCTTGAGTGGTGCTGATAATGACAATCTTGCAAGAATGACTAACACAGTCCTGGGCTGCACCTCTCTGGGAGAATGGATCTCTGGGAGCACACGCAGTGATGGGCATTGGTATTTGCCTGTGGAGATGAGCCTGCAGTGTTGGCCACTGACATTTATTCCCTGTGCACTGTTCCTGTTAAGGTCAATGGGAACTTCTAAAGGAAATTTTTAAATACCTTTTTAAAAGGAGTCAATTTTAGATCAACGGTTTTTCATATGTCTTTAGGACTGGTTTCCTGACATCCAGAGGAAAGAGGTGTAAATAGGAGGGGACTTGTCCCCAGGGGTTATAATCTTGCAGACTTTAACACATGCCCATGGTGGGGTTTGTCAGGAATGGGAGGAGTTATGTGAAAAAAAGACTCCATCAATCACAAAATCAGAACAGATGATCACAAAACACAGGGAGTTTTTTTCCACCCTTTTCAGTAGGAAAGGTGCCCTTTCCAGCAGCAGTTCTGCCAGATCCCCTGCAACCTGCAAGGAGCTGAACAGATGTAATAAAAAAGAGAGCAGTGGAAGTACATCCTGTACTTCTGTTGTGGTTTTGCCCTCACGGTGCCTTTAGACAACCACTCTTGTTGAGGTGGGAATTCCACTGCAGCTCAGGGACTGCCCAACAGGGCTGGGTTTTATGGTCCCAGTGCAGCTCCTCTCCTCTCCACATGCTGTGTCTGTGCAGCAGGCAGGCCCTGGCTGCTGACTCTGTGTGGGCTGAGGGTTCCCAGAGATGTCTGTCATTCCTGACTGTCAGCTTTTCAGCAGCTGAGCATGCCAGGCACTTCCATCACCTTCCTGTTGGCAAATACCCTCAACTGCTCTCCCGTGGGATGGGCAGAGAAGGCTCAGGGGGTCAAATATGATCCACCAGCACCCTAGCCCAGGTCTGAGGGGACAGGGAAATTGCTGAACTGTTCAGAGCTGGAGAGTGGGCACTGGCAGGCATGAGCACAAAGGGGTTTTTTTGGGTTGTGCCACACAGGGGACTTTCTGCTTTTGGGAGAGCATCCTCCATGAGCAGTGGTGCAGGGAGGTCAGTCCAGCAAGCTTGCCTGCCTCTGTGATATCCAGGGATGGCCTCTGAATCTCCAGCTTGTGCAATATTTATGCAGCTGATCTGGTAAATGGCACGGGTTTTACTCTTTGTTAGGTGGGTGAGTGACCCCTCAGCTGTCCCAGGCACCATGGACCCTCCAGAGAGCCCTGTGGCTGCCTAAAGAGCTTGTGAAGCATCATTTCCACAGCCCTGTGCAGACACAATTAGGTTGCAGAGAGCTCCGACATGAATAAATATAATTTTGGGGTACACAGGTTAGCAGTCTTGAGGTCTCATAAAAACCTGTGAGGGCAAAGACTCAAATGTTTTCTGAAACTGTGCAGTGAGTCTATTTAAGCACCAAGAAAGGAGAAATCCGTGGTGAAAAGTGGCAGACATTTCCCTAAAGCCTGGAAAATACCTGAGGAAAGAGGAAAGTATGGCAAGCAGGACAAAACCTTGCCTCCAAGCCATGATCTGCTGCAGGACTGAGGTGTCCCCTGAAAGTCCTGCAGGGAGGAGGATGAGGAAGAAGAGGAGGAGAAGAGAGAAAAATGTCCAAGGGTTTCCTTGCAATGCAGTGGGAGGCATGGGGAGGCCCTTCTGCAAGGGGATGTCCCCAGACTGCCAACATGCCTCCGGGCACTTCTCCTTTCCTGTGCCACACTGACACCCCAGTTACACACTAGTGCTCAGTCCCAGGCTGCTCCCTGCAGCAGCAGCAGCAGGAAATTCATCTTTGCCCCCTGCCAAATGTGGATGTGGGAGAGCCCCTGCCTGCACTGGCTGGGCAGGGACTGAACTGCTAATGAAGAGCCTAGGCTGAGGCTGTCAGTACCACCACTAAGAGGGATTTGGAGACATCCCCTGCAGTGGTTCCAGTGTTGTTAAAACCAGTAACTACCTGAGCCTAACACAAGATTTCTGTCTGCATCCTAATCCTGGAGCTGGGTGTCTCAGGGTTGCCTCTCCTCGCTCTTCACAGATTTCCCTCTCTAGCATCTTGCAGGCTGCACCAAACACCTTCAAATCCAGCTTTCACCCCTGGAGAAATTCTTGGGGTTACTTGGTGGTGAGCAAAGTGATGCACAGAGACCGTGGCTCCCCAAACATCCCATTTAACAGTGCACTTGAGGGGAAGGCAAAGAAATGTGCTGGATTTTCACTTGTATTTATTACTATTCACCCATGGAACTACAGGCCATGAACCAGTTCTGTGCGTAGGCATTCTCCCATTTTTCTGCAGCCTGGTTTCACATGACAGCTACAGCACAGATAATGTTGCTGCAATAACAATTTGTTGGACCCCAAACCTGCTTGGTAGTGATTCCTCTGACATAGGGGAGAGCCCCTTTTTAGCAGCACATGGAAAATTGATGTTGGAGAGTTTCTCCCCAGCAAGCAGAGCCCTCTGAACCAGAACCCTTATGCAATTATGTGTGGTTTTCTGACTCCAGATCCCAAGAATGTCTCTCTTGAATAGCATGTTTCTTGCTGGTTCGTTCATCTGTGAATTTCACTGGCAGGTAGTGTATAAATAGCTCTGAGACACAGGCGATCCACAAGTTCTTTTCAAAATACAGCATTGAGTCATTTTAAAGCCTCCTACTGTAGCTCTTTTAAAGATTAACTCATTATTTTAAGTGTAAGATTTGTGCCTGAGAAAGAAGGATAAAACCCTGGCTTAAGATGTTCTTCCAACAAAGTTTAAAAACCACTGAATAAAATGTCGTGGGAGCTGGCCTTTGAAATGAGCAGGGGACATCTGCCCATCCCCATCAGGCTGTTCATCACCCAGAGGCTACACTGCTTTCTAGAGCCAGGAATAGAAACCAGAGTTCCTCATTCCCAGGAGCCCTCTGCCATGTAGGGCAGAGCAACCCAGCTGATTCCCCGCAGCCTTTTCTCTCTGCCTGACCCCAGGCACTGCTCAGCTTTGAGTAATTAGGGCAGAATTAGGGCAAGATCCCAGGGGACAGAGGCTGCTGGAGCAGGGCTTGCACAGAGGGCAGAGCTTTTCTATATATTGAGCTGAGCCTCCTTTAGCACCTGGAGATGTTGTCCAAAGAGAACTAGGTGATTTGACACATTTGTACAGGTCTGGCATCCCAGCAGGTTATAGCAACAGCTCTGCCCCTGGGTATCCAGAAATACCAGCTGTGTCTGCAGTGCATATTCAGATAAACACCTGCTGTCAGTGCACTGGGCATCCAGAGCTTCCACTCCCACAGGCTGGAACACCAAAGGAAGCAGGAAAACCAAAAGGACATCATTTCTGTTGTGCCATTGCTCATGGTGTGCAGTGTTAGCAGCCTGAGGAACAATAGAGTGTGGCTGGTGCTGACTGCACACATCAGATGAATGGCATGTTTCATTCAAGCAATAGGACAGCTCCCAAACAGACCAAAGTGTAGTGTCCTTCTCATGTGCAAAATACCACAGCACTGCCTATGCCTAATTAGTTAAGGGCTGTTTCATGCATTGTCTTTCACCCCAGCACGATTTTCAAGAGCTGGGTCAGGATTTACTTCCCCATTAAGTTGGACCACCTTTTTTTTTTTTTTTTTTTTTTTTTTTTTTTTTTTTTTTTTTTTTGTGAGTTTCTGGAGGAGGGTACAGCTCTGGCATTGGTTTTAAGTCTGATGTGGGATATGCAACCAGATTAAACCTGCAATGAGAGTTTCAGTAGGACACCTGGGTGGGATTTGCCTTTCTTTTACCATCAAAACATGCCTGACTGCCCTACTCAGAGCTGCAATCTTATTTGCTAGATGCACTGTGCACATGTATATTAGAATTAGTTCTGTGCCTTCAGTCCATCCTCCTGCAATGTGGCATCAGGATTCTGCCCTCGGCATAAAGTGCTGTAGTCACTGGTCCCTCCTGCAGAGTCAAAGGAACACAGGCAAATTCTGTAAACCATGAACATCTCTGACGTCTCTGTAAGTTCAAGGTGAAAATCAAAAATAGCTGTTTGATGCCTGAGACTTTTGATGCATCTTTAGCTTGTGGTTCTGCTGACAGGAGCTCTGTGAGTCACACAAGCCACCAGCATCCTGCTGTTTCCCAGAGCACTTTCAGGGGTCCTCCTTGGGACACTTCTGCCACATCTGCTCTCAGCCAGGGCCCACAGAGCAGCAAGATGCAAAGGTGATGCCCTCAGGGACACAGTTTATTTGGGGCTCTTGGGCTGGCACAGACACTGTGAGTGAGAATAATCTGCTGGAGATCAGGCCCTGTGCTGTGTTACAGATGGACCATGACATGCTGAAGTTTGCAGCCTTAATGGCTGCTGATGCTACAATAAAGTCATATATCAAAGTAAAAAGTGTTCCTGCTTAAAAACTATGAATACATTTGAATCCATCTATTATTGACAAGGCAATAAGCAATATGCTGTGCTGGGTCTCTTACAGACACTCCCTAATGCATTAGTGCATTGCTCCTTGGCACAGGAGGTTGCACAACTTGAAATTGTAGTTACAGTCCTGGAGAGTTCAAGTATCCATAAGGGCTAAAAATACATAGGGAATTGTGGTGCATGAGTGTGGGCACTTGGAATACAGCAGAATTGAGATGGAAGTGCAGGAGGAGGAACACGTGGTCTTCTCCATTCACTGGAACAGTTTAATGTGAAAAGAGAAAAAAAAAAAAAAAAGAAAGCAAAGCCAACGATCAGTTGCACTTCAGGGATGGAGGGTTACTGGTGGAAGGAAATGGTCCTCCTTGGATTTAAATCAGAATTTAAAATTGCATCATTTAATCTGACATCCTGCAGAACTCATGCTTAAAGATTTTATCTTATGGTGCTATGGCAAGGTCAAACTCACTCTGTCAGTAATTACCTTGGAAGTCAGAGTGTGTTTCTGTGCATGTCTACATTTGAAAGGGATGAGAAATAGAAAAAGCCCTTTCATTTCTTCCTAGCTTTTGGTATATTTGAAATAAGTGAATTCACTTACGTGGTGTGGTTCTTCAACACTTTTAATGGATTCTAATTCAGACGTGCTCCCTCTCCCCATAGTGAGTGTGGAAATACCAAGGCCAAGTGAGTAAACAGATGGGGAAATTAAGTGGAGTGCCCAAAGGCACACCCCTCTCCCCAGATGAGGCACAGCATGAGAGTTTGCAGCCCTGTGCTGTGTGCAGGCTGCCTGACCCCATCTCTCTCTTCTGTACCATCCACGAGTGTGAAAACACATGGAGACATTTTTACCAAGTCCGCCAAGCTGGAAATGATTTCACAGCACTTCTTTTAATCTTCTTTGACAGCTTTTTTTTGTTTTAAAAAGAGGGGTTATGACAGTGGGATGAAGTAGCTCTCACAAGTGTTTGCTTGAGTTCTGATTAGGTGCTGGGTGGCTCATCTAGTAATGCTCCTCTTAATTTCTATGGGGTTTGATAATGTGGATATTTGTTATTCATAGTCTGCTGCTGGTGACTCTCATCAGCAGCTGAAGGAGACAACATAATGTGAGTTAATTGTTTAGTTCTGCAGCGTCTAATGAGTAGTGTATATATTCCAATATAACAATTTTCCATGGCTCCATGGGAGAGAGTATTAAGTGTTCGGTGACAACATGCAAATAATGAACATATTTATAGAAAGCAGAACTGAGGGACAATAAAAGGGCCCAGGTTTATGCATAATTTATTCAAAACTAACAATGTGATAGTAAAGGAGATCCAGATTAAAAACATAGATATGGCATTTGGGAACTCAGATGTAATTCCTAGCTTTTTAAAAGTTCAAGCCTTTTAGAGATCTTATTGAAAGCAGTGGAAGGAAGTCTGTGAAAGATGTGGCTGTTCAGTGTTTGGTTAAAAGCAATCCAGCCTTTTTGTCTGGCACTGGTGATACAGTTCACTACTAAGAAAATTTTTTGCCAACCTGTTTTCAGCAAGGCAGTGCTTGATTCTTACTTCCAGCCCTCAGAAAACCATGAATCTCAGGTGAGCACACTCAGAAAATATCTGTCTTATTATCACATCCATCTTATAATATCAGTCAAGGTCAAGGCACTTTTGAGATTGGTATTCTATGGATATGTAATAAGACAGATCCTCCCTCAGAGGTGCACAGAACCAAAATAGTAAATGGTCCCATTTCCACTGACATGACTTCTTTGTGTTCCTCATTTCTCCTTCACGTTCTGTCTCTGGCTTTTCAGGCTGTAGCCATTTGGGGCAACATTGTCTTCTTTTCTCAGCTTTCAACCTATAGGAGTACAAATCACTACTGGGGCTCCTATTCAATTCAATTCAATGAAATTCAAATAATTGATAGTAATGGCACATTAATACACAATAATGATACACAACAGTAATGAATTGTGTTCTTTTGTGTAAGGTTCCTACAGCCCTGAAGTACCAGTGCATGAGATGTGCACCAGAGAGCCAGGTGACATTTTTAAGAGCATCTCTCCTTGGAAAGTATGTCTTGAAAGTCAGGTTTGAACCTGTTTTCAACCTATTTTGGGCACCCTGCACTAATGTATTCTAAGAACAGTGCTGTGTGGAGACACTGTAGGAGACAATAAACCCACCTGCAATGCAGAGTGACTGAACATGAGTGGGGAGCAGTTGTATCTCCTCATACAGAGCAGCACCAGCAGTTGCTACTGCTCCACCTCTGCTTTTAGTGAGTGCAACAGAGCCTTTGAAGAGCTCTTGAAATTCCCATGTTGCTTCTTTAGAGACAGGCAAGTCTTTCCAGGCTGGCTTTTTAAAAGGGAATTTCATTGTAATTGTCTGTTAAATCTAGATTATTAGAGGTTTCATTGACCCCTCGACGAAGTGATCAAAGGACATTTGCCACACTTGATGGCAATGACAGCCACTGACTTCAAGTAGAAGGATAAATTAATTAGTTGGGTGATAGATTTCTTTCTTTCTTTTAAACACCCAAGCCAGAAATCAATCCTTATAGTGACGAGGTTTAGCGCGCTAAATTCCCTTGGCATTACAAACTCTCTCTTTCTTTCTCTACCCTAAAAAAAAAAGAAGAAAACAGGCAGATCTAGCTGCTGATGCTGTGTCGCATCCCACGCACTCGTGTTGCTCCTGCAGTCTGTTGCTTTTTGGGATTCACACACACATTTGCATTTGCAAGCGCCACTATTGCTTTGCAGTAAACACTGCTCACAGCTCTCTCCTCAGAGTATCCAGATGTCTTCCTCTCAGGACTCTGCATTTATCTTTAGGTTTCTCAGCCCGTCAGTGCATGCACTGAATGTACTTTGCTCCTGCAGAGAAACCCCAATCCTCATGTTAGGAAAATTAATCCACAAACGCCAGAGGTTTATGTCTAAAAAGGAGACAGAGGAGTCCTTTTACTTTATTTGAATAAAAGGAGAGGCCATGGGGCATTTCCCCTGGGGTCTCTCAAATTTTGGAGGACTCAGCCTCCTATTTATCCCAATTTCCCGGCCGCATTTCCCTCTCTCTTTCCCCATTGGCTGAGGTACTTGAGAGTTACAGACTTCCTGGAGTGTCCAATACCTAAATTTCCCCTTTAATGTATAAACCCCCCTTTTAATTTTTAATTCTTATGGAATTTATGGGTTTTCTCCATTGTTTCTTTCATCTTTTAATATCCAATTTCATTTATCAGCAAACCTACTGTTTGTTTGTAAAGGCAAATATCTTCTTTCCATTCATCAATCAGTGGAATCCTTGTCATTGTTCTTTTTATCTCTCTGTGCTGGTTTTATCTACCAGCAGACCCACTGCTTGTTTGTAAAGACAAGCCTGTCATTCCTCTCACTCATCACAGAAATTGTATTTTGTGGCGAGGATATTGATTGGGAGGGAAAGGTATTTATCTTCCAAAAAACCCAAGTTTCAATTTCATTCCCCTGATTCCACCAGGTCCCCATGGATAGGTCTGTGCTGGGAGCACTTTTCCCATGCAGCCAACTCTGCCTCCATCAGCAGTGTCCTCTTTGATTGCACACGGTATGTGCAGGTATTTGCTGGCTTTGGGGAGATGAGCAAGAGAAGAATTTTATTTTCTCAGTAGTTGAAACGGGAGGGTGGAGGGGAATGAAGACATTCAGCTCATTTTTTTTAGCAAAGGAAGGAGCAATCTGAATGAAAAAGGGCTCAAACTCCCCTTGTTGGTGAAGAAATGAGGAGCAAATCCCGATCACACCCTGAAGCCTGGTGGAGTTTCCAGTGAGTGCAATGATCAGGATTTCATCCTGTGAAGTGCTGCTGCAAGTTCAGTGAGATCTGGAGAACGGTTCATCTGTTTACTGTCCTTCCCCCTTCAGCCCAGTCTTGGTGGTGTTATAACACCTCACACTTGGCCTTCAGAGCTGTTTTTCAGAGTCAGAGCAGCGCTGCAGCTGTGATGGCCTGGGGACACATGAGGCACAACTGGTAAGGAGAGATAACAACTTCTAATGGACCAGCTAATACTGGTAGGGAAAACAGACAGCTCCCAGGCACAAGTGCTCCCTCATGTCTCCTCCTGTTTGCCAGGGGCTGTCTCCAGCAGTGTGGACATTCAGAATGAGGATTTGCATCTCCAGGGCACAAAGTTCCTGCTGACCAGGAAAAAGGACCAGCTCCTCAAGCTCAGCACAGGCAGAGGGTGATTACTATAAGTGAGCAATTCTGTGTGTATCCCTGGGTAGAAACCTTTTTCTTTTCTCTTTTTCTTTTTCTTTTCCCCACATGATTTCCCAAATCAGGGCACTAATCAGGTTCAGATGGCTATTTGGAGCAGAGTCACAAGCTGCCTTTTTTTATCCCGTTTTACTATGATAAAGGAAAGGAGAGGGGTTTATTGACAATCTTTAGACTTTTAATAATCCTTCTAGGTGAGGTGTGCAGGAACTGTATTTTCCCTCACCCCACCGGTGTGTCATCCTGCAGGACTGGAGTTATCATGGAAGAGTGGAAGGTCTATCAACACAGTAAAAACAACAGCATTATAAAAAGAAGCCAGCTGAGTGGTGGCATTGTGTGTAGTCTGATGTATATTTGAAGAAGGTTAAAAATACATGTTTATGAATGTACCAGCATGAGTGAATGTCTCCTGAATGGGAGACATGAGTAAGGAGAGGATCAAGCCAAGAGATGGTTGCACACAAGGACATGGTTTTCATAAAGGAGACATCTGTAGAGAAGGAGAGAGGAAAAAAAATGTCCCTATTACAAGATTTTTGGCTGCATGCAACCACAGACAACCTCAAGGAAAGCTCTGTGGAGCCACCAGGGCAACCCAGTCATGGAATGGGAAAAGGCTTTTTAACAGCTTCACCTGTGGCTGGGAACACTCCATGACACTCCTGTGTGCTCCTTGACTCCAGCAATGCCACTGGGGCATCTCTGTCCCCTCCTGTGCTGCTTCTCTTGGCCCCACACATCTCAGCACCAGCCACGGGGTTGGCCATGCCACCAGCATGTCCCCTGCCTCACTTGGACCCTCTGTCTCCTCTCTCTCCCTCCATAACTTCTTGTAGGAGAGAAATCATCTACTGGAGCGTGGCATTTTGCTGTCTTTTTTTCCAGAGGTGGGTGGAGATGGGAGAACAGAAGTAATTTGATGTCTTATGCTCTTTCACCTTTTTTTTTGTCTACTCTATAACCTCAATCTGCAGGAGAGGGGTTCCTGTAGGAGGAAACCAAGATGACTACAATGTCCTATACCAGGACTGTATCAAGGGGTGATAGTTTGACCTGAAAATGCAGGGAGAATTTATTTGGAAAATACTCAATATCACACTACCAGAGGCCAGTGTTTTCCTCCCTGCACAGGCAGTGACTCAGCTGGTTTCATGCATGTGGAAGATCAGGGGCTCAACGGGGATTTGATTTAGCATGACCTGCTGTTTCAGCTGGTACACATGGCTTCCATAAGCTCAAAACTTATCAAAACATGTGCCTGCAACTGAGCAGGGAATTCACATCTCATCTGTCACTGGATTGCCGCTTTGCAGATGGGGGATGCTGTTGAGGCAGCGTGGGTTTGGGTGAAGATTTATTAAAGGGCAAAAATGCTGAAACCATCAAAAAAAAGGGGAGATGAGGTTTTCAATGCCTTACGTGTAGATGGGGCTGCTGACAGCCAAATACTTCAGCAGATAAAATGATCCATTTCATTGCTTGTCGAGCCAAAGCAGAGGGAGTTCACCTGCCTTGAGTGGCTCTGCCCTACGTACCCTCCCCTTCCTGCACAATGTACCTCATGAGAGTTTTGGTATAGACTTATATCTTTATGTCTTAAAACATGGAAGTTTCAGCCAGTGAATTTGAGATTTGAGGTTTGCATTAGCATTCCCACTCATGCCGCATTTGGAGGGTGGATTACATGCCCAACAGCAAGGACTGGGCTCTGGGCTAGTCCAAGCCCCCAAAGCCATTCTGTCTCCTGCAGTTACCAGGAGAAGCAGCTTCTTTAATGCTCGAAATGGCTGGCTGCACATCTCGCTCTTCCCCCCTAACAATTACAGAGCACAGGTGTTTCAAAGCTAAAATCTGGAAACTAAAAGAGCATCTCAGATCCTTTACACCCCCCCCCTCTTTCTTAAGTGGTATTGAGGATTACCACATGCGGTTATATAATAATTTCTCTCAGCCTGAGCTTTTTAGCAATTAATTAGTCAGGGATTTTAGGGAAAATATGTCTAAAATGGTTGAATATTTACTTACTGGTCCACAAATGTGCCCTATTTTGTTGCAGCTGCTGTTCTAAAAGCCTAAAAAAGAGAATTTTTTAAAAAATTGGAAAAACACATGGCAACATTATTTTCTTTTATTTTATGTATTCTTATTATGTGACCACAGGTAGGGTGGATATGGAAAGCTAACATACAGCAGGGAGAACATCACTAGTGCCAACAGGTTATGCAGAGCCTCTTCCAACCAGCCAAAGGTGATTCAGGTATTCTCTCTCTCAAAATGCTGTTGCCTCACCGTGTCTCTCAGACAAAACACTTCTGTAACCCCCAGCGTGGCTCGAAAATTGCTCAGAGATGTGGAGTGTGAGATCTGCTTCTTTCAATGCCCAAGATCAAAGCCATCCAGGTTGTTAACACCATCCTCTGAGCCATGACCTGCTGAGTCAGCCAGAGCCTTTCAAAGCTGCTGGGTCCTAACAGGCTTTGTAAAACCTTGGACTGCTTCGAGGTCTGTGGGTGAAGAGTGCAATGTAGGGGCTCGTTTATTTACTGCTGTCTCCCACCAAAAACCTTATGACAAGGAGAGGAAAAGTCACTGTGATTCCCTGGGACAGAAGGGAAGCTTTCCTGTGAGCTGAAAATAGAGGGTGTGCCCTGTTACAGGTGTCTACAGACACAGGTTTTAAAGCTTAGCTGTGGGGTTTTTCAGTCCTGCATATGCTTTGTTGAGATGCTCCTTATCTTTTGGAAGATAGCACAGCCTTTTCCTCCAATCCCTCTCCTTTCCCTGTGCTAAAAAGGGCTGTAGAACATCTTTGTCCGTAATAAAGAGCCCACTGAAGGAGTGTTTCCAACTTTACGGGCTTCCCTTCTTATTTCTGCCTTCAGACACCAGCTCACAGCAGTGCGACGAGTGGGTGCTAATTATGGAGAACCACATTCGACAACAGAGCCCTGCTGCTGGTGAATACAGAGAAATTGCTCATTAGAGCAGCATGGTATTTAGTCAGATTGGCTTCCCTAGATATTAACATCCTGGCATTAATGCAGCCTGGCAGGATGATACTCGAATAAAACCATCTCAGGGTAAGATGTGCAGGAGGGCTGGTGAAATGTTTGTCCCACCTCTGGGGTTTGCAGGGCATTTCTCCCCCACGCCACTTTAGGAAAAAACACCACCCTTGCATTTCATTAACTTTCACACACAATTTCTTGGTGTTTTTTTCTTGCCTCACAGGACATGGAGCATCATACATATGATTTATTTTGCTGGAATTAAACAGGCTTGATCCTCTTTCTGGACATCCAGCCTTTCAGTGTACTGTTTGGTGTGACAGTGCTGTGCCCGTGGTGCAGGTGGCAGGGCTCTCTGTTCATGGCTCTCTGTGCACAGCGCAGTGTGTATGACACTGAGGCCACCCTGGAAAACATATTGCTTGTACTTGGTGTGCAGAATAACTTCGTGAAGGAGGCTCAGCCAAAGCTGGTTTGAACACAAAAAGCTGCAGGTGACTTGTTTTCATGCAGGGAGGCTTTAGCATGAAGGTTTTCCCCTGGTGTTTTATAACCAGCAAGAAGCAAAGCTGAGTGTGTGTGTGCTGCAAGCAGAGGTACCTTTTCTTGGGCAGGGCTCCTTGTTCCCCCCTCTGCAGCATCAGGACACCTCCAGCTTGGCTTTTTGGCTGGTTTGCAGAGCTGCCCACCCCTCTAGAGCAGCGTGGGGAGAGCCAGGTCTCTGGGCTGGTGTTGGGCTGTGCAGCTGTGTGAGCTGGAGCTGCTGCTGGAGCCACAGCCACCGGGAATTCCTCAATCCCACCTCCTGCCCTCTTCCACCTCCAGGCTTCCATCAGCAGTAGCCACTCCAGTGGGCTGATACAAGTGCTGTAAACACACACACACAGAGGACAGAGCTGGCCAGCAGCTCACTCTGGCAGCCACACAGAAGCCAGAATTTCCCCTCCTACAGCCCTCTGCTCTCCACTTCGACTTGAACACCAGCGCTTGCTAATTAGCTCTGCTTTATCTAATTAGCACCCAAATAGGGGTGCCTCCCTCAGCTGCCTCTGCGCCTGCAAAGAACCCAGAGCTGAGGATTTAAGTGGGAGAGGGATTTTCCCTGGGGTTTGCATGGTGTGTCCTCTCCTCTGTGTCCTGGGGAGGTTTGCGAGCCTGTCCCTGCACTGGTGGTACCCTGCTGGTCGCTGCAGGAGCTGGATGTACCTGCACTGAATCATCCCTCAAGTGCCAACCTGTTTCTTGCCTGTGAGTTTGCTGTGTGGGTTTTTTTCTTTTTCTTTTTTTTTTTTCTTTTTTTTTTTTTTCTTTTTTTTTAATAATGGTCATGATATTTTGCCTGTAGTTTGCCTTGGGAAATAGAGTGTGTCCTACATCTGTATCTATTTTAAGACTCTGCTCTATTGCCTGCTACCAGCTGGGGACATGGCTGGAAGGAGTAGTGGTTTTGTGTTATGAGAGGGAATACTGGATATTTCTAGGAGCCTGTAACTATGAAATATGTTTCTAGCCCAAGATACTGTGCTCTTAGGGATAGTACTCATTTCACCTGGCTTCAGTATTTTAAAAGCTGGCTTTCTGGCTTATCTTGATGGAATAAGATCTATTGACATGGTGGAAAATAAGACACACCCAGAAAGCAAATTATTGTTTTTCTAATATTTGTATTTAATTAAGGAGAATATTCTTTTCCTTTGTATTAGTCCTGCTCTGATGTGTTTGGGTTTAGGAAAGCTGGTAGAGATTTTGTTATGGAAACTTTTAATTTTTGTGGTCTGTCCAGATTAAAGTATCTGGAGGCTACAGCAATTTCTTCCAAAATTAAAACAGACAGACAGAACCTCTATTTGTCAGAAAAGCATGAGACTGTTTCCACACAGCTGAAATTCAAAGACTTGGAAGTAGGTGCCTTAATGTTTCACATCTCATGTTTATGCCTGTGAAGGTCTCCTAGTCCACGACTCTCCAGTTCCAAACATGGGATCATCTTCATCCTGGCTGCTTTGTTGTGTCCCACGTGTGTTTTATTCAGCGAGTTGAATGGCATAGTTTTAGCTAAATCCCACTTTAGGCAGGGATGTGGCTCAGAACCAGTTCCACATGAGAATCCAGGGGTCTGACTCCATCCTCCGTTTGCATTGGCCCCATCCTGGAAGGGTTTATTCCCTCAGAAACCCCTGGGTGCTCTTCTGCCACAGCTCTGGGTGTGCAGTCTCGGGTGATGCTGCTACTCTGCTGCATGCCATCGTGCCTGTGTTCAAAGATTTTTAAAAAACCCAAAACAAACCCCAAATTGACCCACCACAACAAAAACCCCTTCCAATAACCCAAAAAAAACCCCTCTATGTCTAGAGATGGCCAAGAGGAATCCCAGGGCCAGTGTTTTGTGGTCTCTCTGGATTAGTTTTGTTTTTTTTTTTTTAGTGTTTTGGCCTGGGTGAAAAGAGGGACAAGGTTACATAAAGGTGACCTTTTAACACAAAAGGTGAGGAGCTACTTGGTAAACCTGGCATAAACTGTTCCATGGTTTAGGGTGGCTTTCTCTGAAGTGCTTCTGTTTTGCTTAAAGAGCTCTTTGCTTTGCAGAACTGGATAGTTGGTGGGTTTCTACGGGCTGTTCATGAATTACCGGGTGATAGTCTGTTTTCTGAAGGGTCTCTCACTTCATTCAGTGGTCCCCCAGTTTTTCTTCTCCAGGGAGGTCCAAAACCACTTGTAAACCTGCAGGTCACCTCTGAGATTGAAGAGGAGCAGAACTTTCTCCGTCAGAGTTTTCCAGCTACTTCCATCTAATATTTAAGACACAGTATAAAAGTTACAGTTTATGCAGTAGCACCAGGGAGTGAATTTTGTATTGATTTTAAAATTAGTCATTTTTAGCTTACTACTTTATGCGTCAGAAAGTGGCCTCAGCTTCATTAAGAATGCTGTACATTATTAATATACATCATTAATTTAGTCTTGGCACTGGGCTAGTAAAAGCACTTAAATCATTGCCCTGTCCTTAAAGTTGGACAAGAGAGGTAGTAATGAATGTGATGGGGAACAAAGCCATGTCAAAAAAGAGCTGTTGGTCCCAGCCCTGCTTTCCTCACACATCTCTTTTTTGCGAGGTCACTTGCATCTCCACCTGGGTCTGCACTACAGGTGAGTCTGGGAGGTGCTGAACTCACCACCTGCAGGTCTGACTTTTTGGCACCCAAGCCATTGGTTCTGAGGTTGGGAAGCCTAAATAGTTGCTAAAGCAGCTGATTCGGTTTGAGGAAAATGGATGGGGAGGGAATCTGCCCTTCCCTAGGACATTAGTGCCTTATCCTTGTTCTCAGGAGGGCTGGGCACAAGCTGCACCCTGGCAAGGTGAGTGCAGGAGTCTCTGTGCAGCCAACTGGAGATGGAAAGTACCAGTGCTACAGGCAAGCCTCCAAGGCAAAGGACCCAATTTCAGTCCCTGTTCTTGTGCTGCTTTATTTATAAGCTGTTAAAGATGTATAAAGTAATTTTTGGAGCAGGCAGTGGAGCCTGTGCGTCTCTGCTTCCAAGTGGATGGGCTGATTGACTGGTTACAGACTCCTGCTTGTTTCCCCATGTCCTCTTTGTGGTTAGATTCTTCCATATTGGACACTGCTGTTTCTCAACTGGCATAAAAATTGAACTTCTGCAGGGTATGGACCCATCCTGGTAAGCCAGCAGCTTTTCTGTGCAGGGTGTTTCATGGGAATTACCAGAATTACTGGTAGTTGTATTCCTGCTGACTGGACATGGCTCCATCTTCTCTGCCAGTTTTGTGGGCAAGTGGCACTCACTAATTAAAAAATACTTTTGGTTGAGGTCTTGTTTGGAAAAGAGCAGTAATTTCAGGATTAGATGTACATTGATGGAATGATTTGGGTTAGAAGAGACATTAAAAACCATCTTGTTCCATCCCCCCGCCATGGTCAGGGACACCTTCCACCAGACCAGGATTTTCAGAGCCCCATCCAGCCTGGCCTGGAACACTTCCAGAGATGGGACATCCTTAGCTTCTGTGGGCAGCCTGTTCCCCATCACCCTCACAGTCAAAAAATTTTTCCCTAATACTTACTCCTCTGCTCTAAAATTATTTTGCTCTCATGACCTGCTTGCTTTTATGGTATCCTGAAAATGAAGTTCTTGATCATTGTTCTGCTAATGCAATTATAGGAAAAATGTGGAAAGAGATCCTGCTGCATCTGATGAGTGCACTTGTTCTTCTCTGGCAGTAATCTATTTTACACAAATTTTGTGATTTTGTAGGAAGGCCACCTTAAATATGAAATAAACAAAAACCCCTCAAAGCGTTTTGTGGGCATCATGATTCACCCAGCTTATTTGCTGAGGTCTGTCGCACAGATATTGTGACATCTGAGTTGGACTGATGGTGCTTTCAACTATCCACATCCTTTTGGTGTTAGTTCAAGAAATACATCATGACAGATGGCATTGTTTTAAAGCTTGAATATGCTGTGCAAAGCACTGAAAAACCCTGAACCTTAGAAAAAGCATTTTGTAATTGGCATTCTAGAGTCTCTTTAGCCTCCTTAGCATCACTTACAGCTGGACACAGAAGCACTGAGGATGTGCCTTTAGGAGCAGAAAAAGAGAGATCGTTTGAAGCTCTGGGATATTTGAGGATGTATGAGACAGAAGGTATTGTCATCACATGGTTTTATTGTTTTAAAAGCAATTGTAGTGAACGTTATGGTAATCCCTGGTGTTCTGCTTCAAAGGCCCTTGAAGTCTGCAATAATGGCTCCATGGAATCCTTTGAGTCAGTTTTCCCATTGTGGAGTGGTGCTGATCAAACCTGGAGGTCCAAAGCTCTCCTCAGAACAGCCCTCCCTGCGCTTTGCCTGCTCTCCGGGCACTGACACAACCAGCATTTACAAAGTTCTCTCAGATCTCTTGATGAAAAGGACTCTGTAAGAGCTCAGTATTATTCTGCCATCCCATGTCAGGTTAGTGGGTTACAAAGTCTGTGCTACAGTGAGGAGCTTGCTGCCTTGGATGTCTGCATGAACCCATTTACCTCCACTTTTATGGTCTGATGATGAAGCTTTCCTTTTGGGACCAAATTCTATTATGATCAGTCTTTGCCCAAGCTCAACAAATGCCTCTCCATTGCTGCTGCTTTGTATGAATGCACGAGTAATGCCCTAAAAGAGGTTTTTAAATTTGAAAACATGCTTTTTTGGAAGAGTTAGGGTCTGTTCTTACCATGATGCTACAGTAAGGCTGTGTGAGCCCCCCGTGGTGTTTGCTGGGGCTGTAAGGAGTCACCTGCCAAGTGCACAGGAGGGAGGGGACACATGGCAGACACCCATTTTGTGGGGTAAACAGCGACCTGAGGTGGTCATTCACTTCCTTAACCCCTCATTGTGGTTCTGGGCACATTATTTAAATGTTCAGTCTCACAATTTCTCACTTGTGGCTTGGGAAAGGTAGCTCCTGTCCTGGACTGGCCCAGTGCAGGCTCCCTCATTCTGGCAGAGATGTTCTGCCCGAGAACTGCAGCACTGGAGAAAGCAGGTTGGAGACTGTCCCTGCTCTGCCGTGTCTGCAGTGCCCCATGCCTTAGGAAAATGGGATACAAACCTGCAGCACTGCCTTGCAGAGCTGTGAAATTCCACTCTCTGTTCAGTGCAGTGCCTGAGCTGTTTGTGAGCAGCTCAATGGAGAGCTTTGCTGTCTGTAGCTCCCTCACTGAGCAGCAGGTTGTTGGGTTTATTTTTTTTTTTTAACTGTCTTTCTTGCTAGTATTTCCAGTCACTTGGTGACACCTAAAAATGCATTTTCCAATATATTTGTTCTGACAAACCCCATTATTGACTGATTCAATTCAGAGCTCCTACTCTGCACTTAGAGATGCAGCATTGATTCAGTGCAGATCTTCCTGAGAGTGAATTTAAAAAGCAGTGAGCCTCTGCTCTCAAGGAGCAGTTCCTCTCCTTGTTTAATAATGTCTATAGGAAAATTCCCAGCACTTGGCACAGTCTTCCTGTCTGCCTGTGTGCTGTTCAGATCATCCCAAAGGTCTTGTAGCTAGAACGTGTCTTTTTACCAGTTCTGGGCTAAGTTCCGTAGAAACTTATTAATTCCTCCCCTGGTTTGTTCCTATAGGGGATGGAGGTGACCTGACTGAAAGCTTTATGTAAGAAGAAGCAATTCAGACTGGCTTTATTGAGCTTTCAGCTAGGTCTCAAATACGTGAATAGCTGCAAAACTGGGATATCCATGCCTAAAAAACTCTACAGGTAAAAAATAAGTTTTGAAGCAGACCAAGACTCAGTTTACTGTGATCATGCAGCTGGATGTGGAGAGCAGTTTGAGTACATGGAGAATTGTCTGTTATCAGCTAAATATTGTGCTGAGGCCCTGCACTTACAGCCAAGCCTGTAGCATTTGCCTTTCCATGTTAGAGACCTGCTGGTCAGGTGGTTCTGCACAAAATACATCCCCAGCCTGTCTGCACTGAGAGCAGAGGCCCTGGGGACTCATGAGCTGCTTTGGAGGATAGTATGGATTCAGGTGATACTGTGAGCAGCTTTTTATTTACAACTGCTCCCAGCAGAGTAGACAGCATGTAATGAGAGCAATTAGGGGAAGAGGGGGCAGCCTTGTTGAAAAGCATGTCAGAAAGGTGAGAATGTACACATCTGATGGGCTCTAGAAAGAGGAGATGAGGCTCTTGGAGAGGGAAGCAGGATGTATTTGCATCTTGCTTTTATTATGCATGGAAGAGAAAATACTGCATTAATGGGAAGGTATTGATCTTCCTCTGACTGAAGCTTTTTAAACTGAGTTAGGAGGAGAATTGGCCAAAGAGATTTTTGGGAATGGGGAAAGCTGAAATTGAATCCACTCCGGAAAGCAGAAGACAGAAAGGACTGGAGAATTAAGCTAACACTGTTGTGGTACTTGTAAATAAGGTAAATGAAGAAGGATTAGCCTACAGCTGAATAGAGTGAATGCTCTGAAAATCCACGGGGAGAGGTCACAAACTTGCTCTGAATTTTCGCAGGTGATCCCTATCTCTGTCTTGTCCATTATCCCCCTAAGAAAGAAAAGCTGCCTCTGTTTTGGAGGCAACTCTCCTGGCTCCACACCCCAGTGACTGTGTCTGCTGTGTTTGGCTGGTTTGCAGCTACTGCTTTGGGCAGGTCAGTATTTGGCTGGCTGCCTTGCAAGCCTTTTGTTTAGGAATTGTTTAGAGCTTTGTTTAGGATTTTTTAAGGCTTTGTTTAGGATTCCAGCTCCAAAGGTGGTTTCCAACAAAAAGACCTATGGATGCCTTAGAGCATGAGGTTAGTGGCAAACATGTCAGTGAGCCTGGGGACCTCTGGAGCAAGAGAGCAGTAAAAATGGCAAAAAAAAAAAAAGTTTTTTATTGAGGCTTGTTAGGTGAAGAAATAGCAGAGGAAGAGAGAACTTTAAAGCAAGAAAATTCTCTGGGTGGGCTGGGAGCTGGAGAAGGAAAAGCCTGAGTAGGACTGAATTATAGACAGTGAAGATGTGTTTATAATTCGTGAGTTGAAGCTTTTTGTATTTGCTATGACTTAGCAAAGCACAGGCTTGTATTCTGTCTATTCCTGTGTTTTCTGTTAAACATGTAATTAAGGTCTGAGTAAGAACCTGTGGGCTCTGCAGAAGGAAGCAAGTTGGTGCAAATGAAGTCAACAGAGGGAGAAACTCCAGCAGAAGGATTGGAAGCAAGAGCAAGGCAGCACAGGCTGAGAACTGCAGCACACATCCACCTCCTCTTCCAGTCAGGGCTGCCACAAAACACTGAAAGCTTTCTGGGATCTGAGCTCAACATTTAACCTGTCTTGAGTTAAAAAATCATGATAGGGAAACCATGAAGTGCTCAAATCCAGGGATGGTGATAAAATAATGCCCAGAAGGTGAGGGTAGTGGGTCATGGAGCTCGTGGTGCCCAACAGAACTGAGGGCCTGATTCCTGATCTCCTGTGCCTTGGATCTCATCAGGTTGTTGAAGTGACTCTCCTGGATGTGGGCCAGGCTGCTTTGAAACCTCCTGAAGTTTGGGATGTGAGAGATGGAAAGAAACATCCCACAGCTCCCTGGTCATGGTTCTGTGCTCTCCAGCCACCTGCTGCTGGCTCGGAGCTGGATACGGGCTGGGGTGAAAGACTTGTGGTGCTGGTGAAACCCTGTCTAATGACAGTTCATTCTGAGATGTAAAGTATGGCTGTGAATGTTGCACTGGTCCCCCCTGTCCTCTGGAAGTGGGATTAAAGGGAGCAGGGGTGTGGGAGCGTGCAACAGTGGATGGGCTCCAGGGATGCAGTGAGAGTGACAAGAGGCTGTGTCCGCTTGGGGTGAATGTCCTCCCCAGCTCCTGAGGAGGTGCATGGGGCTGTGAAGCTCATGCCTGTGGCTGTGAGGGGCAGGGCAAGGCAGGCAGCCCCCCACTGCTGCCTTCCTTCCACATCCTGCTTTCTGGAGAAGCAGAATATAAAACTTCTCCTCCACACACCTTGGGAGGTGATGCTGGGGTCGCTGGGACTTTCCCTGCAAATTAGCTCGTGGCTTTGCCAGAAATGACATCATTTGTTAGGCAGATTTCTTCATTAGGAAGCTTTCTAATCTGAGACATGAGCGGCACAGAAACCCTCGCTGCTCCCCAGGCGCCGAGGAAGCCGGGCTGCACTGCCAGTCTCTGCAGCACGCTCTGCTTATTTATCATTCATGGCATCGTGTTTGTTTCATGACAAATGAACTCAATCACGATTTTCACAGTGGAATACACAGGGAAAATACTGCAGGATAACCATAGCTGCAGGTATAGAAAACCAAACTTAATTTAGAAAGGACGTACAGGAGCAGTCTAAGCAGGTGAAGAATTGAATTAATCTAATAAAAAGATTCAGCTACACGTAATTCTTCATGCTGAAACAAAAGCCCTGTGAGATAGGATGGTGCTCAGGTTCTGCATGAAACTTTTTTCTTTTGTGCTTAATGCTCAGCCAAATCATTATTTGTTGCTGAAAAGTGCATTTGGGTGTTGGGAATTTTTTTTCCTGCTATGTCTTAAAGTGGAGGAGGGCAGGAATTGCAGATCATTTATTGATGCTCTGCTCCACTGTGGTCTTAATCTCCAACAGATGGGCCGGGATACTCTGGCTAACATTCAGTGTGAGCCTGCTGACTTGCACAGAGCTTCCCTTTTCAAGCACAGTGATGCAGGGACTGGAAAAGGCACTGCGTGTAATGGTCATCCTGAAATGCAATTCCCGCAATTTCAGAGGCCTTAAGTGCTTGGGAGGGAAGGGGGTGTGCATGTGGGAGTGTGTGTGCACAGGGATGTGCCTTCCTATGGATGTTTTGGAGTAGCTGGGTTTCGATTCTTTGATGTGGCATTTACTGTGTGGCCATGCTTGCCAGGGAAACTCTGAGAACTGCTTCCTGGACTCTGGTAATACTGTGTGCTTCCAATTTCAGCACCATTTCTGATCCTTACCAGTGTTTCTCTTCCTTTCATGATACCAGAGCAGAAATTATTAAGGTTGAACCAGAAAGAATAAGGCTTCAGAAACCACCCTACTGCTGTCAGTGGATTTTTCGTGCTGCTCCAGCCAACTGAATGGTGTGAGCTGCCTGCACTGCAATAAAACACATTTCTGTGTAGAAACATCACTAAAGAGTGGGTTAAAGTACACAGCATTAAAGAAGAATTTAGGACAAAAAATAAGAGAAACTTTCTAGAGTGCAGCACCAAGCATCCTAAAGTCTCCAGGAGATTTAGTATCCAAGGGTGGAGAGTTTTCCTTAGGAGACTCGTGACAGTGCTTTGTTTAGTCTGGCAAAATGAGAGCTCCAGGGGAGGGATTGCTTCCTGTGAATATTTTCTAGGGGCGAGAACTGATGATGGCAGAATAACTAATGGATGTAGGTTGGTGAGAAATAAATTAGAGCTGGAAATTTGGGAGACTCCTAAATATTGGACAGGTTGTGTAACAACTTCCTAACGAGTGTAAGGAATCAAAACCCAAATTTCTTTTTAAGACAGAGGTTGATGTCCTGAAAAGGGCCTTGTGACAGTGTTTGTCATTTGGCAAGGAGATGGCTTTGCCTAGAGATCCAAATGTTCCCCACTTTTAGCTTTGAATTTTGTGAAAAACTGGTTCCTTTGCCCATGGAATGTATTGGAAAGCAGCAGGGGCCTGTGTGAGGAAGCAACTTGGTTACAGAAACCTGACTCCTTGGTTTAAAGTTGTGGTAGCTGGAGATAACTAGGATGGCCATGTCTCACCTGAGGACCCCAAAAAGTGGAGTTGAGAAGAAAGTCATGGAAATGTCAGACATGGTGGGGATGGAAAGGGCACTACAAGTGTCTCACCTTGTTGTGTGCCAGCCCTTGCCTTGCACATCTGGAAACCATTTCCCTGCTTCCATTTGCCCTTTTGAATAGGCTGCCACACTCTCCCAGCAGCATCTCCTGCCAAGGACTGAGAGGAAATAGATTTATTTTTGAGGGCTGAAGTGCTGATAAGCAGAAAGAACTTCCAACCATTTCTAAGGCTGGCAACAAACCTCACATTTGAGATATCCATCTCCTCCTTCAAGTCTGACATCAAGGCAGGCTGTGCTGAAACTCTGCAACCACTCCCATATCTCAAACCCTCTGAGGGTTTTGTTCCTGCACTGCCTGGACTCTGCATGGCTTTGCATGGGGATGACAGAGGAGTATCACAGGAGAGGCTGATTCCCATCTGGACATTTGTGCATTCTCCACCCTCTGCGTGTGCATTGGCAATTGAATTCGCCAGGAAAATGTGCTTCCAACCATTAAGCAGCACTTCTGCATCTTCACAGTCTCTGCTGCCCTCTTTCCACCCAGCTTCACCTTCCTGCCATCTCCCTGCATCTCTGGTTTATTCCCCTGGCCACGGGACACAGCCCAACCAGCTAAATTCATTAAAGCCATCTCTGCTGCGGCCAGGCCTTCTGGAGCTCCAGTCCCAGAGACTTTGTGAATGGATAGGGAATCACAATAGGGAAACATGCCAATTTTTAAGCAAGGATCTGTATCTTCAAATTGCACATCAGTTTAATGAGGATAAATTGTGCAGGCACTCAGACTCTGATGCACATTCCTGATATTTTTAGTGCCTGGACTCTCAGGAGGGTGCATCTCTGTCAGCCCAGTTGCTCTGAGAGGCAGCTGAGTAAAGTCAAACTGCAGCTGGACCAAAGTCTTTTGGTTTTACCTCTCATAAAAGTGATGCCTCTGCTGCAATCTCATAAAATTCACCAATGCCTCGCTTCATAAAACTCCAGATGAATAAGGCTGCACAATTTAGATAGTAAAATCCAGCAGCCAAAGGAAAGGAACAAAGAACAATTTAAAAGGATATCTGGAAGATTGTTGCCTGAGTCCTGTCAAACAGTGTTCAGTTCCTGACTCTCTGCTCATGGGTGTCCCCAGCCACCTCCCAGGGAGAGGGACGTGTACTTTTCAAAGCAGCCTGAATGTACCTTATGGTCAAATGGCATGGGGCTGGGGGGAAAGGTGAGTAGAAATGGCTTTGTGCATCTCCATGTGCTCCCACTTCATGTGGAGTAACAAGAGTGGCTCCAACTGGAGTTGGGGCAGCCTTGAGGCAGAGCTCAGCCAGAATCCAGCAGCACTACGGGGAAGAAACAGGAGGTGATGCTTCCTCAGAGTCCATCCCTGCCTTCCTTGGTTTCCTACCCAAGAAGGGATGGGTGGTTTTATACAGATTCTGGGTTCTTCCTCCTGTAACTGGTTAAATCATCCCCAGCTGATGCTTATAGTGAGGGGCAGAGCAGCTGTAATGTGCAGGGAACAGGACACAGCAGCTTATTTGACTGATTCAAGCACACAGATGGGAGAAAGTTCAGCCTTAAATCAGCACATTTCTGCCTTAAGCTAAGCCCCTCCCTGCCCAGAGTTTCCCACTGCAGCAATATCCACCCTGCTGATGAGGATGCATGGACCATCCCTCCAGCAGCACGTCTGCTCCAGCCAAGGTCCCCACACCTGATAGGGAACAAAAATAGCACCAGGCTGGTGCTCCTGAACCTGTTTCAGGCTATCCTCAGGCAGACTAGCATGGCCATGGTGCAAGAAGCTGCTCCACCAATGCAAGCAGCAGGACCTGCCCAGCAGCTCATGTGTTCACCACGTTCCTCTGCCTTTGTGCACGTGTTGTTCCTCATGCTCTTTGCTGCTCCAGACTGGAAAAGCTCATTCCCTGCAGGGAGACAGGTAAAAATGCCTGAGGAGGCAGGTAAAATTCCATACAGGGAGGCCACCACCTCATCATTCACTCCCAAATATCTTCTTCTATTCTCAGAATAGCTTCCTGGCACAGCCTCCTCCGCAGGAACAGCCTTATTTATTCATAGGCGTTGGGTTTGCTCTGATAGTCTTTCTGAATTTATTCTAAAAAGAGATCTGCCTTGTGCCTGGGAAGTGCCTGGCCCTTCCTCCAAAATGGAAGTGAGAAAAGCTCCTTGTGTGGTTTTTGTGCATGGTTAAAAATAGCCTCCCAGAACTGTATGTTGGATAAATATGAATGAGGGAAGAACTAATGTAGTAACCTTCAGAGTCTGCAAATGGACAGGTATGTGTGTCTGTCCTAGAGCTTCTTAAATTTCTTTTCTCATCCATTTCATACTCCAGTCCCTCCTTTCTTCTCTACTTTTCTTTGTCCTGTGTTTCCATGGCTTTGTTTTAATTCTCCTGCATCTTTTTTTTTTTTTTATTTAACCCTCTGCTCTGCTTATTTCTCTCCCTTCCCATCAGTGTCCTTCCCTACTTCTGCTTTCCATCCTGCTCCTCCACACCTCATCTTTTTCTTCTTTCCCAATACTTCTCCCTGTTTTTGGCCAGTGCTCCCTGTTCTCCCTCCTGTCTCCTCTTCCTTTTCACTCTGGGGACTCTTGATCCCCAAAGACAGCCCTGACCTGGGTTTCCAGCACAGCCTTTGGCTCAGGAACAGGGATGGCAGCCAAAGGGAGGTGTGTCATTGCATCCTGGTTGTGCAGACAGAAATACCTCACTGAAATGGCTGTTTACACTTGTCATCTCGGTCAGAATCAGACATAAACTCCTTAAGCCTATATCTGATGTATTTAAATGGGTGAAAACGTTAGAAATGAAGAGTCTGCCCATATGTTGTGAGTGTCTTACAGTGACAGACCTGAATGTTTATCCACATGAAGACCCTTTCACACTAGAGAACAGTGTTAAATGGCTTCAGGGTAAGTGGATTTGAGCCAGAGAGAGTATAAATAGCCTGCTGGAAATGCTCTTCATGCTGTTTCCTGTCCTCAACTTCCCTCATCTCTCCCATTTCCAGTTTTTAAAGGAGAAAAATATTGGTTTGGGGGATATTTCAGGTCAGTCTGGGAGCTGTGTGGGCCTCAGCAGCTCTTTTTGTGCTAAAATCCCATGGCTGATACTTGCATCTGTTGGGCTTGTGGGCTGTAAGGGAAGAGCCTGAGCCATGTGGCATTTGGATAGGAAAGCATCAAATGCTGTTTCAAACTTCTTGAAATCACTGAATTATTGTGGAAGGCCATTGCTTAACCAATTAGTTGTATTTCACCACTCAAAGCCACTTTTTGTCTTGGAAGAAGAATTTAATGGAAGAAGCTGCTTTAGAGGTTCTTCCTCCATCTAGTGCTCTCTGCCCATGCTCAGCTCTGTACTAATTTCATGTGTGCTGAAGAATGTACACTGTTCTAACATTCAACATCAGGAGAAAAGAAGGTGTTTATTGTCCTTCCTAATGAAAAGGAAGCATTCAGAAAGTTCTACTGGAAAATTAAACCTCTGCAGCATCATACTGTAAATTCTTGTCAAAAAAAAGAGGAGAAAAGGTCTGGGTTTTAACACGTTTGCTTGGGCTACCAAAAATGCTCATTGTCTGCATTTAAATTAGAGCATATTTTTTTCACTTCTGGAAACTTTGCTGTGAAGAGGCAGCTTTAGACAAGCTGGAAGTGCTTTTTGCCCTCCACAGCTCAGCGCCACAACGGATAGCACTGAGGGAAGACAGGATGTGGTTAATCCTGGATCAGCTCTTCTTGGGGGCAATGGGAAATGGAAAGCCATTCAGGCAAAGATGTCTCTTACCCCTGCTGCACAGCTCCTTCCAATAGATGGGATTTTGGAACAGTAATTTATATTAATACTCAATAGGGTGTTGCTATAGCAACTATATGATGTGGTGAATAATTTCATGGGCTTAAATCCAAAATGCTGGGAGCTAAGATGGGTCTGAGGATGATTTAGGACTTTGTTCATGTGGGTGCTGTGCTGGAATGATTTGACTTGGGGAAAAGTTAGAGTAGAAGATAAAAGATGCTTCTCTGGCTCTGAAGGGAGCTGGACCCTGTTAGGTGCAGCTGGGATGGGAGAGTGAAAATTCAGGACACTCCAGAATCCTCTCTATGCACCAGTTTGCATGTGTGGCCATGAGGGACCCTGATGCACAGCAGTTCCCTTTTGGTATTAGAAGTTTGCTGTAAACCAGATCTGACATTTAGCTTCAGGTCAAATTAAATTGATTTGACCTAAATTGATTTTTATTGGTTTGTTTTTGTTTCACGTTTAAAAAAAAATCATTAAAAAAATCTGTTACAGCTCAGTTCCAAGCAGAATTACTTCCCTTTAATTTTCTCTCTTGCCAAAATGAAGAGTCCCTTAGCTTCCCAGCTTTCATCTGCAGTGCTAAGTTACTAGAGGCAAAATAGAGCTGTTTATGGTGGTGCAAGAAAAAGACATCTGGAACCCTGTCAAAGGACAGAACTGGAAATCATTCCCTCATCCAGATGTGCTGTAATGGGGAGATTGTGCATTGGCACCCCTGTGCTCCCTGTTTTACTCCCCTGCCCTTGTCCATCAAGAAATAAACCTTGACATGCAGCCTAATTTTATTTATTAACTTCAAGCCACTTTTCCTCCCATCCTCTCCGACTGTGACTAATTCCCTCCTTTCACTTATACCTTGAGAATATTTATAGACTGTGATCCTGTTCTTGCTCTCCCTTTCCCTCTATTGTGCAATACAAATTTATCTGTTGTTCCCTCCTGCAGGGTGGCCCCAGGTATCCTGCCCTCCAGGGCATCTTCTGTAGCTTCTCTTCATCTTTCTGTTCTTGTCCTCCTAAACAGGGGAAAAACAAACCACAGAAATGCTCAACTCCTGGGTTTTCTGTGCTAAAGGACAAGGTACAAACAAATCATGGGAGTCTTTTTTCCCCTGTCCTGTCCATCCCTGTCAGGGACTTCCTGTTTTACATTGCAGGGTTAGTCCATGAGCTCTTATTTGTATTATTTCTGTCCATGGGCTGGCTCCTTTAGTGTCCTACTGAGTGTTCAGTTGTGCTCAGGCTGCAGCACTGCACACACTCACTGAGAGGAATAACTGCATCCCTGAGCACTGAGGCACCCACTAATGCATCTACACCACCCTGGCTGAGGTTTTTAATGCAATGAGTGATTGCCAGTGTCTGCTACTGCATGTAAAGGCCTCACTCCAGGACATCTTAGTGTCTTAATTCCCCTGTTATCACTTCATCCATCTGACTGATACCCTGTATGTATGTTGTAAGTTGATTACCAGAGGGAACCAAATGTCAAAATTACATGAAAAAATGAAGTTTCCCACACTCAGTATTTTTCCTGTGATGCCTAAAGCCAATATTATAGCCAAGAAGGCTGTTAAATTTAATTTTTGAACACTATTTTTTTTTTTTTTAAAGCACAAGCTAGAGGCTGGACATGACTGAGCAATATATGCTGGCAGCACAAAAAGTCAACTGTCCCCTGGGCTGCAATAAAATCAGTGTGGGCACTGGGTTGAGGGAGGGGATTCTGCCCCTCTGCTCTGGTGAGAGCCCACCTGGAAAGCTGCATCCAGCTGTGGAATCCTCAGCACAGGAAGGACATTGAGCTGATGGAGTGAGTCTAGAGGAGGCCACTGAAATGTTCCAAGGGCTCGAGCTGCTCTGGGGACAGGCTGAGAGGGCTGGGGATGTTTAGTCTGGGGAAGAGAAGTTCTGGGGTGACCTAATTGCAGTTCTTTGGTACCTGAAAGGGCTACAGGAGATCTGGAGAAGGGCTGTTTAGAAGAGCATGGACAGACAGGACCTGAGGGAAATGGCTCCTAACTGACAGAGGGTTAATTGATTTGAGATAGGAAGAAATTCTTCCCTGTGAGGGTGGTGAGGCCCTGACACGTGTTGCCCAGAGAAGCTGTGGCTGCCCCATTCCTGGCAGTGTTCAAGGACAGGTTGGAGGGGTCTGGAGCAACCTGGTGTAGTGGAAGGTGTCCCAGCCCATGGCAGAGAGGCAGAACTGGGAGATCTATAAGGTCTTTTCCAACCCATTCTATGATTCTAATGCTTAAGATTATCTAGTAGTGATGCTCTTGCAAATGCCCTCTGGCTCACTGACAGTGGTAGACTCTAAAAATGGGCTTTTCCCAGAGGAAAAACTGCTTCACTTGCCCTGAAGTTTTCTGGATCTCCTGTCTCTTTGAAAACAGTGCAGAAAAAACTGCTTGCCATATTTTGATATTCTCTTTGGACATTTTTATCATTGTGGTGCAAACCTGTGGGTGAATCAGCAGTATCTGCAGAGATGTCGTGTCCAGAACTTGTTCTAGAAGCTGCTCTCTCCTCAGCTGAAGTGCTATACCTGGTGTATCTGCTGGGATGGAAAAGGTCCTTGTTGGTCATCACAGATGCAATTCTGACTGTAGTGTAGCTGTTTTCCAGAAGTAGCTCCTGCTAGAGCCTGAAGCAGGAGAGCTGCCCTGGAGGTCATGTATCTACCCTGTCTCTTCAAGCAGGAGCTCCTCCCTCCACTGATTGCATCTGAGAGCTCCTTCTGTAACTGCTCTCAAAACCTTTTAGTTGCTCATGATCTGAAACTTTCTGGGCAGCACAGGAAACTATTCCAGTGCCTTCTGCCTCCTCTAGGGCCAGGGTGGTAATGACTTGGGAGCCTTGGGTGTTCCACTGGGGGAAAGGACATTCTTTGGAGGAAAGCAGACCTCCCAGTGTTAGAAATGAAGAGGCGTACTCCATTTTCAAATTAAGTAATTTATTAATTTGATGTTGGGCAAAAAGTGGGCAAGGCAGCTCTGGGTGCACAGGGAGTCACTGATCCACCAACATGCGCACCAAGTGTTAATTTTGTAGGTATTTAGAGGTGTCCATGTTCGTAGTCCCCTCCTAGTTTCTATTCTTCCTTGTGATGTCTAGTTTCCACTCAGTATTGTTTCTGGTGGTCGCTGGGGGGGTCAGAGTCTTTATCCTTCACCCTTCTCTGACCTCTGGTTCCTTTTCGTGGCAGTTTTCCTTTGCTTGCAGCTTCATACAGTTACATCTTTGCTTAACCATTCTGTTCAGTGACCACACATTTTGTTCTGTTATCATTCCTTTCGTTTCAGCTGGCAGTTTCTTAAAATTTATCTTCGTATTGTTAAAAATTGTCTTTGTATTATTGAAATGTATCTTTCTCCATGTCACAATCTCATCGTTATACATATTTTTCTCTGACACGAGTCATAGCTTAATTTCCCACACCTATGACTGGGAATCTAAGTTTTCATTACAGCTTTTCCTGGAAATCCTGCCACAGGTGTGGATGAGGCAGCAGCACATGGATGGGATGACAAGCAGAGCAATAGGAGACCTCTCTGCTCCTGCCTTTCCCTGCAGCTTCCACAGGCAGCTGGCACCTGAGCCGGCTCTGGTAAAGCTGCAGGAGGTTATGAGGAGCTGTGTAATTATCCCCAGCCTTTCCCTGCTGGAGCTAAACCCCGGCTGAGAAGCTCCTGACAGAGAGGTTGGTCCTGGCACTGCTGCGGAGCTGCTGCCCCCCTCCCGCTTTAATAACACACCACAACTCCAGCAAATGGATGTTTTGGATCCTTGCTCGCTCTTCCACAGCCTCAGAAGCTTTCAGGAGTGCAAGCTCTGCAGTACTTCACTTTGTGAAGGCTGGGGTTTAGCCACCAGCCTGTCCTATGGGGAGCTGGGTGCCACTGCAAGGAAGGAAGGAAGGAACAGGAGCATCTCCTGGGCTCTCCGGGAGGGTGACAGTCAAACTAACCTGTATTCCTTGAAATCTTAATTATGCCTCACTCAGAGCACAGAGTCCAAACTTTCTGGCTGCTCTCCTGGGGGTGGGGGGGTGAACAGTTTTGGAGTCATGTATTCACAGTAAAGAGAGAGAAGGGCTTATGTTGGCTCTTCTGTAACATAGAGTGAAGGGTGGGATAGGTCTAAAAATTGTCCACCAGGGGAATGAGACGTCTGGAGAGGATTTTCCTGTCTCTGCTTGGAGTGAACTCATCTGTCACAGGAGAAGAGACACAGTGGCAGGTAAAGAAAGGAGAGACCTTGAAGGCAAGGATATTTCTAGCATTAGTTATAGCACACATGGCCCAAACCTCCTCAAGCAGAAGCTGGAGCCAGCAGGTTGATGCTGATTTATGACTGCAGTGGCTCTGCCCCAAATTCTGCACTACTTTGAGAGGTTTAACTTTTAACACACTTTTGAAAACTTGCTGAGTGACTTTCTGGTGCACCCTTGGTGGCACTGCCTTCTAGAAACAGAGAGAACTCACCTAATGTGCAAGGAAACCCCATTAGCCCTTGGATCAGAGTCAGCTGCCTCACCTGCCTCTGCAGAACCTCCCCATGTCTCTTTTTTCTTTTAAATATTTTCTCATATTATATATTCTGTATCCTGCTTAATACTGTACAGGGTCTTTTGTCTTAATGTTTCTGTTGCTGCCTGTAAAAGCAGACATCAGGAGTCAGCACACCTGCTCCTCTGGCCTTTCTGGAGCAGGTCATGTTGAGGTGGGAAAACCGTGGGTGGAAAGAGAGCTTGATGATGATTTTTGATATTTCTCTGTGTCTGGCTGCATCAGCCTGGCACTGCTGTGTCCTCTCTGACCTAGATTTCTCTGCTGTCCCCTGGGCATTAGATTTGATCCTGATTTATGGCCAGTAATGCCTTGTCTCCAGACTCTATTTGTTGGCTCCCAGGGCCTCATACTTCCTTCCCTAGTGACAGTTTTATGCAGATTTAACTCTTGTACCTTTGGTGGAGTCACTCCTGATTTACCCCCAGCCCACAGTGCCTGACAGCTGGTTTTCTCCCTGAATTACTCTGCCTGACACATCACTGAAGGTGTTAGGCATTGCCACAAAATTAATTTTCCTCTTGAGAGCCCTCAGTGATTTCAGCTGAACCTCTTTGCAGTTGTCTCTCTGTCACCCTGGAAAATTCATCCAGCTGGAGTGGCCTCAGCCTTGGGGGATGGGGAGCCAAGTCCAAGTACAAGACAGCCCTTTCTGCCTTTTCTCTCATTTTTTTATAAATGGTTTTCCATGACATTTCCACAATTCGTTGTGGTCAGATATGAGTGGCATAGAGAGAACTCAGCAGTTACTCCAGAGGTGTATCAGATTCTTACTAAAAAACCTTGTACTACAGCAAAGCTCTTCTCCAACACTGGGTTTTCGCTCCTTGTGGAAGAGCCTGAAGCTGCAGGGCAGTGATTTCTGTCCCAGGTTTATCTCAGCATCAAAAGCAGCTGGCATTGGAATTTCTCCCTTTTCCAGGCTGAGTTGAAACCTGTAGCTCTGTGGCTGGGGGTTGACTTGGAGCAAGCATGAAAAGCTGAATTTACAAGGAACTGGGACCCAGCAAACGTGGGGCTGGAGGTGCCTGGGACAGGAAATTCCAGGGGTGGAATCTGGCCAGGAAAGAAGGTGGTTCTGCAAGGGAGATTGGAGGACAACCTGGTCTACTCTATGGGTAAAAGCAGTGAGCAGCTGAATTTCATGATCCATGCTGGAAATGAGGTTTCAGTATTTTAAAACTTAAAAGACAAATGAGACTCTAGCCAAACACTTCCAGATTTTGTGAGATGCTTTGGAGTCTATTGCTCTAAAGGGAGTTTGGTCCTGTTTCAGGTAATGGAAAAACATTATTTAAGTGCTAATTCACTTAGTATTGGAGTATTTTTGTCGTGGAGCTTAGTGAAGTTTTATCATTCCAAGGAAAATGTGACAACAGTGAAGTATGAAAGAATTAATCTTATAAGTGGGCTTTAATTATCCTCAGGAAATTGCATTTGAAGGTATTTTAGGTAGTATCATGGTGTCATTGAAACCTATCAACCAGTCATGTTACTATCACTGGAGTGAAAACCTTTTCACAAGAGCCAGATTTTTGTTAACTCACTAAATGATTTTTTTTTTTAAATGCTGGACATCTAGCAGCATTTGCAAATTTGTGCATGTTTCAAATCTCCTTCTCAGGCCTCCTTTTAAAATGCTCGGTATTTTTCATGCTGTCCAGAGTGCTGTGGAGGGCTGTCACAGACCTTATGCCAGTGTTTTACTGCCAGGTCAAATTGGAGCTCTCTGAGACCATTTATTGAAGCAGAAAGCCCCGAGGGCACATGGGGGTGGGAAATGCTGAATGATTTACGATGGGTTCACTTTGCACACTGATGGTTGTCTTTAGGGCACCTGCTCAGCAACCCCTGCCAGATGCTGTGAGCCCTGGAGTCCCCTGGATGCCTGTGGGATCTGAGGATATTCAACATCACCAAACCAAGCTCTGCTCCCCTGTTTGACTTGGCTTGGTCTGGGGTGCACCATGGCACCCTCAGTGGCTACTGTGCAGCAGAAAGGTGGACCCTGGTATCTTTTTGGAGAGGCACTGACAGAGAAACAATAGCTGCTGTGGTGCAGCATCTGTGGCCAAAAAAGAGATGCTGTTAATATCTGGCTGGGATGGACCTTCTTAATCTTATTAAAAGCTCAGCAGTGATTCGGGCATATCCCTCCCACAGATGAGGCTGTAGCACTCCAGAGCAGAGCCAGGACCTGTTCCATTTCTGTCCAGATGTTGGAAGAAACCAGGAGCTGGCTGGGCAAGAGGAAGAACTCCAGGCAGGGTCTTGGGAAGAACCATAACATGATGGTGACCTGCTACCAGCTGTTGAGGGGAGCTTCTCAACCTGGCAAACTGATGCTCCCAAAAGTGTCAGGGTCTCAGAGATGCATCCTGAAAGGGATTTGTCTCCTGCTCCAGTCTCTTTGCTTACAGGAAGGTGGGGAATCGATAAAAGTTGCTCATCCTCAGCAGCCAAGGTTTTCTGGGGCTGGGATGCCAGCTGACCCCCATTCATTCCCCCATATCTTTATCATATGGGGGACCGAGACTGGGTATCCCTGCATCTGGAAGCTGCAATGCCTTGTTTACAATAGACGGCTAAAGCTGTGGAAAAGTGATGCAACTCCAGCTGGGAGGCTGTAGTAACTCATTTCCTCTGCAAAATGACCTGGAGGAGAGGTTTTACATGCACCAAAGCTTATCGTTAACTTGTTTGAATTTAGGACTCACTTCCATCTCAGGGGGGTGATGAATCAGAAGGCACTTCAATGAAATCAGTTGAGTAATCAGTGTGTCTATAGGATTAAGCCTGTTCTCCCCACACTGTCCTCTTGCCCTCCTACCTGTGCAGGAGGCAGCACCTGCCATGGCAGTGTTTGCTGGGATGCTGGGGGATCTAGAGGGGAAGAGTGAATAACTTGCACAGCTGAGGCACTGACTCACTCCTGTCCCCAGGAGCTGAGGCTCAGACTGTCAGCTGCTGGAGCTTCCCTGCTGCTCTGTGTTTCCCCAGCACGTTCGGGACCCTGCAGAGAGCCACGGGGAGGAATAACAGAGTAGGATCGTGTACCCTCCCCATACATCCGGTTTTTCTGTAGCATCCCTTGTGCAAATGAATCCCCAGACCACTCTCGGGATGTGGCCGTTCGTGTCTGCCAGTGCCATTTGTGGGGGATGTATTTTGTTGCAGACAGGATTTATGAGAGGAAAGGAAGGAGGAAAGGAAGTTGCCAGCCTGTGAAGTGGGTTTGGGAATCCCCAGCTAAAACACAGAGCACCATCTCCTGGCAGCTGGGAATAGCTGGCGCTCCTTGCAGGGATGCACGCCCCGTTGCAGTCCTCCTGCAGGCAGCTTGCTGCTGTCTGTCTAGCCCAAAGTACCTGGAGGTGGGATAGCTCAGGGCTGACAGCTGGCTCTGAGAAAGGCTCAGCCAGGGGACTCTGGAAGCTGATGCAGTGGTCTTATCCACAGCACAGTGATGCCTCTGCTTGGCGTGAGAGGTCTCGGACATTTGGGGTTCAAGCTCTACTCGAGTTGACACACAATTGCTAAAGAACTTCTGAGTTTTGTTTGGAAGTGTTTGGGGTTAGAAAATTCCCGCAGAAGGGTCTTGCAGAGCTGAGACGTGACTCCCATGTGGTACACTCAAATATCCCTGAGGGTGCCCAGATTCTTTTGAATATGATTTGGGTTGGGGTTGAGAGATACCTCTGCCATTACCACTGCCAGGAAGGTGCTAGTCAAGGACATTTGGAAATCTGGATCTTTCCTGGTGCTTGGGTTGAACTTGAAAACAAGCAGAGAGGGAAAAACAGCTTGGTCTGGATCCAAGAAAATGGTGTGTTTGAATCTGGAGACAGACTTGAGACTGCTGGTCTGTCTGGGTAGGGTAAAGAGGAGTGGAAAGGCGATGCCAGACTGAACAGCTGCACAAAGTCGTGTATGGATGCAGATGAGAATGCACTAAGATACTATGAGTTTTAAAAAGGAAACTGACTGAGTTAAGGAACTGAAAGGACACAATGAGGCATCATGTATCAGGGTCAAAAAACAGGAAAATTTCTTTCCCATTCCCCCGCTCCTTTTTTAAGTGCAAGTGAGGAACAAAAAGAAGCCAAGGTCAAGCAAAGGCTTTTTACTAGTAGCTGATAACAAAGTTGTAAATTTGGTACAGAAAGAATGGCAGGACTGTTTAATAACTACTTCTGTTGTGCATTTGGAAGAAAGCATGAAGATACATTACTCATGGCAGAGTAATAAAAATATAATTTTATCTCTAGTTGATTAATTACTGCAGGTCAAGGATTACTGAAATGGGACAGGGTGGACATGGGAGAGAGCTGGGAAGACCCTGCTTCTGGGAGCTTTCATCCCTGCAGCACTAGGGCAGCCAGTAGTGACTCCTGAAGCTCAACACCCGAAGCAAAAAGTCAGAGCCAACTATTTAAAAGACTTACAGGAATTTGCTGGAAGCTGCTTGCTCCCACTGTTCTGCTTTTGTCTGAAAAGGTCACTGAAACCTTGATTCCTCCCATTGCAAGCAAAAAGATTTTGTCTTCTCTGCACAGCTCCAGGCTATAAAAACGGCATCACCTAATTAAAGATTAGTTCTCCCTTCTCTTCTTCTGAAAAATTATTAATTTTGAGCAAATCTATGACATGCAATAAATACAGAACCTTGCACTGAGGGCTTGCCAGCTGTTTAGGGGAACTGAAGTTTCATGTCACAGAATCACGGAATGGTTTGAGTTGAAAGGAACCTCAAAGATCATCTTGTTCCAATCCTCCTGCTGTGGGCAGGGACACCTTCCACTAGATCAGGTCCCTCAAATGTCAGTCTGTCTGTGCCAGTGGAGATCACCAGAGCTGCATGTGAAGCTTGACAGGATAATATGAAATAAGGTGATTTTATTGAAAGTTGAGCGCAATATTCTGAAGTGATCAATTTTAGTAAGGCCAAGAGTACTCTAGCTGGGGAAAAAAAAAAATCAGTTTTATTTAAATCAGTTCCTTTTCTTGACTGTGATCCTCAGCTAACTTTTTGTTCCCTGTTCCAGTCTGCTGCAGCAGTGCAGCCTGCCTTGATCCAAATTGGTCTTCAGATGCTTTTCTTAAATTAAGAGCTCCTCTGCATGGAACTGATGATTTCTAAATTATTTCCTGTGTCAATTGCTAAATAGCTCTAAATCCAGTTCGGTAGGAGAGGATTTCTGGAGCATTCACTTATTCTGAGCAAACAAAACAGTCATTTTCCAATATTCATTTTTTCTCCTTTGCAGTTGATGAAAACACATGTAACTTGCTGAGCATCTCAGCTGGGCTGGAGCGATTGAATCAGGCCCATTACTTCTTAGCTGGTCGCAGGAAGTGAAATTATTTCCTGAGGGTTCGTGTTACAGGAAAGCACAACTGCTGCTCTCAGCAGCTGAATAGCTTTCCTTCACCTGAATTGGCAGGCAAGTTTTAGGGCAGTTTTGAGTGAAATCCAGATTAAAAAACCCCCAGCCTTTGTAACAAGGGTAAATTCAGACATGATACTGTCATCTGTTACCGGTGCTATTCAAGGCTTCTCCTTCCCACGGATATTGAACCAAATAAACTTAGAAGTCAGAGAGGGCATTGCTTAATCACCAGGCTCTGAGTACACTATTCTTCAGCAAAAATCTGCTCAGCTATTATCAGTTTCCATGTCTTTAATAGCCAGTCTAATAGCTGAGAGATTCACACTTCCCAAATGAGAGGCAGTTTTAGCAATGGCTTTAAATCAATCCCAGAGGAAATAGGGAGTTACATTAAATCCTATTAATTAGGCGATTTCAGCTGTCTTCAGTGCTTTTGACTCTGCTGTCGCCTTGAGAGTTGGGATCCCCATATGTCCTGTTAATGTGAACTTCCCTTTGCTCACATACTCTGTATCTCTCTCCTTCTCAACCCCAGTAGCAAATGCGTATTCTATTTTCATTTTTATTTGCAAAACCGCTGCAGGAAAAACCAGAAAGGTTTATGATTGGCAGCGAATCCATTCTAAATCAGCTCCTGTGTTAGCATCTGCTACAGCACCGGGTTTGTACGATTTGAAAATGTAATGTTTGTGTCAATGACTATTTCAGCGTTGTTTTTCCTTCTCCTGAGGAATAACCTAAAGAATAGGCATAGTATTTTCCGTGGCTCTCCTGTGAGCTGCCTTGGCTCTAGCTCCTGCTGTGAAGCACCTAACACAAATGCATTAGAAACCATTTCACTGCTCTGTTGATCAGCATTGCTAAGAGCTGCAAACGCTTGTGCATCTGGCTCCCATGTACTGTGGACAAAGCACAAATGAAAGCTGTGAAAAGCATCTGTGAATATTGCCTTGGCGGTGGCTTCAATCTCCTTTGACTCTGTTTGTGCTCCCTCTCTCCTAGCAATAGTGGGATGTTTGTAGGAATGGAATTTTTACCCTCTGATGGTGTTGTTACAGTGTTTTCCTCGTGAGCAGAAAGTATCCCACAGCCATCTTGAGGTGGTGCACAGGCACTTTGAGTCAGTGGGACTTTTCTAGTGAATTCAGTGGGCTTTGGATCAGGTCGAGGAAGCATTTAATGAAAGAGCAGCCCTGAAACCCCATGGTTTAGACCAGCCACTCACCCAGCACAAATAGTAAATTACAAACAGCAGATACTGGCAGCAACAGGCATGAATAGTCTGTAGTCAGCAATTCACCGTCTGGAATATGTTGGCGTAAACAATGCATCAGATAATTCCACCTAACCAACACATTTGTGAAAATCCAAGCCTGTTTATGGATAATTTTCAAAATGGCAAGTTCAGCAAGAAAAGCACTTGCAAGGAATAGGACCTTTCCCTTTTTGCTTACTGCTCATTTAGAAATGTGCTCTGGGTGTGAGCTGTCCTTGCAAGGCACTGGTGACCTCAGGTAGAATCTGGGTGTTGAGCAGCCCAGTTTATCCCTTATTCTGCTTTGGTTTTTGCTGTGGTTTTCCACTTGGGCTTCATTCTCACGTACCTTTGCTGTTGAGACTGAGTTATTCAAAGCAGAGAGGATGGGAGCTGTCTGCAGCAGGTTACAAAAGCATCTTGCAGCCCTGAGAGAGCTGGCAGGGAAACAGAGGGTGAAATTTGGATTAGGCAAATGTAAAGGTGCATAGATAGAGAGGAGGAAATAAGCCCCGAGTTCACATCTCTACAGTGACCCTCACCACTCTGAGGCAAGGGCTTGCCTTGATGATAAATGTTTCTATGAAAAGTTTTATGCAGTGCTACACAGCAGCGAGAACACCCAGCTGAAGGCTGGGAATGGCTGAGAATGGATGATTTTCCACCCGCTGGCTGCAGCACCCTTGGCTTTGTGCTCTCCTGTGGCAGAGGCTGCTACAATCCCTGGATGTGGGGATGGAGCATCGTGTGTGCAGGAGCAGATCAGCTGGGAGGAGGGGTGGGGACCAACAGCACCCAAATGGATGGTGACACAGGAACAGGTAGCACAGGGAGGCTGAAAAGGAAGGAGTGGCATTTTTGGGTTGCTTTTCCCCTCTGCTCCCAGGTTTCCCCTTGAAGTAGGAGGGGCATTTTGTTCCCAGCCTACAGGCAATCCAGGGAAAAGTTGCTTGCAAGACATCACAACCCTGAACAATGCAGAAACACGATGAGGGAAATGATCTCTTGGGGGGGGGTGTGTGTCAAATCCAGTGAGGCTGTGCAGTAAAAGAAAGCCTTCAGCTACAACTCTGAAGCATTACAGGGCAGAAAATACTGCTTCAGGGCTCACTGAATGAGCTGCACATGCCTGATGCGTGGAGGGCTGTGGGGAGAAGCAGTTGTGGTGGTGTTTAGAGATGGTATCATTCTTTGTGTGTGCAAGGAGGAAGGAAATACCCAAATGCAAGCATCTTGGGAGCTTTCTCATAGACGACTTCCACCTTCTGGCTTTGCAGCTGCAGCAATGTCCCTTTAGTATTATGATGAATCTGCATTGTGTGTGGTAACCCAGGCACTTGTGGAGCAGGTCAGGAGCTTCACATCCCTTATGGGAGATGAGGAGAGGTTGGAGAAAGTCAGCCAGCCCCTGTGATGCTTCAGCACACGAGGGGTTAAACAGGCTGCTCCCTCCCATAGGCACCAGCTCCTACAGACACTGGCTTTGTTCCTGCTCATCCCATTCCTTCAGCGCCCACAGAAATCCGTCTCTCCCACCTCCCTCATGGGGGATCTCGCTGTTCCCATCGCCGAGCTGGGCTTTGTATGAATGCTGCAGAGAGAGAGTGGCTGCTGTTTCTAATTTAATTAGCATCATCCCCAGGAACTGAGAGCGTGGCAGAGGGAATTAGAGGCAGTGCATGAAAATGATGCATGGGTTTAACCACCTTTGTGCCAGCATGATTTCTAGAGGATGCACACAGGCTACAGCTTTCTGAGCATGTGGAAATCACTAAATGAGGATGTTGAGTCTCTGCCTTGGTGTTTCACAAATTTAGGGTGGCTACTCTGAAGAGAAAATGTAATTTAAATCTGCTTGCCAACTTTCCCTCTCAATTTCTGTCCATCAGAATTTTTTTTTTCATCATGAGAAGTTTCCTTAGGATGAAATTCCTCCTTTAAAAAGAAATACTCGTGTAGTATTGGACATTAGATTTCTTTTAAAGGTATTGAATGCTGAGCCCCTGGGTTGGATTGTGAGGGATGTTGTGAGGTTTCAATGACAGGAAGTTTTTATTTACAGGCTGGACAAATACTGGCCAGGAATGCTTAGTTACTACCAGGATCCCTATAGCTATTTTAGGATGGAACAGCAGCTGGAAGCCTTGTGTGACAGATGTGCCACTATATTGCCCAAAGATATAGAAAGGGACAGTGCCCAAGAGCTTGTAAGCAAAGTCAAGTCTGGTTCACAAACCAGACCTAAAATCAGCAGGGAGTGAGTGTGGCTTTGCAGAAAGCTCAATGCAGAAAGCATGCAGGCATTTGTGTCTTATTGTACCTCGTTTTTGTGTGTTTGCTTCAGGTGTCACAGGCTCATCACATCTCTTTGACTACGGCTCCACTGCCAACGGAGGGGACAACTCCTTCTACACCTCTCTGATCTCCGATGTCCACTACACCACCCCACGGGACTCCACCTATTTCACGGGCATCTATCAGCAGGAAAACACCCCCATTTCCTGTTCGGGCAGCACGGAGGGGTTTAACGCCCTGGGGCATCCTGTTCAAGACGTGACTGGGTTTGAATCCCGCGGCTTGTTTAGCTCAGACTCGGGAATAGAGATGACTCCTGCAGAGTCCACTGAAGTCGACAAAACCTTAGCAGATCCCATGAAAGTAGAAGCTTACAAATACATGGACATGAGTAGATCAGAAGAAATAAAGTACCAAGAAAAACATGACTCTGACTCAGAAGATGAGAGCCCAGACCTTAGTGATAAGTACCGGGGAACACCCGTGGGGTCCAACCACGCCGCTGAACCTCCACGGACGCCTTCGGAGAGCACAAAGGCAGCCAAGGAGCAAGACCTGCTGGAAGACAGAAAGCCTGGGGGTCAGCACAGTCCCTCTGTGGCCACAAGCCCCGTCAAGATCACACTCACTGAGACAGAAAGCCCCAAGGAAGCTGCCAGCAAAGAGCCGAGTCCGACCCAGCCGGACACTGGCCTGAAGCCGAGCCATGAGGTGGTGCCGACGGTGACGGTGTCGGAGCCGGAAGATGACAGCCCAGGATCTGTCACACCACCCTCCTCTGGCACAGGTAATGCTGCTGGTGGTGCAGGGCACTGACGGCTTTGCTGTTCAAGAAGCGTTTGCAATTGTACCCTGCACACTGGAGAGTTACCACGGATTTTTGGGGGTGACTGTAACATGGTGTGAGAGGGCACTGCCATGCTGGAGGTGTCTGTGCTCTGCTCTGGCACCAGTTTGTGCAGCCAAACTGAAGGGGAAGGCAAACTCTACTCCCCATCACAGCACACTGCTCAGGATGGGCTGCTGTTGCTGTATGGGAAGGTATCCAGGTCTGCTGAGCACAGTGCTCAGGGATCTTTCCTCAAGGGATAACAGTGTGCCTGTGGACGTCACCACGACGTCTTCATCTAGGCCATGGTTTGAGCTGGATCCTGGTGCTTTGGGGGTCTCTTGGTCACCCTGGCTGCCCTGATTCCCCAAGGGAAATGAGGTGTTTGTGATCAGAGCAATGCAACTGACTGAGTTCATATTATTAAAATTTTAATGGCTAGCTTAATATCTCTTTGCTCCTGCAGAAAATAAGGTTAAATTGGTAAAAATCAGTGCTGTTTTCATGTCAAAATGCTGCTTTTATAAAGTGCTGAAGAGGGAAATGCTGTCACCTGATTTACAAAGGGGGCTAGAGGGACAAAGAGCCAGTCTCTTTTTAAAAGACTCCTGATTGCTAGTGGGAGGTCACCAAAACCCCATGTTTATATATTTTCCTATTGTCTGATTACTGCAGCAGTGCATAATACCTATTCCTCATTTTCCCTATTATACACTGCTAAAATATAAAAGTAACATAGTCCTTTAAAAAGGACTAAAGTTCTGGGACAGAAAACAGAATTTTTAGACTGAAAATTACATTTCAGTATCCTGGAATCCTTTAATCAAAATCATTTAACAATGAAAATTTGACAAACATCCCCAAACTGAAACTTCTATTGCTTCAATTACATTTAGAAGCACTTAAAGAAAAACTTAGAATTTCATTAAAATGGCAGTCTGGCACCCACACGAATACCTCCCCTTGGAGAAATATTTGGTTCCTACAGAAAAGTGAGGGAGCATTTGGTCACTTCCACATAGGAAAAGGAGATAGATTCACCACAGCTGTGAATTTTTTCTGCCTGCATCAGCCAGAAACTTTAATGAATAGACTTCAGAGCCGCGTTTTCCTTCTTTTATTTGACTGAGTGAAATCACACACTGCTCCTGAGATGTGCCACTGTTCATCGATTTACACTTTTTGCTACAAGGTAATTAAGGACTTCAGGCACTGTTACTTTCTGAGTCCGGGTGACTGTTCTAGGCTGCCTTGGGGATGCTCGGTATCTGTAGCCCATCAAAACTCCTTACCTATCCTGCTAAGGAAAGAAGAAGGCATCTTCTTCTAGAGGCTGACTCCCAAGGGGTGTTTCCTCTGGATTTTCTGCCTTTTCCCTCAGCTGGGATTGTTCCATGCCCAGACCCCGCATTCATAAGCGATGATGAAATTTAAAACCTGCCCTTGCTAATCCCGTGCAGTGACCCAGTGAAGCTGTGGCTCCTGGGAACCCCTCAAGCATTTTGGCAAAGCTGCCAGTCACCCCCTGTTGGAATTCTCACTGAGCCAGGACGAGGGTCCAACACACTCTGAGGGTGTCCAGCACCTTATAGAAATGGCTTAAAATAGTTTGTGAGATGGCACAATCTAATGTGTCTTGAAAAAGTGAAAAGGTTTTAATTAAAGAAGAAAATAATACAAAACAAAAGAACAAAGCTGTTCACAGTGTAGGGACAGGTCCCACACACCTGACGCAACACCCCGAAAATGCACTGAGAAGCTTCATGCTCTTCTTTAAAATGCTGAATGATTTAGGTGGGGTTTTTGGCAAACGGCCCAATAGAAAATAACTATATTTCTGAGAAACATCTAAAGAGACCTATCAGTGTTTTTGTCTTGATATTGAGCCAATTACTGCCAGGAGAGCATAGAAACTTCAGGTGTTTTTCCCTTAAAAGGTTCTGGGGTGAAACTGAGACCCTGCTCATTATACAGAAAACTTCTACCTGGTGCAGTGCAACAATCCCCTATTTGGATCAAGACTTTCAAAAACGTTTTGCTTTTAATCTCTGGCTCTCATCTTTCTGGGGAAGGAAGACATGCTCTGTCTCTGCACTGGTGTTGAAACGCTGTGGGTATTTATCCCAGTGCGAGCAGAAAATGTGACACCCTGCTGCTGGCCACAAAGGATTGTTTTATTCCCAAGGTGAATGCCAGGGCTGGGAGTTACACACTGCCAGCACAGGGAGGAGTGGGGTGAAGCCTAGGGATGGCCCCGTTGCTGTACTATGAGGGCTGGAAGTCACATGCCTGTTTGGATTTGTGCCAGATTCAGTCTTGGTTCAGGGAGAAAACGCTCACATGTGGTGATGCAGGAGAGCAGCACGGCTTCCTACAGCCACAGAAGGAGGCACAAGCTCACAGTGCACCAGAGAATTCCCAGCATCCGGACAGGAGTGTGTTGTAACAGTGCCAGCACCTTAATCCTGTCTGTGGCCACAATCTGGTGTGCAGAAGGATTTTCTTGTGTCACCTGCAGCCACAGGGCTGGAAACCTCCCTCCAGTCCACTGTGGTACCCAGCCCTGTGGACACCTGCAGGCACTGTCCTGTCATGGACCTCTTCACCAGCATCCACTGGAGGAAACTTGGGGATTTGTTTTCCTGGTGGCTTTCTTGACTCCTCACAACCTGCAGTGCCCCTTAGTGACCCCATCACGTTAACAATGACTTTAAATTAGGGAATGAACACATAAATTAGCATCCCAGAGAACAAATTTCCATGTGTGCTTGATGGCTGTTTTGATGTGATTGGGGAATTGCAGTCAGAAAATGCAGACTAGGTTGTTAATCTTTTTGTTTTGTTTTGTTTCAAATTTTGGGCAACAAGATAGTCATTATTTTTTTTTTACTATAGTTCAAGATGATATTAAGAATTACAGTAGAAAAAATTGGTTTCATTCTTGGACCCAAGTGAGCTAAAAGCAGAGAATTCACCACCCACACCCTGAGAAAAAACCAAATCCCAAATTAATAAAAAAACAAGTAGTCAACCAACCCACCAACCAACCAAGAAAAAAAAAAAAAATTCTGATCTTAAATTTTCCACACCTGAAAGTTAAAGTTGGGCAAAACTACAGGGAGTTGCTTGGATCAGCAGAACCCACCAGCCCCACGTGTGTATTTGTCCCCAGAACGGATGAATATCTGTTGGTGATAGTCTGATGCTGTCATGTGTGTCCTGAGCCCACGTTCCTGTTGACTGATGATTTTCCTGGTGAAAACCACATTGTTGAGCCACTGTCAAGCAGTGACCAGCATTGCCTTGTATACCTCAGCTTTTTCTTCAGTAAGTGATGCTTCTTTTTGAGGACTGCCTGCATGGGAAATGCTGTGTAAGGTCAAGCTGGTATTACTGTTAGTCATGCCAGACTGGGAGACTTTGTGCCTGTGCTCCCAGCCGTGCTAGAGGGATACGTGCTGCTGTGAAATCTATGGGTTTGTTCCCCAAGTTGCGAGAAAACAAGATTATCAATTTTATTTTTAATTTTTTTTTCTCCTGTACGGCAGAACCGTCCGGCTCAGAGTCGCAGGGCAAAGGCAGCCTGTCGGAGGACGAACTCATCAGCGCCATCAAGGAAGCCAAGAGCTTTTCCTTCGAGCCCCCGGAGGCGCAGCGGTCTCCAGCCCCTCCGGCGGAGAAGCGAGACCAGCGGGCCAAGCCCGGCCGCGCTCCCTCCTCCTCCTCGCACGGCGACAACGAAGCCAGCAGCGCCGAGTCCGGCGACTCGGAGATCGAGCTGGTCTCGGAGGACCCCCTGGCCGCCGAGGAGGTGCTGCACTCCAACTACATGACCTTCAGCCACGTCGGGGGGCCCCCTCCGTCGCCCGCCTCGCCCTCCATCCAGTACAGCATCCTGCGGGAGGAGCGGGAGGCCGAGCTCGACAGCGAGCTCATCATCGAGTCCTGCGACGCCTCATCGGCCTCCGAGGAGAGCCCCAAGAGGGAGCAGGACTCCCCTCTGATGAAGCCCAAGGTCATGGACATTATCAAGGAAGAGAACAACCCGCGCGCCGACGCCTCGGAGTACGAGGCCGGTAAGATGACGGAGAGCAGGATGAACAGGGAAAACCTGGCCGAGTCCTCGTCCTACCTGAAAAGCTCCTTTGTGGCACCAAAAATAGGCGCGGAGCCCCCGACCTCTGCCGTCAGCACCGAGGAGCTGAAGGAAAGAGTAATCCTGAAGAAACCCATCGAAGAAACAGTTGTTAACCAAAGTAAAGTGTCTTCCAAGGACTTTGGCAAAAAAAGTCCGTTGGCTTCGTTCCTACTGCCGTTTTTAAATAAGCAGAAAGGTAAATGCAGATGTTACGTTGGTTTTTGCAGCGCTGCTGAGAGGAGCGGGAGGGAGGAGCGCCTGCTCCTTGCAGGGGAGATGTTCCAAGTGTGGAGCAGGGGGAGCTGCTGGCATAGGATGCCCTCAGGTGGATTCTGGGCATGACTGTGACAATCCACATATCATCATCGACCTGCCCATCCTCAGGGAAAAAATAAATACCAGCAACAATAATTTTTAGGCTTAAGTGTAGATACAGGCTGGTGCAGGAACCCCAGTACTATAAGGCTGATTTGTACATCAGGCATCTGGAGAACAAAGAGGAACAAATGATCATCTTACCTTCTAAATACTACTTGCCTTGTCCCAGGGCAGGAGTGCAAGCAGGGATGTGGTCCTGCACCTCTCTGATGTGTAAAGATAAAGATTTTCAGGATGCATTTATTAAAAAAAAAAAAAATAGGAGGAGAGAAGTTGGATATAGTGAGTCTGGGTGGTTTTGGAAATGTTAAGGCCAGGTTGGATGGGGCTTGGCTTTGAGCAATCTGGTCCAGTGGAAGGACAGATCCACAGACACACCCTGTCCGTGGATGTGGGCTTGGAACTGTAGAATGTTTAAGGTCGCTTCTAATCCAAACCATTCAGTGATACTGAAGCTGGTGCAGTTTAAACACGGTAGCTGACACTCTCCACTCTTAATAATGTTTCCAGTGCAGGGGAGTGGGTGGCTCATCCCATTTCTGCAGGACTTAGGGGACATCCTGTGTGGTCCTCTGAGATCCCCCTCCTGAATCCAGCAGCGTGAGGAGGAAGGGCAGGACACTTCTAGGTGAGCCTAAATTGTCTCCCCATAGGATCCCTTCAAAGCCAGTGCAGAGCCAGCCAGGTCCAGGCTTGCTGTGCCAGGCACTGTGATCTAGCAGGACACGCCAAAAGCTTGGAGACACCACCAAGTTTTAGTCTGAGCTGAGCCCTGAGGACCAAGGGGCAGCATGTGGTCATTGCATCTAACACTGCCGGGGTCTCTATAGCCTGTAAAGGGCTTGGGTCACAAACTATACACAAAACCCCATTATTCTTTGTAAGATGCCAGCTTTAAGTAGCACTTTGTGTGCCCTGGCTTTGCAGGCTGGTGTGGGAGGGAGGGACACTTGGACTGCCCCACACCTGCCCTGCTGCCCCTCTGCCATCCCCCTGGCTGGGCTGGAGGGCAGTGACTGCCCACGTCTTGTCAGATATTTTTGGAACTCAAAGAGCTGTTGCTTCCTTGCAGACAGCTGGATAGAGATTGGAGGAGGGAAAGAATCCCCCCCAACCTGCTTAAAGAGCATCTTTTTCCTCTGTCCATGTTCGTGCAGGCATGTCCCACATGATGGCCCAGAGATGTGGCAGGCCTGTGTGGGTGGCACTCTTAAAACCCATTTCCTCTGTGCTGTGAGCCCAAGCATGCAAGTCTGGTCAGGAGACAGCCTGAACTATCATGATGTGCTGAGGACTGCAAGATCTGCAGCACAAACAAAATATGTTAATACTGATTCTGAGTGCTAATGCATTAATGACATTAGGAGGCTGAATAAGAAACATGATTATTGCTTGTAAGTGTGTTTTCCTGGCAGACTCTCAGAGCTCCCAATGTCATGCTGTGCATCTCATTTCCCTCACAAATAGTCTGAGCTCAAACCATTTCTTTCCCACTTACCAAATTCCCATTTTTCAGGACCAGACAAGCCTCTGCTCAAATCCTACAAGTTGTAGGGCTGATTAAATTAACTTTAAACACTGCTCCTTCAGTCTAGCATTGGGTCTCTGCAATCCCAGTGTGTGTGTATGTTGCTCTGGACAGAACACTAAACATTTGGTCTTGGATTTGGGAGAGTCGCTGGGGGACTATCATGTGGACAGCTAGTGCTCTGTACCTCTATTTTGAGTTTTCAGGATCTCTTACAATTTTTAGTACCCCTCAATCATATTTAGATCTTTTTGGCCTAAGTTTTGTGACTCTCTTTATTTCTGTCATTGCCTAAAGTGATGCTAACAATCTTGTTCTCATATGGAGGTCAGAGAAACTCCCTGTGTACATGAGCAGACTTTGTCCCCGTGTGCATGTTTCCTGGCTTTATTCCCCTAGGACAGTAGAGGCAGGAACTTTACCTCTCAAGACAGCTAATTACTGCTTGGTAGTGCAAAGAGGATTAACTCAGTGTGTGTTTTTTTGCTCTCAAGACACCCTGCTACCCAAGGCAAGAAAAACAAAAACATAGAGCCTCTTGAGAGTAATGTTGGTGAAACTTGTGTATCTTTTTTAAAAGCTGATTTCTAAATATGGGGAGGTGGGTTCAAGATAAGAAAGTTTGGATGATGATAGGATTCAGTTTACAATATCTTCCAGTCACAAGTGTGCTGCTGTATTTGGGCAATATTTAAATTGTTATGTTAAATGAGGTATATGAGGCTCTCCTGGGCATGGAGAGCTGGTCTTTCTCTGGGAGAATTCACATGAAACCCACAAGAAATCATGTAAAAGCCAGCACTGTATCAGTTATCAGAGGTGAACTGAGGGATGTGTTAACTGGCTTGGTGGAACCAGAGCGTCCCTGTGGGTCCTCCCAAGGCACATTGTCTGGCAGGGAAATGATGTGGCAGAGCGCATCCACTGGGACAGGGGCTGCTTTCATGGCATCAGCTTGAGGTCTTGGCAGAGCTTGACATCACAGCATCACATTTGTACCATGTTCCAACTCTGAGGCACCTGGCAGGCATTTGACACAGGCCACACTCAGCCAAAGTGACAGGAGCAGGGGGAGAAGTGGCAGTGACACACAACAGAGGTGCAGCAGAGGGATGTCACCCAAAGCAGGAACAGCCGTCATTCACTAATTAGGAGAATTATCTTAGTCGTACTTACATATCATTAAGAGAATACTAACAAGATGCAACTATGCACTTGTTAAATATAGAAAACTTTGATTTTTTTCCTATTACTTACTTGTTACACAAGATCAAATGAAGCTGTTCAACACATCTGGCTGTGGTTTTGACACCCTGCTGTAGATCTTTGTGGCCCTTGGCCAGCTCATAGCCAGCTATATGTAATTTAAAAACAGTCTCCCATCAGTTTCAATGTAAGCCTTAATTATTTCACAGCGTGGCGCTGTGATCCCACCAGGTGCTTTTTCACCCCTATCCATGGCATTAATGTATTTTGCATTCCTCATCTAAAGACTTTGCTCTGAGCTGGTGAGACGAAAATTGATCTTGGGTGCAGGAAAGTTATGGAAAGTCCGTGCAAAGGAAAAGCCCAGCGTTCAGCCTAGCCCCAGGAACAGCCTTGCTGGTTGTGTGGCTGCCAGCCTGTGGGCTCTGGACCTCTCTGTTGTGTCTGCTGGGTGTGCTGAAACCGCAGCCATCCCCCAGAACAAGAAGGCAGAGCGCAGCAGGCGCCTGTGTGGTTTGCGCAGTGATCTCTGCTTAACGCCTATTGCCATCTAGTGGCACTAACAAAAATGGGCAGTGACTTCCACCTCCATTTTGCTGGAGCTATCGGGATTTGATGGAGTGGAGCTATTCCCACGCTGTTCATCACCAAGCAGCCTGCCTTGCTTTTCTGCATGGTCGGAACGCTGGCTTTGCTTGATGCACCCCAGGTTTGGCTTTGGCCGGAGATGTGCAGTTACCTGTGTTAGCGCTGCCAACTCCTTCTGCAGAGCACAGAGGGGAAGGCAGAGCTGCAGCCAAGCAGCCCTCACATCGCTCCTGGCATCTCCTCCCTGGGGTGGGCACAGCCCTTACACAACAGGGCTTGGAGCATATCTGACTGTGGCACTGCAGGAAGGGAGGGTGCCAGCTCAGTTTCTTCTTCCTTTTTATTTTTTATTTTTTTAATTCTCATGCGCTGGACTTGCACGTGGCTTGGACACACGGAATTTCAGAAAATATCTGCTGTCCTGGAAACATGAATCCTTTGGCCTGGGGCATTTTGCAAAAGCCCAAAAAAAGCCTGGAACAAGGCAATCTGAGAAGGAGCTCTTTGGCTGAGTCTTTTCTTGTCTTCTCTCGTGGTGCCTTTTGGCACTCTCTGCCAGGGTGGCCTAGTTTACCTTGTTCTGGTGTCCCACAGCCTGAAGACCTTGTCCTGGGAGGACATCTCCCTTATGCTGGAGGATCATGTCTCTCCCCACCTCCAGTATTAGGAGATTCCTTCCTCTTGATCCATTTAATGAAATACATAGCAGCTTGTTACACTTCAGATCAGATGCCTGATCTCAGGACATATGAAAGAAAGAAAGAGATGTGAACATTTGTAGTAATGGTTATTTTAATTTTCATTTTGCTTTATGGCAGAATTTCACTTAAGAAAAGGAAGGCCCAGGCCTGGGGCTGTCACTCACAGGTTAGATGACACAATGGGCAGGACCCAGGCTCCAGGCAGGATTCTGCTGGACACACAGTCAAATAAAATTAACCATTTCAAGTACATTATTCTGCAGCACTGTGCCAACCTGCCACAAAGCATCTTGATTTTTATGCCTTATGAAAGGCTTTCACAGCATTACTCCAGTCAGTCCCCGACAAATGTGTGTCCTTACCACGCACTCTTGGTGGCTGCTGTGGCACTGAGCACCCATGAGGGACACCAAGGTTTAGGGCCACCCATCCCTGTGTGGTACCCTGGTGTCTCTTAGATGGTGTCACAAGCTGCAGTCAGGATCCCTTCTGGTTTTTGGCTGGCAATGGAAAATGCCCTGGGTCGAAGAAGGTGTTTTCCCTCCTTCTGCAGCCTCTTGTGCTGTCCCATGGTGTCCAGGGCTATCCCACAGTGGACAAACACTAAGCAGTGTGGGCTTTTCCCCTTTTGGTGTCACAGACAAACTGATTTTACAGAGTTTCTCAAGGAAATGGTTTTCCAGCAGCGATTGGGAAAGACCCAAATTTGTTGGGAATGCTTTTTCGTTCAGCTAAACATTGTCTGCATTGAGTTAGCACATCCCTGCTGTTGGAGGAGCTGCTAGTGAGGCATTTTTCTGTAGGAAGGGGATGTTTGGTTGGGTGCTTTACCAATCTGAGGCTCGTTTCTCATCTGCATGCTCTCACCAGGCTGGCTCTGCAATCAGCAGCAAGCCAGGCCAAGGCTTAAGCATACGGCAATGTTAGTTTAATATTTTAGTGCCATCTGCTGTAAGTGCCTCCACACTCTGGCCCATCTGTTTCCTGTGCTTCAGTTTGCTTTTTATGGGGCTCCGATAGCTTTGCATCCTTTGGAAGCCCCTGCTTGGAAAAGGTGTAAGGGAGAGGGATGTCCCCTGCCTGGGGGTGGAGTGTCTGCACCTTGTGATGCTCTAGGAGGAGTGGGATAAAAAACCTGTCCAGAGAAGTAATTATGTGAACCTAGCCCTGGTCTTGCCATGAAATCTTGGAGTAGCTTGGTGAACCTCTGTGGACTTTCCTCCCACGTGGAACAATTCAGGTGGGAAGGGGCCTGTGGAAGCTGCTGGTCTAAACCCTTGCTCTCAAAGCAGTTTGGCCAGGTGGCTCCAGGCCTCCCCTGTCATCTCCGTCATCTCTGGCCTCCTGTGCCACCTCTGTCCATGCTCTCAGCAAGGGCAGAGGTTTGGGGGAGCTGAGAGTTGGAGCCTGTAAGTGCCATTGCCTGCGGGCAGAGGAGGGTAAAGGAGAGATCCCACTCAATGCGGCTCAGATAGAGCAGGCTGGCAGCAGCTCCACGAGGTCCCAAGAGCCCATCTCCTGGCCCACAGCCATGATTCCTGGTAGAACACTCTTGACAGATGCCTGTGATTCATTTGGAAAGGCCTCTGTTGGCACTAGTTCCCAGGTGTCTCTCAAAAACTGTTCCCACTCTTCCATCCTTCTTTACTTTAGGTTAAGCAGTTCTGGTTTCTTCATTTTTTCCCCTCTGTGGTATGTTTTTCAGCTTCCTGAGCTGTCTTGTTCCCTCTGTTCTTCCCTACCATTGGGTCCGAGATATTATCTCCAGCCACTATGATCAGAGGAGTTTCCCCATACCAGCACTGACTCTTCCTCGGCCCGTGGAGGAGGAGAGGGAATTTCACAGATGCACAGTCCTGCCCCACCTCCCCACTTCTGGCCATTTCATGCAGTCCAGCTGCCACCTGACAGCTTGTCACCCATCAGGCTGTGATAAGGCAGCCAGAGCTGGAGAAAGCTGGAGATGTGCAGGCCATGGTGGTGGAAGTGAGCAGCGTGCATGCCAGTGGCTCCATGCTGTACAGGATTTGTCCTTCACTCCTTTTCTTTTTCAGGAACCAAGGAGTGAGTTTGGCCCTTTCTGGCCTCAGGAGTGGTTGCAGTGTCACCTGGCCCCTCTGCAGAGGGGACACAGAGAGCTGAAAAATAGCCATGTGCTGACTTTGGTGTTCTTCCTGGAGTCCTGGTTTGATGGGAGCATAGCAGGGTCTCCTAAGTGAGGAGAGGTCACTTAGAGGAGATGCCTGCACCCTGGAAAGGATCAGAACAAAGCAAAGAACGGGGGATTTTCTCCCTAGATAACAGTTTGCTTGGGCAGTGGCTGGGATCAGTGGTGATTACTGCAATAATCCCCCTCACTGTGAGCACCATGTACATACACCAGAGCATGGCCTTTATATGACCTTCAGAAATGTCTCAGTAAATCTCACTCCTTCGTTCCACAACCTGTGTTATCCACAGCCTGAGTATTTGGCCTGCTTCACCTCTAGCATCTCTTTCCTTCCCTGATTTTTGTCTCTGTTGGTGAAAATTACTCTCCATCTATTGGGTATGGTCAAACTTTCAATGCATGTGTGTCAAAGCATCTTAAACACAGTGACTGGATGCTCAGAGGGGCTTTGAAAACTGGGCATAGCTCTAACGTGGGAGGATCACATGTCTTCTCCTGGGACTGCTATCTACTCCACTGCCTGTGAGTGTTAAGTACTGAGCTATAAAAATTACAGGCTTTATCCTTCCGTTTTTATATATCTTCCCTTTCAGAGCAAGGGATAGCCTCTGAAGAGCTGTCATCAGTCCCAGCACTCAGACAGAAGTGTACCTTTCTGGCAGATATGACAGAATGATGACATATGGGTGGTGCTTATAAAATCATCCTGCCAGATCAAGATTACATAGCTACCAGTAGAAAAACAAACAAACCAACAAACAACCCCCTGAAAACTATTTGTTTAACTGTATGCATGGACCTGATGGTTGTGTCAAATGTTTTAGTGTGAAGGCAATGAATAGCAAAGTCCAGGACAAGCACAGAGAGTTGGGAGATATCTGTAGACAAACAAGAACCTGCTAACAAGAGGAATGGAGAGGAAAGATGTGTTACGTGCAAAGACTTGTCTCTGTGAGTCCACAGCTTGCTATATCCATAACCATGTCTATGTCCATGCCACACCAAACTGAGCACCCAAAGCTGGCTCAGTTCTGCTCCTGGCAAAGGCTGCAAGGAGACACCTGCTCTTTTCATGAGTGATTTTTTTCTGTTAATTCAGGCACACCTCAAGTGCAGAGTAACTCATAGTTTATACACGTTTTAAAAGCCAAAATCTTGACACAGAGTCCCTTTTGGTGTCTCTTTGTGTCAGGGATCAATGACTCAGCTTTCAGACAAGGCTGTGACACTGACAATCTGATGGTGGCCAGATTTTGCAGATGCCTGGATGTAGGGATGCTTTGCCTGGATATTCCAGCAGATCTGAGAGATTTCATGGACAAAGAAACTTCTAGCACCTATGAGACAGCAATAATAGATTTTCTGTGGCTGACACAATATATAGTGAGAGGGGATGTTTACTCTGGGCACACAGAAACAGGAAAAAACTCAAGCCCTAAGTCATAAATAACGAAGGGGTGAAAGTTATACAACCTGTAAGGTTTTTTGTAAATTACATTAAAAGATCTTTCATAGAACCACAGAATGGTTTGGGTTGGAAGGATTCTTAAAGATCATCTTTAAGGTTCCAACCTCCTGTTCCAGGGATGAGGCATCCGTACCAATTCAAGGTTTTAGCTGAGAAGGTGCTTAAGGAAGTTCATACAGTGGAATATAGATTAGGTAAAGGAAAAATCAAAATATATTTATTTTAATATCATAGGATATTTTTCTTATTAATGCAGTTTTCTCATGAATTTAGTGTTTTGAAGGGAACTCCTGGAATGTTTTGTTTTCTGATCTAGAAATGCTGCTTCTTAACCTCTGCAATGCTCTGTGAGCTGGGAATTATGTTTTCTTGCCAGTCTCATTGATTAATTAATTCAAAGAGTTTGGACTCATTCCAGGTCAGATTTAAATCTAAGATTAAGCTCCAGTGATACAAAATGTACTTCTAGGTCTCAATGAGAAGTGGAATACAAATTCCTGAACCTGTTGGCTGTAATTCCTCAGATGTTCAGCAGAATAAGGACTTCCTTGGGTATTGCTATTTGTGTCTGGCAGACAGCATGAAGTTAAAATTAATGTATTTGACTGTAGTGAAGGGTGGGCATGTGATAGATTTCCACTGGGAATAAAACCTGGAGGTGGATATTGATTTTCCTGGTGTTTTTCCTTAGCTTCCGAGGGTACACTGCTGATTGGGACGTAACAGCTCCATTGACTGAAAAGGGGATTTATTTTGTTTTGTTTTGTTTTCCTTGGGGAACTGCTGCATTCATGTCAGTTCAGAACAATATAGAAATTAAGGGACATGCAATGATCCAACATTCAATCCAAAGGGCTTGAATCCCCCCCTGAAGGAAGCATCTCCTGTCTTCATCACTTTAGTTCTTAATCTTACCTTGGTTACCACATTCCTTTGTTTTATTCCTCTGCAGTATACTTTTTTCTATCTCTCTTGACCTTTACACAACCTGGGCAATTTAGCCTGCTATTTTTTTTTTCCAGAGATATCACAAATACCTTCTTTCCCCTCTGGCTCTGAGAGTAGCTCAGTGGTTTCATGAGAACTGTGGCGGCGAGAGGTTATTCTGGTGTTCTGCTTCTGCTGTGTTTCATTTGTGTGTGAGGAATACAAACAAGTATGGAAAAAACCCTAATGCACACAGAAGACACATTGGTTTTGTTGCAAATAATCTCCTGCCCCCATCACAGGCAGGCTTGCCCTGTGGTGGGGATATATGGGGATGTCAGGGTTGCTTAAATCAGCTGTAGAAATGAAGATGAAGTTTGTCTTTTCAGTGATGAACACTTTCACAAGTGCACTGGGCCTGGGATGGTCCAGCTGAGCCTTGTTTCTGAAAATTTGGCATACAAAGCTCCTGGTGCTTCTGAAATAGGTGTTTCTCCACCCAGGATGAGTGAGTGATTGTTTCCTGCGTGCTCAAAGCTCAAAAGACAAAAACCATGACAGATTTGCAGCTACTTTACACAGCAGTGAATTTTTTGTGGGGAAAAACCTGCCAGTTGGGTTGCTTTGGTACCAGAACCTCTGTTTTTAGGGTTTATCTTCCTTGCAGTTTCTACTTGACTCACTGTTTGAGCCTATGCACTAACAGACCTTTGATATCACCTGCTCAGAGAAACCCTTTCCCAGCTGGTGCCAGGAGATTTTATATGGAATTGGTCCTCCAATACTTTCGTGCAACTCTCCAATTTCACTGGAAAAGATGTACAGGATTTCTCTCAGTTCATATCAAAATAATTCACAACTCAGTTCATGAGAGTGCAAGGTACAGCAAGAGGTCACCTCAGGAGTCCTCTGAGCTGGGGTAACTTGAGAGGCACTGAAAGGACACAGATAATCAGTATTACCTTTGCAAAAAAACCCATGTCTTAGAAAGGGAGATATAAAGCTTCCAAGGCAGCAAATTGAGCTTTCCTTAAGGATTTGTCATTAGACTATCCAAACTGCCAGGTAATGTAGGAATCTCAGTAAAGACTGTCTTCTTTCAAACTGGATCCTTAAGAGTAATTTGCCAGGGAAACAGCTTTTGATGTTGCTACATTATCCATCTGGGATGAGAGCAACACATTTCATACAAACGGGCAAAGTGTAATTTTTAAAATAGCTTCTTATCTTTTGAATAGAAGGTGCAATGAGACTGCAAAATTCAAGGGATAAAATTAATTCAGATTTCCAAGGTTCGTACCACCATGGTCTGGCTGGTACAAGATCAAAATCCTCTAACACCAGAGACACTGTCTGCTGAGCAGTTCCCATAAAAGCAGCCCAGGATCTCTGCTCACTCAGTGTGTGCTGTTGGCAGAGGCAGGCATTGCACAGACAGATTTTCTGCTCTCTTTTAGGAGTAGAGACAGTTCCTTACAGAGGAGTGTGTGAAGGGGTCCTTGCAAACATCCTCATGAAATGCTGAGAGCACGAACAAAGCAAGGTCTGTATCTGAGCAACGAACAAGGTAGGGGAGCCTGAAGAAAAGCCAGCAGAGATTAATAGCCAGGATTTCTGAAGGTCACTTTATCAGCTAATGTAGCATTGAAACACTGAAGCACAAACAGCTGAGCTTTCTTGCTTAGGTTAAATGTAAGAGTTGTATCAAAGAATTGGAAATTACATCCCAAAGAGGGAGAATGGGCTGTCTTCCCTGTTTGTCTGGGATTCCTGCACTGGAGAAACAGGGCCATGTTTCACCCTTAGCTGAAAGTGAAAGGCTTATTGCTCCAACCAGGGAGTGATAAAATGAGTGGGATTTGATAAAAGCCATAATAGCAATTGTGCCTTCTGACATGAGCACTCACCTTACCCTTCATGTGCACAATTATTGCAGCTGGATGTCACACATTGACTCCACTACACGTGCACACCCCTTTTGTCTTGAAAAGCTGCTGAAAAAGGACTGGTATTGGCTAATTTATTGTGTGAATAATTGATTTGTTGGTGTGATGAATTGCTTTCACTGCGGTAACACCAGGAACACACAACAAAGGTGGGAAATTACCTCAGTTTTTTTCTGAATTCTGGTTTGTGACATCATCTCTATTTGAGAGGTTATTAAACCTTATAGCTGATAGATGTCTGGGGGAAAAAAAAAAAAAAAGGCAAGCTACTTTTTTCCATCATTAAAAGGAGCAGTGAGCAGGAGCAGCAAGGCATCCAGCAAAATGATTAGCAGCACAGCATTCCTATCAAAGAGGGAATTTCCATATATATTGTTATATTTCTATATAACTGCAGCACTGTGCTTTTTACTTGTAGATCTTGCTCCCCCAGCAGCAATGAAGGGGAGATTATGTTGGAATGAAGTTTAAATGGAGAAAATGACCAAAGAACTGATCCTGCTAAGACCTGAAACAGCTTTGGCACGTGTTTAATGTTCTGAATTATTCATTGAGCTGGCTGGGCAAGCCGACATTGCAAAGGGAAATAAATGAGGGTGCTGCAGGAAAAATGCTAAAGGAGGTGTTAGCCAAGTGTCCCGGTGTCACAGAGCTCACAGGGAATTGGGGCAGTGATCCCTCCCTGAAGTGCCAGCAGCTGTCAGGTGCAAGCCTTTTGTAAAGGAGAGAGTGGATGTTTTGGCTGTGCACACAGACTTTAGTGACATTTGTGGGCCCAGATCAGCTCAGCGTGGGATGTGAGACCTTCCCTCTGAGGGGAGGCATTGCAAAGAGCTGCCCACTGCTCAGGGTCAGAGGTGTGGATGGGGGAAGTTCATGGAGCACGGAGAGCCATGCAGACTGAAAGATTAACCTTTGTCAGACACACTGTCTGGGGAACATGCCATCTCTTAGCCCTTCTAAAAGGGAGTTTTGCTTCCTTCTGTTCCTGCACCCGTTGTTGAGTTATATCTGTGCTTTCCCTCAGTGCTTCTTCTCCAGGTGAGAGGTCCTTTCTCTGACCAATCTGGGCAACTCTCTGAAGCTATTCCCCCTCTTCCCTCCACTTCAAATCCCAAAGAAAGAGCAGCAGTGGCTCACCAAACTGTTCTGCATTACAGCACGACATGTGAAGGAAGGGAGGCAACTGAAGGCTGTTCCTCAGCATGGTTGGGATCTGGCACTTCCTGGGGACTGTCTGAGCAGGGGCATTGCCTTTGCAGGGTTTGATGCCTTGGGAAGGCTGACCTGGAACAGAGACCGGACACAGCTAGGGAATAAAGCAGGTATTTATTGAAAAGCCTTTAGGATACACCTTGGGCAGGACAGGGTCTGACCAGCACTGCACCCAAGGTGGACCCAAAATGGTCACAAAATGGCTGACCGGTCACGAGGTCTTACTGTTTTTTTAAGTTTCAGTCCATTTGCATATTGGGGCTTAATTGTGCAATTACACTTTCAGGTTGTGAGGTCTCATCCTTGTTTTCTCTCTTCAGTCTCTTTTGGGCCTGAAACTTGTACCTGTTGTCCTTGGTCTTCAGCAGAAAAAGGATTTGTTTTGTCTGCCTACTCTGTGAAGAGACCTGACTGAAACTTAATGTGAGGCTCTGAACTGCACCCCTGGGCAGCACAGAATCTGAAAAACATAAAAGCTAAAACTTAAGGCATCGTGTTCACTGAACTACAACCCAGAGCAGCAGCTACGAGGAGTGTCTGGATGGGCAGTGGTCACTTAGCTCATGCCTGATGCTACATGAAAGGGAGTTGAAAAGATCAATGTGATAATCATGGCCTCACAGACCTGCCTGTGCTGTGGTTTGAATCCTGCCTGGGGAGTAGAATCATTTCCTGGCACCTCTGTGTCTGCTAAGAGTAGAAATGTTGCCTCAAACACTGTGTAAATATCTCTGTTACATATAGCTGTGTTCTCCTGGGTATTCTGCAAGGAAATATTCAGAACACTTGGCTTCAGCTCCTGTTGCTGTTGCACTGGTTTGGAGATGCTGGCAGATGAGATTTTCAAGATTTATTCAGATGAGAGCTTTGCTTTTGCCCTGTGGGCAAGGCTGGAGTTCAGAGCTGCAGACTCTATTTGTGGATCTGAGTAAGGCATAGACCCAGATCATACCTCTATGTATAACCCTCTACCTGCAGATTTTAAAAATCAGGGTTAATTGTAGGGGGTTGAATCTTTCCAAAAAAGGTGAGATTGCAAAACACTTTTGGCTGCCACCCCCACAGGATCTCACTTTTGCTGACCAAAGTGAAGAAACTGTAAAATGCTGAGGCATCCCCTATGTGTCCTTTTAGCATAATTCAACCCAAAATAGGAAGAGGGAGGATGTAAATATTTACTGGAATTGTGTATCAGAGAGCACCCAGGGATCTGCATTTGGATAATCTGCATTGCAAGGGAAGTCAAGGGAATAGCAGATGACTTTGAAAGGCCACAGTGCTGGATGTGTTTCTTAACATGCACAAATTGCTCCCTGATTTCTCAGGAAAAAGAAAGCTCTGGGCTGATTATTGGTTTTAGATCTTATTTTAGATGTAGTGCCTGCAGACCCAGTCAAGATCAGGATCTTTTGTTAGCCAAGATAAGAGTGGGCAGTAAGGTCCTTTCCTCGGAGAGCTTGCAGGATGAATCTCAGTGTGAGGAGGATTATTAAATGCAGGAATTGCCACCTTTTTGTGTCATCTGAGATGCTTGTTCCTTTTTTCAGTCCCTTCACAATGGTGTTACCCTTTGGGTGAAGTTTTGAGTGGAAAGGTGAGGGAGAGGGGAGAAAAACGAGTGGTCTGGGGGTCTACTCTGCTTTCTCCCCAAACCTTTTCCCTACTTAGATGCATTTAAAAGGTGAGAATTGGCAAACTTGTATCTTAGTGAGTTACTACATGCCTGACAATGCCAGTCATCCCTGTGTACCCCAACAGCACCAGTCCCATCACAGAGGCTAAGGATGCCTAACATTTGCTCTACAACACAGCCATACAGAGGTCTGCCCACTGATGCTGAACTAAGAGATGTGTCTCTCCTCCTTTTCAGGAACTGTTTTGGCCCATTGCCTGCAGGCAGCATAAACACAGGCCATTATTTCCAATCCCCACACCCCAGGTCTCTGATCAGTCTGATTCCAAGCTGCTCCCATTCCCATTTTATTTGAAGTCAGCTTTAAATATAGCTCATAGAGAAGGATGCAGTCAGTGAGGGTTTGGTAGGAGATGAAGCAGAGCAGTCCCTGTGATCACAAGATTCCTCCTGCCACATGCTATAAATGATCCTTCTGCCGTGCATTAGAGAAACGGAACTACGCAAGGGCCTGAGGACCAAGTGCTCAGCTTTAATTATTCATCATTAGCAGTAGCTATTATTATTTACGAGCCTGACATGCTGGCCAGGGCCTTTCCTTGATTGCTGCCATCCAGTATCCTCCTCTTTTTGCTCTTGGGCCAAAGCAAAACTCTTCTCCATCAAGCCACCTCCAACCCTTTGCCATATCCCATTCATCCAGGCCCTCTGGACCTCTGCTCCAGGCTCTTGCTTGCAGTTATTCATACCAAGCCAGACAGTGCTTTGCTGCTGGTGCTAATCCCAAGTTGGTGCTGGGTTTCCCATCAATATCCTCCTGAGTGTGACTCAGATGCTTCATACAATACGTTCACGGGAACAGTTCCCACCGGCGGTGCCAGCACGCTTTACTATCATCCCCATTTCTCCCTGAGAGGCACAGGCCTTGTTTACTCCTCTTTTAATAACACAGATGGTTTTAATAGTTCCCTGTCTTCGCCCCCAGTTCTTTCTCCTTGTCTGTAGTCTGTTTAATGCTTCCCTTTAAGTGATGGCTTTGTCACTTAATCTCATTAAAACTTCTCTCCATTGAACTCCGTGAGCTGCTTATCAGACCGTAAGCCTAATCTCCCATTTGTAATTAATTCGTTCTATGCCTCCTACAATTTGGCATCATTAGATAATGGCACCACCCTCAAGGTCACTGATACATAGAATGAGGTAAACACCCGTGGCTCCAGCACAGGCTGCCCTGCTGGTCTGCTCCTTCCTCCTCCTCCCTTTGACACAGGGCTTGATTTTATTGATATGTTTCTCCCTTTCCCTCAGCCAATTTCTGATGATGCTTCCTGTCCAGCCTGTGCTGCTGTGTGACTGCAGATCAATATCTCTGGCTGTCTAGAAGCAAATGCTTTTCTGATATCCTCCTAGTGCAGGCTCATCTGCACCAGTTTTCTGCTCACCTTTCAGTTCCTTCCTCCTTGGTCCAAGAATTACTTGCAGAGCTCTTCCTTTCCTTAAATGTTTTTAAAACTTGAAGATCCTTTTCATAGAATCCTAGAATCACTAGAACAGTTAAGTTTGGAAGGGACCTTAAGGATGTCTCAGTTCCAACTCCCTGCCATGGCCAGGAACACCTTCCACTAGACCAGGCTGCTCAAAGCCCCATCCAAGTTTTCAGCCTGGACTTGAAAACTCCCAGGCACGTCCTGGTTGGCTTGGAGCTGGGAATAGGATACAGGAGCATCTCATCTTCAGGCTTTAGGGCCCAGTGGCTCACTTATCAATAGCATAGGTAGAAACAACCCACAAATCACTATTATAGTTTATCAAAACATAATAATGCACAAACCATTATTATGATTTGACTTCCATATTTTTGAACAAAAGGAAAAAAAATCCCATATTATCACAGTTCATGGCACCAGCAGGTACAACCAGGCAATTTCCACTGGTGAGAGGAAGAATATTAAGCACTAGCCAGAGATGAAAAACAATCCAGTGTACCCTCCCTTTAAGCCATGTGTTCACAGGCTTCTAAAGGAAGAAGGATACCTTCTGTGGTACTCCCATCTGCTCGCTGGGATGTGCCGGTATTGAGTTGTCTGGGACCTTTACAGGCTCTGGAAATAAGGTCAGTCCTGGTACAACTCAATGTTTTCATTTTCCCCAGCAGATTTATTTTTATCTCTCATATTTCCCTGTTTGTGTGTAGCTTCTAAGAGATGGATTTGATCCATTCTTTCAATTTTTGCTGTTCTCTGCCTGAAAACAATCTACTAAACTTAAGTCCTAGATGCACACAAAGCTGTCATTAGATCATGGGTATCATTATTCAGTGAAGTACTGACCACAGTATTCAGAAATTCAGCATTTAGGCAACTACAGAGAACAGCTCCAAATCCACTGCACACAGAGCTGTGGGCAGGAAATCTCCCAAACACTAAAAAACTCAGGATTTTTAACTCCCTGGAGTCTGCAACTCTGTTTCCTAATTGGCAGGTTTTTTTAAGTGTGCCTAATTTCTCTTGCCTGATAGTCAAGAAAAAAAAAGAAAAGAAACCCAAAACTACTGGTGAGATATTCTGCAGCCTTTTGGGACAAGGCAGGCTGTTAAAGAGATATATGTTTTTCTGAGGCGGGGGGTAAGTGCAGGAAGGACATTTTGGGCTTGATCCTGTAATGGCTGCACACAGATCAGCCCTGGTGCCTTGCTGGGAGCTGGCACGAGGCCACCAGATAGATCCAGCTTAGTCACTCCAGAGCAGCTACAGTCAAGTCACCCAGCGCCACATTTTGGCCAAGAGGCAGCTCTTTACCTGAGGATAAATGGTCATTGCTCCCAGTGAAATGTGCCTGGCTCAGCAGTAACATTTTTGCAACTGGCTTGGGAAGTGTTGGGAGCTGTGTGTTTTTTCTGGATGCAGTGATGCCTCAAGATGCTCATTCAAGGCCAGGAAAACTTCATGGTTATAGTCAGAAACAAGTTCATGCTCAAAGGACAGGTTGATAAGACAAGTGACTGACTGGCAGGTTGACTTCAGGAGACTCACTCCTGAGATCAGAATCAGGTTTGATCAACAGATAAACTTTTCCTTTTCCTAAACAACCCATATTTCCTAAACCATCCTTAGTTTGGTCTCTCTCACTCCTCCAAACTGTACTGAAAACATGTTTTTATTTAATTTATATAACTGCCTTTGTGTGCTGTGCTGCCATTCTGTGTGCTCACACAATCACCACACCAGTGTGACCAACAAAAGAGCAAAAATCATTTTATTTGGCGTATCCTCTGTTTCCTCTGAGAATGAGCCCAAGTTTGGTTTCATTCAGCTGTGATGCACTTGAAACCCTGTCCCTGAAGAGAATGTTGTAGCACTAAATACCAGCTATCTACTATCAGAAGGGATGTTTAAATTTTCAGGTATCTTTTATTTTTAATGATCCATTTGTCTTTTCAGGCTCGTGAGCAGGCAGTGTGATTGCTGTGATTTGCAGCCGCAGGCTGCCCGTTCCCTCCTCTGCTTCCATGGAAACACATGCAGGATGAGGCAGAATCAGGCACAGACTTAAAAAGTACATGATTTCTAAACTATTTGCTTTTCCTTTCAAGGAGTCCTTTACCTCCTGTTTTTACAAAACTCTGTGTGAGGAGGAAATCTCTCTAGGGAGAGGCAGCTTTTTGAGGTGTCTGGTGTTGATGCACAGGTTTGAAAGTAAAATTTCTGAGCATATGCACGTGCTGCTCAGAGGTGAAATGCATGAGAGACAGAGCAGGGGCATTTTGGGGCTGCTGTCACTCTGGCTGTGGCATTTGGGATCAGAAGAGTTCTGCTTTTATGTAAACTCTTTGCTTTACTTTCATCTCCTCCCTGGAGAGGTAAAGATTTTACCTTCTTCTGCTCTTCAGGACCCCAAAGATACCAAATTTGCACATGTAATAGCTCCATGTGTTCTCTGGGCAGCCCCTCTCCTCCCTAGTAAAAAACTCTCTCCCTCAGGGTAAAAACCAGATTATTTTCAGTTTGATAGTAAAATGAGGCAGGGCTGAGAAAAGGGCAGCAGCTCACACAGAGCTGTGTATCATAGCTCAGTACAACTTTCTGGTGTGTTTTGTGGGGGGGAATTGATTCAGAAAGAAATTGTAGGAGAAAATGGACCTAAAGTGACAGCCACCAGCTCTTCCTATAGCTCCCATGCAGCAGGGAGGGAGTTATAGGAAGGACTTATTAGCAGGGCTCTCACCCTGCAGGGACATCAGCTTGCTCTGCCACCCAGTGCCAAGCTGGAATCCTGCAGCAATGGGAGCCAGATCCTGCTTTGGGGGCCAGAGCCTGCTGTGGTGGCTGAGTTTGCAGCATCTGAGCCTCACCCCTGGCACACCTGATATTTCTAGTTGACTCCTCTTTGTTACTGAGAGGGGAAAAAAGAAAAAACCCTTTTAGATGTGGTGACTCTAATGAGGCACTGCAGGGAAATGAGTTGCTGGGTGCTACATTTGCAGGATGTCTTCCCTGCATGGAAAAGAAAGGCAATTTATCTTCCATCACTTGCAAAGCATTCATATTTTGAAGGCTGCTCGTGTCTGTGGCAGCCTAAGCACAAAGCAGGGCAGAAACCTTTTTCACAGAGCAAACCCCAGGCAGCGCCCTTTCAGCTGCAGGAAAGGATGGGAGCCTCATCACAAAGCCATGTCTCAGGCATCAAGAAGTAAAACTAAATGTCACTCCATGACACAGTCACTCCATGGCTGTCTGATGATGCCACAAGATTCACACTAATCAGAGCCCTTCATTAATTATTTAGCTTCAGGGAAATGTGCCAAAGGGTTCTGACACTTCAGATGTACAAAGTAATTGCCACATTTACTTCCCAGCTAATAGGAAGACCAAAATAAATTGTACCTGACTGAGTTGTTGTGTGTGTATGGGCAGGAGCAGGATCTTCCTGCCCTTGCATGTGATTCCATCCATATCCTAGAGTCCACAGAGCTTCCCAATATCTCAAAGGGCTCAGAATTGTCCCCTGTGTGTCAGGGTGGGCTGGACATGTCACCGCACTCTGCCACGACCGTCTTCATCCTTCCCTCCATGCATCCTGTCTCCATGTGCCTTCTGCCCACTCCAGGGCTGCTCTGGCTCCTCCAGACAACAAGGGGGCTGCTGGTGGGTTGGTTCTGAGTTGCCAGAGCAGGAGTGGACCCTCTGCTGGGAGCAGTGCACAGCCATGTCCTGCACGGAGGGCTCAGCTCCCTCCCGGCTGCTGAACAAACCAGCAGCTCCCCCTGCTCCAGGATAAGTAGGTCTCCACTGCAGGTTTGCAACCTGAGAAAAACAAACAAATGCAGAGCAATGTGGCTATATTTATCTGAAATTTAGAAGCTGTGGTTCACAGGGAACTTTGATCACTTTAAATGTCAGGCAGTCTGGGAAAAGAAAGGGTGGGGGGGAGGGAAGCACAGTTAAAAAGAAAGTGTTTTGGAAAAGGTAAGAGCTGCTGCTTCCAAAGCAAAGATCTTCTCTTCTGGCCCCCAGTATTATTCATTATAATCTTGAGGGCTGGTGTCTCTCAGCTTCAAGCTGGGGGTGCTCAGAGGCTGAGGTTTCCAAAGCCCAGCCCCACAGATGCTGAGGACCAGCTGGACTCAGAGTCCTGCCCAGAATCCAGTAAATTCATTCACATTTAGAATTCACATCTACTGCACCTGTGAAAGAGGAGGTTCATCCCAAACAAACTACAACAATTGAGTTTGGGGGTTGGTGTTTGGTTTTTTTTGGGGTTGTTTTTTTTTTTTTTTTTAGTTTGCAAACCTAAATAAGATTGTGGTTTTCTTGAATTTATAACAATTTAAAATTAATGTCATGCTATTATGGTTTATCTCTGATTCATCAGCAAGACATTAATTTTAAGTACCTGGCTTGAAATTCAAGAACCTCATATGGGACACAAGGGATATTATGCTTTGGATTCCTGGGTGGATTTATTAAGAATTAACCAACTGATAGAATATAATGAGATATTTGGTGGTACCTGTCTCAGTCAGTTTCATCAAAGCCCCATGTACTTAAATGTTTGCAAGGAGGAAAACACTTAACAAAAGCAGTTCTGAAATCCCAGCAAACCTTCTGTGAATTTTGCCCAGACTTATTTTACTGTTCTTTTAGGAAACTCCCCATTTCTGCAAAAGCCAAACCTGTTGCAAGGGAATTCACTAGTCATGCAGAATATGCAGTATGCTTCCTTCCACCTCGCATTGCTGGTGTGCAGTGCTCTGGGATACAGTTATTTCTGGATCTCTGTGAATCTGCAGTTACCCTGAAATTCCTGATGCTTCTACCCCATCCACATGCTGTTATCACAGTAGAGTGGTTAAATTGCTGTCAATAAGGAAAACACCTTCCCTTGTTTAGTTTTGTCCAGTGAACTTTCAAGCTACTTATTAATTGATAAATACGGGAAAAAAAATTCTATTTTTCATGTATATATTCAAATCCACCCTATCCCTTCTATTTTGCTTACACTCATCCCAGGACAGAGAGCTCTCAGTCCTTCTGCAGAAGCAATCAGGAAAATGTGATTTGTGGTGTTTAACAATATCTTCAGAGAAATCTGAATTCCTCAGGCTTTTTCGTTTGGTTTTCTATATGTGAAATGGTTTTGCTGATCTATCTTTAATCCTTTAGCCTTGAGAATGGGAAATTAAATTGTCTTTTCTCAGATAACTTGATGTCAGCATCCAAATCAAGACTTTCACATTGTGTGCAGAGAGCGGGCAAGGTTATATGATAGTCAAGTGCTCTGAGATAGGATCTGTTCTTCAGAGAGAAACTCATTTCCACAAATTCAGTGGGTTCAACCAGGTTCTGCATTTTTTTTTCTCCTAGTTTTCCTCATTTTGCATCTGTTAGCATAAGATAACTGGTTTTAGGGATGACTGATTTTAAGTCCCTAATGGGCTAGCTCCAGGGTGTGGATTTTCATGGCATATTCTGCTGATTGGATGCTGGAAGCTTGCTTGACCTTGCTTATGGTATCTTCCATAAGATACATATGATCTGTCCTCTTCCCTCTGTGAGGGGATGTGCTGGGGCAGCCCCTCACTACTCAAACCATTTCTGCTTTTCTGTGTCGCTTCACTTCCAACTGACGTCTTAGAATGCCACACAAAACTATTTCCCCTGTTTGTTTCCCCAGCAAGCACAACTCTGACCGCTTTTCAGCCAACACTTCTGGCACATCATTTCCTGATCTAATTCTTCTAATTGCCCTGGAGGCCCATAATAATGTTTAAAACTCAAAGTGCTGCTTCACCATCCAAAGCATTTCTCCAGCCAGTGCCCACACAGACTCTCAACAGAGCCCTGCCCTTGTTTTCCCCTTCTCACAGCCTTGCACTGGCATTTCTGCCTCACACATCACTATTTTATGCCCTTCCCTGCTCCTTTTGGGTTCTTTTCCCCTTTGTGCCATGCAGCACCGTTGGCATTGCTGCAATAAGCAGCCAACTGCCTCCTCCATCTCTTTTGCAAGCATTTTAGGCTGTGTTTGCTCAGGACAGGAGCAGCTGCTTCTCCCCCTGTCCCACCCGTCCTTCATTTCTCTGCAACCTCAGCCAGGCTTTTCCCATATTAACAGGCAGCTTCCCAGGCTGGCTATGATTAGAGCTGTGTCCTTGCAGAGAGCATCTTCATACCCAGGTTCTCTCATCCATGGAGCAGGCTGTTGAATCCAGCTGCGTGTCAATGGTTTGCTTCTGTTTTCCGGGGAAAGCTGGGGTTGCCATGACAATTGTCTGCCGGCCAGGGCCGGTGCATGGCTGCAGTATCCACACACCTCCAGCACTAATGCCTTTTATCCTCCCTGCAGGGCAGGGTGGGGATGTAAAGCTGCCCGTGTTGAGATGCTTGAAACAGCTCTGCAGCACGGTGAGAAGCTCAAGCCTTTCTGGGGAGCACCTTTCCCCAGAGAATATTATTTTTTGGGAGCATCTGAAATTGAGGAAAGGGGCTTGATCTACATTAAATTATTCTGCACCTTCTCCCCTGGCCTGAACTGGGCTGGCAGCAGGAGTGGCAGGTCCAGGAGCAGGGGAGCCAGCAGAAATGCTGCAAACCTCAGCTCATTCTCAAGCATCCCAGGCTGCTTATGAGCATCCCAAACTCAATTAAGGGCTGAAAATGTAGCCTCAGTCTCATGAACTTCTGCCTGCAGGCTGTTGGTTTAATTTGCAGTCACATTTGCAAAATTTGTAGCTGCATTTTACACTTGTGCAGAGCATCCCAACCTCTGAACCAGCACCTGGAGCTTCAAAATGTGGGTCTGATCCCAGCAGAGCCAGAGCAAAGGATGGTCCTGCAAGCTGGAAGCAAAATCTTCGGCATTTTTGTGGGAACATCTTTCCTAGGTTGCACCAGAGCTGCCTGAGCTCAGGACTTGGATGTGCAGAGGAGCAAAGGGTAGGACAGGACTTTCCCCTGGTGGCTGGTGGTACTGCCATGTGGCTTGTGGCACATACTGGACCTTGCTTCAAGAATTTGCTAAAAATGAATCATCATCATCATCTCTTTGGGGCATGCTTGGCCAAAGAGGAGAGTCCCCTGTGCCCCTTACACAGCACCAGGCAGGATTTCACCATTTGCAGGAGCAGTGCAGCTCAAATTCAACTTTACAGCCTTGCTTGATCTCCCCTGGTCCAAGATTTCAGCCAGTAACACCAGCCTGGCAAGTTGTGTTGCAAAAATCAGCGAGGCTCCTTTGTTGGAGCCACAGATGTTGTGCTGGGTGCTGCAGAAACAAAGCTCAAAAAGCAGATGATGCCCCAAATTTAAATAGACCAAGCAGAGACCTCAGAGAGAGGATTTCCCAAGGTCACGTAGGAAGCCTGTGGCAGACGTGGGGACTGAACAGGGATCTCCTGAGGTCCAGCCACGCTGTGGTCTCAGCACTGTCTTCTCTTTTGTCTTCTAGTACATTAAGAAGATCAGTTAATGAAATGGAATTAATAATGCCAGCTGCAGCACCAGCAATGCTGTAGGAGAGAAAAAGTTCACAGCACAGGCTTGAAAACAGAAGGCTTGAAAATGGGAATAAGCTGCAAGCACTTCCCTTTGTAATGGGGGAGTGCAGGAGGTCAGAGAGAGTTTTAGGGTCTTTTCAGCTTTACTGATCAAACCTTAAAGGAGGAATGAAGATGTAGCAACTACCTCCCCCAGAGGAGAGAAACTCATGATTTTAAGGTTCCCAGCAACTGAAAAAAGTAGTCCCCCTGGAAAGAATCAAAAGACTTTTCTAGGTCAACGGCAGGAATAGAGCCTTTATTTCTATGAACCTCACAGTTCAAAAATAACATTAAAGAACCAAGAGAAATTATCCACCTCTGAAGAACCAGGAGTAAATCAAAACTGATTGTTATGTGTGAGTTGTGCTGCTGCCTGCAGTAATCAGGGAGCTCAAATGGCACCACAGGAGTCCCAGCCATCTCTGGGATGGCTGCTGAAGGAGGTCTGAGCCATGTTCACTGAGACACATCAGAGGCTCAAAACCCAAAATTGTTTCTTAACAACACCATTGAACGTAAGGAGTTCCCCTTCAAAGGGCTCATTTACTAGGATTCAAGGAAAGGCCACCTCGTTCCCAGGGAAGTAAGCAAGCGCAAAGTTTGTGTCACCTAGGTCTTTTTACCTACTCATTTGGCTTTTTGTTGAGAATCTTATGATAATAAGATCTTACTATACACTTATGTGTTGTTATTATACAGTTATGTATGGTTATTGCACAGTTATTTATGGTTGTTTACAGTTATATATAGTTATTGTACAGTCCTCCTATACAGTTGGGACTCTTGAACCTGGAGAAGGGGAGACCTCAAAGCACCTTCCAGTGCCTAAAGGGGGCTGATGAGAGCTGGAGAGGGATTTTGGACAAGGGCATTGGGTGACAGGAGAAAGAGGAGTGGCTTCATCTGACAACAGGCAGGTTTGGATTAGATGTTGGGAAGAAAATCTTCCCTGTGAGGCTGGTGAGGCCCTGGCACAGGTTGGCCACAGCAGCTGTGGCTGTCCCATCCCTGGAAGTGTCCAAGGCCAGGTTGGATGGAGCTCTGACCACCCTGGTCTAATGGAAGGTATCTCTGCCCATGGCAGGGGATTTGGAACTGGATGATCTTTAAAGTCCCTTTGAATTTACACTTCCATTATTAGATATATCCATATATATCTATATATAGATATGCACATCTATATTCTCAGCCTTTGAGCAAAGATGGGTATGAAGAACAGTTTTGCTGAGCAGAAACAGAGGCAGCAGAGCAGAAGTTTAGCACGTCTCAAAATCACACTTCTTGTCCTTCTGAACAACTCAAATATTTTGGCTGATGATTTAAAAAAACGCCTATAAATCCAGTCATTTCAAGACCTAAAAAGAAATTCCAGAGAGGCTGGAACATTATGTGACATGCCAGGACATGGGGCTTCTTTTGTTGTGATTGTTCAGCTTCAAACTTTAATTCTGCCAGTTTAAGACCATATTGTCTTTTTTTACCAGCTTATTGATTCCTTTTGTAGTCTGAAGACCTGAGAAAAAACCAAAGGTAATTCATCACTGCATTACATCTTCTAAGAGAAAGCAGCAAAGACCTGGGGCAAAAGACAGCAAGGACAGAGCTGTCTGTGTGCTTCCTGCACTGTGAGAAGTGATGGACCTGAAAGAGCCATCAGTATCTCCCAGTTCATGGCCTTGCCATTTGAGCTGCCTCTGAGCAGCTCTGCAGACCAGAAAATGTGCAAGAATGGGCACAAGACAGTGAAAAGGATGACAGCAGAGCCAAGCTTTGGCCCATCCTTCTGCTATTGACAGCCTCCTCACGAAAATGTAATTGCTGGCTGCCCTTGCTTGGAGTGCTCAGGCAAAAATTCCCCGTTGCTCTTTAGAGCTTCGAGACATATTAATGCAACTTTTAAAATAGCATCCTCTCTATTTTTGTTGCTAATGCTAAGAACAAATTATCTTAGAAAAATAACCCAAATGATCTCCCTTAATGCTATTGTTCTCCAAAAGTGCCAAGGGTCAGGATCTTTCAACACCACATTGCAGATCTGGTGCTGCCCTCAATGTGTCCCACGGAGCCTTGACGTGGAGTGATGCAGGAAAATGGAGTCAGTCCAAAGTGCCTTCAAAGTCACTGCACTCCAAACAGTGTTTTCAGCTCTGTCTTTGGATTTTTGATCTTTAAATAATCTTTGAAACCAGCTGGCTTCCATCCCTGCCCTCCAGCAGGGTTGTTAAGGGCCAGCCCCAAAGTTTAGTTCCTGCGGTAGAACAGTGGGTGCTTCTGAGCTCTTATGGACTGCTATGGTCCATTCAAGTATATCTACCTAAAAAGCTTTAAATGTTGCTAACTCTGACCTCATCAGAGCTCATCAGTGGTGTACAGGTGAGTTGGCTCACTGTGGAAGGACCTCTGAGACAAAGTGGGGCTGGAGCACAAGTCCTGCTGCAGGATTTCTTGTGTTCCTGCAAGAGGCACAACCCTGGTGGCCACACACCATGGCAAGGTGTCCCTGTCCTCTGCAGAGCTAGTCTCATTTGGCCATCCAGGGGTGGGTGCCCCATGCCTCGAACTGTTCAAGGCCAGATTGGATGGGGTTTTAAGAATCTTTGTCTAGTGGATGGCATCCCTGCCCATGGGCAAAGGGTTTGGAACTAGATGACCTTTAAGGTCCCTTCCAGCCCAAATCACTCTATAATTCTGTGGTCTCAGATGGAGTTGGAGGCATGGAAAGAAATGAGGTGGACAGCAACGTGTTCACTTGGCCAGTGGTTTCCTGCAATGATCGCATGGGTAACTGTATTTTACTGAGTCCTTACCCCACACATCCTGCACACTCAGGTCATTATCTCCAGCAGAGCTACCATAACAGGCAAGTGTTGATGAGCGCTCTTGGCTTGTGGCTGTGCCATCAACACTGAGCTTCATGTGATCTCACCAACACATCTTAAGATCTGTAATAATTTCAGTAACACCCACAGGAGGCTTCCCATGGACAGTGCTCTGAAGGCAAGCAAATTCCACTTACTACTTTTCATCCTGCTCCTATTCAGGATCACAGGAAAGCTCTCCTCCAACACTGAACTTTCCTGCAGCTGATGCCAAGATCTCTGTACATATCTCACCCTTCTAAGATCCAGGCAGTGCAATGTTTATTTGTGCCTTCCATCCTGCTCTTGGTTTAGTTCTGTGTCAAAGAAGTAGTTCTTAACCTCAGGATTGATGGCCAAGTGCTTAGTCCTAATTCTGGCTCCCTACTTACTGGATGCAATTTAAAATCTCATTGTGGATATGCATTTTTCATCAATGGCCATTTAATGCTGGATCCACCCAGCTCTGATTGGGATTTTGTGCAATTTCTGTAGTCACACATAGAGGTGCTCCTGTCCCCCACCTGCCTCAGGTCCTGGGACAAGTGAATGCACACTGGAGGCTCCTCTTAGCCCATGTGCATCTTCCAAGTGTCTTCATCTCCCTGTTCCAGTTCAGTTCTGTTTCTGACACAAATGCAGTGTTCTTGTTACTGCTGGTAAAGTGATGGGTTCTGGTGCCTGTGGATTAAAATAGTTCTAGAAGTAGTGTGGGAGAGTCCAATCACATGGGCCAGGTCTGAAGAGACACTTTTCCAAAGGAGAGTAAGAATTTAAACAGGAAGCTTGGTGGTCTGGTTCGTTTTGGTAGCCTGAAAGAGGGAATGGAGACATCAAATCTGAGGAAAAAAAAGAATTCTACCAACAATGAAGGCAAGGAGAAATCATTAGTGAGATGTTAAATGTACATGGACCACTCTTCTGTCCAAAGGAAATTTGTCCTTCATACTTGACTGAGAAATCTGGTTTATAGTGAGACCAGAGATCTTTTTCCTTCTCACTGCATTGTTACTGGTGGTATGCACCCAGTAGCCATGAATTTGACCTATCCACCATGTTTGAGGTGTCTGTGGCTATTCCAGGGACAGGGATGTAGAAGTCTTATGTGAATTATGTCTCTGTTTTACACACACTGCTTGTAAATACTTTATATTAAGGCTTGGTGCTGGGAAGAGCTGCAAAGAGTTTGTGGGGGAAAATGTATAATAGGGATATTTTCTGCTCTTGCAAAGGGTCTAAACCAATCAGTCTATGCTTAGAAATCATCCCTTGCCAACACATTTCTTCCTTTTCTTTTCTTCTTCTTTTTTTTTTTTTTTTTTTTTTTTTAAACAAAGTCAGAAAGAACACAAAATCCAGATTTGTAAAATTATCGATGTTTTAATCGTACTATATGCAATGACTGCTGAAGCCAGTTCTGCCCCAATTAGTAAAGGATTTCCCTGTTAGGG